>NW_024523648.1:18176834-18845717 GCF_017590135.1 Pyrgilauda ruficollis
TTTTTTTTTTTTTTTTTTAGTATTCCCTTTCCCCTTTTTTTTTTTTTTTTTTTTTTTTTTTTTAAAGATTAATTTCTTATGGGAGAAATGGCTGTCTGCATGCTAAAAATGTTCTTTTTTTCTCTTACTGTGTTCCCACCTCCCTCTTTGACAATAAAATCCTATTTTATGTCCTTTTATTCTGTTTTTTACCTAGCTGTACTTGACCTACTATGGACCAGAAAGGTTTTGTACTATTGTCTCTTGCCTTTAAATTCATGGCCCTAACTTTGTCTCTCATTATTCATCTGCTTGCTTCATACCTGCAAATTTTTCCGTTTTATTTTGCTCCCTATGCCAGAGTGACTGTCAGTGCTGTTTGCCAAGTAACATAGTTTAAATGACCTGCTCCCATTTGTCACCTGGTGTAATTGCACTTTTCTCTCCCATAGTTATCTCCTGTTGTGTTATGTGTCAGAAACAAGCTCACTGGCTCCTTAGGATGCTGTTGGAATGAGGTTTCCAAGAAGCCTTTTCAGGTGGGATTCCACAGGGTCTGGAGACCAAAACCCCTTTCCTTACTGTTCCTCAGGGAGCTGTGGTTTCTCAGAAGATTGCCATGAAATGGGATTTTGAAAGCTGTGGAATTATTAAGCCTGTCCTCACCTATGGGGTCTTGCTGTTCAAATCGGGAAGTTGCAGCTGTCCTGAGAAACACTTCTGGATTTTTCTGTGCTTTGGGAAGGTGTGCCTTGCTTGGAGCCCTGTGCTGATACTCTGAGTGCTCCTGAGCTCCTGCCTGCCTTAGTATCCTGAAAAGTCAGTATACCAATACAGAAGGTATTAAAAAAATAAAAAGTTCAGGACTGAGAGAAAGAAAACTGGAGAGAGGAAGGAAAGGGGATGGTTGCTGTCTCTGTACCAGTCACTCAATCTCAACAGTGTAGCTGAAGGGTGAAATTCAGGCACCAGTGAGCAAGTTGGACTTTGAGTTCTCTACACAAGAAATGGGTTTTTCAGGTCAGTTAGCACTTGCCTTGTGAAGTCAGTGTGTTCTTAATGAGGGAAGCAACACAGGAAAGGAAGAAGGTAGTTTCTCAGCAACCCATAACTGACTTATGCTGCTGGCAGCATAACTAGAAGTTAGAGCCCTCCAATGGTCTGTAATGGATATATTTCTCTGATTATCATACTTTCAATCTCTTACCCATCTCTTTGACAATTACATTGGGAAGATTCTATGGTTTATATGCTTGTCCTTTAATTGACAGAAAGTGAAATTCTTTGTTTAGAACAAGAGATAGCCAAACAAGACCCTGGACCCAAACCTTTGTATTACATCCCACTGCTATAGAAAGTAAGAGCTATGTAAATTGGTACCTGGAGGTGGATACAGTAAGTAATGTTTGCTTACAAAGTGAATGATGAAGATTCTTGATTTTTTTTCCAAGCCCTCTAATTTAATTTTCAGAAGCAGTTAAAACTGTTAATAATTACAAATCACCAAGTGTTTGGTGACCTGAGCTACATTAATCTGCATGAATAATGCAAATATGTTTCTTTTAATTAAACACATTTTTAAAAGTTAAAGATCTGAAAAAAATTAATCATACACTGTGCCCCACTTTTGATGCCCTAGAAAACTCCCTTTTCCATTCCCTTTTTTTGCTGCTTCACATGTTTAATTGTAATGTTCTAGATACTGTTCCAAGAAAATCTTCAGAAATATTTTGTCAGTGTTCAGTGAAGCCAGTTGAACTTTACCATTTGGACAGGTTTCTTTGTTGGTAGGGATGCTTTGTTGGCTCAGACGTCAGTGTTGCATTTGTTTAAGTGATTATTTATTTTTAAAGGAAGAGATACCACCCTTTAAGTTACCTGTTGGAACTTTTGAAGGTCAAACCTGATTTCTTGCCTCTTAATCATGGTGGGTTTTTTTTTCCTATGCATGAATTCTGGACTGCTTTAAACAGGTTTTAGAGTTACTTGGCGTCCACTGTGAGAATAATAATGTCTTTTTTTGGCAAGAGAGCTGGGCAAAAAAGGATCTTGGAATACTGCAGAAAAGTTAGTATGTTGAAATAGCAAAACTCTTCACCTCCTTGTGCCGATGCATGAAGCTATGAATATTTGGTATCAGTAAAAACTGTTACAGCATTTTCATTTTTAGGAAGGAGGACAGTAGTGGTTTGAGAAGGAAGGAAGGGCCTGTGAAGTGGGGATGCCTCTGTTACAGTCTGTAGCAAAAACTGAATAAAGCATATAATTTCTCTGGAGTTGTAGGACTTACTCTTAGAGGATTTTTTGTCCCAGAATGAAAACTGCAGTGTAAGTTTGGCTGCTTAGACATGCAGTCATTGCCTCAAAGCACTCTACTCTCTGCATCCACAGACTGCCCTACTAACTGTAGAGCAGCAGTTCTTTGCTTTTTTGCAGACTGCAGGAGTCAGGAATCAGCACTGTGTAGGAGGAGGAGGAAGTGTGACTTCTGTCCTCTTCATTTCCATCTGAATTGCTGGCATGGAGAGGTTATCCAGGTAGCATTGCCCAAATGCTGGAGAGTGAAATGGAGAGAGGCCAGAGTGAAGAGGATGGAACTGGATTCAGCACTTGCACCCTGTAATGATACCATTATAACCTGCTGACATTTAGAATTGAAGCATTTTCATATCACTGTTAATCCTCACCTGTTTGAGTTCATGGCTTTATTCTATTTCTACTCTAATAACAAATACTGACCTTCCATTGTCACAGATGCCTGCATACAAATTATTGGGATATTGTGTTTAGCCTCGTGGACGAGGCTGGGAAGGACAATCAATAGCTGTGTTGTGACTGGCAAAGCACGCTTACAATGTTTACAACATCAGGAACAATATACTTGAGCGTTCTTCTCCAAACCAAAACCATATTTAGTTGGCTAAAAATGTAGTTAGGTTGGCATGTGTGCCTATATTTCTATATTTGCTGTTTGCTTCCTGGATGTGAGTTTCATGTCTGACAAAGTTTGCTCTGAAAGTGATTACAGAAAGTGATTGCTGCTTTGCAAGGTATTGTCAGTCTAAATTGTAGGGTTGGTTCCATATTTCAAGGTCCTTCCCCTTGTGTGTTTGCACATTTTGATGCTTTAGGAGAATGAAAAATATTCCCGATGATGACAACTGAAATGCTAATATGGCCATAGAAATAATCTCCAAACAACAGAGAAAGGAAACATGAAATCAACTGGGAAGAGCCATGGCTGAGTCTGTGGACCTAATCATTGGTTCCCCTGAATGTCTGCTGTATGCCAGGAAGTGTCTTGATTGCTGCTTTTTGCTTGGTGAGCTTTTGGTCTGAGGTGAACCGAGCTGAAGCCAGATTTCACTTCTGTTTATTCTTCCGCTATCAAATATGACCCCACTGTCTGTGATGAATTTGTGCTAGACATAAGTGCATTATAATGGCATAAAATGACATCTATTTCAATACTGTGTATCCAGCTGGTGAATGTAGAACAAATAGTATCATGAGGTCATATGCACAGGGTAGAACCTTTGCATTGCCATCCTGTAGCACTATCAGGTGACAAGATGCTGCATAAGAGAGGGAGTGTGAGAGAACTATGAACAGTGCATTGAGTTTGTGACTGTAAATTTCAGTTCCCTCTGGCACATAAAAGCCATTTATTAGGTTTTTAGCTACCCTATTGTGGTTTTTTCTGCCTATAGAGAACTCCCTGAAATCCCTTGTGGCTTAGACTAATAAATTAGCTTTTCATATTTTGCAACCAGTTTTGTTCCTTACTAGCCACATTTATTTGTAGATACAAAGCCATGCTGTCCTCATCTGGAAGTTGCTCAGAACTTGTTCCTGTATTATTTTAGTCAGGAAATAGATGTTATCAATTAGATTTAAAGACTGGTTGTCCTTGTCCAGTAACAGTAGACTCTTTCTGCTCTGTACCTATATTGCTATTTGTTTTCTTTTTTGTCCAGTCTCCAAGTATTTTGGTTTCCTTTGACTCCCTGAGTCTCTTTTCTTTGTTGAGGTGAATAGCGAGGTGCATTCTTCTTTTCAATAGCATTCAATTTTTTTTCAGTATTCTTGGATTAAGTTTTAGTTTTTATTTCATTAATTTTATCCTGAAAATCTAATCAATTTGCAGAGAAAGTGGGATCAATACTTGCTTTCTGAATTGTATTTGTGAATTGTGCTTCTGAATTGTCTGAATTGGCCTTGCTTCCTCTCGTTCATCTTAGTCCATTCTCTTACTTTACCACTGGAAGCTGCATAAGTTTCATTTGGCATACAGTCATTGAGATAGTGAAATCTGGTTTTACTCTGCTTCCTTATTTAATAAGAAGTACTGTCCTTCCCCACTGGATCATTTTCCAGTCTGGATGTATTCATGCTACCTTCCTGCCTTCAATATTATGACCTCTTTATTCATTTTCCCCTCTCTCTCTCTCTCTCTCTCTTTCTCTCTCTCTCCTGTTACCCACAGGCTAAATAACTTTCTTTCCTGCCATATAAGACAAGCTTTTGTACTGTAAAAATCTCATGCTGGACACCTGATAGCCTTGCATGAAATTTTTGTTCCCAGTCTGGCACAGCAAAGCTCTGCTTTTTGTAGTACCAGATTATTTTCCTGCTCCTGTCTGTCTCCGTTCTCCTGCAAAAAATAAAAACCATTGCTGTATTGGGGGAAAAGTAATTCTTTCATGCTAAGCATTTTATCTGTCACATACCTTATCAGGCTTTAGTGTCTGCTTCTTGTACTTGAAGTAAAACCTAGTGACAAAGCCAAATGCATATATCCTTGTGTTAAGCAGTTCTTTCACTGGAGAGTGATATTGTGCACAGTACCAAAATTCAGACATTTTGGAAAAACAATACACAAAATCAGATTTCTTTTCCTACATGTCTTGCTCTTTTAATTTCCTTCTTGTTTTTCCTCACTGCCTGGGTATTTCAGGCTGTGAGGTCAAGGCTGCTTTTTTTTTTTCCCTGCTTGCAAAGTGTCTTGATATAGTATAGTCCAGTAAAGATGCATTTTTTACTCACTGAATCTAAAATATTGGAAGCTGAGGCAAGTATTATGATACCAGGTTTTTTCTTGACTGTCTTAACTATTCTGACTGACTACTTTGAACCAATGAATCTATAGCTAGTTTAGGTATACTGTTTTTCAAAAATAAATAGCTTGTTACGATTTTAGATAATACAGCCAAGGGTTTTGCAGTCTTTTAAAAATAAATATAATTTGTTTTCTCAGCCAACTCTTTTGAACTATACATGTATACTTTGGAATTTAAGGAAGTTTCCTTTAATATTGGAGAAGTTGTATAGAAGTTGAATGTTTGCTAATAATCTTGTAGGCTGAAGGAAAACAATCTTGTGGTAAGGAGTGCATTCTGGGAAGGACTTGAGTTTATACTGTGGTTTGAAAAAAACTCAGCAAACCCACATCCCTATTTTGTGGTTCTGTTAATTTTTTTTTTTTTGGTGTTGTTGTTGTTGTTAAATGGGACTATTTAGCCATTATAGACACCCATTTATTCTCTTTTTGTAATTTTTAGTCCTTTGGGTTTCTGGAGAATATGATTTAAAAAATAAAGCTCTCCTTTCAGCCTAGATGCTACGTAGAGTTTAAAAGAATGAAAACTTCATTCATTTCTTGTGTGAAAATGACTATATTTATTGTGTGTACTTGGATATAAATGGATATAGATTGGTTCAGTTTGTGATGCACAATCAGCAAATTGATTCTGGCTGATTTAAGCCTTTAGGAAAACAAAGCAACCTTGGGGGAAAAAAGCTGTTTTATTCCATTCTGTGGATATGAGGCAGGGAATTCATGAATGATAGAGGGAACTTCAAAATGAAAGGTGGTGGAAGGAAAGGAAAATGATGAACGAAGCTGGTTAAACTGCTGAGCTCTCTTTTTCTCCAGTGCATTCAGCTCAGTGAATTAATGAGATTAAGTCACATCAACTCTAATTGCTGGAGGGAATGAGCAAAGTGGGCAATTTCAGTAGTAGCTTGCTTAGGCAAGTTTGATACTTGCAGGCTACCTATGATGGCATGCTGTTGACATTTGAAGCTATTTCCTGACTTGATAGCTACCACAGTTTTTATTATTTTTGCAGTACATGTAAGCTTTTCTTGCAGTCTAAAAAGTATGTGGTAGAAAATTTGTTTCTTAGTAAGATAAAACACCTGTGAGAACTGACAGAAACCTGCAGAAGTCAGCCAGTAGTCTGCATTTTTCGGCATTTACCTATTCAACAGGAGTTTTTAGAAATTCTATCTCTGTGTATAGAGGATGAGATCAGATACAATAAGGGACAACTTTTACTTTTCCAAATTTCTCAGTAGCTCCCTCATCTCTCCTTCTGAACACTTCCAAGATATCTTCCCCTGAAACCATTTCAACAGCTTGCAAGAGCCACGCCCTGCTAACTGTGACCAGTGTGAGGGTTTCTGGATTTTGGTTTTTTTCTCCTTGTTTTCTTCTGCTGCATAATTCTTATTTATCAGCTCAGTTCTTTGCCACACAAGTTATTTCTCCAGCTAGTTCTCAGTGCTTCCTGTTAATTCTGTTAGGAGGTCTTTTGACAATTAATCTGTTCTGGTCTGTAACCATGGCATTCTCACACATGCTACTCTTTCCTCCCTCCCTTTATAGGGCTTCTGTGTCCTCCTTTCTCTGGTCCTTTCATGCCAAAGGATTCTAAATCAAAGTCTTCCTAACTCATCCTTAATAAGTGGCTTATTCTATTTTGATCTGAGCAAGTGCTGTCATATGAATCAGGCCTGCCTGAGAGATTTTCTGGAGGAATGAAGGGGAAGAGCCTGTTCCTTGGTTTGTTGGAGTTTTTTATTGGTTTAGTCACAAAAAAATACTATGGGTATTTTTTTTAACCTGAGACTGCTGTCAGATTGAATTAAGCTAATACCTTGGGATAAAAGCATTGTAGCTAAATTTACAAAACCACAATCACTGTGTTTTCTTTCCTTACTTTGTATGAAGTTGCTCAGTAATTGGACACTCCTATGTGAAGTATGTGGCATCTGAATATGTAGATATTAATCTATAAACTGCTCATCTTTGCCTTTGGGGAGAGTGTTGTAAATACCAAGTGATAAGAGATGCTGAGAGCAGCACACCCTTATTTTAATTATTTTATCTGAAGCAGAGACAAAATGTCCCATTTTGTGAACTTGGGTTTTGTTCTGTGCCAATAATAACTTTTTTACACAAAATGGAAAACATCCCCAAGAGCTATTTTGGAAGTTAGGAGACCAGGATTCAGAACTGTGCTTGAATTAAGGCTGTTATTATGATGAGCTCCAAATTTGACTGAACCCTCTATCTTTTTGTTTTATTTTTTTTTTCTTCCCTGCAGATTTGTTCTATCCCTCTGTGCTTGATTGATTTCTCCAGTTTGTAACTTACAGTAAGATCAGGGCTTATTAATCACAGGTCTTCCAGGCAGTTTTAAAGGAACATGGTGTGATGTTTCATTTCTGTAAACACTCTCACTTTTTGATGAAATGATGGTGTATAGCCAGTTGAGGTAACTCTTTTAGGAGGGGAAAAAAATGCTAGTGGTCTGTCAGGCAGCTATCGTAGCCTGTCTCTCTTTGTCTGAGAAAGCCTGCCCTCTTCTGGGTGCAGTTACAGCTGGATAAATTGTCAGGACTGCAGTGGAACTGCTTGAGGTTGTTCTGCTTTGTCGGGAGAAGCTATTGACTTTCAATGGATAGCTTTGGTGGGTCACTATATTGACACAAAATCCTATGTACCTGTAGACTTTCTGTTACAATAACAGTAAGGGATAAAATTTGTTGCATTAAGGTTTCAAATATATGCAAATTGTACTGTGGTCTCTGTGGGGATGTGTGTATGTCTATCTATCTATCTATCTATCCATCTATCTATCTAATACTTAAGAAAGGTTACGGAAATATGAGCTTTCCATATTTCTAATAATTTTGCATTGTGAAATTATGTCTGTCCACAACTTCTTTTCCTATCAGATCAAAATTCTTTTTGTTAAATGCAGATTTCTTTTTAGTTACCTCCTTCTTTTATGTTCTAAAAATATCTTTTTGTTGTTTTTTAACTCCTTCCCCAACTGCCAGAACACCAATAGCTTTGATCATCAGCATCATAAATTGACAAAAGTAATTAACATTTTAATAGGGTTGTAAGGTAGATGACAAACCAAATTCCAAGAGTGTAAAAAAAATGAAGAATGTGGTGAAGTTTCTAAGTCAGTCCTGGGTTCAGTTCTAGAAAATATATACTGTGACCTGTAATCACTGTGATGACATTTGAAGACCTACATTAAGCAGATTGATTGCAAGGAGCAGCTGTTCAGTTCTCATCAAAAAGGCCACAGGCTGGGCCTGGAATCACTAGGTACCTGCTCAGAGCCTGGCAGTGAAACACTTATGGATTGGGAGGGTCACAAATACATGAGTTCGATTAAAGTAGGCAGGTTGTCTCTGTGCTTAACCAGCTAGAGAAAAAAAACCTGGGTCTTATACTTTAAGGTAGCACAGTATTAACTCATGTCAGTGTTTAGAGTTCAGCTAGCATGTTTACATTATTTTAGTAAATTTGAATGTAATTGTTTATAATGCTCTAAAGCTTTAAAAATTTGGTCATAGAACAAGATCATGCTGTGATAAGAGCTTGCACAGTATGTCTTTACTCCAAGGAACATTTAATCTGGGCATAAGACATAAACTGATGGATATAGGGGCATACTGACATAATGCTACAGCATTGGCCAGCAGGACAGACAGCAAAATTTCTGATCATATCCAAATAGATTGTTGTACACATCCTGACGTAATATTTTTACTTAAAAATGCCACGTGCATGTGATGTTACTGGAATACTTGTTGTACTGACAGTGAAAGCTAAACACAGAAAATGTAGTCACCACCTTGCTCAATCATGTGTACTTTATTGCCTTGTTAGATAAAGCTGCCCCTTGGCAGCCTTTCCCCATCATCTTTGTTTTATTAATGAGTAGTTTTGCCTTGCATTTTGAAAAGACCTTTCCTCTTCTGGCAGACCGTGCTTTCTGGGGAGGCTAATGCTGGTTGTATATGAGATAAGTGATGACTTTCAGCATGGGAAAGATGTGTAAGTAATTTATGAATTAAAGCTTTTTATAGGCTATTGAACAAACACACCCAAGTACAATAGAATGAGACTATCTGGTTACATATTTTTTAAATAAATTATTTTCTTTCTACTTGTATTTATGAAAGTAGTCCAGCCCAGGGTCTCTTTCACCACAAAATGATGGCAAAAAGCAAATTCTGTTGGTAGTTTCTGGTCTTCTGTTTAACGCCATTAGGGTTTAGAGTTCTACTTCGTTTAGACAGTGGACATGCTGGTGAAAAAATTTTGTTGTGCTTCAGTGTAGCAGGTCTGTAGTTGTGAGATATATGACTAAGATGTTTAAGGTATTCCTCTGGCTCTGAGGACAAGATTAAAAACTGGAATAACTTCTTTTTGATGTTACTGGAGAAATACCTCTTGACTTCCATGGGCCCAAGTAATTTCTCTGCTTTAAAACTGCATTTATGTTATTAAAATTTGATTATTTTCAAAGAAAATATATAAACTTTGTCTATTAGTATAGGATTTTGTATTTTACTTTACTTGGAAAATAATCACAATGGTTAAAACAAAGTTAAAGCAAAGGCAAAATTTGAGGTAGCATAGCCAAAACCTAACTCAGCTGGGTATGTCTCTGCCCTTAGTTTTAAGGACATTCTCAGAGAATAAAAGCTTGGAAAATGTTGCTGCCTAAATTAGCCAGCTATGTTGGGGAGCTTTCCAAAGACACATCACTGCTACCAAAGTCCATTCGCAGAATAACTTATAGAAAGTAGCTATCTTGAAGTCAGCTTTTGAGTAACTTCAAGTAGGTAGTCCAAGAATTGTAGTACAAAATGTATGTAGTTCTTTTTGTCCCCTGCATTAACAACAAAATGAGGCAGAGTAAGAAAACAAATATTTGATCTCATTGGAAACTTGCTAATGTTTGATTTTTATGCTCTTTAACACAATTACTATGTTTAGTGCCTGGCAGAACAAGTGGAAAGAATATGTGTCTTATCAATATTTTTAAAGATTCCCCTCCTACCTCTCTTTAAGGGTAAAATTATATTTGAATTATATTTTGTGCAGTTCCCATTTTTACTCTGAAAAAGAAATTTAAACACCAGTCTGATAAATAAGATTTTGAGTTTATTTTGATGCCATACCACCACAAGGGCATCACTTGTGTTCTTAGCAGACCTTGGGAGGCATTTCCCTTGTCTTCTGGTGCACCTGTCAGACTTGTGAAGTCAAATCACTGAGCTCTGAACACTCAGTGCTGCTCATCTGGGATGTCTGTGTGAAAATACACCGAGGTCTTTATTGCTGGTTCCCATTTCTCAACTGTGGACTGGGCTGAATCAGAGAATCTGATGGAAGATTAATATTTTGATCCTTACTTTATTAGCCTCACTGAGATGCTATTGTATGTGAAGAGAATTTTTGTGGGAAACAGGTCTTAGTTCTGTGTTTAATCTTTGGTTTAATAAAGTCCTCTGCCAAATACTTTCAATATTGATACTACTTCACTTTATGCTTGTGCTGTTGAATTCTTTCTGTAGTTCTCTTCCACCTCAAAACTCCAGAGTTCTCTGTTTTCTAACACCATTTGTTTTCACACTTCCTTTTCCTTGTGACATGATAAATTATTCTCCTTTATCGAAGCTGATGCGCAGTGTCTGTCTGCTACAGAGCTCCTTTTCTTTGCAGCCAGTGTATCTCACTGAGCAGAGTTGATTATTCTTATTGTGTCATTTCGTCTTTTACAACTTGTCTCTGAAAAACATTCTTATTTGTGATGGAGATCATATTTCTTTACTCTGGTGTTCATTCTAGGACCATTATTAAACTTATATCTTCCTTTCCTCAGCTCTCCAAAAAGTCCAGATTGTTTCTGTCCTTTTTCCTTCATTTTGTTTTTGCCAATGTGACTCCCTATCATTGTCTGAGCTAATTTACCACATCCTCTGTTAAAGTATCTCAAGGTGTCTGAAAAGTTTGGAAGAGTAATTAAAAGTAGTTGCAGTAGATGATAATAACAATCTTCTTGCAGGATAGTGTCACTTTGAGGCTCTCTGAGATGTGAGAAAGGTAGAAAGAGTAAGAGTCAAGGTGACCCACTGTGCATGGAAACCTCTGCTTGAATTGCATGATTTACCAGCACACACTCCACCAAGGTGCAGTGCACAGTAGAGGATTCTTTTGCAAGATCATTCTTGTAATAAGAGCTACTGTGTCCAGAAAAGACACTTTTAAATCGAAATGTACCAAAGTGAAACCACTTAAGTACCTTGTGTTCTTGTGGATGTTGAGTTCTGGGCATTTCAACTCCCTTGCAAAAGCAGTATTGCAAAAGCATTCTTGTCTGCATGTGATGGGGAAGTAAGTGTGAGAGACCTGATCTTTTTTCTTTTATCGTAGCCAATGTGAGGCCTTCACAAATTAGGCAGTTAGCTGTCTAGGACATGGCAAGTCCCAGGTGGGACTTGAGGTGTCCTCAGGGTTTCTTCCTATCTGCCTGAAACAGGTTCACTCTCTGCTCTCTCTGTTCCACTGCTCAGGGAAGTCTACAGTGCCAAGAGAGCACAGGCTCTCCTTAGTTTTCACTGAAAAATATACATGAGGTATACAGCATAAGACAGAGGAAGAGGCAGATTCCCTGTTGCTGTCAGTAAAGAAATATGAAGGAGGTGACACAGTTTCCCCAACAACTCCCCTTTTCCTTCCCCATCCCATTAGCCCACATTCTCTTCCTGCCCAGCCCACCAGCGATGCCTAATCTCATTTACAGGGACTGCTGCCAGATCTGCTGGCAGCTGCATTTTCTTGGCCGCTGTTTTCGGTGAGGGAGCCTAGAGCGCCGAGGAAGAGGAGGAGAAGGAAGGAAGGAGGAGGAGGAAGGTTGCTGCTGTGTGGCGGAGCGGCGGCAGCACCTTTGACGTGCCCGTCCCCCACGTGACGGCCGCTCCATTGCGGGGAGGGAGCTGAGCTGCCGCCGCTCCGGCAGAGCACGGCAGAGCCGCAGCCTCGGCGGCGGCAGCGGCAGCAGCGCCTCCGCCCGCAGTGCGTGTGTGTGCGTGTGTGATGAGCGATCGCCGCGTCCCTCCGCCCGCTGCCGGCTGACACCCACCGCGCGGGGCGCGCCAGGAGCAGCAGGAGCAGCCGAGGAGCCGCGGCCAGCGCGCAGTGACCTTGGCCCAGGAGGTAACCGAGCGGGCGGGCTCCGCGCCCCTCCGCGCCCCCGCCCCGCGCCTCCCGCGGCGCAGCCGAGGCCCCGCTCCCGCCGGGCCCCCGGGCGGTGCCGCCGCTGTCCGCGGTGCTGGAGCTGCGGGCTGCCCGCGGGGGAGCCGGGCTGCCCGGCCTTCGGCCGCCCGCAGCCGCCCACCCCCGGGCACTGCGGGCGGACGGGGGGCAGCCAAGCCCGAACGCGAGGGGTCTCGGGGGCTGGAGAGGGCTCGGGAGGTTAGTGCTTGGAGTAGGGCTCGGCGGCTCTCCGGGCTCTCCGCATCCGCCGGTGTGGTCTGTAGATGGAGCACATTCTTACACCTGCGTGCAAAGCCGGAGCTACGGCATGATCCGAGCTCTTGCTTAGTGCAGCTCCCGTGTGACCCGGGGGAGGGCGGGGAGCAGACGGGGCTGGCAGGGAGCCGGTGTTTGGCGGTAAAGTGCGCTGAAAGTAGGTGAAAGCAACCGGAACAGTGTTCTGGCTTATTTCTCCATTTTCCCTCATCACCTGCTCCCCTGCCCCGGCGTATGTACGAGCACAGATGTGCTGGTGAATTACAGGGAGGTTCAAAGCGTCTGGCTTGCTTTTCGTGCCTTTGAATGTTGTGAAAGTTGCTACGACCCGAGCTGCGAGCGGAGGGCACTGCTGAATACGCGTCACGGGCCGAGTCAGTCCTCCCAAAACTGGCCTGGAAGGTGCAGAGCGTCCCTTGGTGAGCCCCGCGCAGAGGAGGAAGAAGCGCTTTGTGAGGAGGCGTCTGTGTGATGTGGTGCTCAGCGGTGTGTCAGGGAGCTGTTCCCAGGGACAATTCATTAACGTTTAAATTAGATCAACACGTTACATCCATAATTTACCGGCAAAAGAGAGTAATGACAGTAAATGGTGAATTAGCAGCTTCGCTCCCATGTAAATATCTATTTGAGTGAGAGCATACACTGATTTTGATAACATGTTGGTAGAAAGTCAGGTCCATTAATCATCAGGGAAGCAAGGAGACCTGAGGTGATGCCCTATTGAAACCACTTTTACCTTTTACAGTGCAACATCCAAAAGCGGATCAAATTTGTGGGACATGGCACAAGGAAATAATTATGGGCAAAGCAGCAGTGGGGTGGCTGATGAGTCCCCAAACATGCTGGTGTACAGAAAGGTAAGCCTTTGTGTTTTTCAGAAGCTGAGGAAAGTGAAGTCCTGGACTTTTTTGCCTAGCAAGCGAAGCCATTATTTTTGTTTTTCTCCAATTTCTTGAATAGAGAAATGACTGTATCTGTTGAATGGTTTGAAATGGTAAAATTTGCACACTTCAACTTTGCATTTTGTTCAGAAGCAGCTGCTCTTCAGTTTGAGATACTTGATGTATTTCAGTCACTTTCTGCATTGATACATATGATATGTGATGGTGGTGATGTGCCAGAGACTGGACCATATTTTGAGGTCAAGTGTTCACTTTTAAAGTTTATTTGTAAAATGATTTCATATGTATTAAAGCTAAATATAAACCGTACTATACAGTATTTTTGTCTTGTGCAGAGAAGTCAGAACCATTAAATTATTTCATATGAGGGGAAAAACTGATTAAAGATCTCACTTAACTGTGATTGCCACAAGTCAAAATCCCCCAAAAACATATACTTTAGAATTTTTCTCTGGTAAGGCTTCTAGTGTAGTTATTCTTACAACATCAATAAACTAAATTTCCAGGTATTGAACTCTAATAGTGAGGCTTATTTAGTGATTATGCTTTAATTTAAGTGAGGGTAAATGCTTGGAGATTTTGCATTATACATTTTTTTTTTTCAAAAAGCCTTAATTACATCTAAGAAAAAAGAATAACAACATAAATTCCAATAATAATGGAGAAAAAACAATTTTGCTGTTGCAAATTGAAATAAGTAATTATACAACTGCTTGTTTATTCTTAGAACACAGTGCTTCTTAACTTGTTTGTGGTTGTTTTTACCAGGCAGAAAAAAATCAATACTTTACTTTGTTAGAGGCATTGACTTTTCCCCTTACAAGTTAACTGTAATAGAAAACATCTGATATATAATCAGTTTAGTCTTTGTGGTGAACTGAAGTATAAACAGTAACTGGTAAGTGTTCTTTTCCCAGAAATTAAAAAATAGTCTCAAATTGAAGTGCGATGCATGCTTTTTTCTCTTCATGTTTTCAGATATGTTGCTGATTTCACTTAGTTTGTTGTATCTGCTATTTTGTGAAATTAGCTTCCTTTTTATGTAAGTGAATGAACTTATGAACCTAACTGTGGTTATCCTTCTACAAATGCACATCTAGAAAAACACAGGATTACCTTGCCATTAACACCACCGATGTGTTTCAAAAGGCAATTGCATACATGAAAATATGCTGCACATATGAAAAGCAATATACCAGACCTTATATTGTTCCTTGTAGGTTTTTGATCTTTCTAAACAGAATCTTTCCACATTTGCCATTTACTTCAATGCTGGCAAAAAGATGTTTTCTCAGCTAGTTTAGGACACGGAGAAAATGTTTTTTTCTTCCTTTGGTGAGTTTGGTAAAATTTGTGACCTGGGATGTTTAGTAGGACCTCATGCCAAAATTTATCATGGCCTCCAGACAGCTTCACCTCTGAGCAGCATCCAGATTGAATGGAACAGCTGAGGCAAGTGATGAGAGTCCTGGTGATGCACAGGAGATTTGAAAATGAGGAGTGGGAATAGGACACACTTCAGGTGTATGCTCAGCAAATCAAGACATCAAGTATGTCTTTTGTTCTCTGCGATACATCTGTAAAGGGATGATAGGAATTTGTGTCCTTCAGTGCAGCCGTGGTCCTTCCCTTGTTGTCATTAAGTCACTAAGAGAACAAGTTGTGCTCTGAGTATTAAACTTTGAAAAATACTGATCTTCTACAGCATTACCTGCCCTATTTGTTTTTGGGGTTTTTTTTGCCTACTTATTTTTTTAGCATGGTGAATTAAAGATAATTTGAGATTATGCACACTGTGTTAGAGTACAGAGAGAAAACTAAGTAGCCCTTCCTTTGGCAGTACTCAAGAAACAGGCAACAAAATAATAGATAACTTTTCAAGAAGTCGTCTGCCTTTTCTTGAAATAGGATAGTGGTGTAAGCAAGTATGTTCTAAATTTTGGGTCTGGAACATAAAAGGAAGGCAGTCAAGTGGAAATCATGTCACTTTAGAGTATATAATCTCTGAGTGTAATTGTTTAATAGGAACAACTAAATCACAGGATTTTTTGTAATACATTGAAAACACAATACTTCTCTCTCTGTCTGTCATTGTGTTGGGAATGAAAGCACTGCATGAACAAAGAACTAGATCTCACAGCTTCATGAAGGACTCTCTTTTTTTGGCCAACTGGAAATGTATTAACAGTTTTTAGAAAAAAAAAATATAAACATGCTACTGGTTGAGTTCAGTCCAAACTGAATTTGAAGTCTGATATTTTGAGTAATGTTGCTGAAATGCATAAAGGTGGAAATGCTTTCTTTCAGTAGTTTATACATCAACAGATGGAAAAGCAAACATTTTGTGATATCTGTACTGGCAAAGAGTAGATGGGACATCTCTTACTTATGTTAATGGAGAGTTAAAATTTGGCTGTGCTGTGAAGGCTGTTATTTTGGCTATAAACCACAGTTTTGTAATCTGGTAATTCTTCCAGTCTGAATAACTTCCAGACACAATCTGAACTAAATATGTTCTGAACTATATGGACTTACAGGCCTGTATTGCCTAAACCCTGATTCTGTCAGGAGTGTTTTATAGAATTTTTAAGCAGAAGGAAGGCCTAGTGTTTTCAAATTTGGTTTTTAAGGCTTAATTGTTTCAAACTCATGACAAAAAAAGTCTGGTTTTCTATTTTTTAAAATGTATTTGTTTTTTGATTAGATGCTTATTTGAAGAATTGAACAATTGATAATCAAATTGTAATTTCAAGTAATATAGAGTGTAGATAGTATCTTATTCTCATAGTAGCTTTTATTCCTAGCTGAGCAATGGTTTAATTACGTTTTGTTTTCAAAAAAGAATTAAAAAAAATCAGCATAGGATAATTCAATATTCAATACACACATAACTAAGAATAACTTATTTGATTCTGGAAAAGACAGCAGCACAGATAAATAGTTCCCTATATAATTTTTACTCTGCCTTTTAAGATGCTAATGTCAGTGTTTTTATGCCTTGGGGAATAATTTTTATTTTAATAGAATGTCAGCTGCATTATTCTTTTTGTCTATCAGCCTAATTATAAAGTAATGACATGTGACACATCATTGGCACTGACATACCTTAGAAAAAGTCCTGAATTTTTCTGCTGGTAGCCTGAGGCAAATATGAAAAATATAAAACTCCTCCTTTCATTTCTTCTCTGACAGAGTCCATTTTATTCAGCAATTAAAAGAGATAAGAGACTGAAATCCATACTATTTTAACATCACAAATTGCTCATGCAAAAATCTTATATTTTGGCAACACTAACTTGCTGCTGCAAGCTAGGTCTTAGGGAAGAAACTTGAGATGTAGTAGTGTAGTAGAAGGCCCTTACTCTGAAGTTTTTCTAAGTTTCAGAGCCTGACCAGCCTTTTTTTATTTTTAATTTTTTTTTAAATAGTTTTAAATCTCTGCACACAATTAAAAGAATAAGAATTTCCTGTTAGGAACTCCTGTTTTAGACCTACTGCTGGTCTTGCTAAACCTTTCTTTATCTTTCTGGTCTGTGCTTTGCTTACTTTTTCAGTCAAACATATGCTGCAACTATCAGGCGTCTTGATTTGCAAGTTTAATGGTTATTGTATTGCTGCCTGAACTAATTTCATTTGAGAGCTGATAGCTTTATTTTGTAGCAATAAGATTATCCTTGTTTGAAAAGTAATATTTTTGTGACTGAGATTTTGGCTCTCTACCTTCCTCAGTGCCCCAAGTATTAAAATAGCTTTTGCCAAGTCTGATTAAAATCACTGACAGTGGGGCTTTTATTATCTAATAAAGATAATGAGGTGTTTGTTCTGTTTCTGTGACAGTGGTGGAAGGTCATATATGTCAGTACTCATGTATAACAAGGGCTGACTTTGTAATTTCAGACTCCTTAGTTTATCATGATCTGATATTCTCCACAGAAACCACACCTCCAAAGCATGATACTTTCTGCTGTTGTTGTAAATGAGCAGTAGCTGGAGGGACAACATATGAGGAAACAATGACACCATCTTTTAATAACGATTCTCCATCTCTGCTTCCACCAGAGATGACTTCCAGTGTAGACTGCAGAGAGTGCTGTGTTCTCATGTGGCCTTTGTTAACTGCTCCCTGAAAAGACTGTTAGAAGAAAATGACATCATGGATAACTGTGTTCCTTAGAGCCTGTGAGACTAAGGAAGGACATTTTAGGTGGATTTTTCTGAGTGCTGTCACTCACTTTGAGAAGGGAAGAATCACTCTGGTACTACGTGTTTCTGAATATGCCATGACATTCTATGAAGGCATCTTGTTTGTTACTACTTTGGAAAAGTCAGGGTGCTCTAAGGTACTAGAGATAAATTGTGTGGGTTTTTTTTTTTTTTTCTTTTTTTTGTGTGTGGTTTTTCTTGGTGTGTTTATAAATTTTTAAAAAAAATTATTAAATTACACTATACCTCTAGATTATGCTGTTTCTTCTTCTGAGAAGAAGAGTAGCACTGGTGTGAATCTGGTTGATGGTCTTGGTGTTATTCCAACACTCATCATTATAGAATTGATGGGGAAGGGTCTACATTTGTGAACCTTGGGAATTCCTGCTGTAGGAAAAAAGGAATTTACGTTCCTATCCAATAAGTTATGAGGAAGTTGTAGTCCTGGAATAGCTGGTTGATAGTGAAGTATCAAAAGATAGAAAAGTAAGCTTTTGCACAGGGAAATTTAGGGAGCAGGAACTTGATAGAGATGGACAGAATAGTTGCTAGATGCTGTGGAGTGCTTTTTGTTTTCCTGTATGCTCTCACCCTCATGTTTTGTATCTAGCCTCTTTGCAGATTCACTTTGCTGTTTTCTCTCCTGGAATGGTTATAGTTAGTGGAATGGTTATAGTTAGTACTAGGTGTAGCATGTATTTAAATTCTGTCATCATTTGTGATAAAAGCAGTATAAAGGATTTGATTGTCTTCACAACTGTATAGAATTACTGAAAATTCCAAAGAAACTCGATTAAAAAAAATGCGTCTGAGTCTGCAAGTGGCTAGATTGGTGAAAGGGACGCTTTCCCTGTTTTGGTGATTCCTGCTGGTATTTTCCATCCTTTCTGTTCTTCTCTTCCTTCCACTAGGTGTAGAAATACATCAAGTGATACTGCAGTGAGAGGTTTACTGCTGCTTACTGTTCTGAGCTTGATGTGCTCACATCACTGGCATTACTGTCAAATGCAAAAACCCCACAGCATTCTGTGCCACCATGTTAATTCCTTTCTCCATCCCACATGTGCTGTCTGAAAAATGTATGTGCCTGTTTTGATTGTGCATTGTCATTTTCAGTTTCTCTGCTTCTTTCCTCTGAAGCAGTCTACATTTGTAGCTATGGAAACAATGATGCTATTGAGAGTGACGTGCAATATTGAGGCAGAAATTGTTTGTTTTGGAGTTTTGTTTTCTTTCAGTTCAGGCTTAAAACATTCTTTGTGGACTGCAGGAATTTTTATAGTAATCTCTATCATATCATAATATTTGACAGGTCCCCACCAAAGCTGATATGAACTATACTAGTAAATACAATAAAATACTTCCACGTACATACAACTTTTTAAAATATGCTATTTTCCCAATTCAGGAATCTCAAACCAATTGAAGCATAGCTGCAACTTTTAGTATAGGAATCACTACACCCACTTCTTCAAATTGGTTTGTAAAAGCTGCTAAAAGAGAAGAAATTCGGCTTAATTTGCACAGTAAAATGGTCAGTTGAGAATTTTGACTTTCTGGTCTTGATTGACACTAGCTATTAAAAAAAAATCCCAGGTCCAGCCTAGAAAGAGTAAAGTAAACAGCCGAATATATATATTTTTTAAAATATGCTTTAAAACTTTCCTGACAGGGTAGTGGAAAGGTAAACAGTGCAGGTATATAGTAATATAGAGTGTGAACAAAAGCTGTTTTTCAACTATGACTCTAAAAAACAAAGCTTTTGTGAAAGAGATACATGGAATTATTCTCTGTGTTGCAGGTGGGTAAACTGCAATAGTGACATGCCAGAGCAGAGTAAAAGTTAAAAATCCTTTTATTTTTGGTAAAAAAAAGGAGCAAAGTATTTTCTACAGAAGAGGGAGCTTTGGGCTAAGACTGCAAAATACTACCTGGAATGGCATCCATTATTCCTGCTTTTTATTTCCTGTCTGTTTTTGTGTTGTTTTTTTTTTTCTTTTTATCGAGACAGATTTCAGTAGTAGGGCAAGAGAAATCTGAATTTTAATAGTTTAATATGAACCTTACTAAAATGCATAAGGAAAGAAAACCTTGAGGGTGGGCTTAGTACTAGTAGAGATGGACCACTTCAGAGAAATGTCTTCAGCTGAAACTTTGAGATGATGCATTGAAGAAAAAGTTCACGTGCAGTTTCCCATGGTGAAGGGATCAGCTGAGAATTTTGATTTTTGGTGAGAGATTGCCACCAGCTACAACTAAAAGCTGAAGATAAAAAACGTTGAGCTAGTTTTTAAAATTTGTGTTGGTTATAGGAGTAGCTGGAATAGATACAGTGGGAATGAGGCTGGCTGGGAAGCCATGGGGGACATTGGAGCAGAACTGTCTGAGAAGCAGAGCTGGGAACTACAGTTTCATTTGGCACCTGAGAACAGCCTGGGTTAGTGCAGGAGAGCCAAGAAACAGAGCTGTAGGAATAGGTATAGGAGCATCTCATAAATTCATTGCAACTGTCAGGGGAAGCTTTTACTAGATAACTTATGGAATTCTTAACTGACAGGAATGGGACTATGGCATTTGAACTATTTAGCCTCCAAAAATTTGGGGCTGGTTTTGTGCTTGTGTGTGTATTTATCTGTGTTTGAAAGCTTCCTTTTTTAGATGCTGCTGTGGATCTTTCTCAGTAATGCTCAGCATGTCTTTGAGGAGACAGTTTTATGGGTTAGTTTCAGAGAAACTGCCTTGTCTGTGAAGGTGGTCAGGGCATCAGAAAGCCAGTGACATCACTCTTGCTTTCTCTTATTGTTATTGCCTTCTTACTGTTATTTCCTCAAATATACTTCTGGGTAAAAGTTTATTGCTAATTATTAGAAACTGGAAAGATGACTTTGTAACGTATATTTTATCCATATTTTCCAATGAAGAGGCCTATTTTTCAAGATTTTTATAGTTTTACTATTTTTACTCAATTGAGGACATCTCGATAGCTGTTAAATGAAACTGGAGTCTATTAAATCCATCGTGTCACTCAAACAAATCTTTTTGGGGAAGGCTCTAAGAATTTATCATGTAGTATTCATATCAAACATGTGCTGGTTTGAATCTGAAAAACCTCAATCAAGAGCCAAATAAGCACCAAGAACCATCTGGATGGAAATTTATCCATTGCAGTGAAATGATCATTCTCCTGGCAATCATGTACTGTTTTTACCGAAACTCAGTAAAATGGGAATTTTGAAGCTGCATTAGCTCTTCTGCGTCACTTCTGCTGGAGTTGTGTGTTTGCTTTCTTTGACCTGTGCTGAGCCCTGTTGACTAATGGAGTGTGAAGTTCTAGGGAGGTTGTGCCACAGAGAAAGAGGTAGTAAACACAGAGCATCTCTTCACAATGCAGTTTGGATGTACAAGGATTATCTAGCTGAAAGTGAAAGCTGCTCCCTGTAACATCAAAGGAATTTTTTTTTCTCTTCAACTTATTCTTGATGATGAAGATGTTTGTATAATGTGAATGTATATGTGTGTGTATGCATATCCTCCCAGCCATGCAGAGTCCTGCTGCCCTAAGACCTATTGATTATTGATTCGTTATTGAGTAGAGATGACCAAATGGTTGTATTAAAAATGTATACTATTTGTATTTAAATATATAATAGTTTTTTTACAATATCTCATGTAAGTGACGTAGCACTATTGTACATTGTCTTCCATGTTATGAAAATTAATTGCACTGAAACATTTCAATCAGCTGTTTAAAAGCACCCTTAATTCTGATGGGAAACTACAGTTTTTCTGATTTCCTTTTGTAGCAGGATGAATAAGCAGTTTACTGAATGCTTTTTGAAAGACATATTAATGCTTCTTAACACCTACACTTCTCTGAACTAGAAACTGCAAGAAGTATTAATCTGCTGTGAGCTAGATTCTGCCCTCAGATGTAGATTCATGGCATCTCTTGATATCAGCAGGAGCCATACAAGCGCATTTGATGTAGAATCAATATCAAAAAGAAGAATGACAAAGTTTAATAATAACCCTCAAAATTGCAAAAACTTTAGTCAAGTATTTTACAGTAAGAATTATCTTTATGTTGTATACTTCTGTCTGTATGGAGGCGAAAATACAGAACTTTTGGTGGCTGTAGTGCAAACCTCCTGATATTAGCATAATTAGTGCTGCAGGCATAAGTTCAAAATTGTGAAAAAGGATAGCTTCTTAGTAGCAAATGTAAAACTTAATGTATGAATGTTTTGCATAGGGCTATACTAAAGCTTCTGTATGTATAGACTGGTTTATTTTAGCTGTGCAAAATATGTGGTCTATAGTATAATTAAACAAGTCTTAGTGAAATTCTGTAAAGATCTGTTTGCTGTATGCAGAGTACCTTAAGTTCATCTAAGTACTGCATTAGGTGGTAAAGTGCTAGAGTTATAGGTATGCAGTTTTAGACAACCAGAATGCTATAAACAAGAGTTCTGTATGGCCGCTCACAGCATTACTAGTTTTCAAATGTCTCAGTTTCCTTAAGAGTTACTAAGCAACAAAAATTCTCATTCAAGTCACTAGGAGCTAGTGGTTTTTAGTGCCCTTTCATAAATCATGTCTGTGACTTGGTGGAGTCATCACACTACCTGCCTGAAATATTTAGATTCTGACTCCTGTGAACTGGAGGGTGTATCTGTGTCCATCACTGTTCAGGAGCCATACTAATGCCCAGTAAAGTTAATGCATTGGTTTGGTTTCCAAAAGTGAGAAGAAATACCTTTGGCTTGTTTAATAGATGAATAGCAGATAGCTGTTTTATCTGTACTAATTTCTTAAAAATCTGTACCGCAAGAAGAGTACATCTGCTATAGGAAAATCTTTTTTAGAGTTTAAGCAATGTGTTGCTCTAGAGAGAGTTGTGCCCTGAAGCACTTAAGTTTGTATGTGTTTGGAATGGAAAAAAATAGTTCTGATCTTGTTTTCTCTTTACCATCAACTCCACTTCTATAGCATTTTTTTTTGGATGTTGATGTTCATGTTCAGCAGTTCACTGAACACACTGTCCTGTCCTCAATATAAGTATTGAGGTGGTGTTTGTATCTTGTTTTGAGGTACATTGAGAAGAAAAGCCTGTGGAAATATTCTATTTCAAATACAGCTATTTATGTAGCTGTATTTGAATTTATCTGTGGTGTATCTGTGGCTGTCATGCCAGCAGCCTTTCAACAGACACTGTGGTGCACAGCTGGTGATGCAAGCCATAGCCAGCGCTTGTTGTCTCTGGGATTCTTTTGCTTTACATTTGTTTTGCTCCAGAAATTGAGGGCTAACTTTGATTCCAAGATACTGAACTTGACAATTATTTGTAATTCCATATTCCAAAGTTTAGGAACTCTCAAATGTAAATTACAGAAAATAAGACATGCTGTTGTGCAGGGCAAAGCTCAGGGCTTTCACTTGCCATCTTTATATAATATGTATATAAATTTAATTTAAATGTATTAAAGATTTATACATCTTCATTCCCCTTCAAACAGGATTTCTACCTTTGTGTTCTTGAATAATTTATTTCAATAGCTCATTATATGGGGTTTATTCCTGGTCTCTTTTGGCAGTAGTAAAGGATATGGAGTACGGTCAAGGACAGAATGCTGAGTGTGAGGCACGGAGAGAAAAATTTTAACATTGCATCATTCTGTCGCTTGCAATACACTGTATTCATGTGAGCTACACCACCAATTGCTCCGGCTGGTGAATATGGCGAGACAATCAGGGATGACCAGGACTGCCAGAATTCTGCTGGTGCTTCAAGAAACGATGCTGGAGCTTCACTAGGTGGTGCTCTTCCTCCTGAGTAGGGAACACACATCCCCCAGGGATGCTGAGGGGGATTCTCTTGAGGAAACAATGAATGCTGGTCTCATAAAGAGATCTTCCATGCTAGATGTTGATCTTGGTGCCACTGCCCCAGTCAAATTGTTGATCAAGTCTTTTGATGGTGGTTTTAATTCATTGATCCTTGTTCTGCAGTCTCCAGGGTGGGAAGTCTCCACTGTCACCAGGTGTTTGTCAGTCAGTCTAAACACTGCTGTTAATTTTCTGCTCTGGTGTTACACGCGAGAGGGAGAGAGAGTGGGAGGCCACTGCACTTAGCATTCTGTTGGCAAACTGAAAGGATAATTTTTGTGCATAAGATTTTCAATCTAAATATAAAATAAGAGGCATTGAAGTATTTTGGGGAGACCATTCAGGAAAGACTGGTACCAGGTAATTTTTGTTTTTTCCCCCAGTGCATGGAATGGTCTTTGTATCACCTTCTAAACAGTATTTGAGGATCACCAAAATAGAACTCAAATTTGCTACAAATTCAGTCATTCACATGATATGGTCCATATGTCAGTGATTTTATTTTTTATCTTGACAGGTCTTAGCAAGAAGAAATATGTTTCTGTATGTTCTCACTTTTCTATCATATCCCACCTTTTTGACCTTTGCATATAATCCAAATGGATTTTAGTTGAGTAGGCCATGGCTGTTATGAATATATTAGCATCTGTTTAAGTTATAGCTATATGGTTGGTTGCATTGATATATTTTTGTCCTATTCTTTTTCCAGGCTATCTTGATTAGTATTTACAAGATGGACTGTTTCTGTGCCTATGTATTAGCCACTTAGCGTTCAGAATGTTACTAGAAATGCATTGTTACTTATTCTGGGGTCATCTTTGAATGTCTCAAACCTGTAGTAGATGCAGTTAAGGGTAAAGGTCACTCCTCTGGTTGGTTTTTTTTTTTTTTTTTTTTTTTTTAAGCTAGGTTCTTTCCTATTTACCTTGTAGAAGTAGAGGTGGAATTTTGCCTTATTTATGTGGCACTAAGTGCAGAGTAACTGTTGTTCTCACTAAAGTTATTAAGGTTAATTCCTTAAAAACTAGTACCACAAGCTTTCTCTGTTGGTGAAGTGCTACTACTACTGGAAGTTGTTCTGGTGGTGGTGTACTAGAGGTGTAAATTCCATTTTTTCTTGTTTTCTGCTGAAGTAGGCTACATTGTAGAATGAATTAGATGAAACCTTAAAAAAATTAATGTGTTCCATTTTCCCTTCAAAGAAAATAAATTTAATGATGACTTTTGAATGACTTGGTCCTTCTCCAGGCTACATAGGTTCTTACAATTGATATATCAATTGTAACATGGACTACTAATGTAGTGAATGATATGACAAGTGAGAATAAAGGACATAGTAGTCAGTAGCCAGCATAGCACCTCTTTCCTGGAAATGCATGGCATCTTGAGGACATAATCTGCATTAGAACACAGTGGCAAAACAGTGGCAGAGAGCGTATTATACTACAATTCAGCGGTATCCATGCTCTCTGCCAAGGCTAGGAAGATTTGTGATCAGTGCTCTGGTACATCACTGTCCTAATGTCAGATCTCAGCTGATTGCATCCCTATAGGGCTGAAAGTGATCATGCAGGAGGAGACTGAAAGTCTGAGAAATTGTCTGGGTTGTGCTGCTGAGTGGTTTTGAATAAACCACTCCATATCAAGTAAGCTGAAAGACACATAGGCACTTTGTGCTTAACTCTGGATACAGATAAGAAAAAGGTGGGTATTATTTTAAATAATATGTGAAACAGCATTTATCTTAAAAGTAAATGACCCCTTTCCACTTCTCTAAGAAGGAGGATTGGAACAACAGAAATCTTGATTTGTGCAGTGCTTTAAAAACTGTAAACTCCTCATGGCTGCAGAATTATTGTGATGCTACCAGAATGCTGTTTGCTTAAGAGCAAGGAGTTAGTTTAAAATTTGGGTAGTGGACACATGGAATGAATAATTGTTCTTCTGTCATATTTGAAAAAATGCTGGTTATTCTCTGCCTCTCTTTCCCATTTTCAAATTGGAGATAATTCAGGTGGATTATGAAGGCACACTGATGATAAGATTGTGGTTTTGAACATTGTATAGTGTAATGATGGCAGTTTTGTGATAACCACTATTTCCTTATTTTTCTGACACATCATTTTCAGTTGTTTTTCACAATATCACTGTGATTAATTACAGATCCAAACTTTGGCTTTGGTGAGGTGATTTTGTTTCCCTTTTGAGTTAGGTTTCATCAGCCTGGAAAATGTTGTCTCTCTCCCAGTGGAGTGTAAGTGGAGACATGGTGGCTAAATGTCCACATGGAGTGCTGATAATATACTTTCTAAAGTCAGTGCTTCTGTTCCTTTACCTACTTCTAATTCTTCAGTAAGTGATGATAGAGGAAAGGAGATGTACATGACCTATGGTACAGGCCCATCTGTGAAGACCAGATGGCATATTTAACAAGTTTTCCAATGATTTGGTTATTTTCCCTTCAATTTCCCGTAAATTGTCTAGGGGAAACTCATGTGCTGAAAGAAGGAAGAATGATGGAAGTGCTGATATTTATTGACAGAATGGCATTTTATGCTTTATAACCACTGCATCCTAATCTCACTCTGTAATGCCTCTAAGTGTTGTGTTCAAGTGCTTGTGTTTCTATGGAAGTCAAGCGCATGGGTGTTGGGTTTTTTTTTGTATTGTTTTGTTTTGTTTTTTTTTTTTTTTTTTTTCCTTTGGGTTGTTTTTAATTCATGTTACTAAAAACCCAGAGGATATCTGTAACTGATGTGTGGAGCCATGTTTGTGAGATTTTGCTTTTCAGGAATTTAAAGCTAGTCAGAACGCTGAATAGGTGTCATGGTGAGTGACTCCAGGAACACTAATCCATGCTCTATTTACACCAAGGTTTAATTTTTGTAACGTATGCTTTAATTGTATCTTTCAGCAGTATATCCTAACATTCATGATGCTGAAGCAGGCTTTCACTTTACATTCATAGGGAAAGAGTGAGTCTAACATGGATACTGATGATTTGAATGAACCTATGCAGCTTTACACACAGTATTCCCATGAAACATGATTATACCTGCAAATCAAGTGGCTTGTTTGTTTCTTTTGCTTGGCAGTTGCTGTTGGTTTGTGGATTTTTGGTGGTGTAATTTTGTTTGCTTGTTTGTTTTCACTGAGGTTGATGTTATTGACTTCTGTGCCTTTGCCAGCAGGATGCAATTCCCCAAACTCTGTGTGTGCATGTGTACCCATGTAGGGTGTTCTGGTATTCTAGTTTTGCCTAAGTTGTGCTCTGTGATGATGAGCTTTGCCAATGATATAAAATACTTTTCTCACTTTGGATTAGTGTTCAGTTTCTTTTTCACTTTTCATAAACTTTTATAAAATAACATTAGGAACACTTTACTGTGTCACTTCTAAAATCCATGATGCTAAACCAATATATTTGTCAAAAGCGTCTTTACGTCTCAGAAGCTGTGAGTTTTTTTTGATTATAAGTGGCAACTTATAACACTAAAATCAATATCCCTTTAAATTGTTTTTTTAGAATATTGCTGCATGCTAATGAGGTTGAGTCATGGTCCTAGACACTGCATGATTTTGAGTCTGATGCTATGTTGGGTTTAATGCAGTTTCTGGCTGTGTCTGAGACATACATGACAAATTACTGTTTGAAGCTAACCAAGATTTTCCTTCTGCAATCAAAAAAACTTTTATGAGCCATCGGACATCTATTTTTGCAAATTTATGGTTCTATTTCCAGTGCTTCAGTTCAGTATAGAAATCTAATAAATCCTTTAATTTTATGATTTCATTGCACTGAAATTGAAACCATGTTCCCTGAGCAAGGGACCAAATTAAACACTACATACAGTTGATATGGACTAAAGAAATGCAGCTTATATACAGAGGCAAGATTTATTTCTTAGTCTAATTAAAGAATTAGCATCCTAATCAGAGTTTTTATTTGTTCCATTATAGTATTTTACACAGACTCTCAAATCTTTATCCCTAATTATCCTATTGTTCTTGATTTCATAAAGTTTTAGAGCTAAAACTCAAACATGAGCTGTTTAGTATCCATTACTTTCTCTAGCGTTAGACTCTTTAGGGCCCTTGGGTCAGTAATGCCAAGTTGTCTTCTAGAAGGATGGTGAAGGAACTGCATCATGATAGAAAAGTATAAGTTTGATGGTAAGTATTTCTTCCTCATAGCTCTTGAATGTGCTTGTATTTCTTATGTATTTCTTATTAACATGATCATATTGCTTGCTCTTTATTTGTTATTTTCCCAAGTCCTATTTTATATCTGAGTTTTACTATATAGGTCTTGTTTTACCCGGCTACTAAGTCTGCATTACTTCACCAGGAGTTTGACAATATATGATTTGTGTTTTTACTCCTGGAGCCCAGGTGTCAGCCTATACCAGTACCAGCAAAAATGTCTGCTATCATCTGCTGCCTGAACTTTTGGGGATTTATGTAAAAAGACCCCTACATTTCCTTAACAACATTCAAGCTTCTTTAACATAAGTAATAATTTATTAGGACATCCTTGTCATCCCCTTGTATTGGGGTGACTGAATTGTTCACTGTACAAAAAACAATGATCCAAAAGAAATTCTGTGTATTTACTGATACATGTAGATATAATGTTTTGGTAATTCATCACTGTTAATTTTGTTGGTGTATTACCAAAAGTCCCCTATAACAGTTTTCACAAAAGAAGACAAGTTAGTCTGGTTGCAAATACAATAACCTTTAAAGCATCTACATTTTTGCCTTTTCTGAAGTAATGAGAGCTGCAGGATTTGTCTTCTAAATCTTACATGGTCTACAATCTGTGGACCAGAACACACCCTTTACCAGTAAAACTGAGGTAAATATAACAGGTCAAATCCATAGCTGTTATCCAAAAATAGTCACTTGTGCAGACTTAGACTCTCGGGGAGTGTAATCTAAGAGGCCCTATTGAAAACCATGACCTTTAGCAAACAAGTGATTATTACCCCTGTTTCCACTCAAGTCTTATAACTGATGCCCGACTTTGCAGCAGTTTGAACTTTGCAATCATCTTAAATGAATGCAGGAGAAAGACCTTATTAAATAAAAAGCAGAAGCAGAATGATTTTGGACATAATTTGAACATCCTCTCAGATTAATGACATTTACAGTATTAATCAGAGACCCTGAAAATCAGAGTTGTTGATGCCCAGAATAATTGAAGTATCTCAGCTGACAATGTTTATGCTCTTGAATTTGAGATACATGAAAAGCAGTTTATTTGCGTATAAATTTTCTTGTTTCCAAGTGCATTCTGTCATCATTGACTATTTTTATGAAAGGCTAAGAATTCAATTTCCATTGTGAGGTTACAAAAATATGTATTTTTCTATATTAATCAAGCAATATTGCTGTGAAAGCTATAACTCAGTAAATCAACTAACAATTGCAAGTGATATTTATAAAAGCTCTGTTGGAACCATATGTCTTCTTAACCACTGCAGCCAATGACTTCTGCTTGTTACTTTTTAAGCAAGAAAATCTCTCTGAGCTTATTTTAATAATAGTCTGCAAGGGCCTTTTTCAGTTTTGGCTGTTCATATTTTTTCCTATCTTGAATTGCTCACCAGATGTTGTAGTTCAGATGAACAGAGTCTTTGATTGTCAGTGCTTCACTAATATGGCAAGAGAAAAATGCCTTTTATCTCACAGCCTGACAAATTGATTTTTTCCTGCAGGGTACTGTTGGATCTTACAGCTTAAAAGTGCTCCAGTAATGTCCCAGATATATTTCCATTTACTGTTCCTTAAATGGGATTTGCAGTTTCTGAATGTTGCCTTTTTTGGAGATTCTTTGAAAGAAATGAGACTTTTTTTGATACACAAAAAGGTGAAGAGAATGTTCTATACATCATTTCATGACTAACTTCAACCATACTCCCTCAAAGGAGGTGTATTTATTTTCTTTCACTTTTGAAATACTTTGAATTCCAGTTTTAAAATGAAGTTCCAAGGTTGCACAAAGCTTTGAAATTCTTTCCATTATGTTAGTTCATTTTTCAAATGTTTTTATTTTAGAGGAATGAATCGGGTAATTGAAAACTAAGCTGTACACTTGTGATTTTGCTTTGAAATACATACTCTTATCAGTGCAGGTGTCCTAAAAAATGAACTGATTTTTGCAAGCACTAATTGGATGAATTGATGATAAACAGCATAAAAAAAAAAAGCGCTGGGTAATATTATAATCTCATTTTGTTACGTGGAATTAATGTGCTTGAAGAAGGACATGTTTAGGGAAATAAATTGCCAAAACAGCACTGGCTTTTATTACTCTGATTTGATTGATCAAAGATATGACATTGTTATTCTTTTTTTTCAGTTGCTGTACAGATCTTGACTGTTATTCTGTTTGAGGGGCTCTTAAGTTTCAAGCTTGTGTTCTGTCTCATGTGTCTCTGTGTGACCACTTGCACTCAGCATTTCAATCTTTGATCATCATAAACTTTGAAATGCTGAAATACTACCTGTATATTCTTGTTGGAACAAGTATTCCTGTAACTCTGTTGGTGACTGATCACTTAATGCACAGGCTAATGTATGCTTTTGAAAGAGATCTACTATTTTAGTATCCCAGCTGCAGAATTAAAAAAAAAATAAAAAAAATAATAGTATTAGTAATTTAGTAATGGCAGCAAAAACTACAAGATCCTGATTGAGTGGTCAAATTTTAAAACTGCCAGAAAATGGCACTGTGATTTCAGGGAGTATTCTGAACCACAGTTAGTAGAAAATAAATAATAAAACATTTTTCTGACTGCATCCCCACGACTATCTGAAATTTGACAAATATGAATAACATTGCATAGGTCACAGTAAGTTAGGTAGCCTTTAAATGTCCCTTCCAACCTAAACTATTCCTGTATTTCATGAAGTCATCTGAAAGTGGATTTCTTAGTAGGGGATTGGAGTGGTGTTTTTTTCAGTGTGGTTTTATTGGTTGGTTATTTTTTGTGGTTTGTTTGGGTTTTTTGCTTTTTTTTTCAATATCAACACTGGTTCTCTAAGTCTTAGCAGGAGACAGACTGTTACTGAGCATTTGTGTTGCCAAAATGGTAAGGCAGATCCATTCATTAGTAGGACTACATGGCTATGTATTTTTAGAACCTTCCTTTAGTTCAATTAAGGTAAACTGTGTGATTTGTCTTTGACACAACAAATAACAGATACAATTTGCTATGCTGCTGAGCTTAATTTCAGCATGATCTGGTTTTATTCCTCCTCTTGCACTGCAGAATGTTTGGTCTAGAAGCAAAATACTTGGCAAGGTTTTCTAGTTGAAGAATGCAGGCCTTTATACTGGTGGGTGAAACAGCTAGAGGTATGAATTTGAAGGTTCCTTAGTTTCCTTCTGAAACAATTTCTATGTTCAAGGAGAGGCAGATTTTTTTTTTTTTTTGTTTGTTTTGGTTGTTTGTTTCCCTGTGGAAAAAAACATCATCATCAAACCGCCTAACTATAATAAAATCTCTTCCTGTCTTTTCCAAATGTTAATTGTCATGTTTTATAAAGTAGATGATACATATTTTAACCAAACTAGTATTTTTAAGTTGACTTGCCAAGGAATTTTAATTAAATTGTGCTTTGTTTATTGGATACAAATCCAGTTTTTTTGATAGGGAGTTTCATTAATGTTGCTTTGCATATGGAACCATTTGTTGTTTGATGACTTTCTTGCGGGTGTACTAACTGACATTAAATTAGTGGTTGATATCATTGTAATTTATCAGTGTTCTCATCTTAGGCTGCGTTGTATTTATATTTAACTACCTGCTTTACCACTGATAAGTATCTATTGGCTCACCTACTTACCCGTACATTACTGTATTGATCTCTCTTCTTATCTTGTGTTTTGTACTCTTGCACTTGAGTCAATTTATTCCAAGGACACAGAGTACTTTTCAAGTCATTTAAACACACAGCAGGAAGATTATCCAGGTGATAGTTTTATCATTGATTTTTATAAAAAGGACTGTTGTTCTTTATTCTGAGCTGGCACCTAAGCCCCACACAGCTGCTTGCTCTCGCTTCTCCCTTATGGGACTGGGGGGAGAATCAAAAGACTGGAGAGAGAATCAAAAACTGAGGAAACTAGTGGGTTGATATAAAGACAGTTTAACAGGGAGAGCAAAATCTGTGTGCACAAGCTAAGCAAACCAAGTAATTTATTCGCCACTTCCCATGGTTCAGCCATTTCCAGGAGAGCAGGGCTCCATTAAGTGCGATAGTGAAAATTGGAAGAAAAATGCCATCTCTCTGAATATCCCCTGCTCCTTTTCCACAGCTTTATATGCTGAGCATGATGCTGTATGGTCTGGACTGTCCCTTGGGTCAGCTGTCCTGGCTCCGTCTCCTTCCAATTTCCTGTGCACTCCCAGCACACTTGGTGGGCTGGGGTGAGAAGCAGTAAAGGCCTTGATGCTGTGCTTGTGCTGCTTGGAAGTAAATAAAACTTCCCTGTGTTATCAACATTGTTATCATCACAAATCTAAAGCGTAGCTCCATACTAGCTGCTTTGAATTATAGTTTAGTGTATAGTGGTTCCCATATGCTGCCAGGGTTCCACAGCTACGAGGTGTGGGTTTTATTGCTGGAGGACTGATGGTATTGTTTTGCAAGCTTGGAAAACAATTCTTCAGCAACCTGCTTATGCTGCACCAGAAGACAAGAAGAGCATAAAATGCTTTTTAATTGGATGATTTAATGAGCAGGCCCAGAGATCACTTACTGCTTAAATTTTTTTGATGCTACTTCTTCCTGGTGCTTAATTTTCCTGATTTTTTTTTTTTTTTTAATTTTGCTCCATCTTACCATATTCCAAATAGGAAAACTCTGTCTGAATTTCTTAGTATGTGAGTGGGGTCCTTCTAAATAGACTGTTATGCAAAAATAACATACTCTAAAACTATTGGAAGTAGCTTTTCATCAGGACTGTATTCTCTCCTTGTGTGCATTTACAGAACTGGGAAACAGATTATCTTTTTAAAGAGTAAAAGTGGCTGCAGCCACAAAGAGGCCACTTTTAGTTACTGTTGCAGATTTTGTGTGTCTATGTGTGTCTCCGTGTAACTGTGAATTAGTACAAATTTGATGACTCTTTCTTTCCCTGCTTAACAATTCTCAAACAGGCTGTGTTTAACAGCTTCCTTTTTCAGGTTATTCGTGAGAGTGGACAAAGTGAGTGGTTAAGCATTTGTACCCTGCAAATCTGATGTTTGAATAAATGTGTAACCGTCTTGTCTCCTTGGTGAAGGGGGATGCTCCAGCCAAAGTTTGTTTTCAGCCAACAGGATTGCATCTGCATAAACCAGTGGAAGATTAAGAACAGCTTCTTTTACCAACTTTTTCCTCAGCAGTTCCTGATTAACACAAGAAAAAGTCTTCCAGGGCTCCACAACAATTGCTTTTCCACTGTCAAAGCAAAACATTTCTTGTATGGAACCTTCTCTTTTCTAAAATATTAAGCTGTTTTCAATGTATTGAAGTAACAGACCTCCCACACTCTCTCCCTAAATATACATTATATCCAAAACATGCCAAGATGATAGGAAAAGCTGTGACCAGTTATTTTCTTATAAAATGAAACTATTCTGTAGATAACTCTCCTAATCGATCTTCTCTCAAAGAAGGCAAACATTAATTTATTGTCTATTTGATTAGTTAATATTCTCTAGCAGAATATCTCATGATTATCTTTGTCTTGTGGAGCCCATTTGTGTCTGCTCCAGCTGAGAGAACTGTTCCTGGTACCCATCCTGTTGAATACACTTTAAAGAGTGCTGCAGCACTCTCTGTAATGCAGATTATTCATTGTTGTTTATCTTTTGGTACATTTTCTACTTTCCACTAAAATGGTGGAAAATTTTCATTGGCTTACTCCCCGGGTGTTTTATATTGGTGAAATGATATTTGGGCAAAATTATGCCAAATCTTTCATAGGCTGAGAAGTTTTCTGCTGTATTCCCTGTTTTGTACAAAGAAGTATGAGGTTTCTGTACTGTCACAGTGCTTCTGATGAGTCAGCTTCCAGTATTGCTGTTAGGAGCCATCCATGGAATTCAGGCCTAAGGTGTGTGCATCTCTTTTTAATCTATGCTCTAATTAGGGAAGCTGTGTGGATGTGATGCTAAAACTCTTCACTTGCAGCACCACCTTTGTTTTCTCCTTATTCAGTTAAGGTACTCTGCCTCACAAAATACCCCACAGTAGACACTTTTTAAGTCCAAGCTTTTTGCAACTGGAGTTCTCCTATCACTATGGCACCTTTGCTTAGAGGTACAGTCCCTGTTTTAAGTTGATAATGAATGCTCTTATTAGTTGGTAGGATAAAAACATGATTTCTAAATTTATGTAGATATGCCACAGAGCACTGAATTTTTAAAAAATCCAAATGAGATTCTATAAACAGCTCTGAAATGTAATCTCTTGGCCAAGTCATATGCAGTACACTAAATACTTATTAAGGATAAGCTGTTTCTACTTTTAGAACAAACATTAAATGGCAGATGCCCATAATTCTAATACCAGATGCTCCTGATGGAAAGGATTTGTGACCTAAATACTCCTGAACAATTTCTTTCCTAAATGCACATTCAGAGTGTCACATGACTTAACTGATCTAGGTAACTGGAGAAGTCTTTATCTCTGCTCATGTTAGGAAACATACATTGGCAAGGTGCCCTTGATACCATTCTGTTTGCGTAGAGTGGAGTAGGTAAAAGTACAGAAAGTATGGAGTTACTCTGTTTAGTGAAATCAGTTAAAACACTCTGACTCCAACATGGAAGGCTGTGCACCAATGTTTTAATTGGAACCCAAGAGTGCTAGAGAGAAAATATTGCTCACCTTCTCCTGAAGAGGAACTTTTGGGTATTTTTGAGTTACTTCCTGTTGTACACTGAAAGGACTCATAACAGTGCTGATGTATGTTAAAAGATAAGATTGCTTGGAGAAGAGAAATGTTTGTAAAGGCAGGGTGGATGCAAGAGGCCTGTTTTTTTTTCCTTTACAAACCATTTAGATGTCTTAGGCTTGCTGCAGAATTAATTAGAGGAAGTTCTTTTGTACTTTGTTATATACAAGGTCAGATTAGATTGCCATTGTGGTCTCTTGGAGCTTTGTATTAAAACAGAGTCACAGTTTAACCCTGGTTAGCAACTAAATAGCAGACAGCTGCTTGCTTGCTCCTCTGCCTTCCGGGTGGGGAGGAGAATTTGAATAACAAAAAGTGAAATTTATGGGTTGAGACAAGAACAGTTTAGTCATTGAACCAAACAAAAATATACTAATGATAATAATGAAAACAACAACAATAATAATAGTAATAATAGTAATGAAGAGGAGAGAGAAAGGGAGGAATAAAACCCAAGACAGACAAGTGATGCATAATGCAATTGCTCACCACCCGCTGACCAATGCTCAGTCCCCCAAACAGCGATCAGCTCCTCTTGATCAACTCCCCCAGTTTCTGTACTGAGCATGGTGTTCCATGGTATGGAATATCCCTTTGGCCAGGTCACATCAGCCATCCTCAGGATGTTCCCTCTCAGCTTCTTGTGCACCTGCTCCCTGGCAGAACATGGGGAGCTGGAAAGTCCTTCCCTTAGGGTAAGACCTGCTCCACAACACCGAAAGCACCAGCGTCTTACCAACAGTGTTCTCATGCTAAATGCAAACCACAGCACTGCACAGCTACTAGGAAGAAAGGGAAATCTATTGCAGACAAAAACAAGACAAACAGTCAAAGGATATTACACTATCTTATGAAATTCTAAGATCAAGGTTACCTAAGCTAGAGAAGGTTACTTTTGTTTCAGAATGACTTGGCAGCTTTGCCAGTAAAATATCCAAACTTTTATTCTTATATTTATTTATTTGTTTATTAAACAGAATTTATTATTTTCTGGAAGCCCTTTCTTTTCCCTGTCTGGAGCTGTATGCGACTGCAAATGTCACTTTGAGACACCGTGCAAGAGATCTCAATCTGTGGTGGATTCTAGCATTTTTTTAAAGCTCAGTGGTTATCAGCTTTAGCTGGTGGCTGTGTGCTTCTCACTGGCTATTGTGCCCCAAATTTTGGGTGAAGGGGTACTTATCTACCTTCCACTGCTGGTTGCCCTTGAATTTTTTTTTAATAAACAAAATATGCTGTAAACTAACTCTGACTTAGAAAAATTTAATCCACCTATTCATCTGTATCTAGCTGACAGGGAAAGTTTTGTGTGCATCTAGAGTCTCCTTTAAAGTGAAAGAAAAAGACTTGTTTTCACTTATACACATGTTTCTTCTGGGCTGGTGGTTGGTTGAATATTTTGTCACAGATACCATCCAGTCTAAAATTTCAACATTGGGAAACATTTTAAATATTTATCCTTATAATCTTCCTCTCCCCTTTTTTTTTTTTTTTTTTTTTATGGTTAATGTCAGTCTGTGTTTATTTTGTATTTTGAAGTTAAAATTGGTCCTTGAATCTAAACGTGTCTAATGGTTCCTTTTTTTTTATCTTCCTAAACAATTACTTTCTGATTTCGTGTTTCTCTTACCTTCTTTCAAGTGTTTTCATCTCTTCTGTGGGTTTTTATTTCCTTTTCCCATCAATTCTATTTGTCCCATTCATACTGCTAGGCCATTCAGGAGTGACGTGTCGTAATGCTTTTTTGGAAATGTTCCGATTTTGCCATGGATTAACCTAGAAATACTAAACTGTGATGCTTTGCTTAAAATTTGTTTACAGTGCTTTTCAACAGATCAAATGGAAATTTGATTTGTAATTATTAAACCTTGTCTCCTGATTCTAGTTATTTACTAGATGTTCATATGAAAAATTGGTGTTCACAGAACAGAAAAACTACTGATATTCAATGTTGAATCAGAATTGTAATGGAAGTTCTAACCAAAAGCAGATTTTTTTAAAAAAAGGATCTGAACTGTAGAAGGAAATCATAATGAATACGTAACCTTTTTATTAGAGTTGATGTTATCACTGAACATGTTCTGTACTCTTAAATTATGTGATATTTGAATTTATGTGTCATTTCTAGAGAATAAGAATGCAATTTAGATGAAGCTGCAGTTGGTAGAACTTCAGCAGAAACGTCTACATTTATTTATTGACAGCAAAATTAAATTACTTTCTAAAGACATCTCAATACAGTGAAGGTAACAAATGTGACTGAAGCAAATTAATTTGAAACATCTGTTAATTTGTGGGAAGTATTTTCCTTCTTTTTGCCTTCCTCTACTTGCATATTCCAAACCAAACAATGCTAGAATGCCAAAGACAACATAGCTGCTGTGGTGGAAAAGAAGAAAATACTGGGAAATCTCAGTGTGAAATAACAATAAAATATGGTATTCTGATCTAATAACAAGGTAAATTAACTCCCTTTTCTTTATAGCTTGTAATGGTACAGAGAGGGAAAAAAAACTTTAGACCTGTAGAAAGCAATAAAAATGGACAGTCTGTATTGCAGTCTGTAGATAATCAAATAGTTCTGTTGCTAAAACCTTGGCCAATCAAATAATTTTGTTACTAAAATTGTAAACTAAGTTATTTCTGTGACTCAGAAGGCAATGATGTGAAGCATGGTGTGAAGCAAAAATTCTCCTTCATCTTTGATACTAGTATGTAACTGCAAATTTTGACTGCATTACTTGGAAAATATTCATTTGAACAGAAATGCAACTAATTGGTTGGACTATAGGCTTGTTTTGTTTGTTGTTTTTATTTTCCTTTTAGGTGAGGGCAGGGATTTATAGTAAATTTTGTTATTATACAGGAGAAGTTACAACAGGAGAAATTAACTTATCCCCAACACATGCTTTAGTAAGGTCAGTGACCAATGGCAATGCTTCTTGTAGAAACAGTGAATCTTCAAAAAATTTAATCAAGATAGAAAACAAGGGTTGGAGGTATCTAGTTCCTCTCTCAGATACTCAACAGGACAAGAAATTTCCAGTCTGTTTACTTTGAGTTTTAGTGAAGCTGCACCTATCCTCAAAAGCACTGAAATGTAGTTTTCACCATAAATACCCTTTAGAAAAAGGTCCCTGTGAGAATTTTATCATTCAGGCACAGATCCCTGCCTGATTATGATAAACTGGTCTTCATGATATTGCATGTCAACACCTATGTCTGCAAGGCAGAGAGTACTTATTGCACACTATGACATTTGAATTGTCTATCAGCTGCCCACGGCACATTCTAATGTACAGCAATACCTCTGTTATGAACACATCTTTTTACAAGTTCAGGGTACAAATTTTGTACAAAGACCGATGAGCAAACAAAAGGAGGTGTATGATGCATGCATCCTTTCAGAACATCCTTCTGTGTACAACAGAGCTGATACAGAATCTACATTATGTGAAAGAATAGATCCATCTTTTGCTGTGAAAGATGGGTTTGGCTTGCACTATATTTTAAAGAATGAGTTGATACAGTTCATTACTTGTTAAGATGGAAGGGTGAGACACGTGGATAACTCTTTCATTGCATTTCTGGCTAACCCAGGAGAGTATTGTCAAGACTATCTTGGACAATAGGGTATTTTTCAATAGCGTAGGTTTACACTAGTGCTACAGCAGGTGAGCACACACTGATATGGCTGGTTTTGTAGTCATGTGTACATACACAAATAGTACTTTAAAATATCTATAAAAGGCTGAGTGATGCAATAATAGATTTGAGAGCACTTATTATTATTGCAAACATGCCTTGAGAATATCTTTTACAGCATGATGGTGAGCAGGCAAATAAGTCCCTATTGACTTGTGTGGATGTAGCTGCCATAATCATGTCTAGGAAATAAGTTTAGTTACTCATTTATCTATGTGAAGTACAGGGGATGGAACAAAAGCAATGGAGGCATGCATATAGAAATTCAGTTCCTATCAGTGTAGCAAATAGGGAAGAATTTAGAATTATGGTATGCTGTAACTGACATTGCTTGTGAGAATCTGTTAAATTTACTCGGTGTTCACTGTTGAAGTATTTGTACTTATAATAACACATTTCTCATCCTTCCTATAATTCTTGTTTCCAGTGAGTATTCCATGAATGAGGCTATATTTTATGTGTGATGGGAAATAAAAAGAAAAGCTTTATGCTAGAAGCTAGCTGTAGAATCTGGAGGGATTGCTGCCGGACTCTTCTGATGGGATTTCATTCCAACCTGTACAGCCTCCTTGAGCTCAGTGGGGCTTTCAGCTAGTGAAAAAGTGCTCACTTCACACAAAGTTTTTGTCTTCAAAAAAAACCCAAGAAAATTTCCTCTTTCTCTAATGGTAATTGGAATACTTATTTTGGTCTCCACTTCAAGTATTAATGTTTTGTGTTTGAAGAAAGTAGAGGTAGAAATCTTTGTGTGTCTGTTCTGCATTCTGTGGTGAGTCAAATGGATTTGTGCTTCATAGAGATATTATTTGTTTATATGACTATGCTGTAGTTTGCCCATTTTGTTTTCTGTCATGTTCTTGATTTGATGCTAATATTCACATTTATTTAGAGATGTATTTTGCTTTCTTACTGTTTGTTTGTTAACAAGCTGGGAATGTTGTAAATGAATTAAATAATGCTCACCTTTCTGCGTTAGAAGCTAGTTTTTCTGCAATTGTGTAAACTTCTTAAAAGGAGTGTATGAATGAATGAGAATCTTAGCAAGTAGCAACTTCTGAAGTTCAGTGATCTAGGAGACAGTGAAAAATGCTCTGCTGGACCTCCCACAGACAAGTAAGGGCTCATTGTGAATGTGATTGGCTGCAGTGACTATGAGATGATAAGAGTTCAGGATTCTGAGATGAGGGAGCAGGGCAAAAGGCAAGGTCACAGTGATGTCACTTTAGGAGAGCAGACTTTGACTGTCTGACTTCAGTGATCTGCTCAGTGGAGGCCCACAGGATAAGGCACTGAAGCAAAGAGGGACCCAAGAAAGCTGATTAATATGCAAGTATCACCTTGTCCAAGCTCAAGAGAAGTCCATCTTAAAGAGTAGGAAGTCAGGAAGAAATGCCAGGAGGTTTACATGGAGTTCCTGTCAAAACTGACTCACAAAAACACAGCATGTAGAAGGTGGAAGCAGGGACAGGCACCCTGGGAAGAACACAGAGATACTGTTTGAACATGCAGACATGGAGTTAGGAAAGCCAAATCCCAAAGGCAATGAGGCAGACTTCTGTAAGAACAAAAGTGACAAAAAGAGCAGTAGTCAAAATGTGGACCTACTGCTGAGCAGGGCAAGGTAGGAAAGGCTGAAATACTCAATTCCTTCTTTGCCTCAGTCTTCTAGTAAAGACTGTCCTTCAGGAAACCCAGGCCCCAGAGACTAGGGGGAAGATCTGGAATAGGGAAAAGGTTTCCTTGGTGAAAGATGATCAATTTTTAGCAATCTGGACATACATAAGTCTGTGGATCCCGAGGTGGGAGACACCTACAAGTGCTCAGGGAGCTGGTTGGTGTTGTTGAGTTGTAATTGAGTTTGAGGCCACTCAATTATCTTTGAATGATTGTGGTGACTGTGAAAGGCACTTGAAAACTGCAAGAAAGCAAGTGTCATTGTTATCTTCAAATAAAATAATGGGGAATCAGGGGACTACAGGCAAGTCAACGTTGAACTCTGGAAAAGTGAAAGAACAACTAATACTGGAAAGCCTTTCCAGGTACTTGGAAGGCTAGAAGGTCATCAGGAGTAGTCAACATGGATTCAGCAAGGGGAAGTCCTGCTTGACCAACTTGATAAACTTCTATATTGAGTTGACTGGGTTCCTGGACTAGGGTGGAGCAGTGGTATTGTCCACCTTGACTTCAGTAATGCTTTTGATGGTGTCTCCCATAAGATCTTCATAGAGAAGCTGATGTCGGATGAGCACACAGTGAGGTTGACTGACTCATTGAATGGCCAGAACCAGAGGGTGTTGGTCAGCAGTACAAAACCTAGTTGGAGGCCAGTAACTGGTGGTATGCCAGGGACATTTTTAAAGAGTCCTAAGTTTAACATCTTCATTAATGATCTGAATGATGGGGCAGAGTACCTCCTCAGCAAATTTGCTGATAACACAAAACTTGCAGGAGTATCTGATGCACCAGAAGATTGTGCTGCCATCTAAAGGGACCTCAGCAGGCTGGAGAAATGGGCTGACAAAGGACCTCATGTAGATGTAAAGTTGTTCCTGAGTGTTGGTTGATTTTATAACAAAAATGCAATGAAAGTGCTAAGCACTATGCAAAGGTAAGCACTGATTTATACCATTTCCTATACCTTAGTAAACATCGGAAACATATGAACTCATTTGTTGGTCAAAAGCCCTAGACCTTATACATCTCCTTCCACTTCCCATCCTCCTGCCAAGTCTGCTTTCTTCCATGAGAGGCTGAATATGATGTGGTACTTACTTTAAATTATTTCCTAAATAACTCTGTTGCTATGGCAGCAACTGCTGCTGCTGCTGGAATTTACATGCAGAGCACTCCAGTCAGGAGATTTACAGAAAAGTAATTTAAAATGGTCATGTTTGTCAGCATTTTTTTTGCCCACCCACAAAGCATTATGCATCTCTTTGCTAGAAACCAGATGATCTGTTATGACAGGCACAGTTCACAATATAATAAAAGAGAAAGAAAGACCCAAGCTATGTAGTGTAGGGTCTTAGGTAATTTTTTTAGTTCTTGCGGAATGTAATTTGCTATTTTGTGGGAACAAGACCTCAATATGATCAAATGATTAAGTGCAATGGCATTTTATGATTTTGCTTACAAAATAAAGCTGAACTCTTTGAAAAAAAACTGTCATCATACTATACCTAAAATGCAAAGGGCAAATCTGGAAGAGTCTTGGTAGGATGTGGTGCATTTGGTGGAAGCTTTGAGACCTGGTTTTGGCTGGGAATGGAAGAACAGAATGTAGGGTAAAGCCGTACCAAAAGGTCACATCCTAAGTGCTCAGGCCGTGGCAGGGGATCATTAGTCTTGACCAGACTTGCTCTAGACTACGTAGTTGAAAGAGTTGTTTGTATAAAAACAGACTCTCAGGACTAAATGCAGCATGAAAATAATTGTTTCTGTAAACTTGCAGACTTCAAAAACTCTTGCCTTTTGCCATCTGCCTTCTCTGCCTGCTTTTAACTATCTCTGGCTTTACTGGCTTACTTATAGGTAGCACTTTCAAAATTCATTTTCACCATCAATAAACCTCTTGGAAAAAGTACTCAATACATGATTGGAGATGCATGCTGAGATTGTACCTAGGACTGGTACCACCCTGAGCAGAAGTGGTATTTGTTCTCATTTGGTAATTAATGTGTACGTTGTTACTGTTGACATTATTATTTCTTTTGACCTTGTAGGAACAGAAGGGAAGTGTGAGAAAGGACAAGACTTCTATGCTAACACCATATTGACAGTGACAGAATACTAGTTGAGCTAGAACCTCAACTAGGGTTGAAAAAGGAGCCATCATAGATGTTAGTTTACCTTAATATTAAAGGATTAGTAGGTTTTACACTGTGACCAAAAAATCTGAGAAATAAAAATTTCCTAAAAGCTTGTTAATTACTGAATCTTTTGACTGTCCTGCTTATGCAAAACTTGACTTTCTCTGCTTGGCAAGGAACCTTAAAACATGGTATGGTAATATTTAGGGTCACTCTTCACCCCTCCTGTCCTCAAAGTACTACTTTTAAAGATATTACTTATATCTTTTATTCTTCTTTCAATTCTGCCAATGATAAAGTTTGAGTCCCTTATAAAGTAATAGTAAGAACCCGTCACACTTTCCAGAGTTTTTTGGTTTTGCTTCTAGTACACATTATGGGTACTTTTGAGGAAGATTTTGAAGGCTGCCATACTTGTTGCATGGATTAAAAGATATTTTTTAATCATGCTAAATGAGCTCCACAATAAAAATTCTACTCTAAGAAATAGAAGTGCTTCCAGTGAGACCATTTCCTATTTTCAGGTGTTATGTGTGGCATGCTTTTGGACAACTTGATAAAGGGTATGACACGTTTTCTTACTGTTCTGCAGGAAACCAAAGACTTGCAGTCTTAAATTTAGTGCCTTCAGTGTGGGAATCTCGGTGGAACTAGGAGGTGGACACTGTCTCAGAAAATCTGTTTGTTTTTACTTGTCAAACTTAGAAATTCAGGGCTGTGCCTCTGAATCTAGGTGGTCAGTCAAGATTGCCTTTAGAGGAGGCAATGACTTTCTCCATTGCTGATGCAAGGAAGAAATGTAAGAAAGAGGCGTTACAATTTTTGGTAAATTAAAAGCAATGATTAAAAAAATAGGCTTCAACAATAACTAGTAATTTTTGACCAGGTGCATAGATCTAGCATTTTAAATACTTCTCCATGGCAAGACATGCTTTTGTGAATTAGTAGTTCAGTATATGTGCAATCTCTAATGTTTTTTAAAACTGATTTTAAAAAGAAAACAACCCCAAAAGAGTCACGCATGCTTTGCAATAATTATGTAATTATGTAAATGAGACCACTGCAGAGTTTTAGACTGTAAAATGTCCAGTGCTGCTTGTCAGGACAAAAAGTGTCTGGCTGGGAAGAATATATTCCTTTGGGTATGGCACAGCTAGTGCCCTTTTTATGTAATCAAATAATCTTGCAGGTTTCAAGTATCTCTAAAATTCCCTTAGAAAATAATGCAATAAAAATGCATTCAAGATGATGATAGTAGTTCTTGTGGAAATTTGTTGGCGGTAGCCAACAGAATTCTTTCTCGTTTGTAGATTGTGTAGTTCAAGTCATATGCTTTGCAGTCGTGTATAGTTCAGCGCAAGTCACTGAATATTAATGAAATATGTTCTTTATTGAAAAAAGCTTACATTTTGAGTGTTGAAAATTCTTCATACATTCAGAATGGCCATTTGCATCAGCATTTTTATAAACCTTTTAAGTTGAATTTGGCTGACTTCAAAGGCAGCTGTTTCTGTTGATTTTTGAGAATTACGTATCCTTGAATGCTGTAAGGCAGAGCAGCATTATGAGACAGAAGATTGGAACAGCACACCAGAGCAAATAGCCTAAATGCTAAATATTTTACCAAATAATCTCAGTGCTGTTTAGCTTTCTTGTCCTGAGACAAGGATTTCTTTTTCCTTTCTAATCCATTAGGCTAATAGATATAGATGGCTTCTGTTTATTTAAGGTTTTAGACACACTGTGTCCTTCTCATAATTAATCAGTTTAGGGTAAGTTTGCAGGGTACAAACCTCACAGTGCCCAAAAATGCTGCATTTCTGCACTCATTACAAGTCTGGGTAGTAATGTAGGGACAGTTTGTTCCGTGGTTACACACAGCAGCCCACATAGGAAGTAACTGATTAAAAAGAAAGGTGCCTGACCTAGTCCAGAGCATGCAACATTAAGAAATTCCCTATCAAACCAGGTTTCTGAAAAGATTTCTCAATGTCTGTCAGCTGTTTTTATGCACTAAGAGCATATACTACAAGAAAAGGTGACTTGCAATTTCAATAAAATTCCACAAAATGCCAAAACACATATTTTCTTGGAAGAGATGGAAAAAGGAAAGGAAAAGGATGAGACTTTCTTAGGTAGTACCATGAGGGAGAAGTTTTGTCCTTTTATGAAATATGAATTTCCATGCTTATCATATGTATGTATGTTGAGGTCAAATGAAATGGCAAGCTCTCTTCAGAGCATGGTGAAGATAGCAGAAAAATCTAAAGATAAGAAGTTATGCATTTCAGAAAATTCTACTGTTTATTCTAAGAGCAGAGAGAAGCTGTGATTAAACTCTTGCTTAAGCTATAGATGACCCAGTTAAAGCTTTGTTCGTAACAGAAACTGTAACTTTAATCAAGCCTCTATATAAAATCTAATTATATTTCAATGTGTATTTAAGATTGAAAATGTATTTGTGCTTAGATGGGGGCAACAAGTTGCAGCTTGCTATAGGCAATTTTGTTTGTGGGTAGGGATGAGTGTAATAATGTAATTCTGTTTGCCTTATATTTTAATTGATTAAAAAATGCTCATGTAATTCTTCATGTATTTTTACCTTGTCAAAACCACTTTTTATCATCTTCCTCTTCCACAACTGTTTGGGTTTTTTTCTATAGATATGCAAACTGTAGCTTCTTGCAGCTTGCTTAGGCTTTGCAGACAGGGATTTCATATTACAGGAGAATAAATGGAAGCAGAAGAAACTTCTGCCTTCCTGTAAGATAATTTATTTGTAAGGAGTTTTATTATTGTTGTTTTGTTTTTTTTTTTCAGTGATGAGTGGAACACAGTGGTTGTTAAAAAGTAAAATATTTTACTTTGAAATAATTGATATTTGCTGTTTATAAAACAATACCTAAAAGTGAACTGAAAAAGTACATGAACACTGCCTTCTAGTAAAATTAGTGAGGGAGTGGAAATGACTATCACCCTGAAAATAGAAAACTGTATCACTTGTCATTAGACTCATAGCCATGATCTTTTTCTTCCCCACTGACATTGTTAGTTGCATGGAACAGTCTCACATATTCCTTGTAGATGTCTTTCATGGAAAGAAACTTTGTGTCGTATTAGAAATGTTGGTGTAACAACCATCTACTTATTAGAAGAAAATGTATGAAATGGTTACATTTCTGAATCAACCAGAAAGCTAAATTAGAGCCTCAAAACAGTACCCAGAAAATATCTCTTCTCCTTCCTTTTTTCCTGTTCTTTGTCCCTAAATTGCATTTTCTTTAATGAAAGTTTTGTGAATCATAGGAAGAGTCACAGAGTAAAGAAGATGAGACAACTGGAGACAGAGGAATTGATGCAGAAGAATAATAGGGTGATCCAACTGAAGTTGAGCAAAAAAAAAAATGTCTTCCTGCATTCAGAAAAATTTAAGTCTTAAATTAATTTTAAACAGGACTCTAACCATGATCTGTAGGTTTAATAATTTTCCTACCTCTAGTACTTTTTCATTGTCTGCCATAAGCTGGAAGAGTCTTGACTTGAACTACCTGATCAGGAGAGATGTGAGAAATAACATGCTTCTCTTGGTGAGCAAGCGCTAATTCTGGAAGAAACATGTTTCCCTGTATTTCTTTGTGTAAATACTAGGTTGTTTGGCTGGTTTTTTTTGGTGAGGGAGAACCGTGTTTTAAACAATGCTGTGCTTCCGGCCTGTTCTCCAAATGATCAATGTGACTAGAAAAGGAATGAGTGATTAGAGCTCTAAGTATGTGATGGCTACTGCAAGTGTCAGATGATCTGGCCTACATTGTGCCTCTTATCACATGCTTCAGACTTGCTTTCTTGCAGAGTGGGGGCATTCTTAAAATTATTGCTACATTTATAAAAGTACTGAATTTTATCTCAGATTGTGATTAAAAACCAGAAAATAATTATCTCCAGAGCAGAGCAGAAGAAACTAAAAGTGATTTAGTGTCCATGGCCCCAGTGACTTTCCAGTCTAAACTGTATGTCTTTTATTCTGACATTCTTTGTTCTAATTGAATAATGTTAAAATTCTATTAAACACAAGGGAAACAAGATTGGTGGAGGATCTAGAGTACAAGTCCTACAAGGATTATCTGAGGGAGCCAAGGGTGTTTGTCCTGAAGAAAAGGAGGCACAGGGGAGACCTCAATTGTTCTCTACAACTACCTGCAAGAATTTGTGGAAAGGTGGAGGCTGTTACTGGGTTCTCCCAAGTAAAAAGCAATAGGAGAAGAGCGAAAGGTCTACAGTTGCACCTGGGGAGCTTTAGACTGAATATTAAGCAAAATTTCTTCATCTATAGGGTTGTCAAGTGTAGGCACACAGTTTGTGCTGATTGGGAGTGGGGCTGCAGCCCAGCCTCATCCCCAATGGGCCACAGCTGTGGGAAGCAGGTGAGCAGCACTGGAGGCAATGAGACCTGGAGTGCCCAGGGGCACTGAGCAACCACCAGCGGGAACAGAGGGCACACAGGTGCAATGCATTAATGATGGGGGTATCAAAGGTTGGGCTAAACAACAAGAAGGGCAGATGATTGATTGCAGCTTTCTGAAGTGATGTTACTCTGTAAGAGCAGGTGCTTGAAGCCTTCTGAAGTGGTAAGGTGTTGCTCTGTATGGGCTGATGCTTTCTGAAATTATATGGCAGTACTCTTCATGTTGTGGCATATATCTCAACTGTGATATATGCTGTGACAGTCAAGCATTGGACCAGACTGCCCAGGGAAGTAAGTTGAAGTTTAAATACCCCTGGAGGTATTTAAAAGATGTGTAGACGTGCCTAGAAGGCATGTAGGAATGTGGTTTAGTGGGGGACTTGGTAGTGCTGGGTTAATGGTTGGATTTGATGATCTCAAAGGTCTATTCTAACCTAAATGATTTGATGATCTGAAAAATCTGGAGATTTTATACTTAAACTGTATTAGGTTTTGAGGATTTTAATTTTGCTTGTTACAGCTTATTGTCAGCAACAAGGCTTCTGCTTTTTAGGTAAGTACCTTGTTTGGATAAGTACAATTAGGCAATTGTCATTAACACCAACAACAGTAGCTCCCTCCTGTAACTGGCAGAAATGATAGAATTACATTTATAGAAGAATATTTGCTGGGGACATGCTTGAGTGACTGTTCAGTAAAGATCAAACAAATTACATTTTGCAGAGTAGTTAGTGCATGGGCTTCATTGATCCCAGCTTGATCCACCACATATGACCTATATCCTGTCTTTTTCCTCTTGTCCCCCATCCTTGTTTCCCTTGCACTAATACATAATATTCCAATATATAAGAAATAGTTTAATATTGTCATATCTTACTTCCATAATCATAGTAGGTAGTAATTATTGCAAAATGGCAGCCATAGTAGAGCTCCAACAATCCTTGCTCTAACAGCTAGAAAATTACAAGGTGTCAATGTGGCACTTTCTGTATAATTACATGGATACTGTAACTTAATTTTCATACTTTGAGTGAGTTTGCAGTTTGTTTTTTTCAAGGGTGCCTAAAAGTCAAACATTTGAGTGCAGGTCTTGAGATTATGCTGCTGTTACTGCAGCATTTAAGATTGTGTATCGTAGCATTTCAAAATGTTTTTTTTAAGCTTTTAATTTTTTCCCCTCATAGAAGGAAACAGTAACATGACAAAGAAAAGGTGCTTGCTGAATAAGCATTCATTATTTCTGTATTTATTTCTTGTTCATATGAATACGGATATACAGACAGGTAGGAGGTTTGAGATTTCTTGTCCTTATTCAAATACAGAATGTTCTAGCATCTGCAGTTTCAAGTTTTGATTATCCTGGAAGAGATCTATGGCAGAAATGGCTCCAAACAGCAGAGTGCAAAAGTGAACAGAACTATTGCTTAGCTCAGGAAACGATTTCTGGTTTGAATTCCTAATGATTCAAGGTTATGAACAGGAGTGCCCAATACAGCCCATGGGATATCAGGGCAGAACAGCCTCTGTGACTGGCCAGGTTTCAGACTGATTTCTATTCTAAATTTCAGGAGTTGTTTTAATATCAACATAATAGTAACATTTTTCTTTTGATTCTTGGTGTTATTGGCTTTTCTGCAATATTTTCAAATGAAAGTCTTTAACATGTGTCAGGCATGTGACACCTTTAGTTAATTGGTTTATGTAGTATAATTTTATAAACAACTAGGAAAAACTTCTTATTATGGGAAGTACTGATCTGTTTTAATAAGCAGTGCTGTACCCCCTGCTCTGTTAGGCAGATTTTATCAATGAGCACTGTCCACTACTAAGCAGAATGGAAATGACATCTTACCATTTTACTAAATAGAGTTCCATCTCTTGGGGTCCATCAAAGCTGTAGAAGTTTCTTTTGTTCCCACTATGTTAATATCCCAAAATAATTTTGCCATAACCTTGGCAGACTTGATAAGGAGTGCTGTCACCCTTCTGCTCTGTTAGGCAAATTTTACTGTAGGACACAGGTAGATATCAACTTACAAAAGTACAGATGATGCCTGGGGGTGATATTTTTTGGTATCTTAATTATATTTTTTTCTAATTTACTGATAAGTGGATGTTGCTTTACAAATGTAGAGCTATTCTGTGTAGCTTCAGCATTGTGTTGTCTCAGCTCTGGAGGTAAACACTGTAGGTATACCATGACACTTTTTGTATTATGGTATGATAAGGAAGATGCTTACTTCCCCTACTCCTTCCCCATCTCTTCTTTGCAGACAGTAAACATTATTTTCATTTATGTGGCAGAATGCATTAAATTCCTGATAAAAATGGAATAATGCCTTATTAACAAGGATGTAAATCAGTATGAACTCGCTGTGGCTTTCAATGTTGTTGCTAATGAGGTGCAACTTTCAGGACCTCTGGACATGCTTCAGGCTCCCTAATACTCTTTCTAGGCTTTCATCGTACTGACATCTGAATTCAGAATGTTATACTGGATTATCAGCACATTCTGCTTATACATATAACGCATATTTAAACTTATTTGGTTCCCTGTGGTATCCAAGTCTTTGAAACTCCTGCTAATCTGAGTCTCACCATTACTGAGCTCCAAAATTGTGTACTCACTTTGATGCACCCTTCTGTGATCAAACTGTCACCTCTAAGAAACAAAGTTCTGTATAATATCTATGTGAATGGCGTAGGCCTGAAGCTGATCTCTGTGTCTCCAGGGAAGGTAAAGTTCCATCTCTTGTTGAAGATATAAAAGTTGTTCTTCCCTAATTTGAGATTACAGCAACTTAATTCTGTCATTGGATCTTGTGAGGTCAGGTTTCTGTTCAAGGAGTCAAAGCCTAGAGACCCTTAGAGGTTCATGATAGTTTGTTAGATGCTGCAGAATCTAAAGAACTGTGGACTTACAGAAAAATCAGTAGAATTGGTTCAGGGATTAAACTGGCTCTAAGCTTCCATGACCCAAAATGTGAACTTTATATAATGTCTAGCCCATTTCTAACTTCATTCTAGATTTTTTGATATCTTCAGATTGCCTACTTACAGCACCTGTTAACAAAATATCATCTTAAAAATGGATTGTGACAATATATTTGAATAGACCTCTAGATTTTATACTTGTTGAAGGCATTAGGAACTCTGCTTGAATAAATCCTTTGCTCTTTTTTCTAACTAATTTTTTTTCCAGTGGAACTCTCCTTCAGTTTTGCATGCATAAAGTAACTTGCATGCATAAAGTATGCAAAATTTGTCCCTGAATCCTTAGAATGCCTAGGAGAACACAAACTGGCATCTCTGTCTTGCCACAGTTCTTGTTGGCATGAGATCCAGGGACTGAGATTTCTTGCTTTAGATTTATCCTCTATAGCAAGAGCCAAGTAAACAGAGAGGTATGAGTGTTCCCGTTAATGTAGAGCTGAATTTAAAGCATATGTTCTACTTTCTGGAATCTTAAAAAAAATCCTTTTAGGAACTACTTTTGTTTTTGACATCCCTGAGATGTTTGAGCAAAAATGGTTTTCATCTACCTTGAGAGACCTGGAGAAGAATGGTCAGATCACTTCAAACTGTAGCTCACACTCAGGCTTGTGTTTGTTTGAAGATTGAATTCAAAGTGATTTGCAATGAGTACAAACGTCCACTTCTTGCCAAATTTGCCTCAGTTCTCCAATCATTTTTAACACCACCTCCAACATGATTTAGAGTCGAAGTTATATTTGTTCTGCAGTCATACTAAGATTGCAGTGGGTAGGTAAGGCTCTTCTGAATTTGGCCAAGGCTGCTAAGTGGCTGCTGGCACCCTTTGTCGGGGATTATGGCATGTTTTTTATAGTTGTTGTAAAAATTTTGAGTTGCAGTTGGGAAACAAAAAGCTTTTTTAAAAATGATACATGTCTGAAAAAATATACATTGTGAAGACATGCTGTGTTGCATACTGACAGCTAAGTCTTATGCATTCCATGCAAGACAGAAAGCATGTCTGCATCTGGAGCTTTTCATTGATTTCAGATTAAAATGTGAAATTGAGTTCTGTACTAAAAGTTTTGAATATGAAAATGAGTAGTGGGATGTCACATCCTTCCGGCTGATAAAATTTTCAAAGGCAAATCATAATATCTAAGAGTTAGAAATAACTGAGGCTTGTTCTTCCCATTCTCATTCTAAGAAGATGTAGGAGAGAGATGGGTTTGCTTGAAGAACATTAACTATGAGACAGTTAATGCTGATGCTGAAGTGAAACTGAAGAATTCATAGTTCTGAGCTCTTATGTCAGGCTTTATGCAAATTCAGGCAAACATGACTTCAACAGCTTAATTGCAGTTTATGAACTTAGGTCTTATTTCCTACCAAAAAGCTACACTAGAATTACATTTTTTATGCTACAGAATCTTGATTTTCTACATAGATAGTGTGGCAAACTCTACAGCTGCAGAATTTAAAAAAAATACCAGGCTTTAGTATGATTTGTTGTTTGATTCTGATACTTTACTGATTATACCTATGCTCTTTTGTAAAACATTTAGAATACATCCTTCAGGAAAGTATGCATATTTATTTTAATGTATTGTTTTAGATAACAATCTTTTTCTTCCTCTCTTGTTTTAATACCAGTTTTTTCAGCTGCTCTGTCCCTACCTACAGGTATACCCATGGAAGTGCAGCTGCACAGGGTGAACTCTACCCCTCTTATGCTGTGCTCCAATAAAGTTTGTAACTGTCTCTTAAGTCAGGTAAATGAAGGCTGCTTACAGCATGACAGATAACTGGGAATCTGAACACAATTTTGGCATAACTTTACCTGTGCCAGACCATTCTTGTGCCTTTGATTATATGACATGGAATATCTTCAACAGATTAATGGCTGTAATCAAAGAGGAATGTTTGAAACAGGTGAATCTGTTCATCAGTGTTTTGTTCGACAGCATGGCTCCAAGCACCCTGAACAGAAAGCACCATATGCTTTCCAGCAGGAATTGAAATTTGTGAGTGTATGTATGTGCTGGTGAGTTAGAGTAAATAAAAATATGAATTCAAGTTTGATAAGGGAAACTGGCCTTGAAAACCTGTGAAGTATGCTCAGGTTTGAGACAGCTTCTGCTCCCAATGTTATTGCCAGGTGTGTCTAGCTGTAAAAAGACAGCTAAAATTGAGCTGTAGGAATAGGTTTGTGGTTTTTTTTCTATTTTGAGTTTTATCTTTAACAATGTTGAGAACTTAAAAGTAGGAGAATTATTGCGTGGAATTGTCCCTGAAGTAGAGATATATCAGATTTTTTTTTCAGGCTTAGTGCACTCCATGCAACACTATGATGACTAACAGATAACACTCTTCCTGGAAAATGTTATTTGGCCAAAATGCTTGTGTGATGCATTATTTAGAGGTAGGAGAATTTACTGAGCAGAGACATTTACATCAGTATGAATATTTGACTCTGGTTTGAACCCATTTTTAATTTTTACTGGTGATGGGATTAGACGTGATCATCCAACTCATCACTGGGCCTTCTCCCACTTTTCAGAAGATAACTACAGGCCAGTTATCCAGTTCTGATGAGCTCATGAAACAGTTCTCCCTTTACCACAAAACACATTCCAGCACTTCATAATAAACTGCATATGCTGCCAGATGGTAAAAATGTGAATATTCTTCAAATGTTTAAATAGTTTAAAATATATGCTGTCTCCTTTCTCCCTTATTTTTCTCCTTCCTTAAAGTTCTTGCTCACTTCTTTTCCACACCTTCCCCCATACTTTTATGACTTCACTCTCAAGCACCAATTCTTCTTTTTCCACCCCTTCACCCAGCTGCTTCTATGGCTCCTCTGACTCTTTAATTCCATTCTCTGCTTTTTTGTTTTTGTCTTTTTGCTGCTCTCCTTATTTTAAAGCTTTAAATTATTTCCTACATTTTTAATCTGATATTGGAATAATTCTTCCAATTTGTCATTATAAGGTTCTTCATGAGTTGCCCATTCATAGAGAAATTAGAGGGGTGAAGTTAACGCTTGGCACCTTCCTCAGGGGTCCAGTGGTACTTAAACAAAATTTCATCAGTTTTTGCTTTCTGCTTATGAAGATGATGTAACATATTTATTGCTAAACTCAAAGCTCTTCAGTACCTTTAATGTGGACAACAAATGTGTTTTTGAGAAAAAGATTTGAAGGGCTAAAAGACCACTCCTTGAAATGTATCTTTCTCAGGCTCTGCCCTGCCTTTGGTCTGTTTGTACATCCACACCAAGTAAAAGCAATTCTGATGGTGGGAGGTAGGGTCACTTCCAAATGTCAAGGGACCTAAAATACATTAGCTTTGTTTTGAATGAAATTCTCAAACTTTGGCTTTCCCTGATAATATTTTTTTGCAAAATACAGCATATCACTCAGATCTGTTTTCTCATCTCCCTTCCATAAATCCTCTGGTTTTTATACATTTGATGCTCTGCATGCGAACTTTTACTAGTCTAAAGTACCCCTCTTGGTGTCAGCTTTGGAAGTCTCTTGGCATATTGGGTAATGTGAATTACCCTTTGTGCGAGGAGTATTTGGAAACACAGAAAACCCATTAAAGTCAATAGGGAGTGTATCACATCTCTTGTTTTAGGTATGACTACCGTGCAGTGAAGAATAAAATACCTTGAACATAATCTCTGTGTTCTGTGAATATTTGTTTTCCATTTCATATTAATTGATAAATATGCATTTGTTCAATGATTTCTTACCAGTTTGGAACATGACTTGTTCCCTCCATTCCTACACAGCCATCTCAGCCTCACAAACAAAGACCTCAACTTTTAATAATCAAACATAAATTGTGGCAGGAAATGTTTCATTTCAGCTCATTCAAATGGTTCAAAATTATTGAATAATCCAGGCTAGTTTTTAGTGATTTCATTTGACTTTGAACCTTAACAATGATATAGGCAAACCCAAAATATTTTAGACTTTTTCCAAAATGCCTTTATATTTCTGCATAATAGAAATGTGACTTTTTTTCCCTTTCATTTTAGGCCTGAAAATATGTTTGAAATCTTGTCTCTTTCTTCATGGGAAAGGAAAAGTCTTGGTCTAACTCTAACAGCAACTCATTGGTTTTCTATTTAATTTTATTGTATATGTAAGAGTTGGGATTTGTATGTAGACTTGAATGGGAGTGGGGATCTTTTAGTGTGAATGAAAAGGACCTGATTCTCCTTGTTTCTGTCTTCATGTCTAGTGTCCCATCTCCTTAGCCAAATGAAGGCTGTGTGAAACCCTCACTGAAACAAGATGTTCTTTTGAGCACGTTATACGTTCCAGAGTTATAAAATTAGGACTGCTGGATTTTTGCCTGAGGAAACCTAGACAGACATGCAGGTGGATATGTTGGAGAGTACACAAGATGTAAAAAAGTTTTACTAGGGATCCAACCACTATATATACTCTGTCAAGCCAGCTGCTGGACTGCACTCAGTGGGTGGAATGATGCTGGAGTTGCTAGAATGGTGCAGGCCATGGCGGGGACTCTTAGTTTACTATAGACTTGAGGTTGATTTAGTGCCTTCAGATTATCTTTACGGTCAATGATGATAAAGAGATACTTCGTGGGGTTTGATTTCCCCCCTCCCCCCGCCAAATGTAGCTGTTCTCTTTATCAGAGGGAAATCACACCCTAGAGAAGATTGTTGGGCTGAAAAGAGAGCTCGGAAGGATTGGCTTATAGGCAGATGTCTGCATTGCTTGATGACATCTATTCAGATGTCAGCAAATTCAACATAGGTGTATTCCCTCCTTAGAGAGGGCCAAAAGCTTTGTAGTCTTTGTACCCTCACTGCATTTTCCAGGTCCAGCCTAAACCCAGTTTTGTCCTGTTGCTGTAGCTGAACTTGTTTGAGGCAAGAGACTGTGCAATTAGAACCTGGTATGAGGAGCCAGAGAAGTAAGTGTTTTTCATATGAGAGATGTATTTCAAGGCTTAGAGAATCTGTAGCTTCCTGGACAAGTCCTTCACAGAATCTGTTTGCAGAATAAAATAAACCACAGGCCTCAGGCTTTAGTTACATCATATCAGCAACACTGGAGGGAAACAAGGGGTGAAGAAAGTCACTCAAGAACTGCAGTGTGGATGGGAGCCTTGCAGAGGACTGAAGGAGGTGCTGTCTTGGGTTTCTAGAAGTGTTTTTAAAGAACTAAGGAAGAAAATCTTTTGTGATAGTCCTCAAAGTGTTAATGGACTGCTAAAATACTTCATGGCTGATGATGGGAAGGACAGATAATTTCCTTTGACAGCTGAAAATATAGTGTTTTTTTTTTTTACAGACCTGTGCAATTATAAGTATTAAGCTAAATAGTGTGATAAGACTTGTAGACAGTAGGATTTTAAGTTGGTCTTGATTTTTGGTAGGGAGTGGGTGATTCACCTCTTATGAAAACCCCATTTTCCAACTGAATTTTAGTGCAGAGGTTGAAGAGTAGATTGATTTAATAAAATGCAGACCAAATGTAGAATGGAGATTGTTATGTCCTATCAGAGGGTGTAAACTTTCTAAAAACACGTTGTTGTTGACAGCTGTGTAGTCTGTTGTCAAAGGAGTTAACAAAACCCAACAGGACCTGCAATGTCACCTTCTCTCCCTTAGAATAATGCCACACAACCCTGCTTCACTTAAAGATTTGTGGTTAAAATCACAAATGGTTAAAATGCACAGATGGTTAAAATAATCTCTACTGATGACTTTGGGAAATTAAATATAGATAAACAAAACTTGTCCAAGCTTTGGCAAGGCAGGGGTTGGAAAATCAATCTGCAAAATACAGAAAATGTCTGTGACGTCAGTGAAACTCAGGTAAGATGTGAACTCCAAGATCGTGTGTAAGGATGTTTGAGGTAGGATTATACCTGGAAGGTCCTGTGCAGTGCCTGTGTGTGCTATCTTGCCTTTTTCTGTGCTATTTTACAGGGAAAAAACATTGCTCTGTGTCTGACTGTGACAAAGATAGCCCAAATAACATAAACTGTGACATTGGCTGAACTCTGAACCAAATGTGAGGCAGCTATGTTAAATTTGAGAGTAGTAGCACTCTAAAGGCTCTAAACCATGCTCTGTCAACTTTAGGAAATGCAATTTACACTATTTTCCTTTTGAATAGAAGGCATATTTTATGCATCAATCTCTGAATCTTATGCAATTGAGGCTTTTTCTGAGTTTAGCGCTTATATTGACCTTAGTGTTTCTTCATATCTCCTGCTTTAATTGAGGAGGAGTTTGGCAGAAGGCCTGTAGTTTAATATTACTACCCAAGGAAAGTTTTAAAAGGTTTGTGTTTTCTAGTTTCCTTCTGAACCTTTGCTACAGGTAATTTGTAGCTGGCAAAGGAAATTTGTATAGCTCGTTTCCTTCAGTCACTGACTGGTTGAACAGAGATGTGTGAGATGGGTTTGTATCTGGGAGATGATACTAACTGTGAGGTAGTAGTTTTTCCTATCTGTAGTTTTTTTCATAAGGAATTGCATTTTGTCAAGAGAAATTTTATTTGGACTTGTGCATTAGTTTTCCTCCTTCAAAGAAGGTACCTTAAGATTAAAGGCATCTTTTTCTAGTTAAAAGGTTATTATTATTATTGTCTGTTTAAATCCTGTATTAAAAGTGTGCTTTTATGGCAGTAGAAGTATGTCTGGAATACTCATTAAGCATTGTAGCATGAAAGCATTTTCCTAACTAAAAAAGTATCAGAGCAGCCAGCAGATCCACAGAATTGCTTGCTGACTTGTTTAGGCTGAGCTGATACTGACCCTCGCCTCAAGCTCTTATCTATCCTGTGTTTTACTGGTGTGGTGCTTAATGACACCATGCCACTTTCTTTCTTATGTGGGCTGTGTCTCAGAACGAGAATTCAGACTTCTACAGCTCCTAAATTAGTGTTTTTTTACAAAGTGAAATAAAAATATTAAGAAGTTGGAGGATGCCAAGGGGACACCTTTCTTTGCTTCTTGTGGCTCCTTGTCAGGGACATTTCTGTCCAGCGTCATTAACTTATGATTGTTAACATAAGTTAATGATACTTAGCTGTACAGCTAAACATCTAGCCTCTATGAAAACTAGTGAAATACATCAAGATTAGAATTCTTTTGTCGGTATCTCTGACAAATGTTTAATATCTTTGGAGATTTTTCCATAATATGAAACAAAATGAAGACTAAATCTCAAATTGATTTTTCTTAGTAGGTGAAACTCCTCATGGAAGCAGAACATCGTTAGGGCAGGGTTTTTCTTTGTGAGATTGTAAAGCGAGATATGAGAATTGCTTGATGAGCTTGTTTTTTTAAGGGTTTCAAGATACGCGAATCTCTTTTTTGCTTCTGAAATGAAATCTAAAATGCTACTGAGGGGAAGCTCAGTTATACTTTGAAAACTGGAGATAATGGGCAGCCTGCCTGCTCATGCAGCACTTACTGTGTTTCTAACTTGTTATTGCTGTATCAGATGACATGGTGTTATTCTCAGAGTGGCACTGTGGGCTTTGGGGAACTTTCTGATGACTGGAAGATAAAACTATCCTTTTTTTAAAATTTGAAATGCACTTTATGCCATTAAGTATCAGAAATAGACTCTCTTAGATTCTGAACACCTGTAGCTCATTCTTTCTCTGCAATGCCACATATATTTTGGAAGAAAATTATAAAGGAGGTAGAGGAGAAGGATATCTTATTAACTCGCATGCATGAAAGGAAAACCATCTTTAGCACCTCAAACCACAATCTTACTCTTTTCTCACGTGGCAAAAGAATGACTAGATAAAGTTAAAATCCTGCCTTTTGATAACTTGTTTTTAATGAAATTTGCTGTGTCATAGTTATCCCTTGAGATTGCCTATGCTCAAGAAATGTGCTACTTTGTTTATACTTGTGTTGGTTTTATAAAGCCAAATAGCAGCATTATCATGGGAGAGTTAACACTCCTTTTGTGAGGCGGTCTTATTTAACAAATATTTCAGGTAGTAATGATACCAGTTTTTTATAACTATCACGTTTAGTCTCAACACTAATATTCTCACTGTTGTCACAGTAAGAAGCCTCAAGATTCTTCAACTGCCAGTAAAAGCTGACTATAACTTGCTGCTTACTTGAAACAGTCTGTATTGGAGTGCTGTCTTGGCAGTCATCTAGTCTTCTCACAGTATTTATTTATTTATTTATAGTACCATTTATTTTTTTTTCTGTGGCAATAGATTCTTGACTGTCAAATCACTGTTGGAGTATGAGTAAATCCTTACAGTTCTTCTGTGCAATGATTTTGTCCTGGTTGTTACTTGGTGGTTACTAAATGGATACTATCTGGAGAAGGACTTGGGCAGAAAGGTTTGGGTAGGCAGCACTGGTCCCTTGGGAAAACCCCCTCTGGGGGTCCTTGCAGGAGTGCATGTGGACTGCAGCTGAAACTTGCTTTGATGAGAAAAAATGCTCCTCTCAGGGATGATATAAAGCTTTGAGTGACAAAATCTCCACATAGGGTAGCAGGGGGTAATGAGAGGAGATCTGCGTTATTATGAAATAATTGCTGTGGTCCCCATCATACACACTTTAGGGACATTATTTCAGCCAACCTCTTGTCTGGTCCCATGGTACAATGGATAATTAGGAGCATGTTTTTGTGTTTACCTTAGTGTGAAAAGAATTCAGCTGATCTCCTGTGAGGACATCGCTTCATAATGTGAGATCTCCCCAGTTAAGTGAAAAGCTTGCCTTGGAAGTAGATTTGTCATCTAAACTGGTGCACTAATGTAGATGAGTTCACAGGGAAGCTAATCATCCTGTTAGGAAATGCCATCAAGAAGCACCTCACCCCAAATACCTAAGCCTTGGGCATGGTACATACCATGCAGTTTCCACAGCTATTGATTCTTAATGGCTGTACTTGGAATTGTTTAAGTGTGAATACCATCCAGATGTGAAGCCTTTTAAAACCATACTTAATAGGATGCTTTCTGGGATAAAATATGGCTTTCCTTTTGGAGAATGTTGAAATTTTAAACATATCTGTTAAGGAAAATTTAGTTTTTGAAAGAGAATAAAAACCTCTGAATAACTTTAAATGAATTTAGTAAATTAATAAATTAACAATTGCAAAAGGTTCTTTATTCAATGTATTTCAGTAAGTTTTTGTGATGAGTGCTGTTACTGGACAAGAAGATTCTGTGAATTCTTTATTTTCTGTTGTCTTTGCATTTTTTGGCATATTTTTTAATTACCCCACTTTAAGCTACCTTTGGGCAATTGCAAATGCAAATTGTCTTGTCAAAGAAAATTTTCATGCTGATATAAGAAATAACCTTTTACAGTAATAACAAAATTTTGCTGGAATGATCTGCCCAGGAACATGGTGGAGTCCCTGTGAGTGGAGATTTTCAAGATGTGACTGCACAGGGTGATGAATAATCTCATTTTAAAGTTCCCTTTCCTACAAAAGTTTGGTCTGGAGGATTTCTTGAAGCCCCTTCTAACCTGAGGTGCTCTATTTTTCTGAAATGTACTGTCAGTTATTTTGTAATTGTTATTTTGCTTACTGAAGGCTCAGTGTGTTCTATACGCTAGCAGTTAGCTAGAGTTCAAAATTTTCCATCAGACTTAAATACTGTGAATTGATGCATATAAAACTTACGTAGGCTTAGACAGTTTTGTAGTTACAAACACTTTTCGCTGAGCAATTGATGTATTTTTCTGAAGTGTAAAGCCTTATTTTCTCACTCCTTACACTGAGTAATAGCTGTGTCCTCCCCTTGCTCCCTCGTGTAGCTTAGTCACCCAGGAATGGCTCTCTGAGCTCTGCCTCTCTGCAAGGTGAACATTTCTGAGAGCTCTTGGTGGCTATTAGTGTATGGCTGGGGAGGCCATAATTTGTGGTGGTTTTTAACTGTCTGTTTTGAGGCTGTTTATTTTCTGTAAAAGATTCACCTGTCTTTCAAATTTATCATATTTGAAGAATGGGAGGAAGGCAAACAGCCTTCTGTTGTGAAGGTGTTTTGGTGGTGAGCAGGTGTAGTTTTTCTTCTACACATTAATTTCTTCCAGCTATTAATCTTCTTTCATGAGAAGGTTCTCTCAGATGTGTAAAAATGCTTCTGTTACTTTGTACTGTTTTAAATCATGCTGAAGTAAGATATAAAATGGCTGTTCCTCTGTCACCTCGACCTAGGCAGTAAAAAAACCCAGTGTTTACTTGCCATTTGTTCTAGCAGGATAATGCATTTTTCAAGAAAGAAAGGGAATTGAAGAATAAAAAAAGAGTTCAAACAAGGCTACCAAAAGTGTTTCAGAGCTGTCTTCACAAAACCAGCATGGCTTATTTAGGAGAGCTAGGAAGGCTCTTCCTAATAGAGATGATATTTTAAAAGCATGTTTAGTATGTGTCATTTTTCCTTACCTGTACTCTCACCTTAATGCACAATTGCTCAGTTTATTGTAACTATTTTGGATCTTGTGGCAGCCTTTTTGAGGGAAAATGAAAAGACACTTGTTCCTTTTGCTTCTGTCTTCTGATATGTGAATGATTATCTGCTATAAGGAGATATTAGAAGACCTAGGATAAGATCATTTCAAAAATTAAATCTTAATGCAATTATAAGGTGAAATTAACTAGGATTCTGAGTTTCTGGCTGAAAATGAAATGAAGGGAGGTGATGGAAAGGACTTTTAAACTAGCAATGAATGCATAGAGCAGACATCTAAAGGGATAATGTTATAAATATTTGAAATCTGTCTTTAAAATATGAAGTCTAGTATGTGTTTTCTAAAAATTGTCTTGTAAGTATTGTTACTGCTCCCTCCTCCTGCTATTCATAGTCCAAATTGCCTAGAATGGTACTAAAACCTAGACCTGAGCTCTATCACTTGCAGCATATTTCTGCTACTCAACAGGAGAAATTCAATGAGTTTAGGTTGCAGATCTTCTGGGCCCAATCTGCATCTAACCAGGGTTGTCAGCTTCTGAGAGTGGAGTGCTTAATTTTTGTGCCTGTGTGAAAAGGAAAGTTTCTTATTCCTGAATATCTTGGTGAGTTCAGGTTGTAGGGGTTTTCATGCATAAGAAGGTCTGGTTTTCATTATTTTGGATGGGCTTTGGTATTTCAAAGCTAATACAATTTTAAATCAATTTCTAGCCAGATAGTCATCTTTTTTCTCTTTCCTAGAAACACTGAAATGTAATGTTTCTAAATTTTAGCATTCTCCCTGTATGCTACAGTTGCTCAGCGACATTATCAAGATAGCAGCCAAGGGTTCCTGAGGTTCTGAGTCACAGTTCTGCAGTAGGGTGCCAAAATCCTTACTAGACTTCCCAAGCATGCCTGATTGCAAGCTATGGCTCCTGGGACTTCTAGGCTGCCAACTCTGTGGCAGAAACTCTGGCATAACTTTCTTTCCTGTATCTGGCAAACCGTGGGTGCTGGTGTCCTCTGTTAGACACACCTGGCACACTTTTCCACAACCCAGAAATCTCATTTTTGAATATCTCATGGTGTGAACAGTCTGGTTGCTGTATATGCCCTACATCTACGGGTTTCTTCATTTTCTTCTTCACAACCTGCAGCCTTTTGTGCCAAGAATTTTGAAGAATGTCTTGGAGGAGGTCTTCTGGCAGGAGAAGACCTACTTCTCTGTCCTCATTGTTCTGCAGGAGATAATAGATGTTAGAGAGTACCCTTTAAAATGAATGGGTATTTTGGGATGCCAGGTGCATTTTGAAATTCATAGTTAAGAGTTAGAATGCTATTCCTATTCCTGGAATTGTACCAGAACTTTTTCATAAGAAGAATCTCAAAAAATTGGGATTGAGATTTGGATTTTCAGAAAAAAAGACTGGAATAAAGTACTCATGAAAATAAATTTCATGCCCAACTACATCTTTTGAAGAAGTCCCCCTAATAAAACAATAGTATCTGAGTAATATACATGTTTTTAAAATATCAAATGTAAGGAAGCAAATTCATACATATGAAGAGGCTCAGAAATCTGAATTAAAAAAAAAGGTGGAAATAACTAGGAAATTCCAGGAAAATGAAGTTAAGAATTTCTATGATTTATTCATTTATATCACTTCGACAGTACTTGTTATTACATATCTAATATTATTTTTATGTCTTACAAAACAGCTACAATTTTGATGTTTCAACAAGTTTTCAGAAAGAACCCTGCATTAACTTGGATCTGTAATAATTGTTTCAGAATAACATAGACCTTGATGTAAGAGCATTATGTGTTATGGCTGTTTGACTAGCAGAACAGTAAAAAACCCCACATCTTTCATAATGGCAAATCAATAAAACTTGGCTGTTCACATAGTGGAGATATTTGGATTTCATTTTTCAGTCAGGCTTATATTGTTATGAAGCAAAATGGCTTGGATCTAGCATCTGTCCTAGAAATTTTTCTACCCATGCACACCAGCAGTCAAAATGCCTGGGCTTGTTTCGGTGTATTTGTGGGTGGAGAAAAGCTAACAAGGGAAGTGTTCCAAGCAATGTCTATGTTTTTTGTTTTGCTGGTGTTATATAAAAGGCGAAAATAATATTATGAGATCATCTGAGAATCTTAAATATGCAAATATGGGTTAGTGTTACCTAACACTTGCTGTTTATTTCCCTGTGCTTACTTGTTAGGCTCAGGAGGATTCTGTAGAAGAACACAAATTTACACATTTAGATTCTGTGTATTTTTACTGAAATAATGCTAGTGCCTGTTTGTGCATTTCTGTAGCTCAGTGGACCTCATTACTCTTATATTTACTTGATTAAATAAAACATTGAGTTCTCCATAAATTTTGCCTACATCCAATGTGTCAGTGGGGTTTCTGGCATCACAAGTCAGTTGGTTAATTTATGCTGGTGATGTCAAAAGTCAGAAAATAAAAATAATATACAGAGGTGAATTTGATTAATTCAGTTTATTGAATTGCTTATTTGAAATGTCTAATTGTATCTGACAGTTATACTGCTTCAAAATATGGAACAGGAGGAGTCTTTCAGTATGTCTGAAGAACGCCTACTGCCTTGATAATAAACTACTTGGAAGCGATGGTATTTGCCCAGGAGTGCTGCAGGAATTCAAGGGGGAATTCAAGTAGTAATGCTGAATTACTACTACAGTGGTGATGTGCAGTTTCTCATTTAAAATTTTCTTGATGCCTAGGATTAGGGGATGGTTAACACAATGCCAGTGTTTAGAAAGGACTTAATAGGAAATCTAAAGAACTGCAAGCCCATAAGTCTCTTTTCTATATAATATAGTACAAATTACTCAAAATAGACTTTGTGAACTAGCGGATAAACATGATATAGATACAGTAGATATACTTGGGAAGTGTTGGCATGGCTTTTGTGAAAGGTGGTCTGGCATAACCATTGTATTGGAGTTCGCTGAAGGATTTGGCTCATTGTTGATGAGGGTGACCTTAATGATATGCAGTACTTGGACATCCCATATATAGTAACAAAATCTGGTTTCATAAACCAGATGATTTTATGGAAAAAAGGCAGTCAAGACCCAAGCAGGAACATCTTTGCTTTGACAAAAAATCAGTGGCAAGCCAAAAACTGACAACAGTAATAAATTATTTGATTTGGTGATGGGAGGAGGGAGAGAAGACTTGCAGGGATTTGGTCTGCATTCTGAACTATTCAGCATATTTTTAGATGGCCTGGAAAAGGGAGTAGTGTAATGACAAGTTATTGTGGGAAGAGGGCTATGGCTAACTGTGAGGAATGGCAGAGGTATGTTAAAACACTGTCTGACTGGTTAAAGGGCAGGTAAAACTGAGGTCAATATTGGGATCTTTTTACTTCCATCAATTCATATATTACATGACTGTTTCCAAGTTGGTCCTTACTACACAATGAGTTACTGTCTAACAACGACAAATACCAATCTGTCCTTACAGATATAGTCATGGAAACATCAACTTAATGCTAAATAGCAACAAAAAAAAAGGAAATAAAATGCTAGTAGTTGTTAGGAAGAGAATGCAGAGCAAAGCAGAACATCAGGGCAGTGTTGCAGAAATCCATGATTTGTCAGCATTCTGAAGGCTGTGGAGGTTTCTGCTCTTCTCAATGTGATGAGGAGAGAGTGGAGAAAATTAAAAATGGTTTTTCAGTCGCTATCCTTATTCTTTATCAGGAAGCTTGTTGCTTGTGTATTCCATAAGATGAAACCCTAATATTTCACCCAGTTTTTAGTCTCTTACAAATAGGAATTCAAACTACTGCTTCCAAAATATGCCCAGTTTGATACAAATTACAATAGGAAGCCAATTAGTGTTCTTTTCCAAGCAGTTTTTCAGGATGCAGCTGAATCAGAGCTTAATGACATCAGCTGGCTAGGTTCCTGTGAACCGCAGTGGGCCTGGAATCAGGCCTCCCAGAACAAATTACAAGAGGGTTTGGGTTCTTACATAACAAAGAAGCAAAAAATAAGCATTGTGCAGTTTTGCCAAATATCCATTGGATACACTCTCCCCTAAAAAAACCAATTCTTTATGCCTGCATCTCAATTTATAAGGGGGGAAAAATGGCTTTTTAAAAAACCTTTATCACTCTTCAGATTGTTCTTATTATTACCAATATCTGGGTGAGAGATTCTGGTAGAATCCAATTGAAAAATATGTAATAAGGAATAAGATGGAGAAGGTTTTCTTTGTGTAAGAAAACAGGTAGCATCTCAAAATGCATAAAGAGATATATTCCAGAACACTAGTTGCATTAAACCAGTGCTAGTTACAATCAAGTTTTTGCAAATCTCATCTACTCTTCATGATATCATATGCATATAGGGCAGTTTATCAGTTTTTCTATTTGCAATTTACACTTGTATTTCAATCACTGGCAGGAGATATTATTTTTAATAAGTATAAGCAGATGCCTGGGGGGGGGGGGGGGGAAGATGATTTGCTAATTAATGTTTTTGCCTGCTGAGACATCTTACCTTAAGCAAGCCCTGTTTGTCACAGTTGCATAGCAAGCGTTTTGTCCTGAGGACTAATTGGCAGGCTAGATGGACTGTGACATTCAAAAATATGGAACAGAATTCAAGAAAGTGGAATGCAGCCAGAATTTTAGACAATTCTATGCATTTAATATGAGGTAATCTCAGTGGTTTTTCATATGGTTTAGAGCTGCTGGGTATTTTAAATTGCAATGGATTCTGCAGGTTTTCTTTCTTTCCTTTTTCCCCCTCCCCTTAGAGTAAGCATCTGATTTAAAACCAAGCCATTTCTTTCAGAAACTACTTTTTTTTTTTTTTTTTTTTTTTTGAAATTGTGGTATAATGATGGAAAATCAGTTGTGGTTTCAATATACTCACCCTTGTATGTTGGACTACGTTTGGGATATTTTTTCCCTTCTTCCTTTATTTTACTGAGAAATTTTATAATTGGCTATAGTGGGTTGATGCTGGCTAGATGCCAGGTACCCATCAAAGCCTCTCACTCCCCTCCACAGCTGGGCAGGGGAGAGAAATATAGTGAAGTGTTCATGAGTTGACATAAGGGCCAGGAGAGACTGCTCATCAAATACCATCATGGGAAAAACAGGCTGAAAGTAGAGATAATAGTTGAGTTTATTGCTAACAAAATCAGATCAGAAAAATGAGACCTTAAAAAAAACACCTTTCCCCCATGCTTCCCTCAAAAAACAGCTTCCCCACCCTTGTCCCTCCTTCCCAGCTGTCTCCTCCCCCAGTGGTGCAAGGAGACAGGGCATGGGGGTTATGATCAGTTCATCACCTGTGCTTTCTGCTGCACAGGGGAGAGAAGCCCCTGCAGCAGAGGACAGCTGCTGCACTGTGGGGTGCCTCCCGCAGGAGACAGTTTGCTGAGAACTTTTCCAACATGGCTTTATCTGATGATCATCTCAACTGCTGCAATGTGAATCCATCCCATAGGCACCAGTCCCCCTCAGACTTCTGTGGTGTGGGTCACTCTTCCAGGGGGTGCAGTCCTCCAAGGACAGGCTGCTCTAGCCTGGAAGCAAGGGCTGCCTCTCTACACTGGGCCTCCCACCAGATCACAGCCTCCTCCAGGGAACCACCTGCTTTGTTGGGGGGCTCCTCCACAGGCTGCAGGTGGATCCCTGCATCCCAGTGGACCTCCAGGGGCTGCAGTGCAGGGGCACAGCTGCTTCACCATGGTCATCACCACAGGCTGCAGAGAAATCTCAGCTCCAGCTCCTGGAGCACCTCCTACCCCTTCTTCAGCACTGACCTTGGTGTCTGCAGATTTGTTCTCACATGTTCTCACTCTGCTCTTTGGCCGCAATCACAACCGTGCAGTAACTTTTTTCTCTTCCTCTTAAATATGTTAACACAGCAATGTTACCACCATTTCCAATTTGCCCAGCCTTGGCCAGGGGCATGTCCATCTTTGGGGCTACCAGGAGCATGGAAGGTCCTTCTGACAGCTCCTCACAGAAGCCACCCCTGCAGCCCTTCTGCTATCAAAGCTTGGCTATGCAAGCCCAGTACGTTGATACAGGACTCTATCAGTTTAAAAAGTGCACATTATTTTACATGGTTTCCAGAGGAACTTATTGAGGAAACTTCCAGAGCAGTTTCTGCAGGTCATCATGTGCTCCTGCCCAGTATGGAGACTGTGATCTGAAGCTGACATGACTCTTAGTCCATGTAACTGACGTTCAAGTATAACTAGTATTGTAAATACTCTGCTCCCACTGACTCGGTTGAATACTGATGCCATTCAAAAGAATTGAACCTTATTTAATATTTGCTTCAAATTGTGCATTCCTTTTGCTTTGTCTAGACCTGTCCTGCCACTCTCATCTTCCTTCATTCTTCATAGATTTTATATCTTTACTTATCTGCTGTGTACACTGTTCAGAATCAAAACTCCTGGTTGCTTGGATTGTGACAGTACCTGTAAACGTCAGTCAGGATCTGCACTTTTCTGTTGTGTGTGACAGAAGAGCTTGCTATTTTTTCCCTTTGGGAATCCTCTAACAGTTGCATCCTGGAGGTTACTTATCCCAGCAACTGTAGGCTGGGCACACATCTGAAAATTTTCCTGTATGCTGTAATCCTGTTATATTTTGTGATAGCACATTAATGAGGAAGGAATATGAGCCCAGAATGCTTTGCTTTGGCTTTAATGGTGATATTGAGATCAAGCTTAATCCCTGCTAAAGTGAATTTGAATTTGAGAAGAACAAATTTGGTGTTCTTTGCCCTTCAAAAAAGCTGAGAAAAAACCCAAACAAACCTGTTGTGCTAAGAATCCACAAGCCATGAATGGAGAAGGGGTAGTTTGCTCGTTTGGGGTGTAGACTTTAAGTCACTTGTGCTCCCTCCAAATTTGGGCCCTCTCTTTTCAGAATACTCCTAGTGAATGCAGTAAAACAATTTTTTAATGGAGTAACTATATAATGCAAGTCAATGCAGTGGTTGGCATGAAACATGCTAATTAAAGTGTAGCAATACTTCCTGTTTACATTTTCCTATGCTGTTGGCATATTTTGTTAAAGTATAATCAATCCTTTTTATCCCCAGATGCTAACCCTTTCAGTGTTTATAGTAATTAGAGAGCAGGTCTCTAATTGTCTCTCAATGTCAAACATGATTGAATCAACCTCATCAATGTCAAACAATATTGAATACCTATTGAGGTTTTAACATTATGTTTTAAGACCTGCAATTTATGATTTTTAGGAAATATATGGGTTTTACTGTGTTTCTAAATATTTTGTTATTTGATCCTTGTTTAGACACAGTTGTGAATAGTTAGCCTGAATGGCAAATTAAAATAATATAAATCATGAATAAACTTCAGATGAAACTATTTTTTAAACTAAAATGTTTGCTGAAAATTTAAGGTATGGGTGAAATGTTAGCAAGAAGGGGAAAATTTAATGCTTAGTAAAATAATGGCTTTTCAGTTACTAATGAATGCTGGTATAGTTAATTTTTTGTCGAATTTTATTTGTGGAACTGTTATTTAGCTGGCTATTATGCCTTGTTGCTTTGAAACCTGGCATTGCTAACACAAATTGTATCAGCATGCTTAGTGAGACTGCCTTATTTAGCAGCGTTAACTCATACCTTAATCTGTAGCTAGAATTTTGTGAAGCAACAGGGGCATGACAGAAACTACGTAACATTGGACAGAAGTTAGAAGTGGACCAAACTTGAAAAGCTTCCTTAAATTTATATCTCCTTAAAATAGTATTTTAAAGAATTATATGGGATCCTGTCATACCTCACATGCCTGAGTGCTTCAGCATCTGAAATGCTGGGGATTCAACAAGCTCTATGTTAGAGAGTGCTACAGCTTTGTGGATCATGGAGTTTTTTAAGTTTTCTTGGCTCTTTGAGAGCTATCTGTGTGATAAAGCATTTTTCTGTCCTTTAACGTATTTTAATTTTCATGTGTTTTACACCCACCAATTTTCAGTCTGTTATTCCACCACTGCCATGAAAGGGTTTTAGGTTACGTCTTGCTTTTAGGTTGACTTGGATGATAGGATTGTGTGCATTAACAGTGAAATGAATATACTGCATATGTAATATTTGAATTCTCCACTACCCATGTGTTTGGTTTGGGTTTTTTTGGTGGATTTCCTACTTACATTAGTTGGAAAATATGAAGGTGTGTTTACTCAAGGTCCTAAGTTCTTAGACAATATTCAAGGTGTATACAGAAAAAGAAAAACAGCTTCACTTTTTTAGCAATCTGTGGGCTTTGAATTGTATGAATTTTAACATGTAATGTAACTTAGCAAAATCCACCATGATACATGGAAATATCAGTGGCTTTTTGATCATCAAGCCTCTTGAATACTCTTTGTGAGGTATGGGAATTTACAAATGGCAAACAAACATTGTTCATCTGGCCTATAACTATGATGCATTCTACTTTGTTTTCAAAAGCATGGAGTCAAAAAAATTAGTGTTCAAGGCCTTGGAGGCTTGATTTCTATATTTAAACAGGGTAAACATGGATTTAACCTAGCTGAAGACAAAGGAGCTATTGATAGAACTAATAACAATGATGTATGTGTTAAAATCAATTCACAAGACATTCAGAAATATCCTTGTGCGTTTTTTCTTGGATTAATGTCAAAAATCTTTGGTTCAGAGAAGAAGAAAATCTTGTGTGTGTGGTTTTTTTTTTTTTTTTTTTTACTAACTACTAAAATTAGGCTTGGAGTTTGGAATGTGTTTTATCTGTATGTTTGATAGCAATTTTTAATTAATTTAAATAAGGGGTAATATATTAGTTTATTTGTATATGTGTTCTTGGTAGGAAATATTTGACACTGTTTCTCCTTTCTCTTTTATCACTTTTCCTCTTGAACTGCACCATGTTCCCTTCTGATATGAAAGAAGTATTTTTTAATTAATTCCTTCATTAACTGCTGAAGTTTAGCAGGGCTGTCTTGGGTGAACTGAAGTTTTCTTCTTTCAGACACCTTCATTTTTTGAGCGAAGTTATGAAACTGTGAAAGGCTTCTACTCATCCAGAACAGGGTACAGATGAAGAAAATCCTCTGCACAATTTTATGGGAAGACTTTTTATAGAAGAATGAGAAATTACATGTCTTAAAAAATTATTCTAAAGACTGATATAGCAAGTGCTTATATTATCTCAGAGATTACCTTGAATGCTTCTGTAGAATTTCACGATGTTCTAACTGGAAGTTATATTTAGTACTTTAGCATTTTCAGTGTCATTTAGAACATTAATAAATTTGGAAACTGTATCAATTGCTTCCCAGAAATTGCAAAATTACTCTTTCAGTTGAGGCTTCCGAGTACATAATGTTCTGAGACTAAATATCAGTATTTACTGATAATAAACCCGATAAGAGGCAACTTCAGTGGGCAAATGAGTGGAATAATGACTTGATAGTGCTAGAGGTAAATGACTTAATGAAAATAATTTTTCAAGAACACCTTTGTTCAATTTGAAAAATGTGATTCATTCAAATAAAAAACCAGTTACGTTACCAACCAGAGATGGTATCAGACTCTTCTTTTTCTTCTGTAATGTTTTGCCACAGGCAAATGGCATCTGATGATTACAGTGGCAAGATTGCTTTTTCCCTAAGACAATTTCTTCTGAAACTCTGAAGAATTTAGTTTAGATTGTTTTCCTACCTTGTTGCCAGAAGATTGTAAATTACATGAATGGTCAATTGAAAATACTTTGTTTCTGAACTTTCTACTTCTGCATTACATGTTTGCATGTTTTGAAGGGATTTTTACCTTTGAATAATGTAGCATGTTTTTCATCACTGGATTCAATGTGATTGAGTTTGGATTTTTATTTTTTGTTTTCATAAATTGGAATTTTATTCCTGATCCTTGAAGGGCTTGCTGTGAGTTTCAAATCAATGGCAAATGCTATGTGATTATGTTTTATCTATCGTCCTTTGAATACTGAAAATAACATGATCTAATGTGGAGTCCTCTGCAGGAAGGTCCCAGGCAGACTTCCAGGCAAGGACTAATTCTTGATAGTTGGCTAGTTATATATCTTTCCTTCAGTAATTTGGTTCTACTTGTTTATGAGATATTGTGATGTCATGAAAATTAATACAAAAGGGATTTCAGGAGATCTAGTCCCTCCCAAAAATCTGGAAGCAAGAGCAAAAGTAATTTTAGGCCAACCCTGACAATTTTTTTTTTTTTTTTCCTAGAACCTTCTTTTTGGATATGTATTGCAGAATCTTATTTTCATACCTAGTTACTTCCTAAGATGTTACTTTCTGAACATCAAAACACAGTTTCACAAACAGCATTGGAAACTTATTTAAGCCTGGTGTCTAATATTTCCCCCCTCTTATTTAGAAATTATCTTATATAAAATGAAACATAGATTAGTTTAATTATTGGGGAGTGGGGTGGTGGGGGTTCAGAGGGAGGGTGTTCTTGCAAACCTCATACTGACCATCATGTTATCTTGTATGCACCACTAAAGTTGTTTAGCATTGCCCAGTATCTTTCTGAGTGCCACAGTACGATTGTCTCACCTGTAAGTTTGTCTATAGGTTCCTCCCTGTGACTTTCAAGTGTTATAATTGTATTTCACAAATCCTTTGCGATTTCATAGGTCTTCCTTGAAGTATCAGAAAGATGTTCCTTTAGCTGATTCTTAAAATGCTCTAGATGAATCACTGAGTTCTGCTGAATGAAATATATTTAACCTCTCTAAATGTATTTAACTCTGATTCTGACCTGAGTTTTTGGAGACAACTGTTCTTATGCTCTGTTGGAAAGGATTACATGACATAAAACAAAGGTGATGTGCAGATGCAGAACAGGGAAGTGGCTGCTGCTTGGCCTGTAGCACATGAATGACTGGTTCTACCAGTGTTCTTCACCTAAACTGGTGATTTTTGACGTGCAGCAGGACGTTTCAAAATCTGGTATTTATATATTACAGATTTCTTTTGACTGTCTCTGGAATTGTTTCACTTCCTGTGCAACACAGCAATTACATTTCGCTGAAGTAGGAATAAATACGTGGGGCAAGTTTTAATCCCAACAGCCCTATACAATTATGAAGCCATAGTGCCAAAACTCTAAAGCTCAAAGCAAATAAGTAGTTACAAGACTGCCTTGTACTCAGTTTTTGCCCTGAACCCTGCCCTTCTTCACTCCCAGAATCAGATGTTTGTTACAAAAGGAATTGGCCAAGAAAAAGTTAATAATTTCTATTTATTTATGTAAATAACTGTGGAACCCCAGAGATGGGGAAAAACATTTCACACTCCTCAGGATCTGAAACTGTATTTGGAGATGAAGCCCAAACTAATTCAGAGATGCGCATGTTAACAAATGTAACTCCTGAGATTCAGTAATTCTTTCTGAATGTTCATTTTGTGACTGTGTGGGTCATGTATGGCTTTTTTTTGTAGTGTTTTTGATAACACAGATTCTATAGTCTCTAAACCATCTAACCCTGAAACACATCCTAAAACTGAGACTAGTAGATGATGCAGACTGGTATTCTGCCAGTTCAGCTGTTACTGATTATATGGACTAGATCAGTACATCTCAAGATAAATCAAAACCATGAAAATCCTTTTCCATTTTTCCTTCCCTTACCTTAGAATGTTTCAGTTAAAGCTAAAAAAGATTCAAAGATGGATGACAAGTCTTCTTAATGGTGTGGAATGAATTACTTGCTATTAGCCCATGATTAAATTTTGTCAGAGCAGTTTTCCACTACTTCTTTGTCATTATGAGAATTTGTGCCCATGAATTACAAAACAGCAGAGCTTATTGGTTGCAACAAGTACAGATCACTTGTTTCCATTGTTTCAGATTGTGATGTCAAAGTGTAACATATCAGAAGCAGTAATATTTCTCACGGGATAAGTTTTGACTTGCTCTTGGCCCCAGATAACAAATAGTAGCATTTTTGTTTCCTTTAGTGTGAAAACAAACTTAAGTATAAAGATTGTGTTAAAAATCTCCTTTCTAGAATGCGGGTGTTAAAAGAAAAATCTGCTGTTCCCATCTGCCTGGAATGTGTCTCATGCTTACCTTAGAATGAGAAAGAAATTCAAAATACCTCTGCAGTACCTTCTGTTGGAGACTCACTTTACTTTCATTAACTAATTGGAATTATGTGACTTGAAGGTGTTAGAATTTTTCTCCATTCTGAAAAAACAACACCAAACAAAAAACCAACAAATTGGTTGGTTTTTTGTTTGGCGTTGTTTTTTCAGAATGGAGAAACACATTCTGAAAAAAACCTAACAAAAAACCCCTATTTTTTTTGTACAAATTAGATTCAGAAAGTTTTTATTCACTGTTTTCTTTAAAGAATTTTATAACAGAGTTTAAGAGTAGGGAAGTACTTGTAGTGGTGTAAAACTGTAGTTCTGTCTATCATAGATGCACATTTTGTTTAAAAATTCCTCGAGTGGTGGCAGAATGGAAAATACAGTACTCATGGAAAATAAATAACAGTGGAAATAAATATATAATTATTATATAAACAGATTCTGCACTCTATATTTTCATGCAGGAAATATAAAGATATGTAGGTGTTGACGTGGTTCATGAGGCATTATGTAGGAGGAAAAACTATGTTCTTAGAACTAAGAAATGTGTGAAAATGGCTTGGCTGTGTTTATACTGGGGATAATGTGACATGTAAAAATTGCAGTAGTAAGCATATTTGATCATGTGTAAAAGTTGTTCTCTGCTTCATGCATTTTTTTCAAAAATACAGTTGATTTATCTCGACTGCATCCATACTAAACTATGGCTTGGATACCAGCCTGTGCTCAGGGGTTGGAGAGCTTTAGGGATTGTGAAGAACACCCTTAACATAAGCCCAAGAACATTCCTATGAAGACATGGAATAGGGTGAGCATTCCAAGTGTGGCCTTGTCCTTGCCACATGTTCTATCTGCCCCTATACCATCTATAGCCAAGCCCCTGACATGTCCCCCAAGATACAGGTTGAAAGTCTTATATCTCTACCTAAGATTTATTTAGGATAAATAAAAACCTGGGAAGAAAATTTTTGGATCATAAATTATGTGGCAAGGAGATTAATACTCAATATTTAACAAATTCTGGTGTGAAACTAATTTTCAAACTGGCACTTGTACAATAAGCAAGTAAATATGGCAGTCCATCAACAGAAAAGAAAATTAAGTTAGATAATTAGAGTGGACCGACCTTAAGAATTATCTCAACTTTCCTGATTGTCATGAAAAAAACAAAACTGAACTGCTCAGTATGGATTTAGAAAGCATTTGAACTATTTTGGTCGAGTTTGTATTAATAGAGCCACATATATTGTCTGATGGGTAAAACTGCTTTTGAAGTAAATGCTGTAGAAGTGTTAGCCATTGATAAATTGAACTCACTTTTTCCTTAGGCAACTTAATACCTCCCACACTGAATATAAGGAGTTTATCTATTAACACAATCTTAAGAGATTATGTTTGAAAGGAAATAGAATTTGCACATGAATACTCAGCTTTCCTAACAGATGTTTAGTGGAAGAGAGATGCTACCTGTATGACAATAATTTGTATGATACTAATTGGAGGCTTAATTTTGCCAGACAGACAAAAGGATGCTCAGAAAGTGTGGAGAAAGCTGGATCTGAGGGACAGCTGTGCTTACATGCTGGAAGAATCTTCACAGATGTGAATTTATGAAATCCAGTTTAATGGCAGCATACCAAAGACACTATGACTCATACAAATTGAAATCTGCTATACTTATTCATCACTTTAACAGGTTTTTGTTTTTATTTTTGGACATATGCATTAGTTAACAAAGACATGGAATATATCTGGTTACAGTGAGTTACTGGAGATTTTTTGGAAAAAGTGCTGCTGATTTTGCCAGAGAAATGCAATACCAGGGCGAGTTACTGAAATTTTAAAATCAGTAGAATATAAGAAAGGCCTTTAGGAGTAGTTACTTTTCATAATGCACTACAAATACTCTTTCAATAACAAGCACCAGTTGGAAAATACGAAATTAGTATATACTCAAACTCCCTATCTGACTATTCAGATGATCTATCATTATGTAACTGGACCATTCTGCAGTCTACCTTTGAAAAAACTTCTCCTAGATTTCATAATGATTTATAAATGTTTTTATTTGAGTTTGCAAATATATTGAAAAGTACTTGAAAATCATAGAATTATATGGCTTCTTACTTCATACTGAACAATTTCTTTTACTGGGCAGTGGTGAACCTCAGCTGTCTTGTAGCAGAGGATTGCTGCAGCACTTTGTAAGTTACATTATAAAAGAAAAAATAAGTTGTATCAGTATATTGCTGCATAGATGCATTTATTAGAGGTCTGTATCTGACATTTTAAATAGCTTCACAATTTGATTGTGCATCTAATTCCCTAGTCTTGGAATATAATAAATTAAATTAATTAATTATTAAGTCCCAATCCAAATATCTGCTGAGTCTAATAAACTTACATGTGATTTTGGTGCCAGTAAATTCTGAAAAAAACCTCAGTCCATGTCTCATTTACATGTCCTTGTATTTTAGGTAAAAGCTAAATAGTGTAAGTTGTTTCTATTTTTAAAATTCTTGTAGTGTTCAAGAGCTATTAAATTGCCATCCTGGTTTTGACTAAAAGAATCAGACTTTAAGAATAATATGTATTTTATTGGCTTCTCTGTAAATTTTTTACTATTAAATTTGAACTCAGACTTTTCTGATTTCCGCCTTGCCCATGCAAAAAGATCAATTCTGTTTAGTTTGTTCTTATCAGCTCTAAGGGACTAAACTTGCATGGTTTCCTAGCAGTACATATGTTTATTAACATATTCTATTGAAACATGGCATCTAGAGGAAAAAACTAGAAACTGCCACCCCCCAGCTGTATACAGCAGTTAATTGCATAGATGAGGACATTTTCTTCAATGTGTGAAGCTTCATGAGTACTGCATGGCCAGCACAGGAAATGAATAATGGCTAAGGTATGCCTCTTTCTTATATTAATTTCTTGCATTAGCCACTGATTCTCCTAAATTTTGCAAGAATTTAACACTCAGGAACTTTACCATTGGGTGGAATGAGCTAAAACTGTCCTTTGAATGTAGGAACTAATAGGACTGAATGAAAGGGCACAAAAATATCAAATAGGTGATATCAGCTTCATAACATTGATGTTTTTTGGAGGCCAGCTACAACTGCTCTGCCTTGCTGTCAAAGTTAAGAGTTGCAGTGTAAAGCAGTTCCTCCACTCTTGTCCTTGGACTCTGAAGTGGCACTTCTGTTCTCTGCTGCCAGTAAAGCCTCTTATGGTTCCCACTGGCTGAATGGCAGAAGTGGGGCATACCTTTGACTCTAAAGCTAGCATTCACTTTTAAATGTAAACCATCTTTGCAGTAATTGCTGTTACTTAGTTCTTGTGATTTGTCTTCCTTTACCTGGTCTTCCTTCCTTCCTGCCTGTCTGTCTGTGGAGCACAGGCCATCATCCTTGATCCTCTTCTACAGTGATAAAGTCAAGAATTATTTTATTTGTGACATGATTTTAACTACAATTAGTATGCCAAATTGGTAATGTTTTTCTATTTGAAACTAAATATTCTTGTATCCAAATGAAATGTTTGTCTAACCTACACAGTCAGCTGGAATTTTAACTTGGAAAAAGATTTTTCTTCTAAAACTTTTTTTTTAATTGCATTAGCTTCTGGAGACCTCAGGCTGACATATACAAACATCTTCAGTTCAGATTGAGTAAACCTGGCCATGTCTTCTTGCACAATATTTTCTTTATTACTCTTCTTCTCCAGCTGTGCAGCACTAATCCAGACTAGGCTGAATTATATGTGTTATGGAAATACTTTCTTCTCTGTTTTGGGAAAGTGCAATCTAGCCCACTCATATCTTTCAAATGCTTTTAAAAATTCTGCCTGTTACTTTCACTATGGATATTTTTTCTTCATTTACCTCTCACTTCATTTACTTCTCAAGTGAAGGTTCTTTGAATGTCTCAGATTTGCAAACCCTTTTGTCTTCAAGTTTCAAAGTAGTTTATACTGAAGTCTTTCCTTCACAGCAAGGTGTTGCAACATTTTCCTGGCTGGTTTAGTGGTGACAGATCTTGTTCCCCTTTTGATAAATTTTTAAATGAGTGCTTTTTTAGAAGACCTCGTTTAATACTCAGTTAATACTTGGATACTCAGATTCCCAGCATAATTTTTAACTTTTTATGTGCTGTTTTGTATGTGCTTATCCACTCATTTAACATTTGTAACATCTCTTCCTTTGATGTTGTGTCACTCTGGGTTGTTCACTGGGGTACTAACTCAAAAGTACCATGGATCTGTAATTTTGTCTTGCTTAGGATGTTTGAAATATGCTCTGAATTTTCAAAAGTGAATGTGTTCTTCATTTCATGGTATTCCAAACACATTTTGAAAACTAGATTATTGAATATTTAATATCTTTACACCAAAAAATGCTAATTGAGAAAGATTGCCATATCACAGGCTTTCTTGACTAGTAATCATTTAACTAGAAACAACAAGTATCACAGTATTTGAAAATGTATTAACCTCCATGTTATACAAGTTTGTGTGGGAATATGTCTGATTATTTTCTTTTTGCTGTGATTGCTGTTAAAGCAGAAATAAAACTCTTGGCTAAGAACAGGAATAGGTACATATCCACAATAATGGCAAATACTGTCTTATCAAAAATGCTAAATGTAGCAGATTTTTGGCTCTTGACAAACAAGAAATATGTTTTCCAAGTCAGTAGTTGTCATTAGACATAGAGATAACACCAGAAATTCAGATAAGTGTAATGAAAACATAAGGGGATTGAGTGCATCTATTGTTTGCTCTCCTCACTGCCACAGGCTAATTCTGGACTGTAACTCTTTGTAGACAAGTTCCACTCAGGAAATTTTATTTACTTAAGGAAAAGTGAGGCATAGCATTCTAGAAAGAAATATTGAACTTCAGGGGAAAGAAATAGAAATACAGTTCATTTCTTGACAAGAAACTGAAGAGATCTCTAAACACTGCAGCTCTCAGTCCTCTTCCTGGCATAGGAAAAGTTAATGGCTGTGGTTACATTTAAGCACATTACTGTAGCACAAAGTTCTGTCTTTTCATTAATCACATTATTTTGAAAAACAACTAGCAGAATATTAGCAGAGATTGACATCAAAATCTGCACTACAAAGTTGATAAGGATGTTTGAACATTGGTACAATTAAACCTAGAGCAAGTGACATGCTTACTCTCTCCCTTTCTTAGGATTAAACAGCAATGAACAAACACTGCTGTTTATATAAATAAGCTGGCTTTTGTTCTTCTGCAACGCTTGCATATTCTCAGCAGCATATAACCTCCTGGAGTTCTATTTCCCAAAGTCAATTGGAAGAAATAGTTAATAATTTTTGTTATTACAGTACTAATAGAAGCTCTTCTAAAAAGTTAGGTAGAAGCTTCTCCATAGGTGGCATTAACAGTAACTTTGCAAAGAATTTTTCTTGGGAATGACAACATATGATAGAAAAGGATTTCTAGCACAAACTATACAAAGGTTTTGAGAGATAGAGAGTTTAGTTCACAACCCCAGACTAAAAGCTGTTGATTTGTTGACAGATTACACAGGGATACAGAAACATTTTGCGCTCATGTTTCCAGGCTGCAGGCATTGAAGGAGTTCAAGTTTGCTGAAATGCTGTACCAAGATCTGCTTATAGCAGTTACTAATTATTGCTGATTTTGTTTGTGGGATATACCCTGCAACTTTCTATAAACTTCTGTCTCATACAAAGTGAAATTTAAGGTCTTGATGTTTTTCTGAGGATACAGCATCAGTATGCTTTTCATAGTCAATCAATGTTTTTTCCCTTAAGCTTCAAGGCATTGAAAAGAAAATTTGTGTAATCACCCAAGTAACAAAGAGCTTCAGTCTCAAACCAATTGTGAGAAAGGAGACCAGGAGTCTCTATTAAATATGCAGGAAAAAAAGAAAACAACTGGGAAATTTAGTTCATACAAAATGCTATAATTTGCTTTATCAACTGGATTTTTTTTAATGCTGAGATGTAAATGAATGAATGCATCTATGTTTTTCTTCCCTGTTTTTTCTTGCAGTAAATTCCAGCTTGTCTGCCTCAATAAGTACTTTCCAGCTGTCATTTTCCAAACTTTCTAATTGACATGATGCTATTCTAGTTGAGTCCCCATGGTAACATTTGCAAAGTCTTCAAGTGGAACAGCAGCAAGATTGAGCTGTCATTGAGGTGGTTAAAGTTCTTCAGGCCCTTCAGCATCAGGGAAATACCACTATATAAAAATGTTAATGGCATGATTTGCATTACCTTTTTTACATAGAACGAGTACTTTGGTTTCAGACATATTCTGGGCATTGGATGTGGACTGAAGAGAAAATCAATACCAGCTATGTCAACACTTAGCATTACTTTGAAGCTTGAAGTGACCTAAAAAATTTTTTTTTTTTTAGGATGAACAGCTGTGCAAGAAATAAAAAAAAATTTGCGTAAGTGCAATTTTTTTTAGAACTTCAGCTCCTGCAGGCGTAAAACTAAAACTCTCCCATTCATTACATCTATTTAATGTTTTGTTACTTAGTGTTCATCAGTAAACATATTTTTCACTTTGCAGTGCACTTTTAGAGTGTTTACCAATCTTTAATTATAGGTTACATCAATGAAAAGGTGAAAGCTTAAATAATGTGTTATGCTGTAGCATGCATTTCTCCCTCTAATTAAAAGGGACTATTATTTAAAGCAAGCAAAGCTATTACAAAATGTCTTAGCTTTTTTTATGAAAATGTAACAGTTTTAACTGCTAGTTCGTAAAGTTCTGCTACATAGTAACACAACACCTGCAGGAATAATAAAAGGATTTAGGTTATTAGCTTTAGGCCAGGCCACAGAATTTTTAATGCTACTACTTGCAAGTGTTCTAAAGTTACTGAGTAGGCCACTGAGGTTTTGCACATTCAATTGCCATGTAATTGACCCTGTTTTGAGCAGTGTCTTGGGCTAGGTGATTTCAGAAATCCCTTCCAATCTCAGTGGTGCTGTTTCTTTGTCATACAAGTGAGCAATAACCAAGAGAGATTTCAATCTGCTGGCAAGGTCCTTTGGCCTGCTGTTTCAGGGAAAGGTGTGGAAGGAGAGGCAGTGGACTAAATCTGTGTTAAGGCATGTTTTAATTGTCTAGAGCTTTATGATGATATGCTCAAGGGTCTGTTGGGTAAGATGCAGGAGGAAAGCCAGTAAGGGAGATGGTGAGAATCTGTCATAGACCACTCAACCAGGTGAACAGCCGGATGAAATACCCTGTAAACATCTCACAATTGCTGGTCTTCATTCCCTTGGTGAGCTTCAGTTTACCAGATGTTTGCTGGAAGTAGCACACAGCAGAGAGCAAACAGCCTGGGGCATTGCTGGAGCGTGTGCAATAACTTCCTGGTGCCACTGGTGAGAGAGACAGCTAGGGAGGACACCCTGTTTTCTGTGAACAGAGGGCTGGATGATGATGTGATGGTTGGAGGCAGTCTTGAGCACAGTGATGACAGGTGTAATTCTTGGAGAAATAAATGATACAATAAATAAATTAATAAATGATAGATATAATTATTGGAGACATAAAAGAGCAGGATCACCAGAACTTGGTCTCCCAGAGCGCACACTTTGGCCTCTTTGGGAGACTAGTTGAGAGAGTCCCTTGGGAGGCAATATTGAAGAGCAAAGGAATCCAGGAAGGCTGGACATTCTTCAAGAAGGAAATCTTAAAGGCATTGGAGCAGGCCATCCTCTGATAATAAAAAAATGTTCGTTTAAGTACATTGGCAACAAAATTAGGGGTGAGGAGAATCTCTAGCAAACACAGTGACAAAGGCTGAGGTGCTTAATTCCATCTCTGCTTCAATCTTTAATAGAAATAATAGTTGTTCTGGGGGTCCCAAGTCCCCTGAGGTGGAAGACAGGGACAGGGTGCAGAATGAGGCCCTCACAATCCAGGAGGAAATGGTTCCCTGCCTGCTACACCACTTAGACCGGCACAAGTCCATGGTGCAGGATGGGATCCACCTTAGAATCCTGAGGGCCCTGGCAGGTGTGTTCTCTGAGCCCCTTTCCATCGCTGACCAGCAGTTCTGGCTGGCTGGAGAGGTGTCATTTGACTGGAAGAGATGCCCATCCACAGCAAGGGTTGGAAAGAGGATCCAGGGAAGTACAGACCTGCCAGCCTGGCCTCAGTGCCAGACAAAGTCGTGGAGCAGATCACTGTGAGTACTATGGTGTGGCACATACCACCAGGAGATCAGACCCAGACAGAATGTGTTTATGAAAGGCAGTTCCTGGTTTACCATCCTGATCCCCTTCTGTGAAAGGGTGACCTGATTAGTGAAGGAGAGAAAGGCTGCAAATATTTTCTTTAGGAAGACTTTAGAGTCTTGACATCAGGTAGGATTTGTCATAGGAGGAATCAGTTTCCATACTGAGCAAACTGCTTTTGGGGAGGAGTAATTTGCAGTGCCTTAGCATATTGGTGTATCATCCCCGAGGTGAACGCTTAGACTGTTTTAAATAAGGGCTTCAATAATAAAAAACAAACAATGGTTTTCTGCCACTTCAAGAAAGCTCCCATCCACCCAAAGAAAAATTAAGCAGGTATGAGCGGGACACTGAGACAGCTCTAAGACAAAATCTTTGTGGCTGATGTTTTGTTACAGATGTGTCATAGAATTTGAGGTGATACAAACTGACTGCCAAGAGTTGGTTCTGTCTAATAAAACTAAGCCATAAAAGGAGAAAAAGTTCCATAAAATAACAAATGTTTTCTTCCTACCTGTTGTATTCCATTTTATTTAAATGGTATGCTCTGTCTCACCCCTTCAAAATGTATGGTGTATTCTAAGCCTGTGGTCCTGCCCTGAACCATCCTGTACCTGTCACCCCATTGGCCCAATGTGATTCCGCGCCCACTTCAATTCCCCTCTTAAGCTGTGCTAGGAGATCAGTCTCTCTCTTAGCCCTTCCTCTCTCTCAGCCTCTTCCCCTCTCTTGCCCCTTCCCTCCCCTCGGCTCCCCCTCCTTCCCCCTTCCCCCCTTTTCCCTCAGTAACCATGCTGTTCCCGGGGTTGGGACCCCAAATAAACCTTCATCTGATCAGCACGCTCAGAAGCCGTGTGGAGTCTCCTTGCCTGCCTGCTGCTGCCAGCCAGCACACAGCCTAGGGGGCCCTCCGGGGACATCCCCGGGGTGTCCCCACCCCATAACGAACCGCAATACCTACCCTTACATTTTGCAGTTCCCCTGTGGAATGTAATCAGCTGACATAAAAGCAGTAACTTTATTTTGGACCTATCTTTTCTCTCTTAAGCCCAAAGTTGTGTTTCATAGTCACCACAATATATCAAACCTTATTCAGACTGACAGCTCATGGAGCAGAAAGCTTACCTCTGAGAAATGCTGCTTATGCAAGTAAAAATCTTACTAAAGGTGCTTTCTGTGAATTAGGTCCAGAGTATTAGGTGAATCATAGAGGTTATTTAAGAATTTGTCTTTAAATTTGTAGTTCATTAAGTACATGTTCTTTCACAAAATTCATGGCTATTCTGAGTGAATTGGACAAGAAACTAGTACTAAGAAAGTGTTGCAGGTTTTTAGAAGCATTTTCTAATGGAAGCACAGAAATAAAAGTATGGAAGTGTTCACACTTCAAAGTATCAAGAAAAAGATTGAGTATATAGTTGTCAAGAAAAAGCACATAGTTACTTTCTCCCAGGGAAGCAGAAAAAAAAGATGTCTGGTGTCAAGATGATGAATTGTTCAATTGCCTGCTCCTGTTTGATCAGACTGTTGTGTATGAGTTTATTTAGAACTTTCTTTGCTGACACATGGTAAATATATGCCGCTGTTTGGGTGTTTTGTGCATTTTTTTCTTAAAAAAAAAAGTCTTCAGCTCTTGGAGATACCCTACATGTGCTTTTGACCACAGTTAAAACAACTCTACTTTCAGAAGAGGAACATATTGCCATTGCTTTTAAAATTTAATTCCAGTGACTTATAGTATACTATGCTTTTTCTTAAAATGAGCATTGGTGCTACCACTTAAAAACAGTTTTATGCTTTCATAGTGTGATTAAAAAAACCCCAAAACTAAAGGAGTTGGGGGAATAATATTTCCTTTCTTTGTAAGTGAAATAATTAGATATAATCAGAGAGCTATGTACATTGTTGTTGTGGGGTTTTTTTTATTATTAACATATTTATGTTACAGAACTGCTACTATAAAGAAAGACGCAGGTAATTTAGGAATTTTCCCAAATTTAGGGAATTTCTTTCCAAGCCATTAAGATTCTCTCACATTAGGATTTCTAAGCCAGCCCCATCCTTGGCTGCCTTTTTTCATTGTTTTTTTATCTCAAACAGTTGTAAGTAAAGTCCAAAGTGTTGCAGAGGTAACTTCTTAATGAAACTGAAGGATGGATGTGTGTTACCTCAATCTTCTGCCATTTCTATCCTATTGTAATTATTAAACTTTTTCTGATTTGCATCATTTCCATTAGGAGACTGTTGGTGTTAAAACTCACCAGCCACTCAGTAGTGCATAGCAGCTTTATGAAGTGTGTCATGTTGTGCTTTGAAATGCCTTTTTTAAGATACTCTATTCTTCATTATCCTATGCTACTTATTCTTATGCCTAATGCCTGCTTCAAGACACTGCAGACACTTCTCCTGTTTCAAAGTATTCTTGAGTTTTCCTGACTTATTTTGATTTTTTTTTCTTTTAATAGAGGGGAGGATTCTGCTGTGATATGTCTTTGTATATAGCTATTTAATCAGCCATCTCCAGCTTCCTAGCTACACTGTGATAGGGCAGTTGTTTGTTGAAAGCTTCAACAATCTGTGTCTTCACCCCATAAAGGTGACTTGCAAAGAGTAGTGTGGGGAATATGGTTTTCCTTTTTCTGAAAAAGAGCAAGAGCAGATTTTGTCAGGAAGGGGGGAAAGGAAAACAAAATGCTATTTGTATTATTGCAGTAGGGTAATAGTACTGAAATGAATCATGGTGATTTCTTGGTGAAGTGGGGATGGCTAGTCATGGTGAATTCTTATGTGTCCTTGAGAAGGGTGATAATCAGATTCACGAGGACAGTGATTAATGTGAGCTGGGGGATTACTCCACAGGCTTTGACATCCTGCTCCAGGCTACCTGCAGATTCAAGTCAGTGTGGCTGTGTCATTTGTGCTTACTGTACTGTTGTGATATGTCAACTTTCTGAAAAAAAAAAAAAAAAAGCGAAACATGACAACTTTCCAACAGAACTAGGGGAATTTCACTTCCTTTTTTTATGTAAGCATGCCTCCCATTTGGGATGAAGACTATTGGCAATAATGTAAATAGGTAGTGGTGCCTCTTGGCCTCCAGTATTGAGTGCAACTTTTGGTTAGCAGTGGTTATTCTCATTGCTCAAGGAATAATCAAGAAAGAGCATAAATGAAAGAAATAGCTTGTGGGGTTTTCTGCCAGTGGGTTGTGGAGGCAGCTTGGACTGCTCTGTCAGTGCTTCTGTAGCACTTATCTTGCCAAATCCTCTTCACATGGGAGCTGTTTGTTCTTAGCGGAACAGATAATCTAGAGTCCTAAGCCTCTTTTTCTTCCTTTCAAAGTAACTATACAATTTGTCCTCAGTTTATACAGGAGATTAACTTAGATCCAAATACCAATGCCTGTCTGCAACACTCACTTTGTTGATAAGGCCTAATGATTCTTCAGTTCAGTAAAAGAGCCAAAAATCATAGTATGAGTCTCTGGCTAAAGGAAAGTACTGCAACAGATTGAAGACTAGTTTATACCTTATGAGCATATTTATAAGCCTTGTTTATTTCTTTTGCATCATTCCTTTGTCCAAACAGAAGGAATTCATATTTCATTCTCCTTGCAGAAACCAAAAGGAAGAGAAAATAAAAAAAAATAGAAACAAGTCTTCAGAATAATTAAAATATCCTCAAATTATGTACTTTATAACTATTTAAGAAAATCATAAGGAAGTTTAAAATGCATGTTCATGTTTTTAATAACTCCAGAAGAATACTATCTAAAAATATAAAACACAGGCTTATAAGAGCTACATTTTTTTCTAGCTATATGTAAAGAAAGTGTCAACCTTTTTATCCTGATTTCTTGCCATCTGTGCACTAATGAAAAAGATAATTTTGATATGAAGATTGTATTAACAGTTTGTCTTTTCATGCAACACACCTTGTTATGGTAGCTATGATGGATTTTGACTAAAAAACATCCAAAAATCCAAAATGTGTCTGAAACACATCATTACCTCAAAGTATCAATAATAAGCTTCATGGGGTTATATGTCACTTTGTATCACCTTGATTTTATTGTGCTGATTAAACATTACATTTTCATTACCATAAAGAACCACAATAGTCTTTCAGCCTGACCCTTGCAGGTGTCTAAAAGGATTTTGTGATGTACCATGAATATCTTCAGTATGAAACTGAACTATAATACATTGTGAATACCCACTCTACATACTTTAGAAGTTTTTATGCTTTATAGCACCATCAGGCCCTATGTCCTTTTGTATGTCAAAGGTAAACTATTATGCATGACATCAGTCTCTCACTGCTTTGGTGCCAGTAAATAACACACTTAGGGCTACAAGAAGCCTTCCTTGTTTATATTTTTGTGTTTAAAATGACAAACAGACAACTCTCCTTGACCTTTAATGAGGACAACACTCATTAGCAGCTGCATCTCCCATCTCATATTGTTTCTGCCTTGGCAAAAGCATGCAGCTGTGCAGGTAAGGTTTAGGTGGAGTGCTTTGGAGGCATTTCCAGCTGTGGCAGCAGAAGTCACCTGTTTCTCCACAGGCAGAATATCTAAAAGCTTTTACATGCTGAGCTCTTCCTGTATTTCTGTACTCTGAACAGATCTGCTTTAGGTGGGTCAGCTACAGAGCTTCTCATGGCCTCCTCCCTTTCCGTGGGAGAAGAGGGAGATGGCCTCCTGCTCCTCTGATTAATCTCCCCAAGCTGAACGGATTGTTGCACTAAGCAAACATTGGTAGCCAGAGGAGGCTGTCAGTGTGGCTTTTCTGATGTCTGCAAGTGAGAAACCTTGCTGACAGCTGTTGCTTATTCTTGAGTGCTTGGCAATGCCTAATTCATGCAGAGCTCTATGTATTTTGTGTAGTTTTTGTTGAGCTTTTATGTAGGTTTTCTTTGAGCAAATGATGGCAAATAAAATTGTCTAGCAAATGGCTAAGAGCTAGATAGCATGGTATATGTAAGCATTTCAACTGAAACAGTGAAAGTAATAAAATCAAGCTGGATATTTTCCCCCAGTGCATTTTCTGTTTCATAATTCATGGTAGATATGACAAATTGGGCTATTAGCTTCATATCCCAAAGCTTCAAGAAATATTGTGCATGTGTTGAAACTAAGATTATATGGAGATCAGTTAGGCTTAATTATTCTTTCTACAGCCCAGACTTTTGTCTTCTCTAACCCAGACTTTTGTCTTCACAGAAGACTATGTAACCACATCTAAGAGTATTACAGTTTTTCTTTAATAAAAACAAAAAAGAAGCAGATCCTTAGACATATGAAGATGACCACTAATTTGTAAAAAGATGATTTTTCCATCAAATCTACTCCATTCTAATTATACATGAGTGTTGCTTCCTTTTGATTTATGAAGTCTCTCAATTTATAAATGTATAGCCCAAACTTATGAGAAGTTGAAAATGCCTTTTGAATTAAAACAGCTAATTGACTTTGTTTTCAAAAGCTCTCTGAAATTCTTTGTTGAAAAATAGTGTTTAATTCTGACTCTTATGTGGTCAAAGAATGTTGGACAAAAACGCAGTACTGCCAAAAAGCACTAGAGCACTAGGCTGGAAAAAAAACTATGGAGTTGTCAGCTATGCCTCGCTCTTTACAGTTAGTCTTTCATCTTCTGAAGTGAGGCAAAAATAGTACAATGTCATGTTAGTGTCTGAAAGGGAGAGCATGGAGGCAGATAGACTGTGCAGTGCTGGAAACCCTGATTTTGGCTTTGCTTGGTGTTTGTAATGATTAAATGACAGTTTATTTTATTGCTGTTTACCAGGTTTTTAATATCTATGCAATGATAACATGATTATTATATGACACGATTGTGTGTAAGTAGATTAAAACCAAATAATAAATGCCTTGTTTGTGAAACAATACATATTATATCTTTGCACTATTCAGTTTATACTTAGCTTAGCCTAGGGGATTTTTAAATGTTCCTTGTTTGTGTTTTAGATTTTCTTTTATTTTCTTCAGAGGTGAACATGGTGTTACTGAATCCTCAGACTCAGAGAAACTGAAAAATAGAGTGGACAATTTATAGTCTCATTCATACATATTGGTGTCTTTCAGATGGCAATATAATCTGGAAGAAATTAGATGTCATTTAGTTGTTTGAAATATGTTAAGTGACATTTCATAACAATTCACAAAGAGAACAATTTGCTGAAAAAGAACTTTTTTTTGACTAATGAGGATCAATAGAATGGGACCATTAGCATGAAAGAATTGAGTTCTTGGTAGAATTTTGAAGAGAACTTCTATAATGGACTTTTCAGTGTCTATCACTTTTGTATCTACCATAAAATAAAGTCTGCAATATTTCATGCATAGTTTCTTGTTAATGGACCATGTATATATAGAGTATGTGCACATAAGATAATATGAAAAACAGAGAATCTCCTTTGTAGTGCTGAAAAACCAGTAACATAACTATATCAGGAATGCCTTGCTCATTGCTGTGTTCTCAATCATGCATTTTGAGATTTGTAAAAGGAGTTTCTGAGCTTGTTTTCTGTGTCAGGTTTACCTTTTATTATTTGTACCACCATTCTGCCAAACCTTGGCAGAGCACCTTGCTTTATGCTTCATCTTCTGCTTGCACAGTGAGCACACAGACCATACATAAATGTGCAGTTCACGTGACTACATGAAAGCTGCTGTAAAACTTAGTGCAGAAGCATTATAAATATCAAAAACATGTGTATGCTGAATTAGATAAGAATCATTGAGATAACCAATTTAAACGATTATATTAACCATTAACCCATGACATAGGCTTTCCTTCCTCAACTGCATCACCTTCAGAACAAAATCTGCCACTAATCCTCTTTGTCATAAGCACAGCAATTGCTGTATTCTAGTGAAGCGATGGCTGGTTGCATTTGTAATATATCAGCCCTTGAATCTGTGATGATTTTCGTGGACCAATCAAACAGTGATCACTAGTAACCTTCCCCACCCCAAAATTACTGATATAAATGAAAATTTATTATACCTTTTAAATATTTCAGTTTGCATTCTCAAAGACAATATTGCACCAAAAATGTGGTGATATTCTCAATTAGCTTAATTGGTGTAGTTTCACAGCAGTGAAGAAACTCTAGAGACAAAACAATGGAAAACAGAATAAATATCTAAAGATTTGTCACAATACTCCAAATACCCCAGATGACACTACCTTAGCTTTGTCAGTGAGCTGATGGAATTAACATGCAAATCACATTAAATTGAAATGCCTTCATGGGTGTTTTTCAGAAGCCTCAGTGAGCTTTTTAATTCAGTTAAATATCAGTGCTGCTTTCCTGTGTAGATCAGGTACCTCACAGCTCTGACCTCTGACCACACACTGGCTCAGTCTGAGCTTTTAAAAAGTCACTCTTGGGGGAACCATTTGACCATAAAAACAAAGCAAGTGGAGGAGAGTTTTGCAAATGTGGTGCTCCGCTGATGAGTGCTGTCTTTGGAGAGAAATATTTAGTGCAGGTGTGAATGGTTTTCTAGACTTTTCCATTGAGCAAGAGAAAGAGAACAGGCTGAATATTAGGCTTTGTCTGTGAATCCTCTTTTTAGTTTTGATATGAGCACGTGTTTGTATCCCATGTCACCAGCAGATTTGTGGGAGGAACAAAGTAACTATAACTGACAATGGCACAATTAGGAATGTAAATGCTTTAAATGTCTTTGCATGTGATATATCCTTCATCCTCTGAAAGAAAATACCTTTTCCTCTGTGGAGTTTTAGGATTAGCAGTAACAAAACAGCATTAATGGATCATTTCAAGCCCATTAAAGTGCCCTTACACTAGCAGTATTTTCTTTTTTAATGGAGGGGAGCTTTAAGGCTATGTAAATATGCAGTCTTATCCACCTGTTCTGGCTGGACTTCTCTGCAGGCTGCCAGGGAATCCTGTCCCAGTGCAGATGGCACAACTTCCCTCCGTCTGGGATGACTTGTGTATTTCCAGAGCTATTTCTCACACTTTTGTCCCTCATCCCTTGTTGCTCTACAGGGTTTTTTTTGTCCTTTCTGAAACACACTTTCTCTGAGGCACTCTCCAGGGTTGCTGTGGGGCTCAGCTGGGCCCTGCAGTAGGTTGGTTGGAGCTGACCTGCTCCTGTCTCTCCTGCAGCACCCTGGTACCTGGGCAGGGACACCCAGAGCAGAGGTGTGGCAGAACATCAACTTATGTTTTATTCTGTGGTTCTTCTAAAAAAAACAGCAGTGAGAAAGGAATCTGCCATTTCAGTCATGGCCAGAGATGGCAGACTGGGGGTGACCGAAGGTGGGGTATCTGTGCTCTCCACTTTGGCTGCCCTTGCTGCACTCCATGATGTTTCCTTCAGGCTTTTCAGGGTGTGAATTTTAGCTGAGTGGCAGTGAAACACAGAAATCTTTCAGGGTTAAAAGAGAGGCTGAGTGATGAGAACATGGCCTCTGCCACTGTGAGCTCGATTTTGGGGAGGGCATCCCTCAATTAGGGCACAGGTCTCTGCTGCAGGCTGTGCGAACACCAGCGTGTAGTGCTGGGCTCTGAAATGTCATCCTCAGCCTTGGCTGAGTGCATCTACTGTGGTCAGCAGTTTTAAAAACTTATACGGCTACAGTGCTAGGTAATTGTTTCTTGAACTTAAAGCAGCTTGATAAAAAATATATTAATTTCTCTGAAATCCCACTGATTCCATGACCTCCAAAAGCCTTGAAAAAAGAGATTTTCTTACCTACTCCTTTTGCTCTCCTTTATGTGACAGACTGATGACTCATTTATCTGTCAGCAAAACTACAACATCTGAAACTTAAAAAAAAAAATCAATCCATATGGAATGCTGTACCTAATTACAGCAGTTACTAAGAAGCTGATAACACTTAAGGACAATAAATGGTAGAAACATTCAAATTGAAATGTTAAAGTGAAGACTGTTTTCAGTTATGGTTTACTGAAGTGTTTTACATCTTCATTTCATAAAACTCGTGTTTAGACTCAGTAGAAAGCTGTGGTGGTTTGAAATGGACTGGCAGCAGGACTGAGGTCTTGGCTTGAGGGACTTCTGGTAGTGAGATAAAGGCCAGACGGGGTTGAGAAATTGGAAGATGAACAATTCCTGTAGTCTTTCTTCTTGGTGTTTATAAATGTAGGAAGTTCTTGAATGGTGACACACACTAATACCGAGAATATAAAAGGAAACTCTCAGAAGTCAAGGCATTGCTAAGCTGTTCACTATGATGGTATGCCTATACCTCCTCCTCCTTTTTTGTTTCCTGCTTGAGTACTTAATATTGGTGGTGGTCTGACTGCCTGTCTCTGGCTTAAGCTGGACTCTGGGGAGATACAGAACACAGTAGTTAGAGCCATTAGCCTTGCTGAACAGCTGAGGGCTATTTGAGCATGTGCCTACCAAAGTACAGCTGGTACATGAATGTGACTATAAGCAATCATCTTACTCCATAAATAGTGAACAGCCCAGGGGCTGCTGAACTTTTGTGCATAGCAGAAGGTGGGGTCAGGATCTTCCCTTGAATCAGGACACTCTCAAAGTTACTGCTTTGGGCTGAGTCAGTAAGTGAATTGGGAATAAATGTGCTGAAACTTTGAAATCTTTTCTAAGTGATATAAAGGATTGATTGTACACATATAATTCTTTAGACATAAACCATTGGCTAAGTCTGGGATGAGGTCTGGATCAGCACACCTTAAACTCCCTCAGTATAGAGAGTGAGGGGGTTCTTTTGTCTGACCCTCTTCTCTGGAGTAAATAATGAAGTATACCTTGCTATTGAGTCTTGCTAAACCTCTGAGCTATTTACTATTCAGCTTTGTTGCATTGCTGTTTTATATCAACAAACTTATTGCTGCTTCTCTCTTACAAGTGCAGTGCATCGCTCCATCCGTGACACCCACGTAGTCGGGTATGTGCATCCTTACAGGGCCTCTTGTAAGGAGCTCTTGTACAATTTTTCTCACAGCAACCCAGCTCATTGACAGCATAGTAAGTGAGGACCTTGTGGAGCAATTCAAGGTCTTACGTACACAGATTTAGGATTTAATTGGCACGTATGATGTGGCTACAAAAAGAAATGCATTCATGTGCTATCTTTGAAACAGATTCCTTCTTTTGGATTTTGGAACTATTAGGTTCCTTGATAGAAGCTAAGTAGTTTTTTCCTGTTTGAATTTTTATGGGTAAACTCTGTTTAAAAGACTTTTAATATTTCATTTATTTTATTAACATTTTTGTTATAATGATGCCATTAAATGCTTTATATTATTATATTTCTAATTTTTTGATGCTGTGTATAACATGTATGCATAACATATATAATCAAACCATGGCTTGTGATGAATAAACTGTCCATATAAATCTGAATGTATATGTAAAAGAGAACAGTTAATATTGAAATGTAATTGTATGAATAGGCAGAAACACAGTATTGCCATTAGCTTACACTGGAAGTCTCTTTATCACATTGTGTTTCCATCTAACTATTTCTTTCAGCCTTGTTTGCACAGAAAATGCAAGTGTACCTGTAAAGTGCCTAGTGGCATGTGAACCTAGTGGCAGTGAAAATTCCAAATAAGCATTGTATTGGTATGTTTCTATTTCCATAGCCATAGTGAGGTGTTCTCTGTTTCTATCTGTTCTTTTGAGATCTTTGCATGGAAAAATTTGTCATACGTCAAATTACAAATGACTTTGTGCTTTGGATTTTATTGGTAGATATTCTCTCATTCTATCTGCTTTTACTTTTGAGATTTTTCCTGGGGCTGGTAAATTAAAGATTGAAGCTGAGAGTCCTATTATAGAAGAAAAATGTGTTCTGGTGTTTTAGGTCAGTTAGAGAAAAAGAGGCAATGAAAAGCTATTAAAACTCAGAACTACAAACAAATGTGAAAGAATGCCTCTAGTCTTTCTTTGCCTCCTATTGCTATCAAATAATTGGCTTGGATAGAATCAATAGTTTAAATCGATTTGGTCGTGGTACTCTGTAAAATGTCTGCCTATTTGGAACACATTGCTGACCAGAAATGCAAATTTTTGCCCCACAATCATTTCCTGACTACTGTCACTGACTGAGCTTTCTGCATTAGTGCATACAGCAGCAAAGTGATTGCTTCAGCACAGATAAGGATGTGAAAGTCATCAGCAGTAGAGAAAGTGTGGCATGAGAAAAAGAAGTCTCTGGTTTTATAAACCTTTTATATAGATTAAATAGTAGAAATGGTCTCCATCAGTGATAGCTCTACTAAGTTACTTTCTAGTTCCTATACACTGAAGGTTTCTACCTCTTAGTTTAGCTACCTGCCAAATCAGTTCTCAGTTGCTTTTTTTTTTTCATTGCTTGCAAGTCCTGAAATAAAGTAAAAAATGAAATATTATTTTTCCACTGATATCAGTTCATATGATGTTTGCAGCTACAACCTTGACAACCTTATTATTCTTTTAAAGCTCTGAAGTACCTTCACCCTCCTTGTGAGACAGGGCAGAAAACAGGGAGTCCTGAGTCTCTCTCTATCTGGCAGTGGAAAGCATAGCATTCAGGATCTGTAAAATTGAATGGTGTCTGTTTGGAAAAATCAGTAAAGAAAATTTGAAATAATCAGGGGTTTAGTATGCAGAATTACTCATAGAGTTTGTTGTCCAGCCAGAGTATTTCACTTTCGTTGTGGAGAACCTGTTTGTGATCCCTCAAAAAAGTTATAAATTAACTTTGTCACAATAAGTGGTTGTGACTGGTTGAAATTCAGGGCAGTCTAACTCGATGTTACCAATACAAAACAAAACTAAACTTGAAATAAAATACTCTTCCATTTAATTTTCATAATACGGAATTAAGAGAAAATGTTTTTATAGTATATGAACTGTTTAACACTTTATATTGGTATCTAGCAACTTACTTTAAATACAATAGAATTAAAATTTTAAAAAGTAAAAAAAAAAAACAAAACAAAACAAAAAAACCCAAAAAAAACCCCAACCAAACAAAACCCCCCTTTTTCAATAGATGGAGCAGAAAGTGGGAAATTGTTAGTAAGAGGAAGTGCTCAGCTTTAAATAAGAAATACAATATTAATTGAGTTTATTTTATGAAAACTCATTCTTTGGTAACTGCATCTTGAGCTTAAGCTTGGGTTTCTTTGAAATTATGCATCATGATGCATAATTTTTGTACTAGAAAACCATAAAATTTTAAAATGGCTTTTAAAATAATATTAAATGTCTGTAAATACTGTATGCACTTGTTTAGTCTTGATATGGTCATATTGAGATTATCCTTCTGTAAATGAGCATAAACTCTGAAGATTTGGTGAGTATGTATTTACAGTTTTTGGGAAATGTGTAAAGTGCATGATTTTTTTGTCCAGGTGTACCAACTTGCTGTTTCCTTTCCCTCTCCTTTACGCTCCCTTTTCTTTTAAGGATTGTCTCTTTAATAACTTGGATATGAGAACATTATCATGTGGTTCAGTTGTGAAAGAAAGTGAGTGGCAACATTGTCTTCATACATTTATAAAAAGACCTGAACTAGCGCAAAAAAATTGAAAACTTCTAGCTCGATAACTGAAATGATTTCCTGGGAGGATTCATTACCAGCAGTACTCAGTTCTTTGTACTTAGGAGAGACCAAGCTCTCCATTAATAAAGAAATAAAGCAGAAGTTTTTATGCAATTATTTTCTGGCATTTTTTCTCTCTCATTCTGAAACAGTACATCCTGCAGTATGTGCACTGCATAATGTTTATTAGCTGGCTCATCATCTGTCAATAATAGATTTTTGTCTTTTTCAGGCACCTAAAAGAAACTGCAGAAATCAATCTATGTAACTACAAAATCATTAATAATCGAGTCGGAACAAAGCTCAACCATCTGTCTACAAGTAGCTGTCTTAATTTCAGGTTGTTGCTTGGGAGATATTTCTGTGTAGTTTACAAACAAATTATTGTACTTGATTTGAGGATGTCAGTTATAGTCTCTACCTGATAAATCAATGACATGGGGGATATGTACTGTGTGGGAGCCTGGCAATATCACAATTTGAATTCTGGAGGGCAGAGAAGAGTTCTGTTTGCTGTTACTTCGGATGAAAAGGGCTGAGACTTCAGCTGAATTCAAGGATGTAGTACCAACAGCTAGAAGGCAGATGAGAGGGCAATGAGAGTTTGAAAGGAAAGAAGAGTAAGTTGAATTTGGAAAAACAAAGAGGCACAGAGAGGAAAAAAATGCTGAGTTTGATGATCAGACAGATAGTGGCACACTTTTAAATGGAAGTGTTGAGAAGACCAGCTGTAAATATTGGGGTTGAATTGCATTGTACAATAAAAAACAAAGTATCTGCCTGGATCTGATAATTGCTGTGAAACCTTGAATCAAAAATTTGGAAGAGTTGCTATAAGTTATGGTAGGAATTGATCATCTCATTTAGCTTCCTATCTGAGCAAGTATTCCTGTATTGCTATTACTCTTAGTTCAATTGCCTTTAATTGATTAAAAGAGTTTATGAACCAAAATTACATCCAACAAGAAATTTGCATACAACTAGATGAGAGGCTTTGCTGACAAGTACAAAAGAATTTATGAATTTTATAAGCCCTTAGCTGCCTTGGGAATAATTCTTTATTATGACTGAAACAAAAATGAATTCCATGGTAACATGTGCTGCAGTATAAGCAAACCATTTTTTAGTGGGTTTTATTTTATTCTCTGAACTGTTATTTAACAGTATCATTTGATCGTATAGCTTACCTAATGAGCTGAACATTGACCCTCAAAATAAGAAGTTTTTTTTAAATTTATAAGCTGCAAGTATAATATATGCATAAAAATCAATTACGATATATGCAAAAAAAAAAAAAAAGTACATCCCACATGTAGAGATTCAAAGCCAGGACAAACAGAAGATTTGAGTAGTGTTCTACTCATGGAGGGACTGACAAGAGCTTCACTATCTTGCACCTTTAAGTCTTTTAAGACCTTTAAGACCTTAAGACTTGAGTGGTCAGAAAGTAATAAAATATGAATAATGTAGGCAGAGTTTATAGAAATCTGAAATCAATTTCAAATGGAATCCTTTCTAATTTTTGTGTGTGTGTGTGTGACATTTGTGTGTATGATTTGAGAGAAGGATTATTGAATCCAAAAATCTTTTTGACACCTGAGTGATTGAGGCTGATATTAAAGATACCTCTTGTCCAGTAGGAGTAGAAGAATGATGGAAACTATAAAAATGCAGATGTTTTCTACATTTTATTTTATTCCATTTCTTTTAAATTATGGCAGACCTCTTTTGAATTCAAGGTGATTGTCTCAGTCTTTGCAGTCCGTGTGTCCTAGGCCCAAAAATTAGATTGCTTCAAAACATGGGATGATGGTTGCAAGTACTGATGGACACCACAAGAAGGGAAAGAAGTTTGACATGCTTATAGGCTATCCTTGTGAAGTGTGGATTAAATTTATTGCTCTTCCTTGTATTTATTTCACAACCCTTACCAAGTTACTAGTAGTAGAGAGGTATTGTAGGTGAATGTGACTGAGTTATGCCCTGGAGCTGCGCGCAGAGCACAGACCTAATCTCGAGCTGAAAAAAGCTGTGGGTCTGGCTGTGTCAGGTTCTTGCCTTTGTGTTCATGTGCCTACTTGGCTGCTCATTACTGCAGAGCACAGGCAGGGCCTGCTTGTGTTTGTGTGGAGAATTTTGCCTTTCTCTTACTTCAGTGGCTTATATATAAAATACAGATATAATTTCTCCATAAAAGGTTACTCTGAGGAAAGAGGAAGTGCATGTTGTGAGGTGATCAGACTGGGTCACTGCTGCCAAGATTGCCCCCAACCAGCTTTTTCTTGATTTACACCCAATCTCTTGAGAGGTTGTAAAGCGCAAAAGGGCACTTGCGCTTAGATTATCAGACATCTCTGTCAAGAAGTTATTATCAGTGCCCTCCAAAAACCTACTGGGAACAACCAAGATCTCCAGCTCCTCCTGCTTGTTTCTCTTGTTGTTTGTGTTGGTGTACAGGCACTTCAGAGAGGCACCCTGTGTTGATTTCTTAGGAAAGTCAAGAGCGTTTTCCCCACAAAACTCTCCTGTAGGCTCCTGTCATCCTTACTTAGGTGGACATGCTTGAAGTGGGCTCATTTTAGTCCTGTGCTGCTGATTAGGAGGACTCTTGTGTCTGATAAACCCCAGACAGCTTTTGTTTGCCCATCTGCTTCACCACTTCTTCACTTGATTGTTGATCATCCTTTTGCATCCCTGTTGGTCTTAGTTTATAGCAAAGACGCTTTGGCCTCATTTAGTCAGAAATAACTTGACATAATTATATTGCTGTGTCTGGAAAAAATATGGATTTGAAACAAAAATGTACTATTTTAGAATTTTTTCAACAGTAGTAATATAAAATGGAATTACTGGATAAAGTACTTAAATGGTACATTTAAAAAATGAATAGTGTTAATTAAAATAGCTTTTGAAGATAAATGGTTTGGTTCTCAAAAACTTTCATGTGATGGGGAAAGGATGAACATATGATAAAGATCTGAGATCTAAATATTGAAAACATATATATATGTTTTTGTGTCTGTGCACTTTGTTTCAGCATGCACAGCTATGTAGGTTCTCTTAAAAAATAGTTTCTATTTTTTTTTGCTGATTAATTTCATTATTATTTGATTTCATCATAAAACCACTATCTCATTTTCTTCTGACCTAATTTTCTGTCTTCTTCTGTGTCTGAACTGTTTTCAGTTGTACGCACAAAAGACACGATATATATAACACAGTCATGCATCATCCTAACCAAGCCATTAAATGGTTACTAAAGTTCTCAAAAGCAGTCACACCCTGCCAAAATTTTTGCAGTGAAATTTTGAAGATACTAAGGAAGAGAAAACATGACCTGAATTTGAGTAATGTGTTTAAAATAGTATAGTGCTATGCATTTTTAATAACTGCAGTTGAGGTTCTTGCAACAGCACTGAAAGCTGTGCTTTGCTCCCAGTATAGGTAACATAAAGATCATCTAAATTTTAAGAACTCTCATGTGCTGCAGAAGCTGGAGCAACCATCTATTTCGTCTAAATTGAAATTGTGTCTTACAGCTCATTCATATACTCATTTATTTCTTTGTCTTAAACCTTTTACCTAATATAATTTATTTTTTTAGTTTGTGTGTCACACAATATTAATTCTGTCATACTAATTTTATTTTGCCTTTCATTGATCAGTAGAATCACAAAAGGCTACTGAAGGGACCCTTCAGGATCATCTAGTTAAACTCCCCTGCCATGGACATGGATGTCTTTTACTAGATCAAAAACCTTTCTATGTCTTTGACATCTGTCCTCCACCTATTTGGTAATCTTGATTCTTTCTTTTTCAGTGCAGATGTTTAACCTCTTCCTTCATGGACCACATTCCATAACTTCATTTGTTCTTTTCCACACTTCCCTTTTTCATCACTACATCTTCTCTAGATATAAATATTATTTCTGTATAGTCAGAAGATGGAAAGATACTGTTGTTTTTACTTCTGCAAGTTAAATTTTAAAAATCTAGAGAAGTTAAACGTTTTTAATGCTGTTAAGTTTGTAATCAATGTAACAAAAGTACTGTGAATGTTTTAATTACATGAGCCTTGCTGTAATGTCTGAAGTTCTAAAGTAAACTTCATGTTAATCACTTATTAATTATAATAATCTGATTTTTAGTGCTGTAGTCATGGATTTGACAGCATCTGAGATGACATTAGGAGAGCATTAGTGAGGTTAAGAACTAATTATTGTTTTATGTATGTGCTTGGCAGGGATGCAAGAGGAAAGGCAGCAAGAGCAGTTTGGTATTCAGAGCAGCCCCGGGGCATTGCAGTGTCCCAGTTGCCTCTATGTGAACTGCAGAGGGACTGAGCTGGGGCCATCCTGGTGCTGTGTCCCCACTCAGGCTTTGGGGCAAGGCCAGAGAGAGCTCAGCCCTGGACTTCAAATGAATCTCAAAATGGTTCAATAGATTTCAACAGTGTGGCTTACTGCTTTACCAGTGTGAAGACGACTTATTTTGGGTATGAGTGAGGTGTTCCGGTGCAGTAATATTGTAGGAGTATTGGTTTGCCAGCAACAATGTTCACTATTTACAAACTATGGGAATTACCATGTGTTTTTGTATAATTTGGCACCTGATTTATCTTTTAATTTCTGTGTCTTTGAGGGCTATCAAAGGACATGCACTGTGCTGCTTTTGAGCTTTTGGTAAAAAATTATAGTTTTATGTTCTGGTTTGGAATATGTAGTCCTTGGAATAACTTGGACCCTAAAATAAAGTCTAGATTCCTCATTTTGCTATGCATACTGTGAACAAATTCTGATTTGCACTTTCCAGTTGGTTGTTACTACTCCTTTAGATGCTTTAGAGCACACAGTGGGGATGGTATCACAGGATAATAAGCCTAACTGACATAACAAAAAAAGGAAATAAAGAAAACCATAACTGTCTCATTTTTGGGTCAAACTGATCTCATAATTATTCCTAATGAATTTTCTGTGTCTGGGGATGTCTTGCATGTATTTTATTTGGAAAGTACAGTTAAATGTGCAAGTGATTACTGTGTGGATTCATAAATATAACAAAAATCTTAGAATTTTAGGTCTATGGTTTGATAAGAAATCTAAAACCAATACAATGTCCAAGAAAGCCGTTTTGCATCAAATTTTTTTAAGACATGCCCACAACTACTTTGCTATGGAGAATGGACTGCTGCTTAGGAATGAATGTGTTAGGCTTCAAAGATCCTATCTAATTATCTTTAAGTAGAATTTTGTATGAAAAAATAAATCCTGGTAAGGGTGTGTATGATGACCATTCACTAAAATACAAATCTACACAGTTTCAAAGGAGATGACAAGATAATGAATGTGGATCTTTCCTTTGCCCTTCTTGTGATTCCCTCCTCCCTTTCTGCTTTGTTTGACACATAAAAGCCTTTTAAAACTATTTCAGTGTACAAGTTATTCCTTATATTTCTCTTGCAACATCATGTACCTCAACAGGATGTGATAAGGTAATGATGGAACAAAGAGGCATACAGTAAATAAATATGTCTCTAAACATTCTCCTTCAGAATAATGAACTTCTCAGCTAAGTTTAACATATTAAATGAATTCAAGACATCAACATCTAAGAGGTTAAATTAGATGTAAGGGGGGGACCATACAGAAATACAGTTTTGTGGGTTTGTATATGGAATGCAACATCTTTAATTTAATTTCTGGAACCTTATAAATAGTTTAGCTTTTGGTAGAAAAGGAGGACATATGCTGTGGCAGTCATGAAGTACTTAATATTCAGAAGCCCAATACCTACTGATGCTAATATTTATTCCCAAAATATCAAAGGAAATGCCTTCACTGACTACAGTAGGCTTTGATTTATGTCTCTGAGAAGACATAGGGTGGGAAAAATGTCAGGACTCTGCCGCTTTCTGGAACAGAAAGAAACTCCAGTCTGTTTTAAAATCTGTATGCTTTAATTTTATCTAGCATTACAATGCTCCAGCACAACAAAAACTTTAGCAAGTTTATTATTTAATGTTTGTTTCCTTAGTTGTCTTTGATATTTCCCAGCCACTGGAGGTTACAATGGTTGCCAAAGGTCAGTTGGTAGCAAAGTGGAGAAGAAAACCAAGGATTCTCAAATCCTCATTAAGTGACTCCTGTGCTAAATGCAACTAACTCTGTTTTTCCAAATGCCAGAGGAATCTCATCTGTGTGTGGATATTTTCCTTTTCTCTGACCTTATTTGAAGCCATTTAAAAGAACACAATTAGGGTTTTCTGTATTTGTACACAACATCTGCAGCCCCTTAATTTTTCCAGGTAATGACTAGTTGTCTAATGTATTACCACTTTTCAGCCAAAAGTAGGAATCTCTTGTTTCTGCTTGGAAGATGTATGTGCTTACAGACTAACCTCTATTTATTATATTTTAATTTATTACTGTGGAGATTTCTTTCAGAGTAATCACACTGTATAGGAAAATATGGGGGTTTTTTTAGGAAGAGTCTAATTTCTTCTAGCAATTTTTCATATCTATTTGCAGTATAAGACAGGTCATTCTAAATGTTTCCTAACACAGATACAGGATTAACTGAAGTAGTGATTCAGTTGTTAAACTTGGTTACTTTCTATCCTTTAAACTGGTAAAACAGATAAACTCATGATGGAAAAAATCTCTTTCAAAAGACTTTGATTTTTCAAGTGACAAATGGCTTTATTGCAATCAAGCTTTTCTGTTCTGAAAGTAACTTTGTATGACAATTGTTCCCATTCATGCTAACAGTTTGATCCAACTGGATCTATTACAAAGATTCTGACTTTTCCAAGTATTCAAATTAACCAGCTACAGATCAGTTGAGAGATTTGAGGTTGAGTTGAGAATGTCTTATCTGCCCCTACAGGAAGGCTGACAGAAAGGTGGCTGCAGCATTCAAATTTCCACTGAGCATTATGTCATATATACTGCTCAGTGCACCAAGTAACTGGAATGAGTTTGTCGTTCTGGCAAAATAAAATTTGACCAAAAAATAGCATTCTGTAATTCTTTCCTGAAGTGTTTTGCATATGTTTTTTCCTAGGGTAAAAAATGATTTCACAAATGAATTTGAGGGCTTTAATTCTGATTTCTTCTGGTTTTATGGTTTTTAATTTTAATTTGCTCAAATACATTTCCTTTTTTTGGTTCTTAAGTTAGAGTGTGTCTGATTTTAATATTTTTCTAATCTCATTGCATACATATAGTAGTATGTGAATGCCAAAACTTGTTTATAATAAAAGAAATTCTCCTTTGCCAATTGTGTATCAGATAGAATAAAGAAATGGTTTTATAGTCATTATTCACAATTCTCAGAGCTCACATATTTCAAATCTGTTAATGACTGCTGTTCTACTTTCTTTTGTGGCACAAATGTGGTTTGACAATAAAGACATAGAATGTTTCTAATCAAAAGGAAAATGACTGCAAAGGAAAATAAAATGTAGATACTGTAAATGTCAAACTATGACTAAATTGGACAAGTACAGAACATCCAGACCTGATTTGCTTTTAAGTGTCTAAATCATGAGAATTTAAAAGCTCTAGTGTTTTGATGGCAAGATAGCCTTTTCTGCTTTCTTTATTCCAAAGGAGATTAAAGTATGGTTGGTTTTTCTGGGAAAATATAGCATGAATTCTTAAGAAAAAATCATGTTTTTAAAACAGAGAAAAATTAGGCACATAGTTATTTTAATTTTCTTTAATTCCTTCAGTCCAAGTCCAGTGGAGTGCTAGAGCTGATACAGTTGCTGCATACAACTGAAAGGACGTACCATAAAATGTTCTGCTTTACCTCATTATGCTGCAACCAGTCAAAATATAAATTGGGAAATGTCACACTGGAATGGGGTCCAATTTCAAAAAGTACTGGAACATGCACACTGTGTCCCCCACTGTCATTTGATATGTCACTTCACTGGTTTTTAATGAGTTAGGTGTTTAGTTGCTTCCATTTTCTTAGAAAATTTCAGCCTTAATGTTTACAAATGGTTAAGCGCTTTGATAAATAAACCTTTACTGAGGTTGCTCCCAAACCATTACATGGCATAGGATCCTTGTGAAGATACAGTGATTTAGAGTGGGATTGGGAACAAACTGTGTCCTTTTTTAATGGTGGAAAAAGAATCAGGTAAATTTAATTATAAGCAATGAAGCCAAGAAGTCTTAGCTTGTGTGTTTGTAAGGTAACTGTGTACAACGGACACAGGTGTGGACTGGCATTACTGCTCCTTAGCAGTGATTTCTTTTAAGAGAACTCCTGTGAAAGCCTACTTTGATCAAAGAGTATGGCTAACTTAGATTTCATTTGTAAATGAGGAACTTGCATTTCTGTTTTGCCCGTTCGTTGTGTAGAATCGAGAACCCATATGGAAATTCTTACTAACTCTCTTCTTCCAAATAACTCCTAAAGGAAACAATGGGCTGCATTCTGTTAATCAAGTTGTTTTTCTATGACTTCAGTAATTTTTAGAAGAATGTCAGGATTTTGTGAATGCCATAGAAACATTTCCTCCGTTTTAGGAAAATAAGATTTTAAATTTGTCTTAAAATCTGGCTGATACAGTTAGAATCCTATACAGGAATAATTCTGGAGATGCTAGAAATTATAAATAAAATAGTGGCAGTTTTGGAATTCTTTGCAAAATGTCATTATTTAAATTACATTTTATAATTTTATTTTATAGCAAATATATTTTGTTTGGGTGTTTTTCCACAATCAAATCAAAATACATTTTAAAACTGTAAAAACCAATTCAGAAAAACCTGTTTATTTCCACATAAATCCACTCCAATGTTTTTGTTTTAAGTGCATGTGGAACTTATTTTTTACTAGTCCTTGCTGTGTAAGAAGACCTATGGCCTATTTTTCTTAAATTCTAATGTTCTGATGGATGAAAAGCTTGACTAATTTGTGTAGTCAATAGGAGATGAAAAAATTTGCTTGACATGTAGAAATGCATGATTTTTGTCACTGAAGAGTAGGCTAATATTTGTATGCATTGCTTGTCTTACATAAGCCTATGGTTTGCACTACAGCTCCTGAATTGCTACTAGCAAGAGCTACATAAAATAATTTTCCTTTTTAGCATGAAAAGTAGTACTAGAGTGTGTGTGATCTTCCCAAGAGGAATAAAAAGATGATCAGGCCTGGAGCTTCTGCTGGCTCAAAGGGGAGATGATGATAAGACTTTTAATAAGGAGGAGGGAAAATGTACTGGTGTTATTGGGATGCTGGTAGCTAAATTTTTATTAAAAAAAGGTGTAAATGTTCTGGTTCATTTATATCAGTACTCATCTTGATTTTTTTTTTTTAATTGCATAGGGAACGTTCCACGACTGCATTTTCTGTGGAATTTAGCCATTAATTATCTGTATTGTTCACTTGGCAGATCAATAGTTCAGTATTTCATTTGTTTTCATTTCTTTTACATTGTTCTTTAAGTGAAAACGGGTGAATTCAACATGCTTTAAGAACTGACAGGCAGAACATCCACCACTGTCTATTCAGATTAGGTAAGAATAAAATATTTGTTTTCAAGTAAGTTGTGTAACAGAGGGTGAACAGACTACTGTGAAACCAGTCCATCTGTCATATAATGCTACATTACTGTATTATATCAGCAGCCTCTTTTTTTAAATGCCAAATAGAATTGATACTGAAAGCTTTCCATACTGTAATAAAATTAAGAATCCTTTTATTTTTTTTTCAAGAACATGATTTAATAGTCACTTGTAAAAATTTATTTTTATGGTACCAGTTCTACTTCTGTATTCAATGGAGTTTAATGACTCAGAGCAATTTCAAGGACCAAGAGACTAGAAATAAAGCTTTTATGAAGTATTTCTGTTCTCTAGGTGCTGAAATATTAACAGAAGATCAACTTGCCTCCTTCAGTCTTCCCCCACCACAGAGCAGAGAGCAATGCAGAAATCACCAAAATACTTATCATTTACCCTGAAATGTTATTTCTGTCAGTGTAATTTGAAACATTTCTTGTAATTAGTTTTTTGCTCATCAGTATTTGAAGGATAATGATATTGTACTTCTTAAGAAAGGTTTCATCCTTGGTCAACAGTAGCTTCTTCTAAAATGATCTGCTGCTGTGATGTGGCTTTGTAATGTTTGGGATCATCTGACAAGTGAGGAAAAGAGATTCCAACAGACAAATTTAGATTTAAAACCATTAGTAACAGATGACATAAGAAAGATGTACCAATTTAGAGAAAAACAAATCTGTTTTTCAGACTTCAGAATTAAAAGACAATATTTTGGAGTAAATGTAAGTGTTCTCCAGAGGAATATCACTTTTTTTGTTAGGTGGATGAATACATCACAACTCTATTGTAGCTAATATTTTGTGACTGTTTCTTGTGAAGGCAAAATGTGCTATTGGCTACAATTCACTTTTGTATTTGAGTTACCTATATATAAGCTAACTTATTTCATTATTTTCCATCTCCTACAAAAATGTCTGCATCTGTTTTCTTCTTTTAAATCCCAACCTGACTCTGTGGTTTTGTTTTTGTGGTTTTTTTTGGTTTTTTTTTTTTTTTTTTTGTTTGTTTGTTTTTTTTTCTGTTGAATTTTGAAATTGTACTTTTCTTCTTTTTTGGAAAAAGAAAAATCAAACATTTGGACCACTTTTGTAATATTGTGTTTGAAGGTCCATTTGGGATTTCAGAGATCAGGTTTCCATTGAACTTCTCTGTTTCTGAAAAGTACAGAACACTTTTAGTGTCAGGACCATCATATTACAAATGATCAGTACAACCCAGAAAACAGCTTGGCTTTGAAAGACTGTAGTTTTAAAAATTTGTATTTTGCCTAAGAAATATTATTTCTGTCTCTGGTAACACAGTCTAGAAGCTCAGATCTTGACCTGACAGATTAATAAAAATAGTTTATAGGTTTAGCTGCTTTAAAAAATGTGTATTTTCTTCTGAATTACGTATTTTTGCAGACATCTATTAATGAAAGCAGTCCTTCATGAAGACCTTCTTCATCAAGCTCTGTTTTCTTCTGAAGTGTCCATAGTGATGCTTCTCTTTCCTCTGTCATTCCAACCAAAATTTCATACATGTGATGGAAATAATTATTTTACTGAAAACACAAATGCAGTTTCCAAAATTATCATTGACTTAGGTGGTTTTGAAATTTCACCATCTGGATGTGTTTTTTAACTCCTTTGGGTAAGCTCTCTCTGGTTTTGTTCTGCAACAATAACATTCAAAATTTGAGAAATGTGTCTTTTTAATTAATTCTCATTAATAGTTTCTAACTTCCAAAAAACCAAGGTAAATAAAATGAAATGCTTTTCTTTATCTATCTGGAATTTAAACATAAGAACCATTTAGTTCAAGTAGTAGTTTTTACATCAGTTCATAGCTTTTATGTGTTCTGTATCTGATTCTGACATTGACTAAATATAAAATACGCTTCTTGGCTAGGAAAGACCAGAGTAAAAGTAAATTATGAAGTATTAGTACTATGAAAAAATTTAAAATATCTGAATTATTTTGCAAGTGGTTAAATTAAAAACCAGCTTTTTTCTTGCTTAAGAGATCTTTTTGTTGCTTGAAGTTGCGTTTTCACAAGGGCTAGGGAGCTGGAATTTCCAGCTGCCTGATTTTTCACAGACTTAGTAGAGCATTTTCTATAACCTTTTCTTGATTTCAAAGCTGAATCAGTGTGATGTATTCCTCCAAAGTTATATGATCTTTCTGTAATGCCAGTTGAATTGTTTTTAGCAACTACTTCAGTCTGCTCTTTGCAGTCCAGCTATAGAGCATTGATATACATTCAGTGAACTGGGTGTATGTTTTATATATCCAGATGTAGGATTCTTAGGTGAGATAAAAATTTAATTCAAAAGAGTAAAAGCCCTTGCAGTGTTATAGGTTTGTTGGCAGTGTTCTGACATACTGAGTTGTCAAAAAAATTGCAGTCATACAAGCAAACTCGCACTATTTTTCTGTATTTTTCTGAATTAGCATGAAAAATAACTTTTTTTTTTCAGATCAATTTATCCAAAGAAAGAATAGTGATAAATAACTGCAGAATGATGGAGGAAATAGACAGTTCTGTTTACCCAGTGTATGAAGTCAAGAAAAAGAGTGGTGCATCAAACTATGAGCTCAAGACTAGCAGTCCTTAGGAGAAAAGATAGTTAATTATTGGCATAAGTTGCTACCTACAGAATGTACTGTATGGTACCTTCAGGATTTTCCATTCCATATTGTACAGTTTCTTGTGATGGGATTACCCTTTATTCAAACTTTACCTAGGGATCACTCACAGCTTTAGCTTCCAAACAGGCCACATGATTGCAGGTTAATGACAGGAGCTCAAAGTATGCTTTCAAGTTGTCCTTCTTTCAAAAAGTATTATAATAGGTATTTGGAAAGCATAAGAACTCCTTGTATGGTTTGTATTAAACTGCAAGAACCTTTTAAATGAAATGCTGGTTTTGATGAGTCAGCATTTTAGTTACATGAATAAGACAAGATCATGCTTAAAATAATCATTCAAACCCACACTTTTAAATCAGCAAAGTGTGCAGAACCCATCTTATTTTTGTAAGTTCAGTGATGAACATATAGGTTGATAGTAAGGAGAAGCCCAGTGGGACTGCTCATTTAATTATGTCTCAAAAATAATTGCAAAAAATTGGCATCAATTTTCTAATAAATTCAAAATAGCCTTAATTATTCTTAATAAATGACAAAGGTTTGCCCTGTGCTCATTTAATGTAAGCAGAGGCTTATATATGTAGTACCACTCCTGTTTTACCAGTCTGAAACATTACCTGTATGTTGAATCTGAAACAGTATGGATAATTAGGGAAAATAGATTTGAATCTTAACTAGAAATTCACGTGGACAACTACAAATTAAGCCCTAAGATAATGATTCAACACAGATTTTTGTGCTACTTGTGAAGCCAGAACATCATCTCCTCTCCACAGATATTCTGTTTAGGGACAGAGTGTGGACTATTTGCTCACACCAGCATCTTCATATACAGAAGGAAAGAAACATGAGGCAGAAGTGCCAGCATTATAGGTACATGTAGGTTCTTGAAACTATCTCCAATGCATCTATTTAATACGGTTGGAAACTTTTGTGTTGGTTTGTCATTTAATTTTATGATGTCAAATAATTATTTCAGCAAATAGAGGCTCTAAAAAGAATGAGACCAGTCATTCTTGTATTCTTTTAATTAAGTTATTCTATAATTTAATGTTCATCAGAGAGTACCTAGGGCTGTTTCCTGTGTTGGTAGACCAGAGATGCAACACTGCTGTCTTAGAAAACTCGTGACTGACTGCTTTTATATCAGCAAGGTCTGTGACTTCATGTCATTAGCAGTTTGGTTAATCTTGCATGTTTCAAGCCATCTTGCAGCACTGTATTTTAGTCAAAAATCTAAAGGTACTTTTCTGAACTTCTGAATGTTTTAAACTTGGTTTACATACCAAGTAGGAATAAAGAGTTGAAATAACCCAATTCGGCATTAAATGGAAAATGCTAAAATCTTTGACATGAGGATACTAAACTATCTTGTTTCTACACATTTGATTTAGAAAAAGAGTTGTCAGCATTCTTAAACTGAGATTGTTTATTTTACTTTGGTGACTTTCCTTCATACACTGGGTAAACTGGAGGTCTCCCATTAACCTTTTTCCACCTTCAAGGTTATTTCTTACTGATTTGATCTGGCAATCAGTTTGCCTGTACCTGTGGTTGTCAGCAAAGGAGTCAGAAGAAAAGTGGCCCTTACTTTGTAAGGAACCTTGTATCTGTCTCCTACCCTGCAAGTTTTGTTCAGCCCATGTTGCTTGGAGTACATCTCTGCACAGGGGACAGGCTGAGGAAAATTTCCTGCAACCTTCTGGCCAACTGCACTGATGACCTTGCACCCTGTGAAGTGTTAAAGTAGACAGGGGAGAAAATGTCTAAGGAAACATGTTGCATATTGTAAGAAATATGCTGTGACTCTTTATACTTTTTAACAAGTTTGGATCAGGTTTGTAGCTAGTTCCACTGGGCTATTCCACCCCTGCATTTGTGTAAAAGGAGAAAGATTTTAGCAAAATGAAGAAAGCTGTAGTGTGGGTGGACCCCAGTACACTCAATGTAAGAGCAATCTCCGTTCTAATGTATGATAACTGAGTATAAAATTATGCTTATTTCATTTTGGTATTCCTGAGTATAATCTTAATTCCCTGGCACAGTATTTATTTTTAAGGGACATAACTCAAATTAACACATTTGTGTATGTGTAAGTAGGCCAAGGCTTCAAGTTTTTACTGTGTATCTCTTGAACTAGCGTATTTCCAGATAAATTACTTTTTCTAGTATTCTTGTGTCTAGTGATCATCCTTATGGATGGAGTTGATTTAGGCTCAATTTTAGTGGATGAAAAAAACTCTTTTCCTGCACTAACAAGCATTTTGTTTTTCACTTTTGTTGTGTTTGAATTAATAAAAAAAAGAAAACCCAAACCAAAACCAGTTCTTAAGACTCAGTGATGCTGAAGTGTAGTTCAAGTTGATAATTTTTGCAAGATGTGCAGATGAGCAGCAATGAAATTATTATTTAGATTTGGAAGTTTAAAGATCAGGGCTTCCCCCACAAACCACATGGCCGAGTGGCACTGAGGAACCATAAAAATTCTGCTCTTAGGAGCTGTATTCCTTTCACCTAGCTATAAGTAGCTAAAGGATACTGTCCCTGATGGTGTTGTCAAGACCTCCTCTGGTTCTGCTCCTGGGGTAAGTTGGGCATGCCTAGCTCCCAGTGTGTTCAGAGCAAACTCAGTTGTCATTGTTCAATAGCTCCTGTATCCTGTAGCCCTTCTGTAACAGGATATTGTTATCTGCCTTCTTTTTGCTTTAAAGAAGATGCATTGTCACTGTTGTCATAGAGTCAGGCTTTGAAATAGATTTCACAGTCTTTACGTGTCAAGATGAAGGCTGCAAATTATCTTCACAAGGAGACAAGTGAAGTTTTAAATATTAATATTGTAAGTTTGTTCTGATTTGTCTATGCATCAGAAGTTTAGTGAGTTTTTGTTAGGGTTGGAATTACCCCACTGGTAAAAAAAAATGGCACATTTTTTGAAGAAGAGGTTTATTTAGAAAGCTTTCTGTAGGATCTGTGCTGCACTGAAACGTCTTTCTAGCTATACTTTCTCAGTTAATGATGTATAATGATGACTGAAAACTCAAGATATGCTTATACACCTTCCTCTTCTCAAGCATATTGAGAATATCCTTCATTTGCAGAGTGATCAGGAGACAAATTATTTGTGGGTTTGTTTGAATTACTTGAGAATGTTTAGGATTAAAAAGACAAGACAAGGGCCAGACAGGTTTAGCCAGGTAACAGCATATGAATACAAAAAATTCTTCTGAGGTGAAATGAAGAAGTTTCTATTTCATTTTTGAGCATTGGGTCAGGTAACTCAGAAACAAACAATGATACATCAGGAAGGGAAATTATTATATCAGGCAGCAGCATGTGTTTCCCAGATTAGGCTCCTTGAGCAAAATTAGATTAAGATTTTCTTTCATCATTCCAATTAAAATATTCTGCCCTTTTCGTTGTCTTAGGTTATTGTTGATGAATGACAGAGGAGTGCCTTGACTGTTGCTTCCAAAATATAATGAAGTTTGATGGTTTTCGGTGGAAGAGGTTATATATTTGCTGAATTTAAAGCAGCTGTAACAGAAACAGCAACTGCATATTTTGAAAGTTAAACTGTGCTCATGCATATATTAGATTGGATAGGTTTGAATCTTTAAATTAAACTTTTTTCTTTTAAACTTCCCTTCATTTTCTAGAGTTCTTATGTTTAAGATTTAAGATAACCACAAGTAACTTAGATTTCCATGCAAGAGGTCAACTGTATCTAATTAGTGGACTGCTGTTGTGTTGTGTGTTCAGAATGTTCCTGCTCACTTAGGAGGTAATTTTTGTTCACTGAGTTATCCAGGCAGTTCCCAGTAATGCTGTCTACAGAATGAGCTGCCTTTTGCACAGACAGAATTCATGCCCAACACAGAACGTCAATATCAGCTTGATATAAAGGGGAAGGTGTAATTTTGCAGTGCAGACACCCTAGAGTTCACTTTGCTAATCAAAACCAGAGGACTCTCCCAGAGCTTCAGTCTCTCTCAGAGTGAGATTTTATGCTGTTTAGATTCAATCCTGTCTGTGATGAAAGTTTAGGAAAGCATATGTAAATGTCAGTTACCAAATTCTTCCACGTACTCTCAAAAGACTGACTACTGACAGCACTGGGAATTTAACATTTGCACTCATGTGTTCTTGAGCAAGCAGTAACTGCATCTCTCTACCTGTAATGCTATGTTTGAGAAGTGTGGCTGTGCTTGTAGCAATCCTTATTATATTGCAAATATGCCTTTAGTGTGTTGCCTTATATACAAATTGTTTTCTGTACTTTGTCCTAGAGTAATGTGTATTATTCACTCCGTGGTTCTAGCAATATTCTCACAAGCTTATTATGCATGTCTGTAATTTATCACCAAATATGATCAGCAAAAATGTTTACTTGAATTTGAGTGAATTCCTGTTCACTTAAGGGCAAAATAAGGCAGCTTACCAACAGAATTTGGAAGGAATTGATACAAACCTTCAGTTACCATGTGGATAAAAAATGTAGGGACAGATGCCATTTCACAGGCAATGGCTGACAAGCATAGATATGCTTGACAATTTTCTATTAATAGCCTTTTCTATTTAAATAATTAAATTCCATGTCAGATGAAAATTGGTTCTTTTCTTCTGTTAGATTTTAGACATTGTTTAATTCTGAACAATAGACTCCATTTTCACACCTTGCTAATAATATTTACTTCTTGCGTTTACTTTTTTAGTTTGGACAATGACACTGGATTTGTATTCCTTAGGTTGTTAATATGTGATCTATAAAAACATGGAACATGGGAACCTCCAGACACTCTATGTATAAATAGCTTTTTTATGAGCAGTCAAGCTAAATTATTTTGTTTTCTTTTTTTCTTTTGGGTATGGATTTTTGTTCTTTATCCCAAGTACACCCCTGGTGACCCCAAATGCTGTTTGCTTTCCTGGCTCTGTATAACTCCCTTACTGGGCCAATTTAAGCACACCTGTGCCCAATGCTGGTTTGCTATTTGATAATGTGGGACATCTGACTTTAGGGGAAAAAGGGGTATGACAGAATTTTGTCTGTTACTCTGTTTCCACAGCACAGCCCAGCCACAAACTTTTAATGAAGTTTTTGGGAATCTATTAGGGCTAAAGAAGTGACATAGAAAAATTTTTTAAACTTTGAATAATAGAGTATAAAAGGCCCTGTAACACAGAGTTGTTCACATGGTGCATGTTGGTGATATAAGAAAAAAGAAAGAATTGTAATTTATTTCATCATAGTTACATTGAACATTTTGTGAAGCTAGATATTCAAAGAAGAAAGAAAGAAATTATCAAATCTGTAAACTTAAATTCTGAAATAGGAAAAAGAAACACTGGCCTTGTAAGCCAGTGACTCTACTTAAATATTCTTCGTTTTCCAGTGAAAGAGTTTTCTAGTCATAGTTCATAGAAAAGTAAGCCTTTGAGTTGGGCACAATTTCTAAAATATACAATTTCTAAAATCTAAAAATTGATCTGGAAAACTGAGCCAATGTAAAAATAGATACATAAAAAAATCAGAAAATTATTTTTTTTTTTTTTACCTACTCCCTTATTACCTACAAAGAAACCTTAGGTTTTTGGCTCTGCTGTCTCCAGGAATTACAACATGTTTTATTTTTTTTCCCCTTCTCAAAACAAAAGAAGGAATTTTAGCTTTGAACTTAAAAGCTCTATTTTGTTTTGAAAATTGTATTTGAGAACTCTATCAGTCCCCTAAAAGCCAGTATGTGTCTATTTTGCTTTTATGTGTGGTACAATACCATTAAAACAATTAAAACATGAAGTTTAATATCCAACAATGGTTTTTGACTAGTTTTTTTAGGTACTTTAACTAAATCTAACTTTAACTAAGTTGTTCTGCATTGCTGTTTCTTTCTCAAGTGTCCTTGAATACATGTTTTCTGCTGTTTGTCATGAATAAATTACTTGCAGTTTTAGCCTGTTCAATGAAATGATAGAATATAAATTAAAGAAAAATAGAAAGAGGGGACCTGTCAGTCTGAGAGATTTATCTAGGATTTCTTGGAGATTTACTTTAGGAAACAATTATGGATTTATTTATTCTTTTTATTTTTAAATTTGTTTTTTATTTCTCTATTTAGATGGAAGATGTCATAGCCCGCATGCAAGATGAGAAAAATGGGATTCCTATTCGGACAGTGAAAAGTTTTCTTTCCAAGATTCCCAGTGTCTTTTCTGGTAAGAGTCAAAGTGAATTTCATACTATTTTAAAGTTTTATGTGAGGGGATACTCTAGTGGGAAACACTTTTAAATAAGTACTGTTGAGAATTCACAGTCATCTGGTCTGGAGGAGACATTATTTATCCTTTGAATAGTTTAATTATAGAAGACTTTGATTTTTCTCTCAGATTGGACTTGGCTTACAAATAGATATTTTTGTCCTGAAAATTATGTGACGGGAATACTTAATTTACTACAAAAAGTTAATTATTTCAAACTGGCAATATTTTTATGGCAGGTCAGGTCTGGTTTTCAGCCAGCTTCCATAGCAAGTATGAATTTAGTGTATTGGCCAGTACATGAAGATAAGAAATTTCATAGCAGCAGAACAAAAGAAAAATCATCACCATAGAGTCAAGCCTCGTGTCTCCACACACGGAGAGTCCTCAACAACACTCTGCAAATGGTGCTGATGGGGCTGTGACATTTATTACAATGTTCATGACCTGCTTCTGTAGCCCAGTGCCTGAGCTTGTGAAACTAAGGCTGAGATCTTTGTGGTGATTTGCAAGACAGCTGTAAACTCTATAGCTGGTCAGGTCAGCACAGTCATAGACACAAATATCAGTCTATTTATTAATTAATTAGCATATAATTACTCTGCTATTTACCTAGATTTATGACAATTTATGCATTTGTGTATGTGGCTATATACTCCAGTGAGTATTGAGTTCCTTTGAAATAGATGTCATTGTTGAATCCAATTTTTCCATAATTTGTAAGAGGGTATCCTAATGCAGAAATTGCTATACAAGTTTCTGTGGTCCAGAACATCAAGAAAAATTCTATAGTTTAATTTTCAACCTTTGAAATTTTTTTATAGTGAATAATCCTGTCATAAAAAAGGATAGAGTCTTAAGAGTGAATGAAATTGCTTCCTGATTTTAGAAAATTAATTTTAGATTTTAGAAACTTACATAAACAATAGCCTCTGGAGCATGGACCTTTATTTTGCCATGAGTTAGTGCAGCATGGCATCTAACTGAAGAATTCATCAAGAATTCATTGTTAATCTCTGCCTTAATTTGTGTATAATAGATTTCAAAGTAGACTGACCAGACTGACCAAAATGTATTTTTTTTTTCAACTGGAATAGGCATCATACTTTTAAAGGTTGAGTTAGAATATATATACAGTTATACATAGCCGTTACTTATATACCAACTTTTCTATCAATGTGTTAACTTTATTAGCTTCAGGGGGAAATAAAAATCACAGGACAGTTCATTTTTTTTCTCTTTTCTGATTTTCTCTCTCAAATACCAGGGAGTACCAGTAATTTTTGCTGCACATGACTGAAACTCCCACCAGAGCAGCATAATTGTCATTTCAGTTCAATTATTCTACTTTCCTGTCAGTTCTCCGTCCTGAATGGAATATGAAAGCTTCAACTCTATGTCCTAAGTCACTAACATCATTTAATGTGCTAGGAGTTTGTATATGTAGCAAACAAATATCAGCTTAACTCTAAGCTGTTGATTTCTAGGAGACATGGGAATATGGTCTAAGGGTCATGACAACAATAATGCAAATATATTTAACAAAAAACTTATAGTACTTTTAATACCCTCAAAAGCATCAAAGTAGATGCTCTCTAAGTATATATATATATAGATATATACTTATATGCTCATATATTTTTAATATATATATATATGTGTGTATGTGTGTTGTGTGTGTCTATGCAAAAGATATCTTGTACACACCCTCTGTCCTGGATTATGCCCCATAAATACTGGAGCTTTGCAACTGTTTGGTAGTTGGTTTTCCTTTCCTTCCTTTCCTTGGGAGAAGCAAAAAAGAAACTACCACAGTGAAATCATGTTCCTTCAGGCACTTAGTAAAGACTACAAGTCCTTTAAACAACATGTAAAAGCTAAGGATGTCCATAAATTGTCTGTAGGAATAGGGTCTTATGTGATAATAGTATTGCTTCTAAAACCAGCAAATCAGAAACTAGTTGAAAGAGCAAATTTTTATTGTTGAATTACTGGCCATCTCTAAAGATGACTGCATTAGCAAAATCAGCCTGAGGAGTGGTATTTGAATTTCACGGAATGTTGTGATTGTAATAAATAGGATGATGTAACCATACTATCTCCTTCACTGAGTCATTCCTGAAATGTTTTCACAAGTAAAATATCAACAGAGAGAAACATTTGAAATACAGATATTTCCCTGTACACTATAAAGATTTTTCTTCTTCAGAAAAAATATAATCCTAAATTAAAGATTAGTCCACTTTGTGAAATTTTGAAAAGATGAGGAATAATTCTGCTTTATGTTGCATATATTCTATACATTCATAGAAAGCAAATAAAAATTTGAAACTTTTAAGGCTCAAAGGGAAAAAGTAGACAGGAGATTTTGCACCTTCTATCTGCATTTTGATGAACAAAGGAAGGATGTACTGTTTTTGTCTTCATGCTTTTGAAATGTTTTGGAGGAGTGAATAAGATAATGTATATAGACTTCTTGCTGGCCAGCAATAATGATTGCATGAAGGTTGTCATGTGCATTCTTTATTAACATGGATTAGAATATTAAGAATAAAGAGGACGTGATTTTCCTGGTCCATGGTTCACCTTTAGACCTGGAAATGGATAAAAAAAAACTTGCTTGAAATGATGAATTTAGGGACTCTGACATATGAATCATAGAGATTAGAAGGAGCTGTAAAATATAATTTTTATTTTTGCTAAGGAGGGATACAAGAAAATGCCAAAGATTTGCTGTTCGCTTCGAAGCAGAAAGAATCATTCAGAGTTTACTGACAAATCAATAGCTGAGGGTTTGTTTTGGAAGTCTTTGTGAGGTGGTGTGGGTGGTTTACCCAGTCCTAGTGCTGGAAGCTTCATAAGCTAATCAGAACATGAATATTTCATTAAGAAGATGTAGTGATGCTTATGGTCATTAAGGAATATCAGTGTGATTCTTCATAGAACTTTAAAGTGTGCAACACTTGGGTGGGCTTGCTGATGAAACCTGTGGAGAATGTGCCAGTTGAGTGGTGTGTAAGCTTGAGTGTGGAACATGAGAATTTTTATTAAGGAGCAGGGAGAATTATTGAGAAATGTAAGTTCAGTTAAAGAATACACACAGAGGGAGAATAAAGCCTTTACAAGAAAAACATGCTCATACTTGTTATTACTGGGTGTTTCTGATGCAGGGCTCATTGATCTTGGAATGTAGTCACAGCTTGAACTGACAAAAATAGGAGAAGGAGATCAGTAGAAAGGTGTGTTTTTAGCATCTCCTGTGTTAAAGAGGAAATGAAAACATTAGTTTACTTTTCACTGGAAAATATGACCCACGTGAAGTCTTTAGTTTTTTTCTCATTCTTGTAGCTGAAGCTGATATAGTATCTTTTCCATATAAATATTGTGTTTTCCCATTTGTTAGAAAGATTATTGCAGTTATTACATCAATTTTTTTGTTAAATGTTTGCAATTATTACATCCATTTTTTGTTAAATACTTTTCTTGATCTCAGAAAATGCTTATTTCCCTTTTACCTGGGAAATAATGAAAATAATGAGATATTGCATTTTGATTAGCAAATGTGTTAATATAACAATTAATTACCAGTAGCAGTTTGCTTCATAAAAAATTAAAGAATTGATGTGTTTAAACATAAAAAAATCCAAGTTAAAACAGAATGGCAGTCTCAGTAGCCTGGACAGATGTAGTAAGAGACTCCAGAGGAAAGCAGTGTTATAATCGCTCATCATTCTCGCAAATCGCAGGTGGGTGAGCCCAAGGAATGAGTCACGGGGGCTACCTGCAACAGTATTGCTTGTTATACAGAGGCAGGCAGCAAAAAATGAGGAGTACAGTGAGAATTGGATGACTCAGGGGACTAATAACAGGAGTTTCATCTGTCAGTAGTTGTCTTTTCCAGTTGAGTAATGAGTTGTTAACACCTGATGACTTCTCAGTGCTGCATGTGAAATTGCTTGATTGGTTTATCCACTTCAGTACTGGAGATTACCAACCTGAAGCACAAAATGAAATAGAAAGCTCTACTACTTGGTTCCACAAGAAAGCATAACACTTCAATCATCTGGTGCCTTTGGAGCAAAGTAATATTGCATTATAGGTAAATAAAAGGATTTTTGAATTTCTGTTTTTGAGAGATTTTTGAGAGTAAATGAACCATTTTGAAGAATCTGGGATTCCCAAATCCCAAGTCTTGGATTTTATAAGACCTTGTTTTTAACTTCAGTGTCTCTCATGCTGGGTTGATGACAGGTTCCTACTTTCTTGTTCTGTCCATTTCTTCATCTCTCTTTCCTTGCATTGTCCTAAAGTGTGATTTAATGATAGATTCATTGCTGATTTCTTTGTGCCAAATGAGTCTCTTGTTACTTGCAAACCAAGTCTTCAGTGTTAAAACTGGAAGCTCACTGCCTTGATGAGGTTCCACTCTTAGTGAAATGCTTTGATGAAAAGCTTGCTGTCAGTTCGTCGAGGACAAAAGCTGGATCGCTCCCTCTCCTGTGCCCTCTCAGATTGGCAGATTGGAGCAGGCACTTGCCATGTTTAGAGTTTCACTTTGCAAAGCAGAATTTTGAGGAAAAAAAGGTTAATAAACCTATATTCCCAAATGAATAGTTTGTCTGAAGTTATACCACCAGTCTCTTGCATTTGTAATTTTTTCAGAGTGACTGATTTGCATTAAAATGTTCATAATCTTTTGGGAGTGGATATTTTTTGTTCATGATTTTTAGAATCATGAGTAGAAGAGATTGACTAAGTGGAGCCATAAGACTGGACACACAGTCATTGCCAAGTATTGACATAATTAAGTGACTAATGAGTGATGGTTTTTATGCTTTACAGAAAACCAAAGTGGATATTTGAGTGCTGCCTGCAACCCTTCACCTTCTGTTTCAGTTTGTTTGCCTGGCTTGGCCTCGTGACTGGGATGGTTACTGAGGGTGATCTTAAGCTGCTTAAAACTTGACAGAACTTTTGTATCTTACAGAAAATCAGGATTGTGACAGCTTTGCCATTGGGAAGTGCAGAATGAACAAGCTGTGGTGGGCTGGGATCAAATAAGATGAATGCTCCTCAGAAAGAAAGGAAAAACTCTTTCCACTATCTTTAACAGTAGAATTAAATAAGAACAATTCTGTAAGAGTGATTGAATTGTTTGGATTGGAAGGGATCTTAAAGATTATCTGGTTCCATTCTCCCGGCTATGGGCAGGGATGCTACCCACTAGATCCTGTTGCCCAGGACCCCATCAAGCCTGACCTTGAACACTTGCAGGAGTGGGGCAGCCACAACTTACCTGGGCAGCCAGGTTCCAAGATGATTGTGCTCTCCATTTTAATTTTAAGGAATGTGTTAATATCAGACCTTTATTAAATTACTGTTGGAATGAAAAGCTTTTCAAAATGTGAAGTTACTTTAAACAGAATAACAAATACTAACTTAAAGGTTATTGCTTCTTCCTAACCAAACAACATAACAAAAAATTTTATTCATATGCTTACTTTTTGATTCAATGGCAATTGCCATTGGGAGCTTTAGTATAACGAAGGAAATAAAGTAAAAAAAAAAGTCTGAAGCAATTTTGCAAAATCGTCCTAGGAAACTGAAATATACTGAAAACCCATTTAAAAAGTCTTTTAAAGTAATCTATGTGCAAAACAATCATCATAAATTTCTTTTCCCTTAAAATATGAAAAGATTATTTTCACAGACATTTGCAAAAGAGGTAGGTATAGAAGTCCTGCAATGATGGAAAAAAAATACCTCAATAGCTGTTCACTTGTTGTGAGATGGAAAATTGCTAGGAACATTCATCTTTGAGGTTTGTCCACATAAAATGTGCAGCTTGAATTAAATGGTCTTGTTTCCCAAATGCATGCTTCCTCCCAGACTCCTATTTCCAGAGAATTAGCTCTGGGCCTTGTTGATCAGTGATAGAAATTTTTTGCTACCTTTTCCTACTATGTTGTTTCATAAAGAAAATACTTCCCTACCTTTGTTCCATCTTACTAATCTCCTTGTGTGTAAGGTTTTGCCACTGTTTCAAGTGGAACAGGATTGCAGCTTTGAAGTGTGAGGATGTTTAAGAGGAGCAAGGGAAAGCCTGCTGCATTCAGCAAAGCCAAAAATGTGCCTAGTTTGGCACCCTTGACACTCAGTCTCTGGACTCTGGACATGTGACATTAATGGAAAATGTGGAGTGAAAAGGAAGCCCTGAATCAGCCTCACACAAACCTGAAATTACCAAAAGTTCCACAATCTTTCACAGCTTCAATTTCAGTAGTGTGCCATTTGTTCTGTTAACACTGGTTAACAATTTTGTTTTGCTGGTTTTCCATTGGCAACAGTGAATAGTACTTTGAGAAAGCAGAGAAAATAGCCCCATCCAAATATAAGTATAATGCTTATTTATGCCATTTGTATTTGTCCATGGAGGCAGTACATAATATGTCATCTTAACAGAAACCCTCTTGAGCTGATATAATCTGCATCTGTAGTAGTGATAGCTTAGCTAAAATCTGTTAGGTGCACAAAGTCCTCTAGGAAGAAAAGACTAGGTTATGTCTAATGACAAGTGAATGTATGGAAATATATTCAGGAATTCTGTGAAAAAGGTTTTCTTTCCTTGGTATCTCTTGGAAATCTCTTAAAAATGAATATTACTAATGCTGCATAGCAATGATTAGAACAAGTGAAATAAGTATCAGTGAGAATTTGTTGGAGATGTGTATTTTAAGTAATTGTTTTAATTAGGAAGCAGGGTGAAGTAAACTATTTAACTTGACCACTTTAAGAAGTACTTCCCTGACTGCAAAGATGTTTAAATCACATTGGAATTTTTGCACAGAGCAATTTGAATGAGGCAGAAGAGAAGTGCTTTCTCAGGAGAAAGGATTGGTACTGTGTCTGCCATCAGTAATTTCTGAGACAGGAGGGAAATTTGTAGCTCATGTTAAGGGGAGAGGAAGTGTGTAGGTGAAGACAAATTAAGTCCTATCATTAAGTCCTTTTTCAGCATTAGTAATGTTGCCAAAATGTGAAATCTGTTTCATTGTGCTCTTGTTAAATAGTCTCTGGATACTATTTCAGAAATGAACATCCACTTGGACAAAAGGAAAAGAAAACCAATCTGGTTCCTCTAAGGTCAGAGCCCTTGAGTCCCAAAACGTATCCGTAGTCTTGCCAAAAATCAAAACTTTGCAATGGTACATGGGATTTGTAAATGTCAGTTTGTAGAGTGCAGTGTAATTCTAAAGCTGGGAATATGGGTTAGCTGGTTTGGGTCCTGAATATGCTGTCAGTTAGAAAGGAATAAAATAGTTACAGGGAATTTCTGCATGCAGTGCTGTAGTTAAGCAGGTGCTGTAATTGTTTTATAAACAGAGACAATAATTATTGATGCAATTATATTTTGGAGTACACACTGAGAAATATCTAATTTTTAAATTTATGTGGCATTGTACCCTATTGTCTTGTGGCATGTTTTTGCTTGTGTGATAACTATTAACTATAATTTAGCAAGCAATATAGACATGTGATAAGTATTGCTGGTACAGGCACAAATAACATATTATTTACAGGCATCCTGATAGGTATAATACAGTAAAAGCAAATTTCCTTTTCTCTTTAGGATGATACATATGTGTCTGAAATAGTAGTCCCATTTTCCTCTTAAATGATGTCTAACATTAACTCCTTTCGTGACTTTTCAAGCATAATTTCTTTCTACTTCAGTTTTACTTTTTTTAGTACATAATTTTCTATCTTATTTTCTTTAAATCTATTTTTTCAAAGTAATTTGAAATATTTAAGCAAACTTTATGCAAAAAGAAAGTGGGTCTGTATTTGCAGATTTCAATCTCCCATTTTTACAGGCACATAGATATAGTTGGCCAGCAGTTAAAATAACCAAACTAAGTAAAATCATTCCCCAGAGAATATGCCCCTTAAGCAAGAAATCAAGTTAGCAGGGTTTACAAGATTACTTTTGATTTAGCTCCTAATTCTGCTGGTTCCAGAGGAAAAAGACATTGTCATTGCACTTGCATCAGAAGACTGCAGAATTGTCTTTGCAAAAGGAAGCAAGTAGTAATTGTAATTGTTTATATTTCTGTTGTTGCTGAAGTTATCTATAGGCTAGTTTTGCATGATACTGAAGCAGTTCTGCTGCTATTTTCTGTCAGCTGCATTCCTGAAAAAAAGTAACATATATTAAATTAGAAAGTCACCCTTGTGGGAAGTAAAGGTAACTTCATGAAACATACATGCTGTGACTGACAATCTATCACTATGCGAATAAAGGGTCCATTGATAGTAATACATTTTCTGCAAATTATCAAAATAATTTTAAATGGAATTATGGTATCAAGAACAATTTTTTACCAGGAAATAAGAGTGCTCAAATGTGCGATGAGTGTTGCTTACAATGCTCCACACATTTGACAAAGCCTATTTTACTCCTGAGCTTCATAATAAAGGTCATTTGAGTTCGTTGTTTAAAAACCTACTTTCTAGTCTATGCAGTTGGAGAGTAAGCCTTGATGTTACAAAACCAGCACGTAAGCTGGCTGTAGTTATCATGTTTTCTCTGATCCCAACCCCTCAGTTTAAGCAGTTCCCAAGGCCAGAGGATGTTGGCAGCTTTGGAGGCACAAAGCCCGGCGTTCCTGCTGAGTGCCTTGCCACACAGCATCTGTGCCTTTTTGTCTTAAAGGATGCAAGACCTCAGTGGGGGATGCTCTTAGTTTGCTTGTTTCCTCTTCTGGGGAAGATCACTGGAGTAGGTGCTGCTTCCCTGTGCAGCTCCCCATAGCAAAGGTTAGCCCACAGTAGGAAAGAGGCAGAGCTGTTGCAGTGATTGTCAGGAAGTCAGAAGGAGCAGGCCTGGTGAGTTTTGTGTCTGAAGAACAGAGCAGAAATCCGGGAATCTTCCGGAATCCAGGTAGATGGCACAAAAGAATGACTTGGTTGTGGGAAGGAGGACACAGTCATTGCCGAGACTTGGCTAGTGAAGCCAAACTAATGAGAAAGCATTGAGAATATTAAAAAAAAAAAAAAAAAAGACAAGGAAATTAGCATTACACTCCCCTCCCCAAGCACACATATTGTGAGATAATATTTTTTATTAAAAGGGCTGGTAGTGCTTGAGTGTACAAGCAACATGTGGGACTTTTTTTGCATTATTTTTTCTTCAGAGGCAATTACGATAATATGTGCATGCAAGGCTCTCATGGATACCAGCACTCATGTGCTTGTCTGATACCAGAAGATTTTGAGATTTTATAACAAAAAGTGAGACAGCCATAATGTGGAACTAGTTTAAAGACATACAGAACTGAGTCTATAGGTCTGTATTTCAGATACTTTGCCTTTTCATCAAGATCATCTTCTTGTAAGTTTGGACTTACCGTGGAAAGATGATTGCAGATCTTAATAAGTATACAGTGAGATGCTCAGTTGTTTTCTGAGCTGTATCTCTAGTCCAGGCAATATGTTGTGAATAGGGAAAAGGCATTGAGCCAAACCTGCCTGTTAATGGTTTGATCACATGAATTCCACCTTCTGCTTTTCTTCCCACATTTTTACCCTCTCCTCATTTTTCTGGTTGCTTTAATCAGTAATCAAGTTGAATTCTCATTTCTTCCATAGTCTTTAGAGAAAAATAGACTTTCTTTGTTCTCTATTCACTTGTTTTCTGAGTAGTAGTATTTTTGTGTTTCTAGTACCTGAGTTCTAAAGTGGGTGTTTTTTTTTTTTTTAAATTTATCAAGTCCTTTCATACTTACAAAAGCATCTGTTCAATAGAACAAATCAGGATCTCTTAATCAAAGGTGGAGGTGGGGTGACTCATCTCCTTGGCTTTTGTACCCGAGGTCAAATATAGTTTCACAGAAATATTTAGGCCTTGCCTGTTACTTACATCTTTTCAGGCTGTTGATTATATAATCTAAAAAAATTGTCATCAGTACTAAAATGACAAGCCACGAAGCCATGGTTACCATGGTCAGCATTTGCAGAAGGACCCCATCTGCTCTGTGTGAGTGATGGGTTAGTTGGTCTGGACTGGAAGTAGGTAGAAAATATGGTTGTGTTAAAGAACATCATGTTGCTCAAGCAGGATTTATGAGGCTAATCTTAATTTTGTGTCGTGTGTACAAGGAAGCTTCCAGTAGGGATGATGTTCCCAAACTCTAGACCATTTAAAGGCCAGTAATTGAGTCTATTTTCCAGAAAACTGATCATAGTGGCAATTTGCTGTTCTAGTACAGTTGCTGAAAGTAAATTGAAGAGTACAGCTTGTCTCACTTTTTTTCCTCTGTCTTAAAAATACATTTCTTCATGTTTGATAAGAAAAAACAATCAGCCCCAGGCAAAGGGACGTCCATCTCTCTCCATTTGTTGGTTATAGCTCCTTGTGACAGCAATGCAAGGGAAAGGGAACACAGCTCCAGTGTACTGAGCAGGTACAATTCAGCACTGGTTGTTCTGAGCTGTGTCACACCAGCAGAAAGGTAAATTATGCATGAATTGGATGGTCTAATATTGTTTAATTTCATGTGATGTCACTGAGGTCTAGGACACTGCTTCTAAATTACCTCTGCAGTGAGTTAAATGAACTGTGTAATTTAGTCACAATTAGAGAACTCTCTTTCTATTATTCTAAGGGATTATATGCCATGTTTAATCCAAACAGTCACCTAGTTAGTTTTGGATTTAGTCTGATATAATTACACTTTTGATTATTCTTAAACCTTTTATTTCTAATCATTAATGATGGGATGCAAAATTTAAAAAAGTGTTTAAACAAGTTTATGTGGGCACAGCTATATTAAAATGGAATTGTGTATTAGGCAGGGGAGACCTTATAGGGCAGGTAATAGGCTATGAAAGCCACGCTATTTTAGGAGGCTAGAGGGAAACCATTGTCGGTGAAATTCTAAAACTGAGAATAAATTGAACATTGAATACTCTTTTGAAATGTGTTTTAGTAGAACCAAAATAAATTGTTAGAGTAACAAATTTAAACTAGTATACTAATTGGAAAGTCCCAACAGAGAAATGGAGGACCACCTGATTTTAGAAAGGGGAAAGGGACCTGTTGAGCTCTCAGCTGCAGGGAAGAATTGAAACAGACTTCTGAACAGGAAGTGCATTGAAAAGAGGGAAGGCACCATTAAGTCTTTTCAACGAGGGAAGGAATGGCATTACCAGACACTACCAGTTTAAAGGTTTCAAAGTGCTTCAAGAGTTATACTTTTTGATCAAAAGTATTGCATTTTTTGGAAACTGTATCTGTTTGGATTATTTGGGAGCAGTGATTATTCATGTACGTGTCAGAAAATAGGAAAAGACTTCCTCGGTGTACATAAATTATTAAGTGGGGAATGAGTCATTAGTTCTTGTGGAAGAAGCAAAATTTTATATAAATAGTGTGTCTTAACTTTTGAATGATGTGAGTTTTGAAGGACATTCATGTTCTATAAAAGGCTATTTGAATTATGGTTATTCAGGACAAGGTGTCTGTGTAGACCTTGTCTTTATTCTCTGTAGTAATCTTACTATTTTGTAAGAATTAAGTATCTCCATTACATATGTACTGGTGCTTTAAAATGTAGTATTATAATTGGTTTCAATTGAAAAATCACTGATTGATAGCTGAAAATTTAAAATAAATAAATTTCCTTCCAATTTTATTTCTTTTAGAACAGTACAGAAAGCAAAATAATTATTAATATTAAAGAGTGAAATGTCAATTTAGTTCTACATATTGCATCTATTTTAGATCAAGTCATGATTGTGTGAGAAGAAGCTCCCATTTAAGAGGTTTGTGTAAAATAGATTTTGTTCCTTTGTTTTAAAAAATGAGATAAAAATCTCCAATTCAGTGTATTTAAATTACTCTTCTGGCACATCTCTACAGCTTGGATATTCAGGCCAATCCACCAAACATCAATATTTGCTGAATCTCTGTGCTCAGTTTGTTACTAGTCAAGCCAAAATAGAAACTGTCTGTACTATCTCTACTCTTATGTGCAGATAGATGTAGAGAGACATCTAGAAGTCCAGAAACAAGAGAAAAAGATAAAATATAATTTCATGAATAATAATTTTTACCTTCTGTCCAAGACTACTTTCAGATGCAGATAACTATTTGCTTTAAAAATTTACATGTCATTTGTGCTTTAGCAAGGCAGATATTCAGTTTAAATGCTGTATAATTTTATAATGGGTTATCCAAACTGGAATTTTTATTTACAGAAAAATAGCAAAAAGAAAGAAAAAGGGACACTACACAGATTAAAAGCAAGAGTTCCTAAGTGTTGCATTAGCTTCAGCAAGCATATAAACAGGCACAATACATGGCAAAAAGAAAAATGAAATATATTAGTTGTAACATTTGCAGTAGGTATCCTCAGTCAGCTGAAACTCTTCTCAAATCAACAGATCTGTCAAATCAGAAGGAGATTATGGCCCTAGATCTCAGATCTAATGAAGATTTGTATCACTATTGGAAATCTTTTGAAACTACCATTATTTTGGAAAGGAAGAAGTTGTTCTTGCTGGCATAGCTAAAAAAATAAAATGTGTTTTTCATCTGTGATCAGTATTGACTTGGTAAGAAAGAAGAATAAAAGAAACAGAATAAAAAATTCTGCCTCAAATCCAAAATGCTTTTTTTTTTTTTTTTTCCTGAGTATTACTGCTTTCCAATGTGAGATTTTCCTGTTGGTAAGTGAAGCCTGCAACTTCAGTGCTAATAAAATAAATAGATTCATTTAAAAGATTCGTATACACAAAAGGGATACTTAAAGTCTTTTACAGGAAGACAAACTTGAGTAAGATCCATGTGCATTTGATTTGATCTTTCTTCACTCAAAATCTAAGTAAATCACTGAACTGAACATATACCACGGCACCAGTACATGATGTATGTGTCTAAGCAGCCATGAAACAGCAGCCTTATTTCTATGATTATGGGTGAGGAGCCTGAAACTATTAACGGGCTACAAATGAGGCAGCACCCAGCAAGGTCAGAGAAAAACAAGAAAAATGCCCCCCACCCGTGTTGTCAGGGCCCTGGGCTGCCGCTCTGCTGGAGGGGATGAAAAATCCTGTGCCTGCTCCTGCTGCTGCCAGGAGCTGTTTGCCCCCGTGGGGGGAGCTGCCGCCGACTGAGGAGCAGGGCTTGGAACCCCCAGCTGCTCTCAGCCAGAGCTGCACTGCGTGCCCCAGATGAAAAAGACTCCTTCTGTGGCTGCACCAGAGGCCCAGTTAATTGTCTGAAATCTGACAAAGTGTAGGTGCACTCCCATCCATTAGGAGTGAGATGTTGCCTTGGGTTTCCAAAGGTGTTTACTCTTTGTCTGCAAGGTTCTTTACAGTTTCCAGTTGATGGTGTTTATTGACAATATCAACCCTAGCTTTGAATCACACAAATTGTCCTTTAATGACCATTTGTAACTGCAAAATAATCCTCTTTTCCCAAAGCAACTTCTGTATAATAAGCAGACTGAGTGTAATTAGCATTTCAAAAAATGTAAAGGACATGATAGGAATCAAAGTGCTAGAAAAGAGTGATTGGTATTATATACATGCTATATATTTTCATGACCTTTTTATCTGGCAGACGCTAGGGGTAATATATGGTTATAGTGCAACAAAACCAGAGAGAAAGCCTGAAGTTGAACTCTTTTCATTGCTCATTTATATTCCCTTTCACCTGCTTAAATAACAGCGAAAAAAGAACAATCTGGCAAAATTAATGCTAACATTAATAAAAAAGGCACAAAAACCCACTTAACTTATGCCCAGCCATCGACGCAAATGATATGAAGAATTTTCATATGAAATAAAATCAAGAACAAGCCTGATATACTTTGAAGTCCTGCCTGAATTCATCATGTTAAACACTGACCTTTATCTTTATGTTTCCTGTATCTTGCATGGCTTTTCTAAATAAATAGACCAAGGGTCATTCATTATTAAAGAAGTACTTGCAACAGATAGTTCAGCAGGCTAACAAACAGTGTTATTAAGGCTGAATCTTCCCATTTGAAGCAACATGAAAATTTTCCTGTTATTCTTTACTTATGTTTTTTTTTTTAATATTTTGAGTATAATATGAGTATAGTAGTCCTCTTGTAAATGCAGCAGGCCCTGCACCACCCCCTGCCGAAAAAAAAAAACCAAAAAACCTGGTGTTGCCAAAGGCATACTAGCATAACCTATGGTTCATAAGTGGGGCTTAAAATTGAGGCCCTTGGATTTTCAATATTTGCTTAACTATTCTCTCTTTGTGGCAGCAGTATTTTCATTTGGCCTCTCTGACCATCACCACAGCTGTAAAGTGAACTGTGTACTTACTCATCATAGTAATACTAGAGGACTTAATGTTGCTGGAGTTCTTCCATATACCACTGTACAAATTGTAAATCAATTAAAAAATTTTTCTGTAATTGTTTGCAGGGCACTTTGTAAGTTTTATACCTTTAGGAAATAACACTTATTTTACTAGTGCATCTTCTGGGACAAACTGAGCATTGTTGTTTCCCTTGCTGAAAAGCATTTTTAAGCAGTGATCATTCTTCTGTCAAATCCTTTCCCTTGTGCCAAATATGGGTAACCAACTTTGGTGCAGGTGACCACATCAGTCAAACCCAAGACAACAGCAGGTCCTTCAAATAAAATGTGCCTCAATAGCCTCGTCCCACTTGTTTGTACATACCCACTTGTCTTTCCTTTTGCTTTCTTTTCAGCATAGTTACCTAACTGGCATCTAAGACGCTTCCTTGTTTGACACCCCAGGGACCTGTCCTCCCTCAGCTTCCCTGCACACAGAGGAGGGAGCACAGCTTCTCCTGGTTTTTGCATACGTGACTTTAATTACCAGCATTTGTCATGTGAAGGCATCAGTCATACATCAAACAAAGTGTTTTTGAAGGAGGGAATATCATTACATTGCTAATGCCTTTGGTAAAATAAATGTGTTTTATGTCAAAATAATCTGAATGTTTCTTTATAGAGTGTGATCATGCCCAATTTAGAGCATGGTTGCTATAGTTTGCATAGCCCAGGAAGGTGCTTGAGAGACAATCAAGAAAGCTTCTTAAACAATATGAGGAGCTGGAGCCTTTTTTTGCACATCCCTTTCACCTGTCAGCTAGCAAAAGTGCAGATGAGTACAAAAATGTGCAGTATTGTATAGAGAAGTTTTATGTTAGAAGTAAATAGCTCTAGATGGTTATGGTTTCACCACAATTTTGCATGCATACTGATCTTAGAAGGAGTAAAAAAATAGACTTTAAGTCTCTTAAGCAACTTTAAATAGCCATTTGTTTTCTGTATATCTCAACATATGTCATAGCTGAGAAGAATTTGAGCCATATTTCAATATCTTTTTCAGTCACTATCTTTTTCAGTCACTTCTTGAAACTATGTTGATTTGACACTTTAAAAATGTTTTTAGTGACCGTAATGGAGCTACTTTGGATTTTCCCATTGGAGCTAAGACAGAGAATGGTTTTATAATATTCCCTTTGATTTATCATTCAATAAAGAGAAATTAATTTTAAGCATAGCACCAGAATTAAAAATAGGTTTGAAATTAAATCTTAAGAGGACATGATTCAAAACTGCCAAAATAGTAAGTTTGCTCTTACTCTTATTTTTGAAGAAAACATCTTTTAGAAGCTAAATTCCAGATACTTCCCAAATGTTTTAAGCCCCACTATATATAATCCACGGTCTGGAAGCTGGTATAGTAGTTACAGGAGCTGTGATTTTACAAATACACTTTCCAAATGGTATTTGCTATATAAAATTGCAACAAGTGTTAGCTTTTCAAGACTCATCTGTTTTTTTCGCTACATGGTAAGAGGAGAGATGACTCATCAAAGAGGAGAGAGGCATGGTATGAGATAAAGAGAGCTATCACTGCTATCATTATAATGTTTATATTGTACAATAAGAATATCTTTGAATTTAGTTTAGGTTAAAATGGAAGTGGCAAGTTATTAAAGATATACAGTAGATTAAAATTTTTTATTTATTTTAATAATGATTGACAAGCTAACATCTTAAGAGAAAAAGGCAGACAAAATTGTCCATTATTCTTTTGTTATTTTATCTCTTGTGTCTAAAACTATCAATGGAATGTCCCTGAGTGCTCCGTGTAGCAGATCCTATGGCTCTGTCCTCTGGTCTTTTCAAAGAGATCATAGGTTCAGAGGATAATGAAGCACATCCATCTCAGTTCTCTTCAAGTTTTCTACATCTGCTTAATTTAGAAGAATTATCCATTAAGAGCATTTATGATGCTGTGTCTGGCAAACTGGTTTTCTGCTGTGAAATATTTTTAGAGCCACACTTTTTCAGGAGAATGTTTTTGACATTGCCATTATCAGAAAGTACTGAAATACTGAGGGTTTTTTTATTGTTTTATTATTATACTACTCTTAGAATCTGTTGTATGAGTCAGAAAGATGAAGATGAAAAATTCTGTTTGTTTTATGCTAAGAAAAAGGTTTTGTCCCTGTTGAATCACACATTTTGATAGCATTAAAGGAAAATATTTTTAATTTTTCAGTTTGTGCAAATCTTTGATGTTTGATGTGGGGTTCCACTTCATATCAAAATGAAGTTTGAGAGCCTCAAAGTTTGCTTCAAGGTAAGAAACTCTGGTGTCTCTGGTTCTGTTGTGATTTGTGAAGCATCCTTTTGAAGATGCACTTTCGACTGGGGAAACTCAGAGAATAAGAAGAGAGGCAGGGGCTTTATTGAGCAACCACTGAACATGATAAATGCAGAAAATCTTAATGATTCAGTTAAATTGTCACATCAGAAATGCTGATTGTAGGGTCCTTAGCAGAGGGACTTACTGTTCCAACATGTTTGAATAGCAATTAGTATAAAATGCTTCCATATTAAAATTACTGAATGAGCTCTGCAACGTGAAACAGCAGAGTAACTCTTACCTCTGCCAGATGATCTGCCTTCACTGATATGCTTGGTTTGGTAATCATCATCTTTACTAAGTTTAGAGTACATCCAATTTAGGCATCGTTAAAGCATTACATGTTTGTATCTGCTATGTATGTAACAAGAGTTACTTGTGTGGGCTTCATCTTAAGAACCTGTGCTCAGGGCTGTAATTTTCCTCTGTGTTCTCCGTGCACACGTTCTTCTTTGAAGAACAAGAACTTTTCTACCTTTGTTAGCTTACTTGCTAAAATACAAGAAAACACTAACTAGCAAGGACATCTTTCATAATGCAAGCTAAATGATAATTTTAAACTCGTGAGAAGGAAAAATTGCTGAAAAGTAAAGTGCATTAACAGTAGTAAAACCTTGTTGCTTCCTTTCCCTGAGTGACACTCACTTCTAGAAGCATAGCCTGTGAGGGAAAACTCAATACTATAAGTAAGAAAAGAAGTCAGTTTTAAAGTTGAATCTATAGATACTTTGTAATATACTCACTTAAACTAGTAAGCCATCACTTTCTTAAAAAAAAAAATACAAGCATATAAATATATTCCATCAGCCATTACTTAAAACTGTGGGATGTTGTTTCCAGAAATGGCAATGGCCAAAGACATACTCTTTGTTAAGTCAATAAAGGATGAGAGTAGTGAATTTGAGATGAAGAAATTCTTCTGATATTTTCTGACTGGTGTGAATTTGTATGCTGCAGGACAAATAGAGTAGTCGTCTCTCGCTTGAGTGCGGCATGTTTTACTGGCTGTTAATGTGACTCGCCTGTTCCCATCCATTGGACGTTATTTGTTGATAGCAAACAGTGCTAAGGAAGGCATTTATTTGTATATTGGTTATTGACAGGAGCCCAGTTTTATGCCAGGTCAGATGGAACTGGAATAGTAGAAAGGAGGACTAAAACAGCCAAGCATATTCTTAGTTTCTAAGTATAAACCTGCTTCATTCAAAGTGAAGCTTAAATTTGAAGGGAATAAGATACTTAAGAATTTGCTTCTACATGATTTATAGCCATCCTGTTTTGCATCAAGAAAAACTCTCACCAGTAATATTACTACTACTCCCTTTCCCCTTTATTTTGAGAAGAGAACGGTTCTGTTCCCAGCTGTCAAATTGCCATAATCAGGCTTTTTGCTAGTCCAAGCACAAGCAGCCTTTGCTGCTCTCCCCTGATTTCTTATCTGACAATAAGGTACCAGGAGAATCATATTAATTGCTGGTGACAGATTGAGCAGGATATATTTATCTATGAAGAAATACTTTAAATTTTTGAATTTTTGGGTTTTGTTGGGTTTTTTTTTTCCTGTTGCAGGGGAGGGCAGCTAATTTTCTTTTGTATTCTGTTGATGAATTCATTTTAGCTCTTTTAAGGATGTAAGATTGAGCAAGAATGTGTTTTTCCCAAATGTCTCCTTACCCCTGCCCCTCCCAGCCTTGGGACCATATTTCATGTAGACATCACAATTCCTTAGCTGATTGACAAATGTTTATTGTATCCAGGCCCTCAACACAAGAGTTGTGTGTACTTTTGCTTTGCACTAGTGAACAGTAATCCTAGTACTGGATATCTATTTGCTTTATGTTTCTTCACTGATCCTGCCTTTATTTTCCCAAGAGAATATACATCATCTGTTTCTGAGTCTGCAGTCAGTGGGGAAGGAAGAAATGGTGGCCATCAACAATTTTACATAAAATATGTAGAAGTCAAAAATTACATGGAGAAAACAAAAGTCAAATAAATGGTTTGTACAGGGGCTGGGAAGAGGGCCAGGTTTGGATAGGTAGCTGAATGGTTGTGTATACATGTTCCCTCACCAAGGGTGATTTTACATCTAGATACTATTTATTCTTACTCTGACAACGTAAACAGCAAAGACGCAACAGGTGCTAAAAGTAGTATTCACGTCACTGCATACTCCTAGGCAACAGTATGAACCTAATTTTTTTCTGCATTTTGTGAAGAAGGAAAAAATAATGAACTACAGTCTCATCTTTACTAAGAGCTTCTGTTCTCATGAGTCTAAGTTATAAAAGAACCATCCTATGTTCACAGTAAGACGCCATCGGTTCTCAGCTGTTTCATCTAAAGAAATAAAACATTGAAATGTACATTAAAATAACCCGAAGAATAGACTCCAGACCATGCAGTATTATTTTTTGCACTAATACTTACAGGTTGGTTTTTTCAAAATGCTTCTCTGTTCTCTAGCCCCCAAAATCCACAGCACAGTATGAGGAACTATTATCTTTACTGTAGGAATAAATACCGAAGGTTACATCTTGGACTAGTGGTCCAGGATTGTTCAGAATAATGTCTTTTTTATCATTCTTCTACTTGACAATGGATGGTGGAAAATTACTCTCTCCAGCTTTTCCACACAAACTTACAAATGCTTCCCGTGAGGTTGTGGATTAGTGTTATTAAATGGTTGCTCTGGATGTAATGAATGTGAGGGTAGGGATGGTTTTTGCAGAGATTGTTTCTTTGTCCAGGTTCCAAGAGATTCCTAAAATGGAAACATTAGTGATGGCTCTATGAACATTGCCTGATACTGATGGAAAAGCAAAGTACTTTGCTTCAAAAATGTATTCGATTAATGTGGTACCACATTACTTGTCAAAGCAGAAAGGTGGCTTTTGAATTCCTATAAAAATGTCATAGAGAAAAAGCCAATACTAGCTACAGGGCAGCAATTTTTATCTTACAAATGGTGATGTGAATGTCCCTTGGGAAACACAGCAGCAAGGGAATGAATGTGGTAAACTGAAATATAGAAGGATTTATTTTCTCCAAGTTTTACTTCTTGGTTTGCTAAGTTCATTGTGATGGATGGGAGCACAATATGTAAAATGACTGGCTTGTATATTCACGTTTATGAATATATACCATCGAGCATATACCATGCTTCAATTTTCAATTTGAGATAGAAATATATTACCTATTATGGATGATATGATTAAGTTTATTTTAAACCCAAGAGCTGTTGATTGAATATTAAAATAGTAGTTCATGTCTATCTCAACTTTTGGTAAATCTCCATTGATGGATTAATCTTGTTAGAGAGTTTAAATTGTCAACAGAACTTATATTTCAATGAATAATTGGGAATTTTCTTCAAGAGCTAATAAATTTTACCTTTATTTTAACAGGGTTTCTTGGGGTGCATATGTAAAGAACTACCATGAGAAGAACAATGAGATTTTTATGTCTTTGAGAACAGACCCAGTAATATCTGCTTCAGATAGTTGTGCAGCACAATTATCAACATTTAGAATAAATTAATTCATAATCTCTGAATAAGAACGAAAGACTGCAAATGAAAATTATGCTGAATTTGGTGGAAGTATTGAGTTGGAGCAAAGTAATTTTTATTTCTAACACAGTTCATTCCATACTATATAATTTTTTTTGTTATGCGAAGCAACTAAGCGTACTAAAGTCTTGAAACGACCGCATATTTTGGTAAAAACTGAATGGGATTAGATTTTCAGTCAGAATTATGCTCAAAAATATAGGTACTTAAAATGTGAATAACTTAATTTTCTTTCCCTTTTGAAAATGTAGCCCTGCAGCAGATCTTTTGAAGTGTAAATTCTGAGACATAGGAGTATTAAAATAATCATGGATCTGGAGGAAATACCACAAAAACATCCAGGACAGATTAATCAAGAATAGAAATTAATTTGAACTTTCTATGGTCTATTGAATATGAAAACATTTCATATTTCAAATAGAAAAAAAAAGCCTTGAGCAAAGTTTTGATCAGTCACTGACATTTTTGGTGTAACACCTGAATATTTGGATTAAGGTTGAAGGTTTCTACTCAGCATCAGAAAACTTTTTTGTGTTTTATACTTTTTTTTATTAGTACTAGTCAAAAAATAGCTGATCTGTGGTACAGGCTGAGGAACAATGGGAATAAAGAATGAAAACTTCCAGATGACTGCTTTGGCCAGACATAGTATTTTTATTCTGCAATTTCTTGGTATTTTGTTGTGAAATTCGTGTTTTCAGACTTTCTGTTATAGCCTGTGTCCCTAGACTGGATTGTATCTCTGAAGATAAGTATTTTGTGCAACTGCTGTATTGTAGACTTTTTTTTTAATTGAGAAGAGGTTTCCTGTTGGAGTGGTTTCTGTATGTGTGAGAATGGCTGGGTAATGATCAGATTCTTGGGAAAATTGTGGTTCAGGAGCTTCTGCAGAGCATCATATTGTGCTGTTGTGCTAAGAATCACTAAATCTCTCTAGAAGGAGTATTTTTTTGTCAAAATAACTAGTTAAACAGGTTGGATTAGTCAAGAAATAGACAATGATCAAAGGGGTTTTTTTTTGGACACCAGTTTTGAGAGTCTTAAGTGAAGAGAACAGTAAAAGCATGAGTCACTGAAAGAGTGTTTTGAAATAGCAACAGTGGAAAAACCCATTTTCAAACCAACTGTATAAATTAACTATTATTGTGTAGAACATTTTGTAAGGAAGTACATTGACACTGTTGCTGTGTAAATGTCAAAACTGCAAGTCACTATGTCCCCACTGACTTTCCTACTGGAGTCAAAATCCCAAATCAAGTCTAATATAATATATATATTTATTACCATTACTCCTGAATAAGGACTTGAGGATTTTCCCCCGTGAAAATCCTCCATGAATGTTAAAAGTCTCTAGCAGAAATTACATTGCTCCTCACTTCCTTCCACTGCCATCTGTGTGTGGGTGTCTTTTGGGGGCCAGTGTGACAAGAATTGGAAGAAGCATTTCTGAAGGAAAATATTGTATTTCTTAGAGATATTAATGTGGAAATGTAAAAAAAAAAACATAATTGCTTGAAGCATGGTCAGGAGTTTCACAAAGCTTTTTTGTTGAACTTAGAGGATTTTTGGTTCTACACTCTATTTCAAACTGCTGATGTAAAAAAGTAAGAAAACAAAAGAGTTTATTGTGGCAGAGATAAACTCAGGCAGATTTTACTGTGCTGTGAAGATTATCAAAGTGCAATGTGCAAACACTGATATGTGTATGAGAGAAAGAACATATGCTTATCAATCTACCTCTTTTCTATATACAACGTTGTCAGCAAGACACAGTAAAACATCCAGTAGATACAAAAAGAAGGCTAGATGAACTATTTATGGCAAGTAGCAAATTTTTCTCTTAAGAATACATTGTCAATTTTCCTGAAATAATCTTGGATGAATCTTGAGGGTTCAAGACAATTTGACAAAAGTGATGTTACTTTTGCCCTTTTACATGTTATTTCAGGAATGGGAGGTCAAATTTGGCATAGGAGTCACGTATTCATTTCCTTCTCAGCTTTTCTTGAGGGTGACTGCTCTTAAATTCATGCCCTGCAGTGTTCCCCACCAGGATACACTTGCCAGTGCTGTTCTACTTCCCCTTAACCAGACTGCACAGCAGTAGGGAGGGGACTCCAGGTGCTCAACTTCCCACATGGGTGCCCTGCAGGGCTGTAAATAATTTATTTTCTCTTCTCATCTCCCAAGCTATTTAACACAAAAGAGCTACAGCTCCAGCAAAACGAATTAAAAGGAGTCACAACCAGAATGCCTAAAAACTGGGGTGGAGACATTCAAGTTCAAAGGCCTGAAACTGCCTTGTGTCTGAGTAGAAATTTGGACTAAGGTGCCTCATGATTTAGAGAATGTAATTAGCAGACAGTAGAGACTGTTCTCTTCCATGTGGAGTTTCTCATTACTTTCAAAAAGAAATTACATCATCATTGAGAAAGATAGAAAAAAAATGTCTTTTAAGCTGGTGGCTAGGTATTCACCTACAAGATGGGGCATTGATATTGCAGAGCAGCCTCAATGCCTGTTGATTTACACAGTACACACTGGTGGGTGGGAAAAGCATGGACACCATTATGCTTGGTGTTTGGAGGCTTCCTATCCTCCACTCGGCATTGGATACAGAACTGTATTGGAGGATGTGATTTAGCTTGAGTTTCCAAAGGTAATGGTAGATGGAGAACATGAAGGGTAGCTGAATTCTTGGCTGTTTCGCTCTTAATAGTACTCAAGTGTGTCTGCAGGTTTTTGAAAGGTAAAGAGAGGAACTGATTGTGAGCAAAAGGATGAGATGAGAAAAGTTGGAAATCACTTACCTTCTTATCTTCTTTTATCATTATTTAAGATTTCTAACCAACAGGAAATCAAGTAGGTCTCACTGATAAGTCTTCTGGTATCCTTGCTTATGTCAGATTTTAGAGGTTTTGCTTGAAGAAAGCATACAGTAGTTAAAAATGAAATGTGCTTTTTTTCCCTGGCTCTCACTGGTTTGTTTTAGTTTTGGTTTTCTTTTTTATTTGGAGGTGAGGATTTCTCATAAATGAAATATCTTCAGGGCATTTTTATGGTGCTTGAAATTATATTTTATGGGCTCTTTCCCCCACAAATAAGTTTTTAACGCAGAGAAATTGTGCACACTGATAGTCTATTTAATCATTCATCAAGATCATGAGGATTTACATAATTTTGAAGAAAAACATAAAATTTCCTTTGCAGTAGACAGGCTGTACATGTGTGACAGGGCTTTCATGCAACTTAGTTTTTCTAAACAGCATCGCTCTTGTCTTGCAAATGTTCAGCATGGAGCAATGTTCTTAAGCAAGACGCTGAACTCTAGAGCCTTGGGATTACAGGGTTTCATCAGTGGTTACTGGTATGTTGCCAATTATGCACAGCTAGTGTCACTTGTAAAATGGTCATTTGTGGTTGTGGAAGAGATCTAAGTAAAGGATGTCTTTTTTTTTTTTAGAGATAAATGTTGCTGGAATGAAGTAGCAATCCCTTTTGCTGGAGGACACATAGACCTGTGTGGATTGCCACTTTTACAATAATGAGTGGCACAGATACACAGTCATATTAAATTATCCTTTTAGTGTTTATAAACCAGATTTCTGCTCTGAAGCTTGGTTATGAGACAGTGTGACTCCAGGGTTTACATTACTGAAATTTGTTGGTCAGCAACATTGATTTATTTCATATTGGTATGGAAATGGAAGAGATTTTTGCACTCTTTGTTAGCTCTTTTACAATATGAATGTAGATGAATTTTCCTGTCTAAAGCAGAAAGTCAGAACAGTATCAAGCAACATGTTGTTCTTCACAAGGTTAGGCTAGCCAGAATTATGGATTCTTTGTGCCCTTCTAGGCTTGAGTATTTCTGAGCACTGCTTACAGCTGAGAAAGAAAGAATCCAACTCAAAAGCAGTAGGATGATTCATTTGAGGGTTTTATTTCTGAAAATTCCTTTATCTACCTTCACTTTGGAAAAAAGTATATTTCAGCTTATGTTGTTTTAAAACTAGAAAACTGCAATTACTTTTGTGCTTGAGTAGTTTCATTAAAATATGTCATATCCTCTCGATAGTTAGTATTATTCAGATGACATTTTTAAATCTGCATCTGGGTACAACTCAGACAAGTGTGGTCTACCCTCAATTATAATAGGTCAAAAGAGAAAGTTTCTGCATTTGTTTTCATCAATAATTCTAAAAAAACAAGCGGCAGAAATATCTGTGAAAGTTGAGATGTAAATAATTTCCATAATCAAATTGCACTCTGATCAATGATGTCTTTTTTCTTTAAAAAAAAATCAACCCACTTAAATACTAAAGATCAGAAAGTTAAATATGTAAGTGCAATCAGCCTGGTATTCAAATTATCAGTGTCAGCTCTGTTGCCCCTCATGAGAAAGAATTCTACCAAGTTAAATCTATAAATCTATTTTACATTAATCCAAAAGAATACAGAAAAGAAAGAAAAAGCCAATTAACTAAAAATGTAGGGTGGTTAAATTTTATGGCATATATGATCCTTCAGACACTTCTGTAACCCCAGTCCCAGAGAGGAGTCTCCTCATTCTTCTTTCACCTTTCTGTGGACACTGCAATCAAGTGATGCAAAGCCTCTCTTTGTTCAGCTGTAATAGACATAGGGAAAAATTAATCAGAACAATCCAGTATTTTTCCATACTTTAAGCCAAATATAGCCATTGATTTTCTTCCCTCTGCCCTTCTGCCTGTAACTATATAGTACTTGATTTCTTTCAGATATATGCATGAAGAATTCATACACAAACTGTGCTTCTCAGATAAAGAAAAGAAATTTTGAAATATCCATGCTGATATAACTGTGGCAATATATGCTATGGTTTGTGATTGTGAAAACTTCAGTGAGAATACAGATAATTTTTGCCCCATTCTCTAGTGAAAGGCCTTTCTTGTGGAGTCCTCCTCTCCATTAGACAGCAATTTTTGTTAAAAACCAGCTAGTGCTGAATGCCTAAGAGACCACTGGCTTTTACAATCTCCCTGCTCATCTAATCCACTTTTTGTGTTTCCTGTGTCTGAATCAGTGGTGAGAAATGAAATTGCACATTATATTTTTTTCAGTCATGATCAATGATTTTGAAGTTTATATCAGTGACTAAATTTAATTTCCTGATGTATCATCATGAAGTGATGGTATTGAGCACGGAAGTTAAAATGACCCAATAACCTCCTTTCTCAATATAAAAAATAAAGATAAATAGTGGAAATACAGTGTTGGGTTTTTTTGCTAATTTAGTAGTAGTTTTGTCTTAAATTTAGACAGTGATATTTTCTAGAGTCATATTTATTAAGTTTTCTGTACTGTGAGCTGCCCTGCAAAAAATTCTCCAGGTTCTCAAGGCTAGGTGGTGGTGAAGGACTGAAGCTGAGCCATCCAACCTCGAGGCTCCCTTGAGAGAACACCCGGATGATCGGCTCCTGCCTCTCAGCACCAAACAGGCCCAGCTGCCCAGATTTCACAGTGCTGGGCAAACATAACCATCATGGTTTTGTTGCTCTTGAGAGCTCAGATGGCAAAAGCCTTGATTGTCAACAGCAAAACCCTCTCTCTTGCTATCAACAATGCAGGGCAGCTTCATGCATTGCTTTCCCTCTTCATTATCTGCAGATACTCCGATGTCTAAAAGCAAAAAGAAGAATAGGTTTCAGTTGCTAAACCAAGATATCAACAGCAAAACACTATTTACTTTGCAGGGTTGAACCTGTGTCTTTATGAAGTAAGAAATAATTGAATTAAGTTTCTCAGTGGTCTATTAATTTGTGATTCTGATTAATAAAATGTACTTTCTTGAAGCTGTCTCTTCTTCCACTAGATATGTTTTTGAATTTTGAAAAAGAGCATTTTGAATTTTGCTTTTCTTTTCCAGTACTACTGTCATATCTTTTTTTCTGTCAGATCAAGGCTTACATGGCTCACTGCATCTATGCATAACAAAAATTTGATTTATAATTCCTGTGAAATTTTCTATAGCTCAGAACCAGCACTTTTTGAAAATGTATTCTGTAAGGACTTGTTTAGAATAGGTGATTTTCTCTGAAAGGTAACCTTAGCATTGCCCTGGCCTTTATGACTTTGACTTGGAAATTACTATTGCAGAGTGCAGAGAGCATGCTTTCCTCAAAAATATTTTCTTAAAATGCTGTGACAGCCTCAGCAGCAGCTATTTTTGGACCATTTCATTTAAAATTAATCACTTGTAGAATCTTCAGCAAGTACATTTCGCAAAGAACATGACTGAGTCTTTTTTGTTTGTATATGAATATAGATGTGTTTTTGCCTATTTCTTTAAAGAAGATTAAAGTCTGTCTTTTTTTTGAACTTGAGTAAGATCTTGTGAATTTCATTGCCTGTATCAGGATAGGTGCAGGCATTCAAGGAATCTCACTCTTGGCTTTCAGGTTCTAAGTCTAAAAAACTTCCTTTTTTCAACTCTTTTCTACTTTTGCTAGCTTTAAGATATTATTAAAATTATTGCTTTGCCTTGTCCAATTTTTTTTTTCTTTATAAATTGGCATGACAGCTGAAGGTTTTTCTAGGATTTCAAAATTCAGTCGGCAGTTTGACTGAAGTTTTCTGCACTTTGCAAATCTAATAGCCAACTTGCCTTTTTTGCTGCTTGCTGGAAGTGAGACAGGGAGACCTGGAGAACTTGAGAATCTGCTTTGACAATGCTATAGCTGGGTCTTTGATATCACACATTAAACAGTATACAGAAACTGAGTATCTGGCACAGCAAACAGTTTCTATTTTGGATTGTTGAAATTTTCCTTTTCAGGTGAGTCCAATACCAAGGCAGTGGCTTCCATGAAATTTATGTCATCTGACTAGCTTGTCTTTTTGCTAGATTTCTGGTGATAACACAGAATCAGGCTTGAAGGTTAAAGATTTTTTATTCTATAAGTATTACTTCTTGTTTACAAATAATGAAGTTTATAGTCTTGAATCATAACTCCTATAGATGTGAAGTGTCATGTATGAAAACTGTCATGAATTTACTGGTCAGATTTTTTTCAAAGCTCCATTCACAGGAAGTATTATTGTCCTGTTTTCACCTGTTTTGCTGCCTTGTTTGTTGTTTTTTTTTTTTTTCCCGAGATAAGAAATTAGAGTAATGGTTTTGCTTTTAGAAACACATTTGCATAAGTAATAAACCTTAGAAGAGGGCACAGGAATAATTAAGGGAAACAGTATTGTTGATTAGATGTTAAAACTAGTAGCTACAAAAACACCCAGCCAACTCTACAAGTAAATACCTTTATTATTTTAGGACTAGAGTTGGCCCCAAGATCTCCCAAAGGAATAGGAACTGATGCATTTCTCACTTGCCATATGACAAATTGCAAGTTTGTTTTGCTTCAATAGCCTTTACTCTAGAAGGAGAGTGTTGATACTGCTATTTACTCATCTGTCATGGAAGCCATACCTCTGAAATCATCAGTGTGTTAGAAAGCAACAGCTAGCTTAAACTCTGTCCAGGCTTTCATGTGCCAGGGCAATGGCTTCGGGGTAAAGTGTGAATAAAGCATTAATGAACTTTCATAATCAGATGGTGCCATTTTCAAGAAAGTAGATTTCCCACTATTATTTATAATAAGCCAATGGACACTGGAACATATGGAGGTGAAATTTCTGATGTGCAGACCATGTGTACTCAAATGTGAGGCCAGGAGCTGAGGACTGAGGAATACAGCATGTCACTGTAAGCGTTTTCGAAAGAGGCAAAATGGAAAAAGTGTTTGAAGGCGAGATGAAAATCATAGAAAACTTCTTCTCATATGGTACCAGAGAGATTTGAAAGAAGACAAAGTTAAAAATCAGTTTTCAAAATGTCATTTTGTTTTTCTAATTTTTTTCTTTGATCTTTGAAGATTTAGGAAAATATTTAGGGCTGACTAACTTCTCTAGTCAGCTGGTAGAAAAATATAGCTATGCTTGGAACTGCTTCATTGAGGTTTATGAAGTTTCATCTTATATTAAACTAAAATTCGTCTTTCAGTGTCAACCTTGTAAATTTCATATGTACAAAAAAAGGATTAAAATTGTATTTAAAAAAATAAAATATTTTTGAGGTAGGAATATCTGTCGAAACATTTTGTATACCTCCAACAGCATGCAAAGGTAAATTCCCTCATTTAAGGAATACAGCCATGTAAATATTATGAGAAACTCTGCCACTGCAGTTTAAAATCTCTCAAGATTTAGACATATAACATAGCAATGAAAAATGCTTGCTCTGGACATGGTTGTTAAGTCTCTAGATATTTTTACTGCTATGTAATCGAGTTTGTAATGCATGCACACATGGAAAGCTATGATATAATCAATGAGGCTTTCTAAAACGCATGATAAAGCTATTCACTAAGTGTAATAGAATAAAAGCTAGAAGGAGAAGCAAATTTCCCCTTCTTTTCTGAAAATGAACTGTTTTCATTGCCTTAAGGAAAGCAAAGAAAATGATGCAGTATGTAAAATACAGGAAGAAATTGACTCTATGGAGTGACAGGGCAAATATACTTCACATTCTAATTTTATATGCTATAGTGCATTCAAGAGATTTTATTGGTTTGATTTGGTTTATATTTGTGTAAGTTGTATAGGTTTTTATTATTGTTTTAAATTTAAGGTTTGTAAAAGAGTTTTGTTATTATGCTTGGTGGGAAATGGATGAGTAACTTAAATATTGGTTCTATAAGGAAATATGTGACATCTCTATTACATTGCTTGTCTGAACTGCAGATATCATGAAATATGAAGAGCATAGATGTAACATCCCTCAGTGTTTCACCCATTTTCCCTCTAAACCAGTTTGATTATTTTAAGTTGCTCAAATTACGAATGTGGGGGGCTTTTTTTTGGACTTTTTTGTTGGGTGGGGTGGGTTTTTTTTGTTTTTTTTTTTTTTTTTTTTTTGTCTGCAGCAATGTTTCATAATTCATTTTGCAAATCACAGTGAGTAAAGTTCAACTGTAGCTTTCTATCTGAAATACAAGGCTGAGTTCAGCTTGTGGCATGAAGTACAAAGTGTGATAGAAGTGCAATTGATAGTAGTGCATGCCCAAGAGGAGCAGATGGGTTGGGAATTAGGAGGTGAGGTTGGAAGGATACTCAGTGTGAAAGGCAGGAAGAAATCTGGTATCAAAGGTGTTAGGAGGTAAGCAATAGCATGGGATCTTAAAATAAGGCAGGAAATTAAATACAAAGGAAAAGATATCCAATAAATGAATGGATAGAGAGAGCAAGGGAGACTGGAGTGGTAAGGAAAGCACTTCAGCACCGAGGGAAATATGAATTTTGTCAAGAGCTTAGCCATGAGGTGGAATTTGATATCCTGGTAGTCCATATGTAGGTAACTTTGCCTTTACTGGTAAACTAATTTTTAAGGGGTGGGGGCTGGGGTGCACAGGGAGTGGGGAAACTTTAATTAATAAAGTGTTTTTCTATGTGCATTTTGCAGTAGTATAATTTTTAAAATGAAGATTACTATTGCACACTTAATGCACTTCTCTTACTTTTTGTAAGTCTCAGCCTAAAGAAAGAAGTTCTACGTTCCACTGCTAAAACAAAGCTAAAAAAAAGAAACTAAACTAAAATAGAATGACCAGTGGTTTTTTTTCTAGACAGACTGAGCAAAAAATGTACATCTCTTTCATGGAAGAACAATATGAACTGCCTTCAGGGATGTGAAGAATAGTGAGAGAAAACTTACTAATCTATAAATGCCTTTTCTTTTGCTCCTAGGTTCAGATATTGTTCAATGGTTAACGAAGAACTTATCGATAGAAGACCCAGGTAATTTCTCTTGTTTTCTCCTCTTCAAATTCTAGTTTGTTTTTTCAAAATTGTTGGATCTGACTTTGTTTTCTGCTGCGGTGGGAATGCCAAGACACCACATTGGATCAATACAATTTCAATAGCTAAACAGACTTAAAATCTTAGAAACCTATACTAACATACTGAGGATTTTGATTATCCATTTTATTGCAGCAGGTATCAGGAAACAATATGAGAGTGATAATGATAGTTCTTTGGTAGAAAATGTGTTTGAGTGCATGAGGAATTTACTCAGTATTATGCTAAATAGTTTGTTAAATACAAGCTCTTTTCTTACTGAATTTTTCAATACACAAAAAATAAATAGAACTATTAAAATACATTATTGCACTGTTAACAAAAGCTAATCTTAAATTTGGACATTTCTATAGCATCTTAAATGGAAAATGAAATTCAAATAAAATCCCTGAAATGAGGAAATTAGGATGAACAGTTGATTGCTTGATCAGCTGGGTTGCAACATGAAAGTAAGGGTTTGGTTCCAAACTCTGCCTTGGTATCTTGTATGCCCAGCAGGAAACACAATTTTGTTATTGTATTTAGCTGTTTTTTATTTCCTGGATTTACAAGAATCTAGTTACCTGATCAGAAATTTTCCATAAAGGAATGATTTTTAGTAGAAAATGCTGAATTGTAGAAATAAGATACCACATGGAGGTTCCCATTTTCTTTTGGTATGAGGGAAAAATAATCGTCCTTCTTTAAAAATTATCAGAATTTATTAAAAATTGGGTTTTTTCTTGCTTTCTTTCGGTTGGTGGGTTTTTTTGCATTTTTGGGAGTAATTTTTTTCTTTATTTTTAAAATGTGTTTTTCTGTCAAATTAGAACTCAAAGTATGATGGTCGCAGAAAGCAAAATCACTGTATTTAAAATTGCGACTTGAGCAACGAAGAACTAACAATACATAATCTGTTATTTGGAAGTAGTCAGTTCACAACATATTGACATGCTATATGAGAGAGATGACTACGTTTTTAGCTAACTTTGAACAGTGTTGCATGCTTGCTTCCTGGAGAAAATGTGGAGGCTTCGCGTGACCTAAGTGTGATATTGCATTTCTCAGTTGTCAGCTACAAACCACTCACCTATCTGTATTTAAAAGGGTTGAAAGATTTTTAGGCTGCGTTTATTTGACATGGAAGCTTAACCTTTATTTGTCGAACCAGAACTGCAATACTGGAATAGCTTGTCATTCAGATTACCTGCTTGTTGCAAAATTTGGAATAGAAAAAGCTTCTGCTAAACAGAAAACATGTCTCCTTGGTTCCTTGTGTTCTTATCCAATTAAAATTAAACAAACACACAAACTACTAACACATGTAACCAAAACACCACAGTAATTTTACTGAAGCTGAGTTTTATCCTCTCAGATTACATGGATGGAAAAAAACCTACCCACAATGACAAAAATGTCTTATGTATTTTGGTCCTAGTCCAAAGTCAGCTATCTGGAGCTGGTTAAATTCTGATCTTCAGAAAACAAATAGCCCTAAATGCTTCCTTTGGGTAATGTTCAGAATTGCCAGATGACAGTGAACTTGACAGATGGTGAGCAAGAACTTTTCACATGACAGAACTTCTGAAAATGTTCTGTTTTTTCAAAATCCGTAAGTGTCTTGCTTTTCATTTCATTTCTGGACAAGTCAATCTAGAACCTCATGTGAAAAAGCCCTTAATTTCTGCAATCTCTTGTCACTGTAATTTGGATTTCCAGTGTCTTCTGATCGCTTTTTACCTGTGTATCAGGTTTAACTCAGTTGTCTTTTAAAACTACCCTGTAGGGTCCTGCTACAAATCACTTGTGAAGCTCTGCAGTTTTGTGATGCAGAAATAAATAATGCCTTACTTTGCACTGAAAATTGTCATCTCTGTCTAAATCTGGTATCAGCCACGTACCTGGAAGAACAACATAAGGTAGATTGGACAGCATATTTTAAGAGTATTTTCTACTCTGTCCAGAAAAATGTAAGGACTACTTGCACACCTTACCTACCAGTGCAAAGCTGTGCAAGTAGTCATGCAAGCAAGGCAGGTAAATTGTGATTTAAGGGGTAAGTAGAGAGATTCACAGAAGAGTCCTCAGGTTAGAAGGAACCTCAGAAGATCAGGTGGTCCGGACTTTCATGGAGGGGCAAGCCTGGGTGAGGTTGCTGAGGACTCTGTCCTCTCTCATCCTGAACACGGCCACTGATGGGACCTCCACCACATCCAGTGATGGTTCTCACTGTAAAAAAATTGAATAGATGAAACCTCTCTCCATGCATCTTGTATTCATTGCACCCTTATCCTCTCAGTGTGGCTCCCTCTGAAGAGAATTTCTGTCCTCTAAGAACTGGAAAAATGCGATGAGGTCCCATCCTGAGCCTTCTGTTCTCCAGGGTGAAAATATCTAACTCTTACAGTCAACTTGCTCTTTAATAAAACACAGAGCTAGTAAGAAGAAAGTGGTGCTACCACACTTTATATACAAAGAAGTAATATTTTGAAATGCATTTTTCCCTTTATTTGCATAGGGAATTCAACTCCAACACCATTTAAGTGAGAATGAAGTAGGCAGCATTATGGATAGTGGGAGAACATAAGGCAGAAGAAGGCCTGACAGCAACATTTGCTTTGGTGTGTTAATAAGTCTAAAGCTTTCACCTGGAAACAGCAATTTAGCAAAAAGTAATACCAAGTTGGAACTTGTAAACTGCCAGTCAATAAAATCATTCAAATTTTTAATAAATTGAAAATAATTTTCAGTGGAATATTTAAAAGATTCTGGCTTGCTGCAGTAGATCTCCATCAAGAAAATAAACTGGAGATGATAGGTGGATTCTGCTAATTTGTACCAGATTTGAAGTTATTTCAGTGGAGCAGAGCTTGTGCCCAGAATAGCTGTGCACAATGCAATGTACAGTTGCTGTTACATTGTTTGCTACTCAATATGTAGTTAAAAAATGTTTGTTTCAGCCTACAATTCATCTGTAAAATTTTAAGGAACAGAAATTGTCCAAGTTATTTTTAATGGGGAAGTTTTATTCAGGCATAAATATAAGCATGATCTCAACCTGAAACGAAGCAATTAACTGAGTTTACAGAACTGTAAGGGCTTGTGGTTTGGCACTTGGACATGTGTTGTCGAATTGACCATTACAGGGTAAGTGCTGACGCTTCACTGATGTTGCCGATTACTCTTAATGTGGAAAATCTACTCCACATTTTCTACATTGTGCTTTCTTTTTTGAAGTGGTCATTAATGACGTGAAATGCACCAGACTGACCACATCAGATACTGAAGTTCCTTTAATCCATAGTGAGAAAAATAGAACAAAAAGGGTAAATGATTTAAAGGTATCAGCTCAAATTCCCAAGGGTGTAGTCCTGAACTTGGTTCTTGCGCTGATTTCTTCAATGTCCTTTCAGCAAACACTTGATTTCTCTATTCCCTAATAGTCAACATTCTAATAGTAAATCATGCTGTTGTCTCCAAAAGGAGAAGGAACTGTATGAGTTTTCCAGTCTTTTCACAAGGAAATTGCGTTATTCACAAAGACTCATTTCCAGTCATCCCATGAATAATTTTCATCTAGATATCCCAGAAAATGCCTTTAAGCGTAGATAATATATTTAGACATAATCCTTGTGTTCCTTTAAAGTACCTTTATTCCTGAGTGTTGCTTATTTAATTTTCTCATAGCTGCCAACCAGCTGAATTTGGCTGGAGGGACTTCTTTACTGAATGGTTGCTCCAGCAGAGCCACTGCAGCTGCTCCAGAGTGCTTAACCTCTGCATTCACATTGCTTTGCTCCAGCTCATTTAGGCAGCCTGTTGAAGTAGTTTGCTATTGCTCTTGGACATCATTCACTGAAGTAAAAAATATATATGACTAAATCTAAGTTCTATAGTTATAAAAAAAGACTACCTTGATTTTTACACCCTTCTGTGATTTTTCAGTTTCAGTTCTCACCATTTGTATGTAGTTTTTTCACATAACTGGTGTAACTAATTTGTAACTAGATGCCCATCAGCATCCATGTGAACTGTGGTCGCTGAGCCAGTGCAATAAAAAGGGAGGGCTCAGTAGCGCAACATCTGTTTCTGTTTCTTCATTTTCCCTCTTTAGTAAAGTCTCTCTCCAGCAGCTGGTGTGCTAATAATGACCTTGAAAATACACAGTACTTGTTTGAAAGAGTTCGAAGAAAAAATGTGGGGCTTTTATTTGAGTTTATGAAAGTTTATTTGAAAAATTGTTCAGTTCTCAGTTTTATCCTTTCCCCAGTGATATGCAGAAAGCTAGAACAGGAGCCAGACAAGATGTTCTAGACAACTGCCATTTGGGAAACAGCAGCAGAGAGCTGCAAACAAAGGGGAGGTGCTTCCAGAGATTGCTAACAGAGAAAAGAGTCTCTTATGAGAATGAATGAAGAAGAGAATGGAAAGGTCATGTTTATTTTTGCAGTCTTTGCATTAATCAAAACCTGTGGAAGTGAAGCAAGAATAGAATGCTCCACTTTTATTATCTTGACTTAAAAAAAAATAAACAACCCAAAACCCCAATAAAAGTAATTTATACTACCTGCCTACCATACCCCTCATACTGGGAACCCAGGGACATCAAACACTCTCATTTTTCATATGCCTGATAGAAATTCAGGCACATTTTGTTCCGTAGCAAACCTCACAAACCTTCATAAATTCTAGTGTAACAAACTTCCCAACTTTCTTCTACTGGGTTTTTGATCTAAGCTTGTCAGATCCTGTAACATTTCAGTGTAATAATGACTTTAATCTCAGATGAACAAGAAGAAAGTAGAACAAAATTCTGTTTGAGAATGGAAAATGTCAGAATTTACAGACACTCCTTTAATACCAATAATATTAACATTGTAAGACTCATGCAAAAAATGTATGGGTCAGGTTTCCTATAATTACAAGCAGGATAGCGGGTACTTACCTTTGTGTGACAATCAGTGGGCTTCTAGCCACTCCTGAGGTTCCAGGAGTGCAATGGTAAATGTTCACGTGAGGAGAGTGTTTTATTTGCCCAAAGCCTTTATAGAGATTTTGTAAATGGTGAACAGAAGTGTAATGTCTTCAATTCAATTGTGACAGGATATATCAGATTTAATGGATTTAATGTTTTTTTCCACTGAAGCTTCTTCCAGATTAGTATATATTATCCTGTGTAGACTGCATGTGTTAGGAGTGTTTCCAAGAGCACACAGACCTGCACAGCCACCTGCTGTGAGATGTTTTTTCTGCAAATGTGCCTGTACTGTTGAACAGTCTCATTTCCATGTAGTCACTTTTGAAAGTTATTAATATGTTCCTAGTTTGGCCATTTGATTTTCTCACTTGTAGGTAGGTGATAGGTTACATCAGTACTCATTTTCAATTTTCTTTGGTGGAGCAGTCATTTCTTCTGATCTTTTTGGTACTGTGACATCTGGTTAAAAAACCACAGTTTTTTACTCTTATTGGGAAGATTCAAATTCTGTGACTGGTATTGATTCAAGGTATGTTACCATGGTATTGGTGACAAAGTGTTTCCTTCACATAGCCTGATAGGTCAAACTATGACAGCTGTTTTATCATGCTAAGCATGACTACATAAAATTCCTCCTTTGTTATTTTCTTAAGGAGGCATTATTTTGCAAGATTTCGTAAAAATAGTTCATGTTTTTTCCCCTTAGTAATTAAGACATTTTATAAACATTTGAATTACCTGGGAAGTATAAATTAATTTTGTCTGTTTAATTTATACATAAATGTGCATCTTGGAGTAATGGTAAAGATGACAAGTATGGAATTTGCTGCTGTCTAGCATAATTTTCTGTACAATAAAATGATTGTAAAAATAAAATGATAGTACTAGGTATTGGTATGACAAAGTATACGTGTTTGTAAAGTTGCTTCTGTGACCAACCTGTCTGATATTGTGAATAGAATACTGATTCAGAAAGGATCTCTTTTGGCTTTGGGCAACCTGACCTACTGAAAGATGTCCCTGACCATTTCAGCAGGGTTGACACTAGATGAAATTTAAGGTTTCTTCCAACCCAAACAGTGCTATAGTTCTATGATTCATCTATAACTTGTGTGATATACACATTTTCTGTATAAAACAGATCTCTATTGATGCTTCCTTATCTCTGATTAAAAGCAAGGCATCAACTGAATTTTTTAAATTTTAGTTTTTCTTGATACTAGCCCTGGTGCTGACTTCCATGGTCTGACTTCAAAGATATTTATTTTAACAGGAAATAATACTGCCTTTAATATTAAAACCTCCAGTGTCTGATACTCAATTAGGTTTTAAAAATTGAAACAAACCAACAATCAGCATACAATTCAGTAGGCAGCATGGGCTTTATTCCACTGAGGTCTTTGAGAGTCTTATTGAGAGAAAAGGATGAAAAAAAGTACTGACTAGAATACAGAATACTGATTACAAAAATAAGTCTGAAAAAGCCTACTGAGATAAAAAGTTAATTGTAAAAATATTACCTGATCAAGATGAGAGAAGCACACATCAGTGCACTTTAATTTTAAGTAATTTCTTTGGAAAAAACTTCAGATGCTCTGTTGCACCATTTGAAGGAATTATTTTCATCCTGTCACAGAACAAATTAGGACATAATCTAAATTACACAATTAAAATCTTTAGCCATGAAGTTAGGGCAAAGTATGCTGTTTTAGAGAGAACTCTGATAACTTTTAGAAATAAATAAATAATTTAATTGCATAAGTTGAATTATAATGACCTTCTTAATAAATTATTTTATTTGTACTAAAGTTACTAGGAATTTTTGTGGTTTTCTTACTGTTTGACAGCCTCCTTCTGAACCTCTGTGATACCAAGTTTTGGAGGTTTAAGAGGAAGAACATTTACTAATTCCCAATTCACACTGGCATAATTAATTAAAAGCAGCTAAATAACTGTCTAGAGACTTCATTAGATTTCTGCTTCCTTGTTTGCCAAAGAACTGTGTTACATAGTAATGGAAAATGCAAGTAGGTGGAAGTGAGATTTTAAATCTGGCCAATTTAATTGAATAAAAGCAGTTGAAATCCTATTTCATCTTTCTGACAGCTGCTGCAGCTATTTATAGTCAAGTAAACAAAAATGTTTTGATATTTACATGTCATATGTAGTATTTGATGACTGAAAGGTTAGTGTGAGGCTTTCTCTTGATTTTGTTAATAATTGACCTAAGGAGTATTTTAAGGGGGTTTTTTTGTAGCACAATAAGAAAAATACTGCTCTACACACAGGGGCACAGTGACAGTCCAACATTTACTGTGCAAGGACATTGCTTGGCATTTCATCTTGGACAGATTAATATTCCCTAGGCACTCGGTCATTTTTTTCAATCTCTCCTCTCCTCTCCTCTCCTCTCCTCTCCTCTCCTCTCCTCTCCTCTCTCCCTTTGTTAATCTCCATGGTTCACAACTCCAATTTTGCTGCATAGAATCTTCTGGTTCTCATTTCTTTATGGTTGGTGGTTGGATCTAATCCATGTGTTCTTCTACATTCAAATGTTCTTCCTCTAATGTTTCTCCCTTTTTCAAATTTCACTGTTTCATGCAGTCATCTACTCAAATTCCACAAATTATCAGGATTTTAATTGTTTGTGTTGTGGAGTGGATGACGAGAGCCGTGTTGACTCTGGTTTTGTAGCTGCAAGACTGCATTTGTCTCCAGAACACTTGGAACCACAAAGTATAAAATATCTAGTGTCAATAGAATTTTACTTTTATAGGTGCTAGAAAACTACTTTTCTCACTAAGTCTGAGGCTTAAATTAATTTAAAAAAAAAATCAAGACATAAAAAGACTCTATTCACCTCAGTTAGGCATGCAGAAATTGTTACAAGTAGTTTACACTCCCTTTTGAAAATTTGCTTCCTAATTACTATCTACTTTATAATACTTCTTATTACAATACTTCATAATATCTACTTTATAAACTGGAAAACTTAACCTTTTAATAGCCTTTAAGCTTATTAGAAATGTTAAATATTTGCCTGTTGAAATTTTGGAATTATTTATGTCATCAAATATAATCTCTAGCATGAATAAAAAAAAAAAACCAAAAAATATAAGAAGCAGCTACTATAGCATGGTAACGGTGGAACCAAATCATAGGAACCAACTCATTATAGTTTGAAAAGACCTCTAAGATCATTGTGTGCAGCCATTAATCCAGCATTGCCAAATCCATCACTAAATCATGCCCCTAAGTTCCACATCTATGCATCTTTTAAATACCTCCGGAGATGGTGAATCAATACTTCCCTGGGCAACCTGCTCCAATGCTTGACAACCCTTTCTGTGAAAAAATGTTTCCAGTCAAAATCACCCCTTGTGCAATTTGAGATTATTTGCTTGTCAGTCGGTTGTTACTTGGAGGAAGAAGCTGGCCCACCCCTGACTGCAGCCACCTTTCAGGCAGTTGCACAGAGTGATAAGGTCACCCTAATACTCTTTATCTCCAGGCTCAACACCCCCAGCTCCCTCAGCCACTCTTCACAGGACTTGTGCTCCAGACCCTTCACCAGCTCTGGTGCTTTTCTCTGGACATGCTCCAGCACCTCAAAATCTTTCTTGCAGTGTAGGCTCAGAAAAACACCTCTAGTTCACCTTGAGCAGCAGCAATTACCTAGCAGCCAATTACTGGGCATGTACAATTGGGAAGGTTCGTATCTAAAATGTTTAGTATTTATCAAAATTCCTTTTCAATGTTGTTTTGTTGTATAATAAATCAGGATCATGTAGTTTTACATTATCTCCTCACAACTCACTTTTTGCTGACTTCAGTAATGTTATACTTTCAGTAAATTTTATATCTGATGTAATTTCATCATTCACACCCTTCTGTAGATAATTTAGGATTATCCTGAACAGTCCAGGACCTATTAAACAGTTACTGTGGTTACCCCACTTCAGTGTAATATTATTATTTCAGTGTAATATTGCACAATTTAGTGCAATAACTGACCTGCTGTGCCTAACCTTTATTCCCTCCTTTTTACCTATTGCTTTTCTCATGATCTGCTTAATACCTTTAGAAAACATTTGACAGAATCATGCCAAGAGCTCCCTGGGTATCCAAGATAATATGTCAACCAGATTTTCATAACCTTGAATGTTCTCTATGTCCACATAGGAACACTCACAGAGTTGTGAGATGTATCCAGCAACAAATATCATCCTGAATCTTCCCTTTTTGTTGCATTTATCTTTATTTTCATTCTTTCTATCCTTTATTATAGTCCCTAATGTGTTGTCTATATGAGTGTCTGTTTTGTACATTCTTTTTTCCCTCATATTTCCCCTGGATGTCTTTCTAAAACCTAAGGACATATCTTTCAACTTTTTTCCTTCGGTACTGAGGATAATTAAATTATAAGTGGCACACTATGGCTAACAGTTCAGCCATTTAATATTTAACTTGCCATAAAACACAGATTGACCATTATTTTGAACCAGATACTTCTGTTCATTTTATCAATTTATTTTAAAGACTTTGATAGTTTTTGCTACTGCTGTTCTCATCAGTCCCATCTCTTCCTTCTACATTTAGATTCTGTCACTAGAGAAGAAATAGGTCATTCATTAAGGCTTCTTCTCTTTTTGTGGGAAAAAAGGCACTTATGAAAGAGTTTTCACTCAGCTATTTTTGCTGGTTAATATCTGTCAGTATTTCTTTATTTTTAATAGCAGAGTTTGTCTGGCTGAACTGATAGTTCTCTATAATTATCTGTGTAAATCCATTGCAAAGGGGAGAAGTGAGCACTAGGAGTGGGAGTTATGATAATAGGAACAAGGATGGTATAAAATAGACTTTTGCAATATTAGAAATTTCACTCTCTCATTTTGATGAGGACAGTGAAATATATTTTATTTGCCAACCAAACTACTATAAATAATGGACAAAGAAAACTCTCAAAAAATGATCCTGTTTGTAATAACTACCTTAGGGATTCTTGTGTATGTGCATCCCAGATAACTGAATCTGATCACATAGGGAGTGGCATGCTATTCTTCAGAAAAGCCACCTCCACATTCTTTGTTATTACCCTTCCTGAGCTTTGATGGCACTTTTTCTTGATGTGTGTCTCAATGACACCAATTTACTTGTAAAGCTGTTAAATCCTCGTGGACTTTAAAAATCACAACACTCTTCCCACAGAAAAAAAAGTACATTATTTTCAGTATTTTATGCTCTCAGTTTGCTGGATGTATGAAAAATGTTATAAAGAGAATTGTTTTCTTTTTAGAATTGAGTGCAGTAAAAGAGGCAGTTATTTTTCTAGCTGTGGCTGCTGTGTGTTCTTTGTATTTTCTGAACTGCTTGGTCATAAGTGGGTGTTTTGTGATTATGATAGCAATGCATGACAAAGTTAGTGGTTGGTGCAATAGCAATTCATATCAAAACAGACTTAGAGACTAAAAAAAGTGTCATGATTCATCTTGACCAATAGTAATCACTGTGAGAGTCAGTACTACCTATTTCTTCCCTCACCCAACTTCACGACCTTCCTGCTAGCTGATGTCCCTCTGATTCAACAATATTATCTTCTGTACAAATGTTATCTTTCTGAACAAATATTTTGTGCACTGAAAATGCCTGCACTTATGTTTTGTATTTGCTGGACACGAATCCAAGTGGAGCATCAACCACACTAGTTATTCACACGCCCCACATCTGCCAAACCTTAAAGACAGGTGTCCTCCTTTCAAACCCCATCCCATATATAAAGCTGTCTGTGGCAGTGCCTATTGGTCATGTGCCTGGAATGTGCTTTTCTAAATGCTCCAGTGCTTGTGGTGTCCAAGCAGAGCTGACTGAGTGGGCAGTTGTGCCTTCCCTTGAGTGTGTCAAAGAAGGGAAGAAGCAATGGCGCTGTGCTGTGGCCAGGAAAGCACCGTGTCTGAGGGAACTGTGATGTAAAGTACCTTTCCTGGCTGATACTAACATGCACAAATTCTTGGGTGTCATGTGGAGAATGAATCACATGCTTCCGCACTGAACATTTGCAGCCAAACAATTTCATCACATATCTGTAGATTCAGCCACTGGGGGCAAGAAAAGTAGGAAGATCTGGTGTACTAGCAGTGACTGGCAAAGAGTATACAAAATACCCTGAAATAATAGCATAATAATTGTAATACTGAGCAGAAGTAGTCTATGCCCAGTATTTTGGGTCTTTTACAGATGCTTGAAACTGTGGAGCAAGATTTCATCTGAAGGAATTCTTGAAAGTAGTGTATTTGCAGTAATTGGAATTTTTGTAAAATTTTGGTTTTTGTCTTTAGCAGGTTTGCTCAGAAGGGTGCACTTTATATGACTTTAAATATTAGCTCAGAGTTTCACACTGGAGGAGGGAATGAGTGAAGTGTTCAGAAATATCTTACAGAGATAAGTTCAGAGAGTCATTAGGGAAAACAAGACACACAGATTTTGATTTCCTCTATTTTGCCTTAGAGAAGCATGGGAATCAAAGCTTAAACCAAAAAGTTGCAGTTTCAGAGGAAGACCCAGAAGGAAAAACAGGAAACCCATACTTCAAAGGAGTTTGGAATTCACCCTACTATCATTTTGATTTGAAGAGACAAGAGACATCAGTGATAGAAGAGCAAAAAGTCTGTAATTTCTACAAAACTGAAAATAGAAAAGATCAAAGAGTAGTAATAGTGAAAATAGAGGAGAAGTTTAATAAATGCTGACTTTCATTTGTACAGCACTAGATTCCACCAATGGAAGGCCCAATTGCTGGTGTGATATTGATAGGTACTTTAAAAAATTGAGGCTGGAGATGACAGGGAAACTATGAAGGCAATTCTAAACATTTTCAGGCCGCTTTTCATGACTGCATACTGGATGAACTGTGACAAAATCTAGTTACCAATTTGTGCCATGTTCGGTTTTGTCTGGTAATTAAGTCTACCTGTTGGTTACAGCTTGGATGGATTTCTTCCAGCCTCTGTAGCAGCGCGTTTCCAGTTTGTTAAACAAACACCACAAACAAATATTCCAGAGGTGAAGTTATAGCACTGCTCAATGCCAACACCTCACTCCTCATTTGCCTGTTTCTTGACACCTAATGTTGCAACTTCAAATTTTTTTTTCTTTTTATTTTTTGATCAACAAGAAAGCTTTGGTTATCACCTCAAGTCATTGCATTTTGACATCTCAGGCATCTGCTTTTCAAGATACAAATTTATTAAGAGAATAAAAGCAGACTTTAATAGGACATAGGAGTTAATATGTAGTGAGCTGAAATGCAGTGGGAAACAATCACATAAGAAAATTAACAGGTAATACTTAAAAAGTTATAAAATTGAGGGTTTGTACGTTTCTAGCTGGGAGATGCAGCTTCTTTTTCAAGGACTACTTTTTCCCCCCTCCAATGTGATAATTTCTTTTTTTTTTCCCTTTCCTGTGAGCGAATAAAGGTGTTTTGCTTTGTTTTTGTTTTGTTCTTTTCAGAAACTGTGGGCCAACTTCCCCTTTACTTCAGTCTTTGATGGTGACATATCTTCTGCTGATCTTATCTGGATAAAAGTTTTCAGATTTAGGTCAGTGCCCCCATTCACCCACATTCTGTGAGCACATAAGGCAAGTGTCCCTGTAGCAGAGTAATCAAGAAAATGTTCTTAATCAGGCATGAAAAGTAGGACATTGTGATTACGTAGATGATTATGACCAGATTTATTGCTAATACAGTATCTAAATCTTGCCAATGCAATATTTAAATACCAACTGTGTCATCCACTACAGTGGATTAGTATAATCAGGCTGTGGTCCTTCTTGTTGTGCCAGTAAGATGCCCCTACTTTTTAAACTTCTCGGACAAGCCTGGATGCAGCTGAGTCTACTTAGTCTCAGATTTGGTCAACATTTGATGTTTAAAGGCGTATAATATAAGGAGGTGCAGCTAGAAATGTACAGGTTTGCAGTCTTTGGCTTTGCAGAATTCACAACTACAAAGCAACAAAGCATAAATGTTGCTACTCCAGGATTTTATCTCTGCATTTGACTGGATTTAGTGCATTTTAGTCACCCATCCTAAAGTGTTCTTCACCTTTGGGCTGGATGTACTCTTCCAGAATCCCTGCTGGGGGGAGTTTCCACCCAGAAACTGTGTCCAGCCTTGGAAGACCAGTTTGCCAGTTGGACCAGTCTCCAGAAGCATTTTGCACCCTCTCGCAGGCTGATGTAGATGAAAGTCAGTCACAAGCATCTCATCTCCCCATTGCTGGAATACACTAATCATGTGAGCATCCAGAAATTCCCCCTGAAATACCCACCTGCTGTTCTTATCTTAGGGCAAACCACACTGCCCATCAGAGACAGGGGCAGAAAGGGGAGGATACAGGAAGACCCAGCTGTCTTTCATCACTGTCACAGTGCCTGTTTTGCTGCATATTTTTGCAAAGAAAGTAGTTGATGTTTCAGGTGTGCATCATTGTTCCTAGACTTGGGATGCGCCGCATGTTACACATCATCTCAGACTGTGAGGGTGGAAATTACCATTCCTTGGGCAGATGACGACTCATAGCCCATCTTTGATAGGTTTTCCTCCTTACCTGCTGAGTGATGCTCCTGCCAAAGCCTCTGCCCTATTGACGGCATCAGCAGACACTGTCTAGCACAAGAAAAATCCTACCTATTTAGTTAAGATGCTTTGTTGACAGATAATGTGGTTTGTGATTGTTATCTTGAAGTATGAATCTCGTTTTAATTGCGTTTGGGTAAATAGTGCCTCTTCCTTCACCACTGGGTTTATCCTCCTTGAAATGGCTCGCACCAATTGCTGCTCCCCTTACAAATTCAATTCTTCAGATGGGACAAAAGAGAGTGGTTTGCAGTGTTGTGGGCGTTCAAGAATGTTTCTATCTGGTTTATTTTCTCCTCTTTAAACACCAAAGTCAGGCCAAGACAGTGAGTCTCCCCTACGCTTTATGTCAGCATGAGAAGCAGGTTGTATTTTATTACCCTAATCCTTTGCAGCTTGTGTTCACACTGGCAATGAAATGACAGCAGGAGTGAGGTGAGAGTAAGTGATAAAGTCTTGGCATTAGACACTTACAATGAATGTGTGCTTGTGAAGTTCTGACTCATTAATTCTTTTTCCAGGCTGCTGTGTGGCTTAGCTGTGCACTTCAGTACTGTGATGGATTTTAGATTTGTCAAATAACCCAGAATACCAAACACTTTATTGTTTCATGGAAAGGGAGGTTTTAATTTGTTTGATATTTTTTGATCCTAAAAATATATGAGAATTGGGAAGTTTGGGGTTTTCACTGTTTTTTACATCATAAAGCAATTTTAAGGATGCAAAATGCACAAAGTCGTGTTCCTTGTAGGAAATCTTTCCACACAGAACATAAAACAGACTCCAGAAAAGGACTTTTGAAAGTGGAGCACAATTGGAAAATACTCTATTTTTCTTTCCTCACCCCCTCAGAGATTACTGCAAGGTGCTTCAGATGTTGCGAGACTATACCGGTGTGATAGCATAAAGTGTTTTATGGACTTCAGAGTAAAAATAAATATAGATACCACATCACAGATAGACCTGAGATGTGTAAGAAAAAAAAGAATTCACACTAATCAATGAAAAGATATCCTTTAAGGGGTTTCAAAGGACAGACACATCTTTATTCCAAAGAAGAACAAGGAATGTTCTTCCTTTAATTCCCTCCTGTGGACATATCATAAGAAACAACTTGTTCTGCCAATATCATACCCTGCAATTTAAGATGAACAAACTGTCAGCAATCCATGCAATACAGTAAGAATAAAACTGCACTATGTTTAAAAAGAAAATAAAGTCAAAACTCAGCCATTAGGGTATGTTTTTAATTCCTTTGTTTTTGTCAGATTACATTGTCCCAAAGCATTGAAAATATCTGACTCTTGTATAACAAAGTATATTGAAAGTGACTGACATTTAATATGTCAAGATCACTGTCTTGTAATGGCACAGCAGATGGTGGGCAATATTTTGTCTCACAGAAATGATTTCTAATCAATCTATGTACGTGTTGCTCACTTCACCCACTCAACTAAATAAAGTTCAACAGCAAAGTGAACCAAGGAATTTTTAGTTTTTTCTGAGCTTTTAGACCAGCAATATTTTACACATTAAGAATCAAATCTACACCCAAAGTAGTATTTTGATTTTATATAAAATATTTTGTATCCTGCTGAATTGCAACAGGCTCATAAAGATGCATTTCTGTCTTTCACCTGAGGAATTCTTCTTCCATTAGCTGTTGTTTCTCCCAACACTTTCCTGTTTATACCTATAAAAATTAAAACAGTGATTTGGGTAAATTTGTTTTTTGAATGTACCGCTCCACTTTTCCACAGTTTAATTACTAGGAAGTACCTGGAACCTTAAATCAGATAATTGATATCTTCAAAAGAAGGTGTCGAGTTGAGGAAGCCAAAAGTCTACTCCATTTTACTGCTTATACCTTCAGAAGCTTTGTCTTCCTCCGATTTTTTACAAGGCATCTTTGGCTGCAGTTTGTATTCCCTGTGTAGCAGCTGACTGCCATTTGAATTATGCCTTCTCAGCGAGGCTATCTGGGTGTGACTGCGGATTTTGTTTTTGCTCTGTGTTTTTTATACATAATGACTGAGGACTGCGAAATAATAGTTGTGTAGATATCACATTTCTGTGTGCATCTGTGTACACTTGCCATCTAAAAATCCAGGTTTTTTTTTTCTTTTCTTCTTCTTTTTTTCTTCTTTTCCAATTTTTTGGGTTTGTATTCTGTGGAAACCAAGGGTATGAGGAATATTTCTCTGTCTGCTCTGGGGTGCCCTGACCCCCAGGAGAGCACTAACTTTGACCTTCATTCATGGAGAACGTTTTTTAGACTTCAAGATAGATTAGAATCCACAAAAGTGTGAAATGGATTATAGAGAGTAGTGTAGGTGTATCACTTAGTGAGAAATTTAGGTTTTGGGTTTTTTAGTATGTTGTGGATGGAAACAAGATGGAGGGCACAGGGTGTTGTCCTGGGTTTCTTTTTCATGCTTCTTCTTCCTTCTTCTTCATGCCTTTGGGTGGCATTTTCTAGTTGGGCAGAAAAGTCCGCATTGTGGGCTCTTTGGGATCAGTTATTGGGTTAAAGGGGAAAATAATCTAGATGTCAGTTCTTAATTGGATAGTTTAGTCTTAAAAGACCTTGTAACAAGAGATTGTTAGCCATTTTGTGCCTTCTAATAAAAAGCTGCCGAACTTAAACTACCTGTTTTACTCATAAGAAGTAATAAACACTTGAGTCTGAACATGAACTACTGTCTCAAGTGTCTTCAATCCAGACCCAGAGAAACCGACAGTATTCTGAATACAAATAAACATTACTCTATCTACCTGGCAACCAGTATGTCTAAAAGCATTTCTTTCAGACTTCTTTTTTCATCTTATCTAATGTACTTCATAGATGTTTTTGATGTTCCCAACCTACATTTGCCATTTTTCCAGATGAAATGTGCTTCTTAAGTGAAGATCCTCTAACTTCATATGCAGGAATGAAGATATAGAAGCCGTCTGTATTTGAGTTCTAGGAATTTAGGCATGTCAGATTAGTCTGTTGCTGGCTTAATTTTCCTTTTCAAGCTCATGGGTTTGTTTCCTAAATACTACTGTTGTACTTCATTGGCTTCTTACAGTAGTTATTTCTCAGTCTGATTTCAGCAAATTGAGATGGATATCAAAGTGTTGCCTCTGTAATATACTGGGCAGCCTCTTGCTTGGAGATTAGAAACCTCCTGAGAGCTGAGTTTTCTTTCTGTGTTGTAGTTCCACTGCTGCTGCACAGAGAACATCGGTATTAGCCCTTTACCAGCCTGGTGTGAGACAGGAATACAAACTTGCGGATATTACTTACTGGGTATAATTTTGTAACACTCAAAGTGTGAGCTACAGTGGATCTTAGGTGAATACTAAAAGGGAATATTTATGCATTTATATTCTTGTAATTCTGAAACAAGCAGATGGATTGACAACCATTAAAAATGAAAATTAATTGTCTATTAGTTAAGGAGATAAAAAGAGAAGTTCATATGTCCATATTAAGGCTTAGTAGCTGAATGGAAAAGATACACCTTAACATTGAGTTAGTGTGAATTCCAGCTGAATGAAATTGCTTGAGGTAAGAGCATAATCACCTCACACCCCACACATAACTGGAGAAGAGATATAGGCTGCTAATTCAGACCTTAAATAACTGTAATTGACTTCTGAAGGAGGGTAGGTAACTATTTTTTCACAGGATGCTATTGTGACTCTCTACTTGCTTTTGTGAGTCAGTCAGTGAGAGAAATACAAACTCTTACTGCTACTGTATTCAGCCTTGCGTGGAGTATAGGCTGTTCTGGCAGGAACTTTCAAAAGTTTCTTCTCCAATTGTCTTCATCCGTTTTTAATCTTCTATATTCCACTTCTGCTTGACCCATCTAGTGTCACAGAGCTGTAATTCAATTCAAGCTGAGAGGGACCTCAGGAGAAATCTAGTCCAACTCCTTGCTCAAATCAGTGTAAACTGTAAAGTCAAACATGTTGCCCTGGACTTTATCTGTTCAGGTCTTGAAACCCTCCAAGGATACAGATTACACAGTGTGTCTGGGCAGCCACTCCTGCTGCTTGGCTGAAAGTCGGGACTATACCTGATTTGGTTTATTACCATTTTCTCTTGTATTTATTTCTTCATTTATTTAATTTATTTCCCTGCAAATCCATAAAGATTGTGGCTCCCTCATTTTGCAATTTCCTTTCAGGTATTGGAAAGGTACTTCTAGACACCTCCAAAACGTTTTTTTTCCAATCTGACAAAGCCCAACTCCTCCATCCTCTCCTTATAGGGTGCATTCTCCAGCCCTAGTGATCTTGGTGGACTACCGCTTGACTCACTCAAAGTTTGCTGATGTCTTTCTTGTAGGGCAATGGACACGTTAATCATAACTAGTCCAGATATGCTCTAAACATTGCTGGGTAAAGGAAATAATATGAGCTCCTTGTGATCTTGAAAAAGATTACAATTCAGAATCCAAGAATCAAATGAAAGAAATCTGGAGGCAATTTAGTGTAGGTTAAATCAAAAGAGAATGCACTCATCTTTGTCAGAGCTCCCTGGCAAGCCCTGTCACCCTTATCTGAGAAAGCCTTTCTCTAGAAAAGTCAGCAAATTTCTTCTTTGTTTTTCTCTCATTCCAGCAAGGTACATAATACATGCAAAAAAAAGAATTTTTTGAGTTGGTGATAAGTTATAGTGATAAGATACAAGGAGCAAAGAAAAGCTTAATAAAATTAAAAGGCACATGAACTCAAACAATAAAAAGAAATCTCAGTGACTGACACAATACAGAAAGCATTGATTCAAAATTTCTGATTCAAGGGATAATAAGATTTAGCAGCTTGAAATGAATGAATAACAACAATATATAAACTTTTTATAATTAGGACAAAGTTTGGATGGGGATTTGCAGACACCGCAGTCACAAGGAACAAAGCAACTCCCTTCCTTCTGTTAGAGAGATTTCTTGTAGGCTTGCAACTGGAAAAGTCTAAACATCATTGTGGAGTTTTACATCAGGCTGGAGAGCTCATTGTCAGAGAGGATGTGTTGTATTTCAGGTAATGGTTCTGGCTGGAGGGACAAGAATCAGTTTGGTAAACACAGAGATGACAAGAAATATTTGGTATCAAATAAACCCTGTAGGGTTATGTGCTCTCAGTTAAGTTCTATCCAGATCCCTTTTCTTGTTCCTTTCATGTTTGCTGGCTTTTGTCCCTCTGCTTCTCCTGTATCTCCTATGTGAGTCAATGTCTTCAGGTGAGCAAAGGGTGAAGGAGGGAATTTTTTGGGATGCTAACGAAATATGGGTAAATAAATAAGCCTTCTCACATTGAAAATAATAATGGGTGAAACATAAGTGAATGTCTCTTTCTGTGTTTGTCAGCAAGAACACAGGTGTCAGGACTCAAATTTCTTTCTGTGTGATGATGCTTGACTGCTGGTTGGGTGCTGCAGTGGTGTTTTGAAGAGTCAGGACAAGCCAAATCTGTGCTAGCATTACTGAAAGCCAAATTATAGGCAATAGGAAGAAATGAGCGCTTCTTAGAGGATGATATGAATCTGGGCATTATCCAGAGGGGTTGTGGTTTCTCACTCCTTTGAGTTATTCAAAAAACACTTGGACAAGGTCCTCAGCTAGTAGCTTAAGGTTTCTCTGCTTGATTGAGGGAGTTGGACAAGATGACCTTCACAAGTACCTTCCTACCTCAACTGTTCTAGGAACCAGTCATCCTTTGCTATTTTTCCAGTAATAAACTTTTGAGGAAATCTCTATCTTTTGCCATAGCTCTGATAAAGCTACTGAGAAAGATATCATGTAATTGGAATCAACTATTTTAACATGTAATCAGAAACTATTCTGAAGAAGAAAAGCAGGCTGCACCATCAAGGTAAAGGTGATAGCTGTTTTCAGCTTCAGAACAAGTGAGTGAACATTAAGGCTACCTTTTAATGTCAATATAAGTAGTGGAACTGCAGCTACAAGTGGGATATATAAAAGCTATTTGTTAAGGAAAGTGCAGTGTTCTTTTGGTTGCATCATTATATTACACCGAAAAAGACAGCTCTTTCATGATGGTAGGACTTAGAGAACAAAGTGGTTATCTGCAGGATATCAGGTGAGTCTTAACAACAAAACTAAACTGCTGAAAATATGTTATTTAACTTTTTAAGGTTATCGTTCCTTTTTTCCTTGAAACAGTTGAAGCTCTGCATTTGGGAACTCTGATGGCAGCACACGGCTATTTCTTTCCAATCTCCGACCATGTTCTAACACTGAAGGATGATGGCACCTTTTATCGATTCCAGGTAAGTATTTTCAATATGTTCTTGACTTGCACAAATGGAGGTTCAAAGACCTTACAGATAAGTTCATAGCAAATATAATCATACTTTGTTTCTTACATAACCTGGTAAAAAGTATAAATTCCCCTAAAAATAGCAAATTGTAGAAGGATTTTATTTATAATTTTTCAGCAAAGTGTTGATATGATGATGACTTTTGATATTTGGAATAAAAGTGTGATAATGCTGAGTGTGGAGCTATCTCTCATGAAATAAATTAATGTACTATTTTTGAAATATAGTAAACTATATTATATTATTGCCTCTTATTCCTAGTATAGTTTGAATTTAGAAAGGGGGAGATATTTTAAATATCAAGTCTATACCAGAAATCTGATAAATAACGGAGGTAATATTTATTTTTCTTCTTTTGTGAGAGTTTCTTTACTGGTAACTCAGTAGTATCACAGTAGTGTGTATTCTTCTAGCAAGTACAGAGACATTTTTATATTGATCTGTCAGTCCCATTGCATACTACAAACGGGCAGATGGTTCAGAACAAGTTGGAAGCATAAATATGTACATAAGTCTTTACCTACACTTGCATATATATTATTCAGAAACCCACATAGTTGTATTTCATTATATTATATTTCAAACTAAGACCCTGAGAGCAGAAGCGTTGTTTTTCTAATAATGGCTAGTGGGCTAGAATTTTGCAGAACAATATTGCTAATGACTTGAAACAAATATGTCTGCAAAGTACCAGATTATGGATTCAACTGAAATAATTCACTTTGTTTGTCATGTGCCGCTTTTGACAATGGTGGCTGTGTTCTGTATTGCTCTTTCTATTAGGTGGTGTTCCTGGTCTGTATCACCAACAGCTGCTCCCAGCTCTTGTTTAGATATTTATTGCTTTGAAATGATATGATGACTATCACTATGAAATTGAGTTTGTTAATTCTTCTCTGTTGCTTCTAACTCTATTAAATGCTCAGTAAAAAAACATCAGGTAGAACAACATGTATTGTCTTCAAGATATATAGGTCAAAACTTTGTCTTAAACATTGTTTAAATAAGAAGCCATCAAGAACAAAATAGTACTGAAATTGTGATCTTTTAAATGCAGAAGAAAACTGGTGATTGGAGACCAGTCATAGTTTCAAACATCGTATTATATTAATCTCTCTACAATATTTTCACCAATATTTTGGCTCAAGTCTCATAGACCCGTGTAAAGGAAGAGAAAGACTTTTAATATTTGTGTAAATCAAAATCTTAGCATGAATAGAATTAAATATGCACAGCACAGTCTGGCAATGAAGAGAGTTATCGCATACATGCAAACAATATTATCCAGTTTTCATATTTAGATCTTGTGAGTCAGACTGCAAAAAAGTTGTTCTTCAGCAGAACAGAAAGTTAGATGTGTACATGGGTAAAACTAAGAGCAAGCATTCCAAGCCTCCTCCCCTAGATCCACAGTTACCTTTGGTCCTGGAAAGACTATTTGAAAGAAAAGGGGTTTTTTAAGCTCATGAAGCTTCAATCCCCTCAGTGCTCAGTATAAAGAAGAGTGATGGCACATGGTTGAAGGGGCTTGCTGATGTCCTTATAAGGTAAGTGGAAAGGAATCCTGAAGTGGTTGAGGCTCCAGTTCTTGGCTTGGTGTCTGAATAAGCAGTGTCCAGAAGGACAAAATATACAAGGACTTAATTTTGTGGAGAATAGTACTTTCAGGAGTGCTAGTCATTGAATTCTGCACAGCTGCCTCCATCTCTAGCACAAGAAATAAGCACCTCTACTGGCATGACCGTCTGACTGAAGCAAAGTACAGACTAGAATTAGCTGCACCGTGGACCACTGAGAGTACTGCAGCTACCCTGCTGTGAGCTTTCCTCAGAGAGGTCCACAGCCCACATTTGGACACAAAGCTTCAGCAAGGGCTAGACTGTATAATCTTCTCAGTGTATTTGCATAAGTTAAGAATTTGGTACCTATTTGACAAGTGCATGTGAAATAAGGCGCTTTAATCAAGTGTTGCTCAGTCTGTATCTGCAGTGTTTGGCTTGTTTGCTGTTCTCTGGTACCTTTTTTGTGTTGCTATTCCTATGCGAAAATGTGACTTTGCTGTTGTGACAATGCAACTTCAGCTGTTAATATATAGGATGAGAAAAAAATCATAGTGGTGACATACTGCTAACTGGGGTTATAACAGCAAAATTTGTGTGCTTACATCTCCACGTTCCCACCAAAATAACCTGGTATAAAATCTGTTACTGAACTGCTAAATTAGAAGATGAAGAGAACATATTAAATGGGGAGGAAAGTTTGACTGCAAATGTGTGAATTTTACACTAGAATAGATGTTCATGTTCTCTGCACATAGTACCCTCTTAGTACTGGACAGGATTCACAATTTCTGGATATTTTGATAAAAAGAGAAAACCATGCACCTGCCAGCACTGAAAAGTTCAGAAGCCAGATCTGCAGAGAAATCTTTGCAATACAAAGACCTAACCTACAAAAACCAGACTAGCTATAGTAATGTTCTCCATGTGCTTGATGTTTTGTTCTCAAAAGGGTGACACATTCCCTCCTGAGTAAAATTATCTCTAGCTTGTTTTAAACCACCTTCTGTTGTATAGAAATAGCTAAAAGCAGTGCAGATTGAGCTTCATTTGGACAAATGCCCATTTATGGGCAAAAACTATTCTTTTCCAGTTATTACTCTGTTCCAGTTATTACCATCAGGAGGTAAGAGTATAGTTACATCTGCTTTTTTAAATAATATGAGATTAAAAAAAATTATGGATCATTCAGTGACCTACTCAGGTGTTAATTAGGTTCATTTCTGTGCTATCAATTTAATTCAAAGGAGATGAATATAAATATTAATTGCCTTATTAAGAGAGGAATTTTTTTATTAGGCTCCATAAGAAAAAGCAGAAACAGCTGCATTGCCTTTTCCTGGTAATTTAAACCTGTGACCAAAAAAGGAGCTCACCATCTTCCTCTACCTGAGAGCAAATAAATATGAGGGGCCCAAATAAGAAAAGAAAGCTGCATCTTGGGAAACATATCTTCCCTGGACCAGGTATTTCATTTATGTCCACACAAATGATAATATGTCCATCTTGAAGAGGAATGCCTGACTTGCCCTCTCAGCTGGTAAGCCTCTGTAATACCATCCCACAAAAAAAAAAAAAATGCTAATTTCCTCAACAAGCCCTGAATGCATAGTGTCTCCTGATGTTAATTGTGAAAAATAACATTTTCCAGTATGTTTTGGCTGTAAACAAACTCCTAGGATACCCAAGACTAGTGGTAGTCACACTCCCATTTTTAAATGAGATTAATTCATAATTTAACATTAATTAATTTTCTGAGATGAGGGTTAGGTTTTGCTGTTGTTTTGTACCTTTTATGATGAAAGGCAAAAATATCTGAGGAAAAGTATGAAAACAGGAACAGTTTCATGTGAAAGCAAGAGTGAAGACAGCAGCAAAATTCATGGACCTTGGAAAGACAAAGGTATGGACTTTGGTATCTTGTCCTGTTCTGCCACTGGGAATGCTTTCTTGACAAATGCATTTAACCACTCTGGTTTGTTTTCCCATTCCTAAAATTCAGGATAAAATTGTATAGCTATTACTGTAAGGATCTTGAAATATCTTTGTTGCAAAATAGTTTAGAGTGTGAAGTGTTATGGATACCTCATGTCTCAGGTGGAGTTACGTTGCTTTACACATCTCTTTGGGTCAGCCTTACTGAGCTAGCTTCTTCTTGGCTCATTCTGGACCAGCCTCTGGCCATTCTGAATTCTGAGTCTGTGGCTGAACATCACAGCTCTTCAGCCACTCTCCAGAGCTCTTCTGGATCACCTGCTGTGCCTTGAGGGAAGGATTTTATTTGAAGCCAGATTTTAGAAATGAAAAAGAAACAAGTCATATTATGCAGAATTTGGCAGATTTTTTTGGCAGTTGCAGGTGTGATAACTAATTCATTGTCTTTTCAGGTCAGGCTTGGTATATACAGGTTCTGTTAAGGTTTCTGAGGGAAAAAGATTTTAAATCTATATGTCTTCCTGACTCCCCCATCAGTGCCACTTTTGATTTTTTTTAACTCCTTAATCAGGCACACTTTGCCCCACACTGCTTTCCATGCTCATCCTCTTTTTGATTAGAAAAGAGGAGTCACAGAGCCAAAATCTTGTTTCCAGATTCCTCAACCTCTTTTTTAATTATACTGAGCTAACCATGGAGCACTACTTGCTTCCTGTATGGGATTGACAGTGCTAGACTAGCATTCTTACCCTTTTGCTTTACCAAGAAATAATTTTTGTGAAGTGCAATGAATATGAAACAGAATGCCAGTGAAATCTGCCATCCATCATGGAAAGCATTTGAGATTGTGCATAGCCACTTTTCAGCAGAGGCTTCATTTCTGCTGTTTATAAAGACTCCCTGGTGCCTGAGAGAAGAATAGCAGTAATATGCAAAGGTTTATAAGTGATTTGAATACTCGTCCCCCATCCAAGTAATTGGATTTTAAAAAATTTTGTGGAGTGGAACACAGCAGCTTCAGAGACAACTCTTTTCTTATTACTATCAACAAGGGGTAGCTGAAAGATGCTTAGTGATTTTCCTCCTTGGTTATACAGTTTAATGCATAGAAATTAATAATGTTTATAAAAGCTGATGGATAACACTGAGTTTTACAAGTGGTTATTTCATTAGCTCAGATATTGTTATTGATTAATTTTGAGGTAAAGCCAAAGCAGATCTATTTACTTTATCACATGGATTCCTTACAATGCATAGCAGCCACTGCTGATAGTTTGTTTATTGTGGAATATGTGCTATATTACAGGATTTTGTTTCATATGACTTTATTACAGCAGGATTATGGATTTATGTGGTTAGGTTTACCTGATGATATTAGTGTATAACTCAAGAGACCAGTATGTGTTTGTGTGTGCAAAACTAGTTTTCTGGTTAAAGGGCATGGAGGTCTTTGCAACGGTTTTGTTCTGGAGGCTTAAATGTATCTGGAATCACATTTGCAGTGCTAGGTAAGCCTTATTTCTCTAGCTCCTGACTTGTTCTGGCTGCTGATTCAAGTTACACCTACAATCAAACAAAGTGCCTCAAAAGCATACTAAAGCATACTGATAAAAACTGGCAGCATCATTTCTGCCTGGGCTGATAAACAGTGCTTGACTTTCCCATAGCCGCTCTACCACCCACCTTCCTTCAGCTGTAAGTGGGATGTCATGGCAAAATGACAAATGTTCCCTCTTTAATACTTCTTCATGATGAACTGCTTCATATTTCCTTCTGAGGAGAAGTAAAATTCTCAAGGATGATAATTCCTTCAAGTTTTCTACACTCATGGAAGACAACCAAACCACATCAGTATTTCATTATCTTCTCTTTGAAAATGGTGATGTTATGTAATGTATGTGTTAATAAATGTACATGCTATACCACATCCATAGCTCTCCTGGGTGAAATCTTCACTTATGAGCTTCTGCATCATGAAACCAGGAACACAGATTGTGTAATATTCATTCTATAGGAATATTCAACATTGCAAGGGATGCTATAATTATTCTACAGTGCATTTGGATATGTGATTTGTAACAAATAGTTGAACCAAGCTTTGTTTGCATAGTCCAGCAATTTAGAAGGTAATTTATGTGAGCAGAGCCTCCCTGCATTGCTGTGGAATATTTTTAATAGATCAGATGAGAACAGGCAGCTTTTTCCTTTGCACATGCCTCCTATTCTCATTCCTGACCTCATTCCATTAGGCCAGGGATCTTCTTATCAGACTCTTTTTATTTCCTAATCCTTCTGTGTTGAACAAGGCAAATCTTTTTCCTGTAGTCTTCATGGATAACCTCACCAGCAAATTCTTCTCAGAGATTGTTAAATATCTGGAGCGTGAAATTGTGTGGAGACTTTTGAAACAGAAATGGAAATGTAAACTCAGCACATGCATTATAGTCACGTGTTATGTGATTAAACTGTTTGATGTCTGTAATAAGGAACAAGGTAAACTTCAGATTAAGACCAGAATTTTATGACTGTTAAAACCAAGCAATTAGACAAGAAAATGTGGAATATTCCTTTGAAAAACATCAGTCATTTTAACTACATACATGTTTATTATTGGTGCTTTTTGTCCATACAGTCACAGTATTGCAAAAGTCAGGAAGCAGAAACTGATTTTTATATCAGGCTTTATTTTCAGCGTCCAGAATAATCAAAGATTTTTTTCTTGATGTTTTGGACTTACTTTCTGTTTAAATCTTTATCTGTACCTTATCCTATTTTTTGCCTGTTTTTAGGAGAGTTTTCCTTGTCTCTGCACGCATCAATGCTGTTTCCTGCTTTGAGAATGTATAATAGATATCTGCTCTTCGAATACAGCTTTATCAGCAGCGGTAGCTGCATTTGAGCACATATCTTAGGGTGATACCATAAGCCTTTACTTGCTGGTAACAAAGTAACATAGGACTTTTCCTTTGTCAAAATACATATCATCTAATGTTTATTTCTCCACTAGTAGGGGTTTTACACTGTCAGTGACCTAATTTTTGAAAAATCCAAACATTATTAACCTTTAGCTTTCAAAGATTGGAAACATGTAGTGTATTGCAACTGTTCAATCTAAAGAGTAGATGTAGAAACATTATAAAAGAGAAAATTTGAGATTTTACCTTTTCTGGAAATACACTTCTTCCCTTTGCTGTAATCTTCTGAAGCTCCTCTGCTTCATGTAATTTTTTAAAAAAATAACTGTCCATGTTTCAAAGGTTATTTTAATGAATATTTTTTCGGTGTATAAATTACCCTTCAGGTAATTGCACCCCTTTAAATATCATGCAGCTAATTCAGTACTTTTGATAACTCTCACCAGTTAGATAGTCATTGTTACAAAGTATTGTAGATAGAGGAGAAAGATAAATACCAGAGGAAGTATTTAATCAAAATATTTACACGTGTATATAAATCACAGTTCTGAGGAATCAGGAGTCATTTTTTATCTTGGTGAGGCTTTTTTTTTTTTTTTTTGCTTTTTTTGGAAATAAACACAGTTTACCCATGTGAAAACACAAGAAATCCTTAAGCTTTCTGTGCTGAATTTCATCAGCTTTCTAACCTGAACTGTCCGACCTCATAAAAACATTTCCCTCCCTGAATTTTTTTTGCCCTGTGCTTTGCCCTGTAGCCTTATCTCCATGTCCAAATTAATTTTGGGCATGTTCGCAGAGCTGATTGCAGGCAGAATTGAACTTTGTTCCCTCGGGGAGCCAGCTGGCTGGGGGCCGGCTCTGGCCAGGCTGCAGTGCCCGAGCCCATGAGCTGTGCCATTAGACGCCTCCGGGCAGCAGGCAGGCAGGGTCGTGCCTCGCACTTCAGAGACAGCTGGTGCCTGCCCGGCTCAGAGCCTCGGCAAGGAGACCTCCTGCCTCTCTGAAAGACCTTTGTCTCCCTCCTTCTGGAGGCTCAAACAAGGAAGGCATTTAATGATCTTCTGCACTTATCTGTACTAGCTGTTATTTGAACCCTTTTCTCGTCTTGTAATGTCTGCCTTTTACTGGCGTTTCTTTTCGGCTTAGCCTATCACACGTCTTTGAAACCTTTTAATATGGTTTATCGTGTGCTTTGCTAATTAAAACTCATGTTCTGTTTTAAGTTTTCTGCTTTTCCCTAGCGCAGGGAGGCTTACACTCATCCTTAATAGCCAGTGCATTATTTTCTGCTTTTTCCTTGATCTCTTCTCCACATTTAGGTTGCACCTTTTTATCCTTCAGAAAAGCCTTGGTCATCTCTGCCTCCTAGCGAGCTAAAGTGACAACACTTCATAACACTGAAGATCATGTCCCCTTTCTCATACTGTGTTTAGTGCCCACGCTGCCTTCACCCCCAAAGTGCAATTTTTAGTAAAATTTAAATGTGTTATTTAAACTAAATACTGAAAAAAGTACTCTGGCTACACATAGCTTTTCATTTATGTGTGAAACAACAGAGTCCTCCTCTAACATCAATAACCTAGCTGTGAATATATAGTATTTGTTCATAGCCTGTTGTGAAATGAATGCTGAAAGCAAAGTTTGTGATTTTTCCCTAAATCAGAAGATGGAATTTGTTTTTAATCTCAGCTGGGATGGGAGTATATGCAATTCGTCATGAAAAATCCTAAGTATGCCTGAGGGGCTTTAATGTGGACTTTGCAGTAAGTATGCCCACAACTGGAAGAGTTTCTGCTGAAGACCTGCTTGAGCAGATATGATTTCTGCACACTTTTTTCAGAAGCTCAGCTTGAACCTATAAACAGAGGTTAACCTTCCTTTTAACAGAGAAATGATGTAGCTGTGCTTTTCTTCTTGGGCCTCTCTGGATGTACATTTTGTGCTCTAAGGAAGGACTGTTCTCACTTGCTGAGTTTGTAAGCTGTATATTTCAATGATGGTGACTTTTTGCTTTATATGAATCACTCTATTAAATTTCATAGTTACTTCTCCAAAATGTGCTGAGTACTGCAATTAATTCTTTAGGAGTTCATCTTCTTTCTATTTGCACTTATATGTGCTTCTACTCGTCACTTTGATTTCAGTGGCGCTGTGAAAGAATGGTTGATTGGAGAATTACTTATTGTTGGTCCCTTCAAATATACCAAGTGGCTTGCAAGAAACACAGCCTTTTAGCCTTTGAAGCTAGCTTGTGATAGTTCCTTTTTTATCCTTTAGCTCCTTGCTGTTGCTTGATAAATAGAAAGTTCTAAATTGCTTCTGTTAAATTTAATGTGTCAATGTTACAAAACCAAGAGATTTTTCACAATATATATTTAATTTGACAATTGGTGTGAATGTGTCACCCTTCAGCCCTGTTAGTTTCCAGATTAACATTGAAATAATTTTAAAGAGAAGTGGGCAGTAAGGAGGTTTCCATTTTTGCAGCTGGGAGATTTTTGAGAAAAAACAATAAGAAATAGAGAGTAAAGCAGAAGGTTTTCCTGAAGAACCACCTGTGTTTTTGAAATACCACTCAAACCACTTCACACATTTAATGAGCTGCATTCAACTTCTCAAATATTATGTAATTCTCTGTAGCAGTGGGTGTGTTTATCTATAGATCAGTCACTCAATCACAGAATATTCTGGGTTGCAATGAGACCCACAGGGATCATTGAGTCTGACTCTTAAGTGAATGGCCTGTGTGGGGATTATGTGCTCTATAAAAATGCTATAATAATATCTGTTTTAACCAAAAGCTGTTATTTTAAAAATGAAGTAATTTGTATGAAAAATGTCTATACAGTCTTATATTCTCTATTTGTTTGAAGTGAATTCTTTTAATAATACATGTAGCACAGTTTTAATAAGTATAGTGTTGAAGTAGTTTTTGGTACTTTTTTGTCTTTCCCTTGAAAAACTCCTGCATTTTAAATCACAACCAGTAAACACTCATTAAAAAGTAGACATTGATGTGAAACAGGATGTTTGTGAAAACAGGATGTTTTTAGTGGCATTTTTAAACAAGCAAAACCTAGGAAAGATAATTGAATATTAATCTGTGAATGAAAACTATCAAAAATCAAGAACTGAATGAACTTCAAAGTCTTTAAACCTGATTCTCCAGGACATGTGAGAGATGTATTTTTAGGGAAAATATAAAAGAGAACCCCATTACTTAGCTTGTGGGTTTTGTTCCCTTAACTTTGAGAACAAAAAACCCAGGTTTTTTCTTTTTCAATGTCATTCTGACACTAGTGTGATAAGCAGTGTACAAATGTAATTTTCTGTTTTGATTTCAAAAATGTCAAGTTAACAGTATAATAGATCTATCAAAAATAGAAATTGATTCTCAAAACCAGTAACAATCCCAGGGCTGTATAATGCTTGCATTGTCTAACTTGAGTTTCCTACTTCTTTTTTTTTTGTCTATAGACACCCTATTTTTGGCCATCAAATTGTTGGGAGCCGGAAAACACAGACTATGGTCAGTGTAGAAATATTTCCTGTTTCTTTTGGAAATCATGCATTTTATTAATGAATGTGTCATTGCAATCTGTCTTGTTTCACCATCCCACTGTTTAAAACATAATTATGTGTCATGTAATTCCTGTGCAAGAGCTACTGATATTGAAATGAATGTGTTGCTACCTTTTTCAAAGTTTTTCAGAAGCTTATCAAAGTCATATTTTGGAGTGGATCTGAGGAAAAAAGAAAAAAACCCAAGCCCCAAAATGCAAGACTCATCAAAACCTACCTTGCTATTCATATCCTCTGCTCCAGCAAGTGTAATTATTTACAGTGAGAGAATCTCAGTGAAGCAGAGGAGACTTTATTGATGGTTGTGCAATGGTTATTATCAGATTGAGACCCAAAGATTTGCCTAGTTTAGAATGCTTATTTCCAATATACACCATCTGGAAAATTACTGATGATGAAAACTAATATAGTTCTAATATGAGCGGTATTAGAAAATACATTTTATTTTTTATCTGCCTGTGTCTTGGGAGTTTATTAGTAAAGTATATATTGTAATTACTGATGTGTGCTTAGACAGCAAAATCTGAGGATAATAGGTAGCAATGTATTAGGAAAAAAGTATTATTAAAAATTATAACAAAGTTAGGTTCCTCTGTACATCAAATGGTGACCTAATTTTTAAAGAAAGTGTATCTATGAGCAGCCTGCTGTTCATTCTAATCCAAACTGTAAGTACTGAGTGCATTTGAAGACCAGGTCACTTATTTAGGTAACTGAATGTGTACATGATAGGTTATGTTCTCAAAATTTCAGACCATGAATATCTCTTTTTATAGCTTTTCAGAAATTTAGGTGAGTGTTCACTTGTAATTAGGATTCTCTGCCCTTGGGAGCCAAAGACTTCAGGGATGGATGGTTCCAATAAATTCTTGCTTCCTTTTTAGAGCAGACTGAGTTTAATTTCAAATACATTGCTAAATAAAGTAATTTTAAGCTGAAACTCTCAGCAGAGCTGCATGTTTCCAAGGTACAGTTTGAAAATGTGACAGTTTCCTCATCCTATAGGAGTAGAAAAATGTTCAATTTTTTATTGATATTTGAGGATGTCCAGTAAATAGTTACTGAAAGCTCCCAAGGACAAGGGGTTCTTACCATGTGTGTGCGCTTAGCCACTCCATATGAGAAAATTAGTCACTGAAGGAAAAATGATTGATTTACCATTTATTGCTTCATTAAAGTCCTCTAATATGTTAAAGATCAACAAATAATTAACTATGTTTTAAGAGACATTGGGTTATTCAGCTGTTATATGTACCACGTTACCGGGATGGTTTTAATAAATAATTATATGCTTAACGTGTCTGAATTTAAGATCAGGCTGAGAAACTATATATTAATATCCTTTAGTCTAAAGTAGGTGATACTTACTTTCCTATCACAGCTGATCTGTGGATTGGTCAATGTTATAAACCTTAGTCAGTAAATAAAAATCTTGTATAATGTGTCCAGGTTTGCCTGCCAGGAATACGGAGTTAAACTTGGCATCAGTGTCTTCATCATACAGGGAGATGCTTTTGTTGAACAGTAAATTTACTCATTTGAGAGCTTTTGAGATTTAAATATGTTTAGTTGCTGAGGTAAACTCTTTGGGTGCAGAGGGGAGAAGGAAGGGGAAGCAACCCCCCCAATTCTGCTATCTTATTACTTCTTCCATGTCATGAGCCAGAAGTGCAGTCCTGTATGAAACAGACCCACAGCTTCCCTGTGCAGCACGGCCAGAGCATCATATTGGAGCAACCAAAGGTGACTGTGTGTCACCAGAACTGGATAATGCTAGGGCATTTGCAGGAAAATAGAATTTTAAGGCATCTTTTCAATACTGTTCTTATTAGGTTAGCATCATCCAAGTCCCAGAAATTAACATTTCCCTTGTAAACAATGGTGATCAGAGGAATACAGGGAAATCAAAATATTTAAGGAACCAAAATTAATCTAAAGTAGGTTTGCATGTTCTGCAGATTTTCACAGTAATTGTTACCTCCTGGAAAATATAGTACATAGAATTTATGTTACTACAGATATGCAAATGCATTTCGCACTTATCATGCATTATGGTGCTGTGTAGTGCTACCAATTTCATGGACTTATCTTGAACAAGTTAAAACTGTGTCCTCTAAAATTATTGACTGTGGCAGGCATTAGAAGTCTCTCAAGACTGGCAAAAAGCAAACTCTCTCTGTAATCTTCCTTGATCAAAGTTACGAACAAGGCAAATCACTTTCTTTGCCATTAACTTATTTTAACAAGCCACTGGAAATACTCTAGAATTTTATTTGAGTTTAAAAATTAATCCTAACCATTCATCTTTACTCATCCATAACTGGGCTACTGTCCAGAATGCAGCACACTGCCAGGAAAATAATTTATAATAAACAAGAAATTAAATGAGATTGAGATACCAGTGTTAGTTTATTACCAGAACTAAGAAACAAATAATCCTTACATATTTGTATAACATGTTAATATCTTTTTAAAAATATAATTTGATCTATATGATCTTGTAATATCAATTATTTGCCTTACAAAATATTTTTTCTGTAGAAAGTATATTTGAAAAAGACATACAAACAGAATGTTCCAATATGTCAAAAAACCACAGACACATTCTCATAGTAAAGGTGTAGTGAACTGCTACGTCGTGGTGGCAAAAAGGACTTGGATTAAGTTAATTTATGTCAAAATGGAAAATAGCCTTTAGATTGCAATTTCCAAAATATTGACTATGATCATTCTGAGGTTACTGAGAAACTACCAATTTTCATAAAGTGCGGAAAATCACCCTGCTTTTTCTTGAAAATCATGCTTTAAATGTTGTCAAGAGAGATTTCTCAAATTGCAAATAATTTTTACAAAGGCAGGTCATTAAGTTCCATCTGTTGAAGTCCATTTTAGTGCCATATGTCTTGGAGTCCACCCAGGCAGGACATGCTGTTCTTTGTAGAATCCCATTGGTTTTAGAGTGATTTTGTTAGTGAAAATAAGTAGTAATAATAACAACTACTATTATTAAGGTTAGTGTAGTTCAAATAACTTTGCTTTTTTTCTGTGAGTTAAGTCATGTTCCCTGAGTTATGATTAGGTTTTGTGGCAAAAAGGATTGGATCTCAATTCAGAAAAACTGGCTCTTGAAGTGAACACAGCTAGTGGCTGAGCATGTGACCTGCTTGGAATTCTCTTCTCTTTTCTTACAGATATAATTTTGTAACTGACAGTTGTTTTTTTTCCAGGCATATTATAAACAGGTCATGTCATTAAGAAGTATTTAAATAGGGAGGCTAGTTAAGCCAGTTGCATCCCAGAAAGGGGAAATATAATGCCACATATGAAGTGGTTATTCTGTGTGCATTTGGTCTCAGTTCTAATAGAACCTGTCAGGTTCTCTTGGAGGTTTAGTGACTCACAGCTATTGCAAATTTGAGGCATTTAGTCCATTACTGTCCTCTTTTTTGAATAAGTAGAAAATATGAAATGTTAGGGAAAAATTCCATTCACAACAAAATTACAATTATTTGCCCTTTTTAAAAAAATTTTAGGCTTAATTTAACATATTTGTGAAAATATAAGAGGCTTATATGAATTTCAGATGTAAAATAAGAAGAATTAGTAACTTTTACGCATTTTCTCTAGTGAACTTTTGCTGATAGTGCCCTACTGTCAGAGGGCACTCAAAAGTTTCTTTGACATATCACACTTTTTCTTGCAGTTAAATGCATGTTTAAAAAAGAGATCTGCTCAAAGGAGAGAAAGAATAAAATTTAGTAAGTGCCACAGTCACTTATAGTCTTAAGGAAGTTTGGACATACTAGAAGACAAAAAGTCAACTGCGTCTATATAGTTGCAACAGGATGTTTGAGCATTGTAGGTTTTTTTTTGTGTGCATTTCTCTCAAATGAGTTAAAATGAAAGAGGACTGCAGAATGTTGGTAAGTTATAGAGAAAACTTATAGAGTTACTTATCAGTTATAAATAACTGATAATGCAACATGAGTTTAAGAGCACTTGACCATATGATCTTTAAATGATGCTAAATGAGACTGTTTTTCTCTATATTCAAAGCAAATTCTTAAATTCTCTTGCTGTGAAGAAGGACAAGTTTTGAAAATGTAACATATTTTCAGTAGCCTTCCAGGTAAAGTCATTACAAAGTATTACAAAGGAAATTAGAGCAATCATGGGGCTTGGGGTAAGTCTTAATTAATTACTCCCTTTTAAACTGTGAGATACTTGTCTGGATAAATGCTGCAGCTCTTTAGATAGTCATCACTTCGTTATCTATCCTGTGTTACAGTAAAATAGAGTAGCCATTTACTTTTGTTGTGTCAAAGCTGTTTCATTGTTGTTCTCCAGCATTTTTAAGAAAGTACAAGCCTGTCCTTATTAAATGTACTTGGTAATCAGCTAAAAAGTCAGTCTGAAAAACACTTCCTTCCTAATGATACTTTCTTATTGCTTAGAAGTAAACTGACAGAGGCCTCTCCATGTTTTGTCTCTGCTGCTCTGTTCTGAACATGAGCCATTTCACCTGGCTCATTTCCCTCTTCTCTCCCAAACTCACAGTAATGCTAAGAAGTACATACTGCACAAAAAGTAACTGCAGTCACATACCATGCTTTTCACATGTTGAAAAATTTCCTATAATTTTCTCTTTAGAGTCTCTTGCCTAGTTATTTTCCATGCTTAGCTTCAAATTCCTCTGAAAATTTGAGTAGCCCAGGAATTTTCTCTCTCATTTGTCTTTCTGTACCCTTTACCATAGAGTGACTATTTGGAAGAACTGTGTGGAGAATGCATTATATATTTTCATTGCCCAAATACACAGGAAGGATTTCCTTGGCAACAGCTTATTAGTAATTGTATTTGAGACATACTGATCCCTATTTCTTACCTGAACTCTGCTGGAGCACTGCATGTTCTCAGCATCTCTTGAAATCAACTCAAAATTATGAGTCAATAGCTTGGGGCAAAACTGGGAGCAGAGAAGCACTTTTGATACAAATTGACATATATATTAAAAAAATTTGTTACAATTCATGCCATAAGAATTTACGAAGAATGTGTGAATAGTTTCTGGACAGCTCTGCCATTCTATAATCTCAAATCTTGATTCTCAGTTCCCATTTTTTCTATAGCTAATGTCAGACTATGTCAGCAATGACTCCTGCAATCAGTTCTTTAAAGTCCTTAATACAGATCCCTCTGTTAATGACCCATGTCTCAAAATTTTCTGTATTTCTAGGTGTAGTAAGAAACAGACTTTTCCTACCAGGACTCAAGCAATTTACTAAACTGTTTCTAAGACTGAGTTGTGACTTCTTAAGTGAATGACTTGCCTTTAGGAAGCTACTTATACAGAATATATTGACTAAGATCTTGGTGACAGGTCTGCGTTACTACAGTCTACCAAGAATAACAGCCTCTCAAGAAAAATGTGACTGGTGTCAGTGCTTGCTATGCATAAAATTTGATCTGGCTAGAACCAAATCAAATGAGCTTTAGGAAAGACATATATGTTAGAAGATAGGTGGAAGAGGTGACCTACAGTATTTTTTCCCAATTCTGAATTCATATACCATTATATTTCTTGCATAGATACATTATCCACTCATTACGAGCTATCTCTGTCATATAAATGATGAAACAAGTCTCACTTCAACAAGCATGGCCTGAATTTTGTTCTGATCCTTGCTCATTCTGACATTGACAAATCACTACAATGAGGCCTCTGTAACCAGAAGGCATTTCCTGATAATGCTTTCCAGTCATCTCACACTTCAGAGTTTTGTGCTCACCTGAATTATTCTTTCCATAAAAGTGTAACTTATTCCCATAATATGACCATGGAAAATGTGTTTGGCCAATGCATGTGTATGCACACATAAGAAAGGGTAACTGATGCAAGTACCTGTTTCTGCAGTACTGTTTTAAAAGCATTAATAATCTGCATCTAGGTCCCCTATAAATAAAAATAAAGTTTCTTAACAGAATTCTGATATTTCTAAACATAACTTGGAATTTTCTGAGGACATTTCACATTTCTGAGAACTTTTCAAGTTTCTATGTTGAGTAAATTAATAGGTTTCATAGAATATCATGAGTTGGAAGGGAATCACAGGGATCATTGGAGTCCAACTCCTGCCCCTGCACAGGACACCCCAAGAATCACACCATGTGCCTGAGAGTATTGTTCAAATGCTGCTTGAGCTCTGTCAGGTTGGTGTTGTGACCACTTCCCTGGGGAGTCTGGTCCAGTGCCCAACCACCCTATGAGTGAAGAACCTTTTCCATATATCCAACCTGAACCTCCCTGGACACAGCTTCTGGCTTTGTCACTGGTCACTACAGAGAGGGGATCAGTGCCTGCCCCTCCTCTTCCCCTGAAAATTAAGCTGTAGACTGCAATGAGATCTCCCTAAGTCTTCTCTTGTCTAGGCTGACAAGCTGAAGGACCTCAGCCCCTCCTCATGTGACTTCCCCTCACCCCATCACCACGAGTGACCCAGATTAGAAAGGTGTGGAGGGGGCAACGTTGGTGCGCTGCTGTGATCACTGTGGCATGTCTTCTGCAGCACCAGGGTCCCTGGGGGCTCTGTGGCTGTTTGAATGCTAACCCTAAAGGAATCTTAGTGCTGAGGCTGAGGTCCCCATTGCTGTGGTGGTCCAGGTTAGAAGGGTGTGGAGGCAGCAATGCTGGAGTTCTGACATGCTCTACTTTGCATGCCTTTTCCTGCCCCACTGTCCCTGGAGCTGTAGGCTTTCTGACTCTCTGAAAATATAACCATAATGGCAAGTTGAAAGCATTATGACCATATCAAGAAGCATGAAATGATTCAATGGATGTAGTTTTAAATTATATTTGACAGTTGGGTATTCTTTGTCTGATTTTGGGTGACCTTTCTCCAATACCCGTTTTTTGTCACCCTTCAGGATTTTCCAAGGCCATCACCATCTGGGGACTTCTGTATGTTGAAGATGAATTTGCTTTTTTCTAATTCTTGATCTCTTTGGTAGTTTGAAATTTGGGTTCTTCCTTGCCCTTTGTTTATGTAAGAATGTCCTCTGCTTGTGTAAATCTATAATTGACTTGCTTTCCTGAATTGTTATAGGAATGAATAGGATTAAAGAGTAATGACTAGAATTGGGGAGAAGTGTTTCAAAAGTTAAGGTTTTGATGATTTGGCAGTTTAATATACATAAACCTGATCATGGTCTTCCTTCTAACATAAGTTTTTTAGCATTTACTTAAGAGTGTGGTCCTTTTGTAGATATACAGGGCTCTGTGGTGACCCATTTTTAAGACTGAGTGAAAGTCAATAGCTGTTGATAAGGGCAATTCTTTTTCTATTGACTAAGAGCAGAGGTGACCTAAAGATGGTATGAAATAGCCCTAGAAATCCCAATGTTTAAATAAAAGAGTTAATTTCATGCTTTACATCCTGCAGTCATGTTTTATGCTGATTGTCCTGTAATTCTCCATCTGAAGCAGGCACTTGGATGTAGAGGGAGAGCTGTCTGTCTGCAGGGCACTTGGAAACCCTTAGACTTTGCAGTACTTGCTTTTTTCTTTGCTCTTTAGACACAGACTAGGCTTATACACACTGGCTCTGAAAACAGGATTTTGGCTCAGGGACTAGATAAATTTAACCTGGCCCTAGTGGAGGTACCGAGAGTTCACTGAAAGCACACTCACTGTTGGGGATGAATCCAGATGTGACCCCACTGGCACAGTTATGGAAGGATTTTGTGTATGTGGTGGTGAGGGTGTAGGTGCCATACTCTGTGGTCTTCAGAGGCCCAGCTGAACTCCCATTGAATTTAGCTGTGGCCTTTGCTCCACTGTGGCAAAAGGGAAGATTTAGCCCCTGTTTAGGAACCAGATAAAACTCCCCAGTGTGGGTTTTTGGTGAAAGTTTTGGGTTTGGTTATTTGTGGGTTTTTACTTTTTTTTTAAGTGTGTATAATATAATGTGTACTCAGTCCAGTTTCTTGAGTCTAGAATGAAATGTGTCATAATCTCTATGATCTTATCTAAAGGAAAAATCTATAGAGGTTTCTTAGGATCTTTCAAATGCAAGTGAATGGTAAAGAATAGGAAACATATAGTGAACCATGAAAATGGTTTTTTTGGGTGTGACAGTTTAAAAACTTGCAAGAGGGAAAGTATAGGCATCCTCTCTATGCAACTCTGGCATTGTAATCTCTCTTGAAACTCTCAGATTGCCCATATTTTGTGAATGCCTGAACAGAATCTTCAAGAGCTAGTAGACTGTATCTACTGCACAGCTACAGAAATGTGTTTCACCACTTGTTTGTTGTTCAAATACCCATTTATAAGCATCACTGACCATCTTTCATTATGAAATGTTACAAATTAATATGGCCTTTAAAATTATTGGCGAATCTGTTCTCTCATGGTAATCAGTCACTTCTAAAGCACAAGCTATAGCATCTAATATATAATTCACTTTAGTAGAGGCAATTATGTTGATTGCAAAATCCATCAGAATACACTGGCTCTAAAAATAAGTGTATAAGGCAGTCCATATTTAGCAAATTGAGGTTATTAATCAGACCCTGTTCCTTGCATATCATTCATCCCCATGGTGAGCATTTTGCAGCACCCTTGTCAGGGAGTGGCAAGCAAGGAAAGGTAGGCAAGAACTGGGGTTGGCAACAGTGCAGGCAGGAACAAGACAGCAGCATGGATAGGCTACAGGGCTGATTAGAGATCTATCTACAGCACAACTCAAGCCTGTGCCAGGGGGAGTAGCTAGGCTTGAGCACAGTTCAAGGGTACAGGCCTCAGGGGAACTCCTAGATGGGCTCCTCAGTGGAATCACAACTCCTTGGAGTACTGAGTGCCCTGACCAGGTCCTTTGCAGGACAGATAAATTGAGAGCTATATATAGAAATAGTTGGAGATCCTTCCTGCAGGCTGCACTTCTTGTGAAGCTGTAAAAACACTGTCAACCTATGGGATTGGAAAAGCAGATACCGTAATTCACTGAAATTCTGGGAGATCCTGACTCTGCTTTGAGAGGGAAATGGATTGACATCCTCAAAGTTGGGCTACTGAACGAGTACAGTTACTTCATGTGTGATTTGGTGCAGAAAAGGAGTGGTGCCTGTGAAAGGTGGGAGCAGCCATATTTCAAATCTCATTGTCCTAAAAGTCAGAACAAAACCTCACTACTCTATATCTTCAAATGATCTGGCTGAAAATGAGGGTGGTTTTCACATTCTTGCTTTCCAACGTGCTACTGAATTTTTTACAGGTAAGCCAAATAATGTGATAGAGAGCATAAACAAGTGAGGACAAATTCCTGAGCTGCTGTCAGCTTTTCGTGGCAGTACAATTAGCTGTTAAATACAGGCTCAAACATGCACTTTTATAAGGATGGAATTGTTAGCACATAGCAATGGCAATTGATTGAGTTAGAGTAGGAATGTCCTCCAGCACTTTTTCTCCTACCCTAGTGGATATGCTGTACTTCCCACAATAGTAATTTTTCCTTGGGCATATTCTACCTTATTCCCAGTGGCACATAGAAACATTTTGGGCATAAGAAATCGAAGCCACAGGTGTTTTAACCATTAGACTCCTCTGAAGGGGAAGGGATTTGGATATTTCAGTTTAAAAAAAAAGGGATGAATATGACTGTTTGAGTCTTGGCCAAGTTATGCTCATTATGAACACCAAACATCTTTATATGGACTCTACTATGGATTGGGAGCAAAGAAGGTCATTAAAAGAACCCTGCAGGGAAAATAACTGCAGTAGAGTTGCACAGTGAAGACACAGTTTAAAATTAATAATGTGTCAAGCTAATTCGTCTCCTGGTGACCTGCTCATTGTTTCTCTGGTGTTGAAATCTCTGTTATCTAAAGATACTTCTTTGATGAAACCTATCCTGACAGAAAGATGAGCAGTCAGCTACCTCTGAAGAGAGAATTTTTGTAGGAGGTAGCAGGAAATATAATCCCAAAATTTGCCCACAATAGGACTCAAGAAAGAACTAAACTAATTAAAAGTGCCTGCACTGGGACTATAAGAATGTGGTTTAAAAGTTTTGATTAAGTGCAGGAACAGGGAGCTTTTTTTGTTTCTGTTCAGATATTAAATTGGTAGACAAATTTTGACCCCTGGAATTGTCAGAACTGTCTACACACTCATATAAAGTGTGTATTTTATTGCTAAGATTTACAAGGGGCTTAGGAATTTTTTTTTCTTGTTCGATGAAATAATCAGTTTTGAAGGAAAAGAGGAAAATGCTTCACTGTAAAAGAAGCTAAATGACAAAGACCTTCTCTCTCCTCAAGAATCTGTTACCAGTGTACTGATTGTGAATGCAACCTAGGTAAAAAAGGTCCAAAATTCATCCCCTCATCTTTTTTGTGATGTTTCAGCATGCATGCCAATGCATTAGTGTAGGTGTATAATAATATTACAATACATGAAAGCTACAGAAACTGTCTGCTGTGTGTGACATGGATATATATCTGTCTTTGTACATTTTGTAGACACAGAAACTGCCTTGAAACCAGAGGGTATGTGGGGGGGCAGGGAATAGGGAAAGAGACCATGGCTCCCTATGAGAGTGGAAAGTGAACTGTTGTGAAAGAAAATAGATCAAATAATAATACATGAAAAGAGGAGGGGAAGAAAAGACAAAAATTGCATTAAAATATAACTCATTTTACTCAAGTAACACCTTTAATTGCAGGTAGAAGTACTTGTAATCAATTCAACTAAAAGAACATTCACTGGAGTGGGTTTGCATGCATTTGCAGGTGTCTTGCCAGGAATAAATATTTCCATGGAATCTTAAATTATATTTTACTAACTTAATATTCAAATATATGTAAAATGAGCCCCTCCTTCTTCCTAGTTAGGAAGAATTACGTTCCTGTGTGAAGTTATTTCCCAGAGAGGCTTTGCTCCTGTAGTAGAGCAGCTGGCAGTCAGGGAGCAGGAACGTTCCTAAGCACAACCAGTAACTATGGGCTCTTTTTGCTGACTGTAAAGATGACAGATAAGTTAAGGTTTTATTACCTACTCTGATCAAAAGATTCATCCATCTCACATGAGCAGTGCTCTGAAGTAATGAAGTGGGTAAGTATTGCACAATTAGGAATTGTGCTGCACTCATTGTCTCACTGGTGGGGGAATCTGTAAAATATTCAGGGTTGTTTGGAAAGTATTTGCTGCTAAATAAAGTCTATTGAAAATGTACTTCAGCATTTTATTACCAAAGATTCTGCTCTGTCTGAATGAAGTGGAGGAAGGACAGGTCTTCTGAAGGATTTTTTTATTTAGAAAATAAATGAAATAATATTTTTTCTTGTATGTAACAGATGACATACGAGAAAAAATTTTTTTTTTTTCATTTTTTGGTCTCACATTATTTTCTAGTTTAAGTGTCGGTTATAGCAAACTAATCTGTATGAGACATGAATTTTATCTAGAATTATTTTTTAGCTGAAATCTTCTTAGGTTGAAAGTTTATGTTTTCTAAATGTAGAGTCAAAATAAATAAAACCATGTATTCATGTTCTTACAATCCTTTTTGACTAATGCAGCAGCAGCTCCTGCTAAAACTCTTATGCATTATGATTTATACACAGACAGTTTGAAAAATGTCTTTGCCATTTTTCTTTAATGTGCTAGTTCCCTGGCCATTAAAAAACCCTGACCTCGAGTACCTCATGAATTTTGCACATGATGTCTGTTGCATAAAGCAGATTTTATTATTATTTAATGAACCTATGTATCTGATTCATCATTTCAGTTACAATCCTGGTAGCCTTGATCCCATATTTAAAGCTTTCTAGAACAAAAGGAGAACTCAAACCAAAAAAAGCTAGCTTTAAACCAGACCTGAAGCTTTTATTTCTGATCTGCCATCTTTGTGAGATAGTAGCAAATTCTGTTTATTTTGTTCTGTTCCAGCTGTTTACCTCTGCAAGCGGACAATGCAAAACAAAGCAAGGCTAGAACTAGCAGACTATGAAGCTGTAAGTACCTGGCAAAAAGTAAATTTCTCTACTGGGCCTGATGAGCCTGTGAAATAATGTGAAGCATGAGAACTATGGGCATTATGTGTGAGAATCTATCAGTTATCCAGTTCTTCCAGCTTGTGGGTCTAACGCTGCTCAAAAGCCATTTAAGACTCAAAAGTCTTAAATGGCTTTTTTTGAGAGATGATAGTGAAGGCTAACTGGACAAGTGTTGAGATTACAGTCCGTCTCTAATCTTACTCTGCTCAGATCCCCATGCCAGGATCACAAATAACTTCACAAATCCCAGTTGCACCATGAGTTTTTGGAAGCAGTTGTTCTCTACACCATTTAAGGTTTGAATGAAGGATTCCTGACAACATTTCCAAAAGCTCTTGATAGATGTAGAAATGTAAATTTCATTCTTTATAAGTGATGCTGACACTTGAGCCTTTTCCCATCAGCTAGATGAGAGGCAAAGAGGGTCAGACTAGAGGCATTCCTACTCCCTGACAGTTGTGCTGTGCCTCGGGCAAGGTAAGATAATTGGGGCCAGGAAGAGCTTGAAAAAGAGGGAGTTGGAAGGAGAAAGATGTCTTGAATTCCAACTCTACCCCCAAAAAGTTCCTGAATTTTTCATGAGCCTGTCAACATAAAATTCACAAACAGCCCTGTCTCTGTGCTGAAAGCTGTCCAGCTGTGCTGCTGTGACCTGATAGCAGGATAGTCAGCCAGGCCTCTCAACACGCCAGATACTCCAGCCACAGCACCATGCTGACACACTGTATTGCTTCTTTTGGCACAAGCTTGTTTTTCAGTGTACTGCACTGTGGGACATGCATAATTTTAAACTCACATGCCTTAGAAAACTCCCCTTCAATGTACAATCCATAAGAGCCTTTTCTGGTATGCACAAGGTCTCTAGAAAGTCTGCTCTTCTCTTTCTGTAGTCTTCATTTTCAGTGAGTATGGCACAGAGATATGTTTGCAATGCATAGAAATATAGTAAAAACAACACTTGTTAAGAAGACTGCATACTGCTGCTGATTAAGCTGGGAAGAGATTTAGAAAGCTCTGTTGGAGACAGTGAAAATGTTCCATCATCAATGGAAGAAAGAATTTTGCAATGATTTTATAAATTTTCTTCCTGTTATTATTAGTAGGCTGTAGGATAGATACATTTCCTGTACAGTATTGAAGAACTATAATCTGCATTTTTAAAAATGAGGATAGCTGTGGAGGTTTGGCAATACTACCAAAAATGGCAGCCAACATTGTTCAGTGGAAACTGTTTGCATAGATGACTGATGAAGAATTGTCATGTGGATCATCCAGAAAGGAGATAACTGCTGTTATCTTTCATTGTCACATACTATCAAAACAAGGATGTTTCTTTGTACTATTTCAAAATTGCTAAGATAACACACAGTATATAAAAATGTTTCAGAAATCCCATGTTCTGCTGAAGGATGCATCTGCCCTTTTTATCAGAGTTTCAAAACTAAAATAGTCGAGGCATTCAAAAGTATTCCATCTCATTGGGTGTCAAGAACAAACTTTGTATCAGACAAGTAAGGTCCTTTTACACTGACACAGATATCATGACTTGTATTGCGTTTTTGGTGAGGGGGAGGTGAGGAGAGGAGGGAAAGATAAAGCCTGAACCTATTAAAGAGTAAATAATTTGCAAGATAACCCACTAAAATTCTGATGTATTTGCAGGAGAGTTTGGCCAGGCTACAGCGAGCTTTTGCTCGGAAATGGGAGTTTATTTTTATGCAAGCTGAAGCACAAGCAAAGTAAGTTCCTTTGGAGATGAGCCGTTTTCATTTTGCATGATTTTTTTGAAAGGAGGGGGGAGAAGTGGTTGGACACATTTTGTGTTTAAAATTACTGTCCTCAACGCTGTTTCTTTTAAATGTCCTGTGACTTTGACAGGGTTGACAAGAAGAGAGACAAGATAGAGAGGAAGATCCTTGACAGTCAGGAGCGAGCATTCTGGGATGTGCACCGTCCAGTGGTGAGTGCTGGTGGGACCTGGCTCTGTGAGCAGGGCTGCTGATAAATGTCACCTTCTGTGGAGCTTTGGGTAGCCTGGGCACAGCTAGTAAAACAGCAGTAGAGTGAGGGGCTGGGGCTTGCTTCACTCTTTTAAGGATCTGAAGTTTACATGAACCTGATATTGCAGACTTCAGATGTGTGTGCATCCAGTTCATGATTTTCAGTGAATAGATGTGTTGTGCCTACTTTATTGAATCAGAAGGTACCTGTCTTCGACTATTATCATCTCAAAGGTTTCCTGGGGTATGAGTCACATAATCAAAATTATCAGAATAACTAAAAATACTCTTAAATAAGTCTGACTATTTTTCTTTTTTAGTCTGCTTTTTTGCTTGCTAAGTCTTTTAACTTCACTCTAGTTATGTTTCCAAGCTATTTTTGAAGTACATAAAGATTAGGTATTGGCTTTGAGCTGTGGGAGTCACTGTCTAAATAAGATTTGTCTGAGTTCTTTTGTCAAAGTCCATCTGAAACCAAAGTTTAAAAAAGAAATTTTCTTACATACCCAACTATATTTGAGTGCTAAAATTGTGAAAAAATAATGTCAATTGTTACAATAATTCCGATTAAACTGTACATTTTTTTGCTTTACTACAGAGCAATATTGAGTTGCTCTGAAATTTAGAGTTAAGCTTTCCTTTTCTGTTCATGCAGTTTGGTATCATTACCAATGGAATAATATATGAACTATATCTTTTGCTCTGACACTGGGGAAAGCTACTTTTAGTAGGGGAAGTAAAATTAGGTGATGACATATGTGGAAGAGTAGAATGAAATGAGAAAGTTTAAATAAAAAATTATAAACTTGATCATGCTCAGCTTACATTTGTGACTGTGAAACTGAAGTGGTTGTAGAAGAAATGGATTTTTAGGTAGGATTTAGAATGTCAGTGAAATAGGATTAGAATGTTAGTGAAAATAACTTGATTCCAACCACAGGAAATAGATTCAAAGAGACTGGGATGTTATTGTCTAATCACTGACATAAAACAAGGAAGGAGAACAGAAAGCAGTTTACCATCTGATGTAGGTTGGAGCTACATAGGGAATAAACACAAAGTATCTGTGGACCTGAGACCTGTGAAGGTGCAGAGAGCTTTTATATTTGCTGCAGAAATGGATCTAAAGGTTTTGAATCTGAGAATGAGATGTTATTTTCAGGTTTGGAAGAGATGAATTGTTGGAGCTTCAAGAGAGTAAAAGGGAACAGGACAAGAGGAAATTGAATCTGACTAAGAGCTTTGGCTGAACTGTGGATAAATCTGCCTGGTCCAGCAGATGTTTTTAATCTGGATGTAAACATACCTAGGAAATATCAGAGGCAAAATACTGGCTTACAGTCAGCAGTGTAGGCTCCTGGCTTTAGAAGATATAAATAGATGAATGGATAGGTTCATACTTTGGCTAAACTGCTCCTCTCAAGAGTCAGTGGAATAATTTTTTTGAAAACACCGTTATGAATTTACTGTCACAGTAAAATCCAGAAGCTTCTTTTGAAAAGAACAAAGGATAAAACACAAAAAGACTGAAAAGAGGAGTGTGATGCTAGAGCTAGTTACAATTTGTAATGGATTTTCAAGCCTCTGAAAGGCCTCAAAAAAATTTACAGAAATGCTGCTGCAGCTCTGGAGAGCTAAATTTTTTTAAACAGTTTTTTAAGGTGATGTTTGAATGACAATCCATGTATAATGCTTATTTTTATTTACAGTGTTTCCTTTTGATAAAATTTTAGGGGCTAGGGGCAGTGACAACATAGTTCAAAATCCACCCCAATGTAACTTTTTTTCACTGAAAATGAATTTTGGTCATTAAATGTTTCATTATTTTTGGTTGGTTGGTTGAAGGTGAGCAAATAAATATTTTTTCAGGGTTTTCTTGCAGACATCCTTGCAGTCCTTAGCTGCTTTATTGCTATATTTGTTACTTACCCAGGTACAGTACAGATACAGGAGATTCCCATGAAAAATATACACTATGAATACTGCATTTGCATTATATTTCAACTTTAAGTTGATGAAAGGAGCAGAAGAGGGAAGCAAGCCATCATTCCTAAAGGACAGTGCAGCAGTGCACTACAGGAATGGGAGACACAAGAACAGCTGTATGGCAGTGGAGACAAGAGAATGGCAGTGCAGAAAAAGAGGATGATTAGGTCTCAGAAATGTCACTGTGACTCATAGCATTGAAATAAGGGAAATTAACCGAGGCTGGACATGTGAAGAGGATTTGCCTCAAAAAACACCACTGTTTCATAGGTCCCAAGTCAAAGGCAACCCTGTAGATGATTACAGAAGTTCTAGAAGATTTGTGCCACAATCTGACAGACAAATTCTTGAAAGTCATTATGACTGTTACTTTTGATTGGCTGGCCCATAATTTTTTCCAGGGTCTTCAGACTTAGATGATGCTTGCAGATGAGCCAGAGAAATTGAATTTGGAAAGGTTTATTCAAATAATCATCTACTGCTCAATTTTCTTCCGAGAGACAGTTAAGAGAACAGCTTTGTTATCTCACTGTTTAGTTTCCATTCCAATGTTTACTTAATTGCTGTTTCAAACTGTACATCTTTTGGTTTTTTTTTGTTTTTTTGTTTTTTTGTTTTTTTTTTTTTTTTTTTTTTTTTGTTTTTTGTTTTTTTTTTTTTTGCGGGGTGAGGGAAGGAGAGTGGAGCTTGTGGTGTGTATTTCAGGGTATGTGGAGTGCAATCTTGGTAATTTCTGTAAATCCCAATTTCTGCTTTATGTAGAAAAATCTTACCTTGCAGTTAAAAAGAGTACGGCTGAGCTTCAGCTATAGATAACTGCAGCCTGCAGAGACTTTCCCAAACAATATTTAATTTTACTACTTCAGATACCAGCCATAGAAAAACCATGGAAATGTGTGTCAGGAAGAGCTGTATAAAATCCCTTGCAATCCTGAGCATCAGGCCAAGGAGAAAGTCCATGCTGTTATTTCCAAGGTAGAGCCAGTATCTGGCATAGGTCTGAGATTAGTATTATTCACGTATAGTGATGCATTTCTCTTTTTGATGGCAGAGTAAATATATCTTGAAAAATCTTTCTCTTCTTTTCACCTGCCTAGGAAGTGTATTATTTTCATAATTTTGAAACTTCTGTTGATAACAGACTGTGGAAATAAGCAAAAATTGGTTAGGAGGATTAAGGTGTTAGTCAGAAACAGTAACAAATCAAGACAAATTGCGGAAGTAAGTTACTTCTAGGAGAAATTGAGAAGCTGCCTTTGTTCAAGAAGAAATGTCATGCTCCTCATTAAAGTATTTGAAAGAGAACTTGTTTCATCTTTCCTGAATTATTATCTCTTTTTAAACTCCATAATCTTACACTTGTTAAGAAGGGACAAATGGGTACGAAAGCAGTAAATCCTCTGAAACATTCTCAAACCCACACTAAATACAGTCAGGGCAAAGTAGCTGTGGCTTGCTCTAAAATTAACTCTTTAAGTAACAAGTGAGACAGTTGATGTCTTGCTGCCACAAATTATTCACTTTTCTTCCTGAGTTATACATTCATTAAACAATATGGCAATAATAAAAAATTCCTTTTGGGTACTTGCTGAGATTCACATTAATTCCAAAGATAATGGGGGAAGTATCCTTTTCTTTGAAAGTCGCCTGTATACTTTGTAACTGCAAAAACTTGAAAAAGCATGTCATTTTCTCCAATGCCTCTCTGACCTTTGTCATCAGTCTGTGCTGGTTGTATTACAGTCACATCTAGCAGGTTTCTGTGCAGTTGTTTTTAAAATGAAGATGGGAAATATGCAACAGATACGCATGTGTCCCTTTCCAAAGTTGAAACACTGGCTGTGGTTTAGTCATAGTGTGATTTGATAAAGCATGAGCATGAGTCAAAGTGTGAGCCCGTTCTTTCATTCTGCCATTTGTAACTTGGTTAAAACCAATCCACAGGATTTCTATTCCCATTGCTGTTACTGCTTTGCTGGATTATGGTGATTATTTTGGTTCTCTGGGAGGAAATGGATATACAATATCGATAACGGTCAGACCTAATGACCTTCAAGGTCCATTCCAACCTAGATGATTCTATGATTTTATGAAAAACAACAGTATTTATGCGATTTAATACAGGACAGAGAAGTATCTGGGGTGAGTATGTCTGGAATTGGGTGTTCCTTGCCATTGCTTCCTAACGCCAAACTAGGAAAACAGTGTTTTTCGAATATTTTGTACTTTGTCACATATCCCACACCTTTTGCTTCTCTCTCTCTTTATGAGACTCTATGTCCATTAATTTAATTTCCTCTGTTTTTTTAAAATTGTATTTTAAGTGGTCTGAACATGACCCTTGACACCTGACCTGGCAGATAACATTACCAGGAGCTGAGGGCCAGGCAGGGGTTTCTTCTGTATTTTAACAATTATTTCATCCTGTCCTTCAAGATCAGCCTCAGAGCGTTGTCAAAACAGTGAATTTACCTTGGATAAGATGGTGCATGCCTGCATTTCATACTCAGTGCTAGACTTTTCTGGGCCAGTCACTTGTTTAGCCAGAGAACACTTATCTCTGCTTTTTCATAATATTTTCAGAAAATTTATAAATGTCTTCAGAAAGCAAATGTGAATCATGCCATCCAACTTCTCTAGTGATATATATACATACAATTTTCATGTCTTCTTTTGCACCTGGTTTACCATATATCCTTGCAAGGGAGTTGCCTTTACAGCAGACAGGGAATGCAGCCAAACCAGGAATTGTCATTCTCAGATAATTGCCATTCTGATAATGAAACAAAGCCTTGTACAATGCTTTAATTTCAAAAATTGGTTATAATGTTTATGATCCATACTTGCATGTGCTTGAAGCACATATTTCTAAGCCTTCTAGCTGGCCTGCTAAGATCTTTGTAGAAGATTTTGTATTCACGTTATTTAGCTTTTTTATTTAGTCGAATACTCGAATAAAGATGGGGCAGATGGGGAAAAAGAAGCAAAGTTTCTTGCAAGAGTGCAACAAAATGAATTTTTGGAAGTTAAAATTGAGAGGTAACAAGCTGTGAAATAGTTAATTGATGAGGTGATGGAAGGACACCAAGAAAAATTATATGGCAATATGGTTTTGATTAAGACCCAGTTCTGTGTGAAACTAGGAAAGTAACCTGAAGAAGTAAGTATAAGAATTTTTTTTTATAAGTGCAGTGTTTATACACAGATCCTTGTATCTGTGGGAATGAAATTTTCTGCTTTAATCTAAAGCATTTTGAAAAAAGATCTTTTTATAAGTCAAAAGGCATATAATCAATTTCTAAATGTCACCTATATTTGCCATCAACTTTTTCAGAGATGTGTTAGACTCTTCTGTTGCCACTTATTTTCAAGTGAGTAACCTAAATTTCTTCTGTATGGAATCTGTAAAACAGCAGTTTCCTGCCTTTTGTGGTAAAAAAAATAAAATATTGAGAAAGCAATAATGAATCTAAGTATTTAGCAAAGGGGCAAGAAAACAGAAAAATTTAACAAGTTTCCTTGTGCAATAGCATAACAAATGCTGGAATCTTCACAAACACAAAAATCATTTTAATACAGCCTTAAGTAAAATTAATACTACTGAAACACCATTTGAATAAATACAATGGATCTAATTTCTGTGCAACAATTTCTGGTTCTGAAAACCAGTGGCTATAAATCTGAAATGATATATCATAAATTAAAACTAATTAGAAATTAAATCCACTTGCAAAAATAATTAAGCATAGAACTTCAATGCAGGAGTATTTTCTTGGGTACAGCTTCTTGTTTAATTTCATATAACTAGTCTCAAGAATTAAATTTTTTACCTTCTTTTTCTTATGCATTTTTCGTAATTGTAATTCTGTGACACACAGACTACTAATGTTTTTTTAAAAAAATTATCAAATCTTGTTCTCTTAAGGTGAAATTTCAGCTTTCAACAACATCTGACCTTAAACAACCAAGTATGTGAGAACATAAGGATCACTGTCATGGCTGAAGATATTCTATCTCCTATGGATACATTTTATGGCTTCATTTATTAGTATAATATTCCTTCAAAATTTCTCTGTGTCTCTCTCCTTTTTCAAACAGGTCTTCCGTTTGCACAGGCAGTGAGATTCCTTGTGTGTCTGATACTACTCAGGGAAAAGATTTGAACTCTAGTTTGAGAAGACAAATAAGTATAAAGTAGAAATTGGTACAGTGCAGGTTTCTTTATTTTGGAAAGTTTTGAAAAATCTTTGAAATTTTAAGTGATCCTAAAGTCTATATGAAGTAAGACTTCACATATCTTAGTTTGAAATCATCTGGGTGTTACCTTGCTGCAAACATAATTAGTTTGATCAAACTCATTGATCAAATGTCTCTTCTTTATCTGATGGTGTTTGAGCATCATTTGTCTTGTCCAAATAAGGGAAACAGCTCATGGTTGAACTTTTATCCATTAATTGCACACTTTTCTGTGTTTTGATTAGGTTCATTGCAGAACACAGTGGAACTACTGCTATTTTGGTAGTAGCCAGTGATCTCCAAATCAATCCTTGAATAAAGGATGTATTGATTTTACTAATTGGTCCGATGGCAAGTTTTCTGTCCTCCATGTGGGGCTCTCTACAGTACGTTTAACTTATGTATGAATGCAAAATTCAATTTCTCCATCAATATATTTCTAGTGTATGATACAATAAGGCTTATTGCTCATTCATTTTATATTAAAAAATACATCTGTAACTTTTTATTATTTATCTCTGTTCTTTAATGAGTCAAAATAAAATTAGCTATTGAGGACAAGTATTGAGCATTTAAATTCATTCTATGCTATCTGCATAATTCTCTACTAACTAAAACATTCAATGGAAGAGAACACTTAATCCTAATGAAGGTTTTATTAATTCTTATGAACTAAGCCAATCCCTTTTTTTGAAGGAAGAATCTCAATAAGATTTTACGCTGAACATTCTGTGGTCTGAAGTATCAGTCCACTAAATGAATAAGAAAAAATGAAAAGTTTTTATTTACTTAATTAAAAGCCAGTAGATTTTACATTATTATCAGCTGATAGCTGGTTTTAGCAGTTGAGCTGTGTACAACTAATTTGTTTCCATTATCCTACTTGACTGTAGGTCACTATTTTCAGGTATATTTGCAGCATATTGACAGATGTATTGCATGTTTTAAAAATAGATTTGTATTAAGAAGTATGAACAAATTTGAGGTTATTCTATGTAAGTCCAGTTCCAAGTTGTATTCACTTACTTCATTGTCACACCGAATCCATACATTGCAATTATTTACCCTATTCTGTGTTCCAAAAAAGGTAGTATGTAGAAGCATAATGCATACATAATGAAAAGACTGTAGATATTGAAAATATCGAATGAGTCAGTAGAAAAAGCAGGTTTTGATAACTTTACCCTGATTATCTGGCAAATTTATGAGGCATCTAGAAATAAATTATGAATTATGCATGTACAGGATGTATACTTGAGAATAATCTTGGGTTTGCTTCCTAAAAATTGTTTCACAGGTGGTAATTGAAAGATATAGCTGTACTTCAGGGAGGAGGTAATTTCTAACAGGCATGAGTCTAGGAAAAGCTAGTAACATTGTGAGCTAATTTTAGAAGTTTGGTCTGGAATTGTAGAGAGGTGAAGTCTTGATAGGAGCTCTTTCCAAAGTAGTCATCAAACTCACATACTTATTACAATTTACGTTTGCGGTTACCGCACCTGTTGGACTCCATTCCAAATGCTGGTCTCTGTGCTTCTCATTAGAACTGTGATGCGAGTGGGAACTCCCAAAAGCACTGTGGTTTAACAGCACATGTTGGAAGTCCAGTCACCCTGCTTGTTTCTCAGTCACACAACTGAATCAAAAGGGCATGTTTTCAGAGAGATTGTTGTGCTAAAATTCATTGTGTAGAAGCTTGGACTATGGTACTACTACAAGTAGCATATAATAAGATAATTTCATATTTTTACACTACTGTATGTGTGTATGAAACTCTAAGTACTATAACATTATATAATACAATCATTAAGTAGCTAGACCAACCCAGTTTAGTTTAGAGCTTGTAGTTATGGGATTATGCTGTGTGATGAAAAAAAAATTCACCACTTGTGTCATAATACTTAAACTCAGAATAATATTTTCCCTCTTTCGTCAGACATCTGCTGACTTACTGGGATCTTGTTACTAGAGGTGTTGTCAAGTTCTAGTGCTCACACACTTGATTTCTCAGAGTTATTTTCACAGAGCTGCTGAACCACATGGAAATAGTAATTAAAACATACGCTTTTAGGAAGGATCATAAAGTTCATAAGAGTGTTTCAGATTAGGTACACCTAGCTGATTGTAAATTACCCCATGATTAGGTTCTGCAGTTTTAAGTAACAGTATCTTTTACTAATCAAAAGGAAGTGGTTCCTGTAGCCTAGAGTCTGTGATCATTGGTTTGCCTTTGCTGCCTTGGGTGCTATAACAGGGGCTGGAGAGATCTCCCCTAGCAGTACTATCAGCGCGTAGTCCTATGGTTTTGCAGGTTCTGGCAGATTTGGCTCCTTGGTTTATTTTCTTCATCTCTTTAGCTGAGGCTCATTGATTTCTAATTGAAAAGTGAGCTACATATATAAAAAAAGGTGCATTTTATTCTGAATTTGAAATTTTGCTGTCCTTTGGCTGGGCCTTGAGATAACAGCCGTTTTTCCAGTCCTGTAGAAAGACTTGACCACTGGTACTCAGTATGTTTGGAAAGTTCCTCTGAAAGTTCCAGCAAAATTTTTAATAGTGCAGCTCTTCCACTGGAAAAGCCTCTTTATTTGTTGGCTCTGAAGTGTGTAAAATGAGGTAAAATCCCAGAATACAATGATAATCATTACCTAAACCTCAGCTTTTTCTTGTAAGCCTTAGTGGGTTCTGCACACTCGAGTAACTTCCATCTCAGTGAAATGAAAAATTGGTGCAGTGCAGGAGAATGTAGCCTGTGTTTTTCTTTATGAGAGCCTCAGTTTTAGCCTTTACTGACAACTTACTCAATATAGGATTTTAATGTCTCCTTTGATCCTAGACGATGTAGGAGAAAAACCAGTCTTTTCCACATTACCCAACTGGTTATTTTTCCAGCTAGTAACTCTCAATTTTTTCCAGCTGAGTGCCACTGATATTTTTTCCCCCTCATTCCGTTATTTTGTAATTTTCCACTTCTTTTTTATAAACTTCTCCCCTTGATTTTTAACTATGCACTGTTCAGATAGCTGCACAAGTAAACTGGAATAGAAAACCTACAAATAAAAATGAACTCTGCTGTTCGGCTTATCACTCACTGCCTGATTAGCTTATTTTCTCTACTTTAGAAAGTGATATGAATAGTTCCTGTTGAGAGTTAGAAGACACCTAGAAAAATGACAGGAATAGCAGCAATGACAGAAATAGCAGAATAGACTGTTGCAGAATCCAACTCTAACATTTGACACTCAGAAAATTTCAAATTTTAAGCTTACTCTTTTGTGATAATCTTCTATTTCACATAATGTAAAACAAAGATTTAAATCCCTGCTTTTTCTTTATGCTTGTGTGTCTGACTTTTATCTTTTCCAGTGAGAGAGACAGTCTGTCATGTTTGTAGCCAGGTCCATAATTTAAATTTAAAGTCTTTTAAATTCTGAAAGCCTGGAGATCTTAAAATTTAGTATTTTCCAATTACACTTAACAAGTTAGCCCATGCCTGCAAAAAAAAAAAAAAAATCTGTTACCCAGTGTATTGACACTGAAATGCAATGAAAGTGCCTAAGGTATGTGAATCAATCTACCTAAATATTTACTGCTTTAATGAACTCTGAATTTATGGGTGTGCATATTGAAATGAGGTAATTATTTTAAATAGTACCTATGTATTTTTAGCTAAAGAGACTGTGAAATTACATTTCCTTAAATCAACCTGAGGTTTGTTTGCATGGGTTGAGAGTGCAGCACAGGCTGCTGGAGGGCAGGGGCAGCAGTAAGGAAGCAAATACCAGTCTTGTTTCCACTCTGCTGTTGTGGGGTGGTGAGGCAGAGAGATGAATTTCACACCAATGTGAATACTTGGTTAGAGTGTTGTGTAAAGTGGATTATTTGAATTTCACTCCCTTCAGCTTGTGAAGAGTAGGCTGCACCACAGAAGTGTAGGCTGAGAGGGACCTCTGGAGGTCTTCTAGTTCAACTAGAACTATTGTCAGCAGTGCTGACAATAAGGTTGTCCAGGCACTTGGGTTAAACAAGCTTTGAAAATCACCAAGGATAGATATTCCACTTTTATTGTGAAGTATATTTCTTTACAGCTGACTGGAAATTCCTTTACTGCAGTTTCAGATTGCTGTCTCCTGTCCTTGTAGAGTGCACCTTTGGGAAAGGTCTATCTCTGTAAGCCCCACTGGAGGCACAAAAGGCAGCAGGTAGCTCTCCCCTTTTGCAAGCATAAAAAAAGTCTGTTCCTCCACTGGATTTTCCCATTTGAAATATATTTATTGTGTTGTTTGCTCAAAAGACTATTCTTGGTGTTGCAGAAGTTTCCTTTTGATGCTGAGTAGAAAGAAATAAACACTTTGCCTGCTGGCTAAGCTGTTGTTCATGCAGCTGGGTATGTGGTTTGTCTGCATTGCTGCAAAGAGATACTGCTGACTCATGTTCAGCCTCTCCTTCAGATCCTTTCCTACAGAGCAGCAATCCAGACAGTTCCCAGCCTATCAGAATGCACGAGCTTATTCCCTCCCACATACAGGGGTATATTTGTCTCAGATACATGAAAACTTCTGGTTATTTTGGCTTAAGTAGATTCACAGATAAATTGCTATCTTCTTTGTGAAAGATAAAAAAGACATCAAAACTTCAGCTGACCTAATTATAAATATTAATTTACTCTCTATTGAGCATTCTGCACTTTCTAGAATTACATCATGGCAAAGAGATTTTTATACAAAAAAGGCATTAACAGATGTTGACTTGGGCTACATGGCCAGGCAATAAAAAAGGTACTTGGAGTATGCAACTTTGTTCAGCAAGCAAACTATAAATACTCCATACTCTGCAGTGCTTGGATGGAAATATACCATGGCTCAAACATGCCATATTCTGTAAACAATTAATTCTTCCCAAGAGTTGTTACAGGTTTCCTAAAATTAATACACTGTAGCTCTATTAGAAGGGCCTAAATAATACATTCACTGTTGCCCCAGTTATCAGGGATAGAACATTAATATCAAGTGGATTTTTTATTTAACTCAACATCCTCTCAGATATTTGCTTCAAATGCTGGTCACAGCCAGATCAAGGCATATAGGTTCTGGTTCCTCCTCTGCTTACAGACAAGGCTTCTTCCTTCTTTTGTGTTTCTTAGCAGAAGCCTGGTGTGCATCCTCCTAGAAAGCATCAGTAGAAGGTGCTGCTGCTTGGGATTCATGCTAACTTGCTATCCAATAATTGAAGTAGGGATTGAAATTCCTCTATATGTGGGGGGTTTTTTTAATATTATTTATCTGTAACCATTTATATCAACAGTGAATTTATCACAATTGTCCTTTGATTAATACAAGGGCATTTGTACTTTGAGATAAGTACATGCTACTAGATGGATGAAAAAAACTAAGTGAATGTAAGATAGTTTTTTGATCAGATATTTAAAAATTGATGAGGACCAGATTCTGCCCTGGTTATGATCTTGCTGTACGGTAATTTCAAGAAGGTCACAAGGCTTTCCTCTCTGGGTTGAGGGGGAAATTGTTTTCACACAAAACATTACTCCTGAAAGAAATAAGTACTCTATTTACTCATGTAGAAGACTTCTCAAGTCTTCCAGGAAATCCGTTTGAAAACTATTTACAGTATTAGTATGCAAATTATATACCACACACTAAATGGGATTCTTGCAGCAGAGCACTCTGACAGGCATCTCACTATTTGAACTATGGTAGTACAGTTAAAAAAACAACACAAAAAGAAAACACAGCTGGATATAATTGTATTCAAACACATACTTATTACATTAATGAGGGCATACAAATACAATTAAATGTTGTCCAGCAAAGGTTTTCCCACAAAGGCTGAGTTATTTTAGCAAAATGTTCACATAATGCAACTTTTTGTGTTTATTGTAATTGAAAATATGTTTGATATTTATTCCTAAATATTTACAGATGAAATTTGGTAGCATCAGAAGAACAATAAAACCCAACTTGTATCAAGTATAATTTAATAAATATACTTCAGCTGAGAAGAAAACATAAATTGTGTCCCAAACTACATTAGGTACTTCCAGTCATAATTTAAATCAAATTATGAGAATGCTATTGTATAGAGGTATTGATACATGCCTTAAGCTCCTGTTGTTATCCCAGGTTGTCAGAATAGTTGATACATCCTTTAGCCATCTCCCCTTCTTCACTGAAGCTTCCTGATGCTTCCTTGCCTCTGCCTTCTTGGGGCTGCTCTCCTGTCAGCTTCTCTGCAGTCCCACCTTGGTCCAGCTTCTGCCCCCACAGCCTCTGCTGTGTGCCCCTGCCCGAGCATCTTCACTGCAGTGTTTGAAACAGCCAGGTGTCAGTAAGAATCCACTAAGTGCCGTAGAAGGTCAATACTGGGTTGGGCCTCTGCAACCAGCAAAAGTGTTGCCCTTGTTTTTTTTCTAAAAGTATCCCAGAAGTTCTTGTCCCCCTTGCATCAATCTGCACAATTCTGGCATGTAAGTTACCTAGGAAAGTTGCAAGATCTGTCCGTACAAATTTACTTCTGGTGAGCTAGAAATCTTTAAAAATAAGAGGCTTCGGATGGGGTTTATGCCTTTTTCCACCCCCTCTCCATTTTCAGAACACGCTTAAAAGCATAACTTCAAAGCATGCTTAAAAGCATAACAACCCATAACTGAAAACTGAACAAATAAAAATTTGTGCCTTATGTAAGTGTGCCTGCTATTCAAATTGTTACATTCAAAGGCTGTAAATGTTGCTAAAGCCTCTGCATTTTCACTGCCAGCTGCTGCTGTAATCCCAAAGTAGATGCACTTGGTATTGTTAAACTTTATATCTCAGTATACTGCCCTGGGAAATTGCTTTCTGCTTTTAAATTGACCATCATGCAGAACTTTGTATTTTTCAACTTGTCTTTTTCTTTGAGATTTTTTTTTTTGCAAGTTATTTCTAAGTTCAAAACTTCCCATTTTTGTTCAGAAGCACAAAAGGTACTGTTCCAATTCTGGTGTGTCAGGTGCAGTCTTAAGAATATTGTCTATTTTTATCATTAGCAATGAGGAACTGTTTCTACTTCAAATGTTATATGACCAAACGCACACTAATTTGCTACTTTAAAATAGAAACTTATTTATTTATAAATTTAAAAAAAAACCATACTGGATTAAAAAAAAAAAAAAGCAGTCTGTTGTTTAGAAAATTCTCCAGCGGCAAAGTAACATTGCTCTGTGTAATGAAAGCTATTTTTTTCTTAGCCTATACAAGAAACTTTTAAAATTTTGTCTTATTAAATTTACAGTCACATCAAGCATTGCCCATTATGATAAGAAGACAGAGGTTGTATCATTAGAGCAAAAATAAGTCCAGCTTAGCTGTTGGGCAAGTAAATTCAATATCTAGTCACTTCCATTAAAAAAAAAAACAAAAAACAACCCAATCTACTTTCAGTAAAAGCCTGTTCCCACTAGAGAGCAGATTTTGTAGTTTCCACTCACTGTCAAATGTAATCCCTCTAAAATCAATAGATAAAACTCACCTGAGAGCAAAACACTTATTTTTATTTGTTTCCAGCAATGGGTGAAGAACAGATTTACAGATAGATTTTATACTTAGAGGGAAGTGTCAAAGGAAGATGAATTAGGAGAAACTACAGTGCTTGTGTGCTTTGGGAGGCCACAGAGTTGTGAGAAGGAACCACTGAAACTCAAAACTGACGTGTTGAGAGTAATTTTATTTAGACTGTCAGTCTTCTGGTTAGGCTGCAGAAACCTCTTTTTTTTTTGTATTGGTTTGGTTTTTTCCTTTCTTTTCTGAAGAAACAAAAACTCTTTTTTTTTCCCATTTTGTTTTAAAACATGATCCTCTTTAAAAAAAATTGACCCAAAAGCAGATACTTATGAAGACAACCTGAGGTTAACAACTGAGGTGAATATTTCACAATTCTGTTTATTTTATCTCATTAGGTCAACCATGCTCCTTAGAGATATATCTAGAATTTAATGAATGGCTTCCTTGGCAAAACCAAAGCAGAAACTGACAGGTTTCCATTATCTTGGAAATTTATTTTATTTCAATTTCATGGTGTGGAATTTATTTTTCAGTCTTGCACACTGAAGAGGAGTAGCTCAGAGAAGCTCCATCACAGATTTAGCCTTTTGCTTTCCTTTTTCTTTTAATAGCCTGGCTGTGTAAACACTACTGAAGTGGATATAAAAAAATCTTCGAGAATGAGAAATCCACATAAAACAAGAAAGGTAAGTATGGTTATTATATCAAAAGCAGGAGGTGGAGGAAATTTATAGAATGAATTTCCATGATTTCTTAAAGCACTTTTTTCTTACAGCTGCAAGGAGCAAATGCATGAAACGTATGTTAATATTTCATAAGCTTTTAGTTGAATTAGTATTAACAAATTTGCTAATGCTAAGTGAATGCTATCACATAAGATTTTGGAGAAATACAAATAGATTTTGAAGATAAAATTAATTTTTGCATGCTTTATTCATATTGTTCAGTAAATAACATTAAAATGTTTCTGTCAGTAATAAAGAAAAAAAAATTAAAAATTCAGCATAAACTCTAACAGCAGTTCTTTTCCTGGTCTTCATGAAAAGGGTGTCTCTATGTTACAATTATGCCCAAAATGGATGACTGGAAATGATGGAAGAAATTAGCTCTATCTAAGTTAAGTTGTAATCACAGTGTAACTTCTCTAGGGATGTACAGGTGGATTGGCTCAACACTTTTACATCCTTTGCACCACAACCATGCAGACTGACTCCCACTTTAAAGTACTTCCTTTGAGCTGCATTTGCATGTTGACCCACAGGAAGATATGTTTTAAAAAGGAAAGTGGATTTAGAGAAAGTTTTAACTTGGCTTCTTTATGGTAGTGAAAGGTCCAGATTAATGTAATTTACAAGAGAGTAATTGCAGTTTTGGAAGTCATCCAAATAATCTGTGAATTAGTGTAGCTCTCAGGATACTCCACCTACCAGTCATCTCCACTTACTGTAATAGCATCTCTCAGTGTCATTCCCCACGTTTAGTATGATGCTAATATAGAGACCTAATAAAAGTAGATCCTTGGTTTTGTGGTTTTATGGAATTGTGGGTGTTTGGGAGTCTTCATTTTATACTCTAGTGCAGAAGCACGTTTTTATCTGAGTGCATGGGTTATTGCAGTTTCTCTAGGTAAAGATGATCTTGGCTAACTTCTTGAGCACAATGTGCTATGGGTGTGTGTAGAAAGCGTTGTCTGAAAGCAACCATCATTGTTCCATGTTTTTTTGCATAGTCTGTCTATGGCTTACAAAATGACATTCGAAGTCACAGCCCTACGCACACACCAGTGCCAGAGACTAAGCCACCCACAGAAGATGAACTACACCAAGAGGTTTGGAACATAACTACAAACATGTACTTTTAAAAGAACTTTTTTAGGAAATAACTTTTTAGGTATAAACCCAAAAATTATTGTAAATGGGAAGTTATTCAAACAGCTGTTGCAAACATTTAATAAACCTTTTCCTTGTCTCAAGGTATATGGATTTAGGCATGTAACTTCCTCAGAACTAATAAGACAAAAGCTGAATTTTTTGTGTCATGTATTAAACACCTAAATGCAGTGGGAAGTAGGCCAGTGAGTGGGTTCATTGTATAGCTAAGCCCATTAGCCCCTTCAGCTGTAGACAGCTTGCTCTTCTTTCAACACTGATTTGAGGCTGTGGGGGGATACTTACCACTCCATATATGCATGTACAGGGTCATACTTTTATCTACTGTTAAAACTTTGTTAATTTTTCCTGAGATGTTAGAGTCTGGAGAAGGTAAATGTCTGAAGAAGTATTAGTTCTCCTCAAAAATATACAAAAAGGCTAATTGGATTTCTGTTGGTGAACCTTTAGGGAAAATGTTATATTGGGCACATTTTTTTGTCTCTTTGTGATCTTTTCTCTTTATTGGAAACTTCCATTTATTTTAGAGCTACACTGGTGAAATGTTATTTTAATTCAGATATATTTCTCTTTTGTGCCCTAGGATAAATTAATGTTCAATTACATCCCTAATAAAAAAAGTTATAGGAATAGGGTCAAGCAATAAATTACTCAAAAAACTCTTTGCCTTCCTTTCTTGCAGATTAAGCACTGGCAAATGCAATTAGACAGACATAGATTAAAAATGTCAAAAGTTGCAGAGAGGTATGTATATTGTCACATTTTCTATTTTTTTCAATTAGACTGATAACTACTGGGAAAAATGTCAGTATGAAATAGCTTCAAAAAGCTATTCACAGCAAATAGCTCTTCAAAGAGAGACGTGAGAGCTCAGATGTCATAGAAATAACTGATGAGAGTTTACTTTAAGTGGAGAAGTATGAAGTTCTTTTAGTGATAAAAATATTCCAGATATTCCATGATACATTTCTGATAAACCTGAGTCAATGAAAGAGCCTCTGACCAAGTGATTACAAGTTTCACCTTTCATTGGCAGGGAGGCTAAATGGGAATAGGTCTGGGGTTATTGTTTTGATATTTCAAAAGGGCAATCACTGATGAAGCAAGGGAACTGGCTGGTGTGGAGCTCAGTCAGTGCTTGAACAAAGTGAGTTTGGGCTCAGTTTGGGTCAGAGATATAACACTAGTAGGAATCTATCTCCAAATAAAACCAAAATTTGTCAGGAAGGGGCTAGAAAGCAAATAAAACAAAAAGCCCAACACTGCAGAAAATTGAGCTGCATGGGGCTTAGTAAAGGAAATAAGGCCAAATACAAATTGCTGTTCATCTTCTCATAAACATTTCTGCATATAGGTCTACTCATTTATGTGTATGTGTGCATACATATGCAAATACATATAAATATTTATTTATAAAGAGAGGAGGTCAAGAATTTTTTGGTTGCTGAGCAGTAAAAAAAGTACATTAAATATAATAGAAATTGAAAAGAAAGAATAGTTGTCCTCACTTGTCAATAATTTTACAAGAATTATGAGGCCAAAGGAAACAGCAAGCATAAATAAGAGCAATGGGAGATGTAAATTACCAGGATACGAGCAAAGTTTTTAGTGTGTGTGACTGCCAGACCAATTCCTGAATATTAAAAAAAAAAATTGTGAAAAAGATTGATTTATTTTTGAAAAAAATAAACCTGGGAATAATGTCCTTTGATTAGGAAGTAATAATAAAAATTAATTATATTTAAGAGAAAGTAAAAGGAGTGCTAGCAGCTGCAGGGCCAGTAAATATAATCTGTGTAACATGCAGTGTTTTAGAACAAATTTTAAGGAAAGTGTTGATTAAAACCACAGGGATATAAAACATGTTCCTTTATGAAAACAAATGTGCATGGAAGAGGTTGTATGATTTAATTTATTAGTGCCTAAAGGAACCTTGAATGGAGCTATGTGGAAGTATTAGGGAAGCTTATTTTATTTCCACTCTTGGTAGACCTGAGCCCCCCCTCCTTCTTCAGTGGTCCACTTTCAAACAGCCTGAGCAAATCTATTTCAGCCTGAGCTTGTGGCTGCCTTCTGAGTGTGTGCACACACAGTTACCATGGCTCAGTTGATGCAAGGTAACTTGTTAGCTGGGGTAACCTCATCAGTTGTCTTCTCCTCCTGACATGACAATGTTTGATGCTTTTGTTTTCCTAGTCTATTAGCTTATACAGAGCAGTATTTGGAATATGATCCTTTTCTTGTGCCCCCTGATCCCTCAAACCCTTGGATATCAGATGACACGACTTTCTGGGAACTGGAGGCAAGGTACACAATTTTATTTCTTCTTTGGAAGTAAGGGAGTATAACAAGCTTTTCTGGAAATGTGAAGATTTCAGACAGAGGTACTGCAGGAGAATACTGAGGCAGAAGGGCAGTGCAGTACCCTTTTGGTCTTTCCAGTTTCACAGTTTTGTAAGATGGGAGGTGCTATATATTAATAAATCTGTGTGAAATGTTACAGTAACCAGTTTCCAGGCTTCTAGTATGGTAAAAACCAAAAAGACAGCTTTTAAAATCTGACAACATTCCTAGTTGGAAATCTTTATTTTTCTGTGTATAACCTTCATCCTATGTAACTACCAACAGTCTGTTTGCTCATTGCTGAACATTGCACAGATGTGAGCACTAAAAAGTGAGAAAACCAGGGAACTTTAGGACTTAGCCTAAATTATGAACACTTTGTTAGAATACTGAACTATTGGTCACTTCAGGTTCTGTTGTTTTTAATTCTGTAGCAAAGAGCCAGGACAGCAGAGGGTGAAACGATGGGGATTTGGCATGGATGAAGCTTTGAAAGACCCTGTGGGAAGAGAGCAATTTCTGAAATTCTTGGAGTCAGAATTCAGTTCAGAAAACTTAAGGTAAATGAGAATTACTTTATTTTTTAATAGCTTGTAAGTTATATCGGATTTTTGCTTTGTAGTTTTCCTGATACTTTTCATTTTCTGGCCTCTTCAAAAATTTTCCTCACCTTTCAGAATCAATTAATCCAGATTGTTACTTGCTTTCATGTACAGGCTGAAGGAAATATTCATATAGTTAACAGAGACTCACATGAAGCGTATTTTTCCATTCATACTCAACTTCTGGTCAAATTACTCATGTAAGAACTTTTCTCTAAGCTTGTCTTTTAAACAGGTATAAAATGGACTCATTCAAAGCCTGCTCAATATATTTTGTTTAGTCAAATATTATGAGAAAAGTAAAATGAAAATTAAAAAGTTTAAAAATAAATAAAGGACCTAAAAATAAAATTCACCAACTTGCATCAGGTTGATTGGTTTCTGGGGATCATTTTTAATATCTTCACCAATATGATCGTACTTGTGCATCTGACACAGCTGAAGTAGGGTGACATCTAGCTCTCAAATTGCTCACTAATTATCAGATGGAAAGTGTTCTTAGTGTATGAAGCATAGTATGTTTTTAAAAGCGTGCTTACAGAATTACTTTTAAGTGAGAGGAAAAAATTACTTGATTTTAAAAATGGCAGTCCATCAATTGGTTAATAGCATGTTTTGGTTTTACTGTTTTAAGAAAGTCATATTTCAGTAAGAGTTATTTCTGAGAGATTATTAACAGCCTTCCTATAGACAGAAAAATTAAGCTGAGGATAGTACAAAAATACAGGCAATATGTTTTTATCTTAATTCTTTTCAGATGTCATCTGTATCACTTTCCATTCAGCAATAAGTAGTACAAAATCCTATTTGCATTTACATTCTAGAACTTGGAATAATCCTAACTTACTTTTTTTCTTACTCTAATGTGGTGCAGCATAGCCATTCATACTAAAATTATGCTTTTGTAGCATCTTACAAGAGGTATTTAATATTTATAGTGTTGATTTATAAATGCTGGGTAATTGCACAGATCTCCTTGTTGTTAATTTAAATTTGTCAGCAAAATAATTGGAGTTGGAGTCCTCTAAGTTGCTGACCATGTTCATATTCAAACATAAACTTTGCATCACAAATATAGCCTGACCTGTATGTGTATGTGTGTGTTGATGACTTTATTTGTCACAAATACAGATTTTTCTTATTAAAAACTCCAATTGGTAAAATGAATTTTTAAAAATCAGAATACCAAGAAAAAGAAAGGTATTTTTTTCTTTTAAAACCATTATTTAAAGAGCATCCTGGTAATTTGTTATGCAGAGCAGCTGTTCAAACATGAACCTATTGAGCCCAGTGTGTGCTGCAGTTTGTGGTGCTTTTCTGTGATTAATTTGTCTCTTTGCCAACTAGACTGTTACCCGCATAATCCCTAACTCTAATCCTATTTACAACACTAAATACAGGCAAACTGCAAGTAACTGATCTAGAAAAATTCCCTCAAGAAATTTCTTCAGAGATGATTCTTTGGCATGCCATCTACTCTTTTGTGTCTTCCTCTAAATTCTTAAATTGGCATTATAAAATATAATATCTGAGTAAGGGTGAATATTATCTTAAAGGCCAGGCAGGGGATAAATTTTCTCTGGAAAGGTGTTTTCTGTTATAATTAACTGAAGGGAAACTGTCTCAGAATCTCAGAATTATGTTTGTAAATGCCCAAGCTTTAGGGAAATCAATCCATTAGGTTCACATAGTAAATTTGGGTTAGAAAACATGAACTTGTAAAGCTTGTTGTGTATGGCTGTCAAAATGTTTTAGATGTAAATAACAGAAGTTAAAAGCTTGATGATTTCAAGCATTACCACTAAATAAACCTTTGAAGGCAACCACTTTCCTTGCTCACCTGTTAACTCCATCATGGTAATTTGGGGGTTTTAGTGGTATTTTTTTAACCATTATTTTGACAGCCACCTTAAGAAAAATAATTGTGTCCACCCACATATTCCCACTGCAACAAATTCAACTCAAATCAGTTGCCGGTTCTTGTACTTTTACAGATCTAATAATGATAAAATTTACAACAGTGCCAAGCCTATAGTTGGATGGCAGCTGGGACCCTGCTTTTGAGCTTTCAAGCCAAGTACACAGGATACAGCAGGGACTGCAGGCATGACAGGAACTTCAGCATTAGTAGATTAGATGTCTTATACCTCATTTTGTGAAACAAACACCACAACCATGAAATGATAAGTCTACCAGATACATCATTTCTATTCAAGTGTAATGATACTACATAGCAAGAAGTCCCAGTGTTACTGTTACATTGGCTTTGACTGAGAATGTCTAAGGTATCTGAGAATATCATTGTTGGTGGATACAGATCCTGTCTTAAAGAGTCTGTATCCCTGCCTTAGGATACGAATCCTGTCTTAAAGAACACAGCAGGATGCAGGACCTTGAGCTGTGATTTTATACTAAGAATTGTCTAGTGATCAGGAATATAACCAGGTTTCCTTCCCAAAACCTCACTTCCGGGTCAAACCACGACACCCCTTCTTACTTTGTATCTCTGTGCTTTTTTCTTTGCCTGTAAATGGGGATTAATAGTATTTCACTCTCTGAAGGAGTGTTGTAAAGCATAGCAAAGGAATAAAACTGCATAAGCAGTTCTGTCAGTGCAGTAACTTCACTACAGTGTGACTGCAGTTTGCAGGTTGGATTCTGCACTCACCTAATGCAGGGTGTGACTTGTGATCTCTTGTTACCATGCACATTTTTTGGAAGAATTGCTTTGTGTGCTGCTCAATACATAGAACAAATAGCTAAAGTAGCATATGATTTTGATAATAGAATTTATGAAATTCCTGATGCCTATTACAAAAATGGTGACCATTGTTTAAAATTCACAAGGCTAAAGTTTGAGCATGATCCAGTACTATTGAGCTTAGTCACAAGGTTTTCCAAGTACTAAAAAAAGTACTTTTCAAAGAGAGTGAGTTTGTGAAATCAAACTTACTGCAGCATGGCACCTGGAGACCTAATGTCTTTAATTTCTGTAGGAAATTGCATTCCTCTTCTTGTTTTTCCTTTGTCTGTAGTGCAGTAGAATTCTTTGGAAAATTAATATTTGTATGCTGACTATAGGTTTGCTCCCAACTGGTTATTTTGTAGGAATTGCAGCCTGTAAAGATTAAATCATTTCAGACCTGTCAACCTGAAATCCTGTCCAAATCCTTATGCAGTGAGTGTGATCTCCAAAGCAGCTCTCAGACTGAAAAACCTCCTAAGTTAGTGAAGGGAGAGTGGTGACAGGTTAGGTTCCATGATACACAGAAGGAAAAGCACTGGACCACCTGTCCCTTCCCTTGATGCTCCTTTCTTAGGTCTGTAATGTGTGACTAGTAGGGAAAAGGGACTTTGCATTCTTGTTATCCAGAAAAAATAAGAGAGAGACTGAGAAGTTTGATAGATTTGGATGTCTTCCCTCAATAATTTTTGTCTAACCATCCCCCTGCAAGCTGACATTTTATGAGGTGTTTATCCTTTACACTGGTGATTATGAGGCCCTGTTGTGGGTGCTAATAACTTGACTGAAATTTAATCCTCAAAGCTGAATTGCCTGTGAGTTATTCCTCATTCAGACTCAAGCTTAAATGCCAAGTGCCAGCAATGTTGCCATTTCTGCAGAGTAGATGAGAAAGAACTAGTTGCAAGATTTAATGAGTTTCTCTGTCATATTCTTGAAATCCTTCAGTTCTACTATGCCTTGATGCTTGAAGTTGTAGTGGGCAAGAAGGTGGACTATAGAAATCAGAGAGCAGTGTTTCCTGCCCCTGGAAAAATATTATGTGATTTTATTCATGGAGTTTTTTTAGGTTTTTTTTTTTTTTGCTTTTTCTGAAAATGCTGAAAGGTCTATCCTCTTACTTGTTTTGTCACATGCACTGAGTGCAAAGTTCTCATAATTCCCACTCCAGTGTTTCCACACTGAATATACCTCAGGTGTTTCGCAGAGAACCACTGCAGCCTTTCTCTCACTCGCTGTTCCTGTGGGATAAATTTAACTGATTAGCTTGGTCTGGAATCTGGCTGCACCTGCATTTAGGTCAGTTAATGGGGCAGAAGCTGTGTTGCAGCTGTGCTATTTATCCATGAGGCCATTGTGGCTTTGAAAGTAATCCAGCTGGAGGACATAATCCCCAAATATCTTGCAACATGTGTTTTAGGAGTCCATGTGGCTGGATGTGCTACAGTAGTACACTACACACCCTCATTCTGCTGTGTGTCTGCTGTGTGACCCAGCAGTGGCAGCCCAAATGCTGGGGTAGAAGACAGCAGCGAGGTTTACACTCAGCTTCTCAAGTCTCTGTTCAAACAGTGCTGAGCATCTGCTAGAAAGGGTCTCCATGGCAAAAGCAAACCTCCACCAACGGGAAATGCAGTTTCATCCAAGGGCAGCCAGACTTGAGTTCTAGTTCCTTACACAAAGTAGCACCAAGTCTGTGTATATAATTCTCCAAAAAATGCAATTCCCTTCTCCTCTTGCCTGCCCTTGCACATAGTTTATATTGCAGACTGTGTGCTTTTTGCCACAGGAGTCTTCCCTTGCTCTGGTCGCAGCTGATGAGGCAGAGAGCTGTAAAATGGTACAGGGAGCTCTTTTGATTTGAGGCTCTGTGCTGAGGTCTTGCTGACTCCATTTCAACTTCATCTATGCTACTGGTTGCCATGGGATATTTGAAAAAGTTATTTTTGAAAATGCAAGAGAGAGCAGCCTTATTTTTGTCATTTCTTAACTTTGAATATTTGAATTCAACTCTCTGTGGGAGGAGGGCAGGCATCTTTTCTTGAAAGATAAGTAGATTAGATTAAAATCTTAAAATGTGTGTTGGCTGTGAAATAAGCACCCTAGACATAACAGAAATCATAATTCTTCCCACATTTAGAGAGGTTTCTATATTTAGAGTTTCACATTTTTAGTTGAGTCTTTGAATGCTATTGTTAGAAGGGTAAAATTAAATTAGTCTATCAAAGAACTGGTGTTCAGCCTGTAAGAATGGGTCTATACAACCTCCCTATTCTATGCTGCAAGCATAGAAGTTAAATTTATTGAAATTTATCTCCCATCTATTTCCCCATAATTGAGTATAACCTACTATATGAAAACAGTTTACTTGCAAAAGCAAATAGCATCCTAAGGCCTGTTTGCAGTGACTTCCAGAATTATTGGCAGTGATACAATGGAACAAAAAAGGAAGTGACATCTCTGAGCTAGATCCACAGGATGTCTGCAGGGAGACAGAAAATGTGTGTTTACAAGGAGCATCCTTCCCTTTCATTTTTATTCCTTACCTGACTTGGAGACACATGAGCTATCAGTCAATCCCAGAAGATGCAGTTGAAGGAGTTAGCACTGCAGGATATGTGCTTTTAAATGCAAATATCTAAAGCAGCTTAAGGAAACCAAAGTAGGTTGCCCAAATCTGAGAGAATGAACTGAATTAGAGTTTGTGAGCTTTGCAGTTATAAAACTTGAGTTATCAGGCATTTCTTCTTGCTGCATTGCCGTCAGATTCTCAGGATACATCCCCAGGCTCTGTGCAGAATTATGTTCAATTCACACTGTAGTTCATATATAAAAGTGATGCTACCAGAAGTTTTGAAACTGCCGTTCTGTTGGCACAGATCCCCTTTGTGACCTTGGAGAAACCACTGTACATTATTATATTATTAATATATTTGCAAAACTGGGACAATATTGCTTCTCTGTCTCTTGGAGAATCTTAGATGAAAATATTGTGCTTATGTACAACTGAAATTGAAGATTGTAGAAATATCTAAGATAGTCTTCTTGGTAGCATGAAGCTAACCATACTGGCTTGTGGAAAAGGAACACAGGCTCCTTCCATCTCTGCTACTTGGAAATTTCAAAACAGGACTGTAAAAGAATAATTGCTTCCTGAGAGGAAGTGAGGGATAACTTATAGCAAGAATACTATAAGGTTTGCTATGCTTTACTATCCTCTCTTAAGTTTTTTGCAATAATTAAATTAGAATTTGGATTGAGGGTGGTGTCATTTTTCTTTCTTGGGGGGGTCTGAGTACAATTTCACTGTTCTCTCCTATCCCATCCTTGTTGAACTCAGCTAAAAGAGCTTAAGTTGATCCCACAGTGTAAGTAGGGTGCAAACCACAAGGTATTCCCAATTTATTTGTGAGCCTTGGAAAATCCAGCTGATTTCAAGTTAAATCACTTCAACGCTCAGTTTGTCTATTTCATAGGATCAGCTGTGTCAGAACAATAATGAAAAATTGCAATGGTATATATTGCATGTTTACGAAAGTCAAACTTTAGTTGAGCTCTTGGATTTGGGGGGAGAACTAAGTGGTGTGAACCATGTCTAAGAATAGGATCCTAAATTAATTTAGGATTATTTTGTGCCATGAGAGAGACTGAACACCAATAGAAGAAATAATGAAATAAAGCTTACAGCTAGTTAGCTACAATCATAAAGTGCTCAAGACCTTTTTAGTGATCTTGTTCCAGACTGAATGAGAATACAGTGAACTGGCTGTGCTACATGTGGCTGCCCAATGTTGGTTTGCTCAGCAGCAGAAGAGAGAATGTGTAATTCCATTCAGCACTTTTAGCAAAAATATGCATGTAAATGGAGTGCTGAAAAGAGAAATTAAATTATAATTAGCAAAACAAATGCTTTTTCAGTGTATGCATGATTTCTGAGTAACAAAATTAGTTACACAGTTTAGGATTTAGTAGGACTCAGAGATTCATGTAGATAGCAAGAATATAAATGATTAGTTTTTGAAGGAAGGTCAAAAAGCAGTTAGGTTATAAGTAATATAAGCCCTTGAGGTTCAGCCAAAATGAAGTGTCGATTTAATTCTAGCTAAATCTGGAATCTTCCTGCAAGCACATTTCCCATACATAAGTAATGAAGGATTTCCTATCCGTCCCATGAAGAGCCTTCTAAAAATTTCTTCCCTGGGTGGATTGATTGCCTTGAGACAGTACACCAGAATGCTGATCCCAACATAAAATCACTCAGCTTTTTCTTATTTTAGCATGTCTAGATGAAAACTTCAGTTATCAGTAATTTCTTTTTTAAGAGCAAGGAATAACGTGGGCACTTCATTAGTGGTTATCCTGAGCTGGAAGTCAAGATGCTGTGTTGTGCCATAGGTTCTGGTTAGCAGTAGAAGACCTGAAGAAGAGGCCAATCCGTGAAGTTCCTGCTCGCGTCCAAGAAATTTGGCAAGAATTTCTTGCTCCAGGTGCACCCAGCGCCATCAACCTAGATTCAAAAAGTTATGACAAAACCACTCAGAATGTGAAGGAACCTGGAAGATACACATTTGAAGATGCTCAGGTCAGTTTAGAATCGTGTTTATGGACATCTGAAATGGAATATTGGCTAGTGAAATCTATATGCAAAACTGAGATGTATTTGGGAATTAAATGGTAACAAACACCCTGTTTCCTAAAATGCCATTTTGGCAATGCCAGTGTGTAGCATTCTTTCTTTCATGAGGCATATGAAGTTCTTCATGAAACTTCTGTGCTTGATATATAAAGTTTTCAAGTAGACTTTGAATAGAGGAAAGCATGTAGTGAGGAAAAAATGAAGTACTTCTGTAATAAATGCAACACTTCATGTGACTTATAACTTAATATTTAATCTCTGAAGACTTCTGGGAAAAGCAATATAAAATGGTTGGATTCACAGTAAAAGCAGCAGAACTGGTATCATCCTCCATTTTCATCAGCAGCCTAGTGATGAAAATTTAATTATTAATGCAAAGTGAAATGCTGTCAAAAGGAGAGGTTGAGATCATATCCCTGCAGAATTTCCTGCAGTTTGATTATTAGGTCATCATCAAGATGATGAGTCAAGAGATGCTGCTACAGGGCCCATGGAGGAGAAAAGGGAATTGAATTGAGGTTTTCCACTTTTTGGGAGAGTGCCTATGCCTTAAATATGAAGGGGAATAATTTTACCTCCGTTTAATTTTTCCATTATGAGAATAGCAACCTATGAAGAAACAACAAAATTTTCAGTAGACCCTATGTTGTAACCACTGTTTTGAAGTACTCTGCATTAAACCAAACATACAATTTTTGCTTGCATCTGCTGACCTCTGGACATTTAAGAATGCAGTGTACAGCAAAGACATAAAAAGCAAAAGCAAACAATAGAGCAAGTTTAAAGGTTTTTAAAAATGTGTCTTTGCAGTTGAGTGAGTAATTGACATTTAAATTCCTTGCCAGGATAAATTTTTTTTTTTTTTTTGTAATAAGTATAAAATTTCAATACCCTTTTACTTTCAGATCTCTCTTGTAATTTTGTCCTTCATTTGTGAAAGACACAGAGTATTCAGTATATATGCAAGCACCTGGGGAGGACCTCTGCTTACTTCATCCAGTTCAGCACAAAACCTTAAATCTGGAAGCCTCAATTTCTCTGGAAAAGGGACAGGCTGCACCTGCTGCTTCTTGAAGCTTTAGGAGCTTTAAAGTGTCCCATCTGAGGTGGAGGACTTTGTCAGGAGTAGGGCTTTGCTTCTGCAACAGGCTTTTTTTGGCCTGCCAGCTGGGAAGGAGACCACTGGTGTGCCATTCTGGCAGTTGGTGGGTCATTTATTTGTGGTTAAAAATGTATGAAAACCATTTCTGTACTGGAAATATAGAAAGATGAAACTCCATGTCAATTGTAGATGCATGAGTAAAATGGGACACATAAGTAGCCCGATTGTGCTAAATATGTGCATTAATGTCCCTGGCTAACATGTACAATTCACAATACTAATACAGCCCAATTTATTCTTGCTTTTACAGTCACATTTCTTGTACAGAAATAAAATTTTAATTCTCATCTCCACTTTTTGCTCTCTGTTGACTGCATTGTCTGCTTTCACAGACACTGAGTGAAAAAAAACCTTCCCCAAATAAACCAGTCTAAGTTCTGAATATACATCAGAATTTCTCTGCTTACTGTAAGAAATACAAAGACATTTGGAATAATTTTTATGGTTTCTAATACAGCAAAAATTAAACATCAGTTCTAATTTTACCTTGCCTTAATTTTCAGACAAGGTGGGGAGTTTTGTTTCGGGTTTTTTGTTTGTTTTGGGGTTTTTTGTGTTCACTAATTTTATGTACTACCAAGCTGAGAAACAGTATTTTCTTTGCAGTTTGTTTGCTGTTTCCCAATTGCTGTGCTACAAGTTAACTACAGAAAAAAATAGAATCTGAGTAAAACAAAAAGTCCATGAAAATAGCTAATGATAAAATAGCTAATGATTCAGGATTTTTAAAAAAATATTTTTGAGACTATTTTCTGTTCTGGCTGCTTTTTCTACAAATCTTTTCTCTAGCATATCATCAGAACTAGAATTATCAAGTGTTGTACATCACAGATTTTTTGGTTTTCATCTTTTTCAGAAAATAGAACGTTCCAAAATTAAGTTGCTCTTGTTATTTATTTTCTGAATAAAGGTTTCCAAATATTCATATGCCTCTGAAAAATTAATATCCTGACAATTAGATTGGCCTGGAACTGTTTTTCAATTTACATATGTATTTTCCTTTTTGTATTGTAAACTGGAGAGCAGACAAAACACCTGTCAAAGGATATTGTCAAGAGAGGCCAGTGGAAATCCTCACTAACCTAAGCATTAATTGTGATGCTGAATTGTAAACCTAGTGCCTCTTCTTAGATTCTGAAATCACAAGAGTATCTCCAGAAACTAATTCAGAAAATCTGATGAGGAAGGACCCACAGCTCTTAGTTCCATCACTTAGCTAAACTAACTAATGTAAGGGACGTTTGAGGTTGGACCTGAAGCTAGGACTCAGTAATCAATTCTTAGAAAATAATTCTGTACTGGAAAATTTGGTCAATAAATTAAAGAAAGGTGTGTTGTGTAATTATGCATAAGAAATGGGTGGGATTTTGGCTTTAAGAATAGAAAGCAATTCAGCCTTAGCTTCAGAGCTGAAACCTGCTATCCTGTAATACTTCTTATTCATAGTAGTGCTAGCTGGTGTACATTCCATGTGTGGCTGCCTCCCATTTTACATGTGTCCTCTTCTATGGCAGTAACAGCTCCTTCTTTCCTTTTCAGGAGCACATTTACAAACTGATGAAAAGTGATTCTTATCCTCGTTTTATACGATCCAGTGCCTACCAGGAGCTGCTACAGGCCAAGAAAAAGGTATTGGTCCATCTTGCCTTTGTCTTGCCACTGTGCAAAGCAGTGGTTATGTTTGCAACAATACTCAGTCTTCTCTCCCCTGTGCCAGTGCAACTGGATATCTGGTAGGTGACCAGCTTGGCGTTTTTGGAGGGTCACATACACACAGGAGTTCAATATACATATATGTGTATATATCCTGCATGCGGGCATGTTTCAATAAGTTAATCTAGCAAAACTTATTTTTATTTTTACATCCCATATTGTACTGTTTTCTCTGTTATGAAGCACCTTAAATTGCAAAGTGCTTTACAAATACATTAAAAAAATAAAATAAAATCCCAGAAGAATAGTCTTTCATGTTTGCAAGTTTGCTTATGTAATAATTGTTGTTCTCTTTATTCCACCTATGAAAGCTACAGAATGTGTTTAGAAACAATCTTATTCATATGAATAACTTCTAACTTCAACTATAAATATAGGGGCTTCCCAATTTTGTTTCTTTCCCTATTACTACATGAATAGTTTTGAGTAGGCTAGGAATCTGACTTGAAAGACTGATCATGTCACACTTTGGCAAACAGAGGTTCATGTCCTGGTATGTAATATTTTCTTAGAAAAGTCCAGTTATGGAATGGGTTCTGAATAGCCACAGCCCAAAGTATGTGGAGCAGCCTGTACAATGCAGATTTCCATGATGATAAATAATTCTATTAGTGGGCTCTAAACAGTAATCTCCTAGAATCAGCTGAGAGCCCTGTGCCTTGCAAAATCGGGGCCCTGATTGTTACTGGAACAAGGTAGTTATTAACACCTTGTAGCATTCTATTGTTAATAATGACAACCTAAAATTATATGAAAGTACTGTGTTATTTTGTTTTTTGTTCAAACGTTGATTTCTGAAGATCCAATATAGAGAGAGATGTTGAAAATACCAGAAAGCTTCAACTGTCCGTGTGAAGTCCTTAAGTTTGTGAATGTCAGTTCATTAACACAAGATGTGCACTTCATTATTTCTTTTTACTTTCAGTTTTTCTTTAAATTCAAACCAGTTTGATCCCCATGAAAAATTACTTCTGTCTAGTACTGTATCTGTTTTGCCCATCCCCTGTTTTGCCAAGTCCCATTACAGCCTCATACCTGTGTTTGCTTCCTGATTTATACAAACTTTGTTTTGCAGTCCATTGTTACATCAAACCTCCTTTTCTATTCCATTGTTCTTGCTTTTCTTTTCCCCCTCCTTTTTTTTTTTTTTTCTTTTTTTTTTTTCTTTCTTTTTTTTTTTTTTTTGTTTTATTTTTTCAAATTTAAGTTGGAAAACACTCTGGATCGTCGAACATCTTTTGAGAAATTCACACGCAATGTGGTAAGTTTGTTGCCTCGGAAGACTAGTAAGCCTGATGGGACATCCTTCTTCCCTTCCCCTCACTGGTCCCTACTTTCCCTTTTGCTTCTCTAACTTGGTGGTTAAAAGTGTATTCATCACAGCTTGTCAGTTTTCCTGGGAATGACAGCTTTATAATGTGTTTTCATTACAACCCCTCCTCCCTAGTCCCTTTGCCACTGATCTCAATCTCTCACACATGGAGGAATGGACCTTTGGGAGCCATGCTTTTTGTATTAGGAAGCATGAAATTAGTCACTTTTTTCCCCCCTATAATTTTAGTAAAGAATCTGTGAAAACATGCTCGATGTTGTTTCTTTTTCTGGTGCCTTCTCAAATACTAAGTCTAAAACAGTTGAATACATTGGATTTCCATCCTGTCTTCTTTTTATTTTACTAAAAAAGACTTTGTCCCTGTTTTTTCAATTGGGCACAGGGAAAAAAAAACAATAATAATTTTCCCATCTTCCTTAATGTCTAACAGCTTCTACAGGACCAAAGAATTCATGCTGTTTATGTGCAAGGGTTTGATTCGGATTAATTTTCATAATGGATTAAAAGAACTTTTTTTTTTTTTTTACTTTTCAATATATAACTTTCAAAAGCTATTTCTCAAAGGCAAAAAAAATGAAGGCTGGTAGATTTTGTCTGGGCATTCTTTTGCCACCTGCCAGAAGATCCACTGATTTCATGATACTTGGGATTCTTTTTACTTATCCAGTTTCTTTGGGAGTTTTTTTTCTTTTACATTGTGAAAGTTCCAACTAAAGAATTCAACGCATTTATTTTTGTAGGGCAGAAACATCCCTATTTTTCCATGCCATAAAAACTGTACACCAACACTGAGAGCGAGCACTAACCTGTTATGAAAAGAGGTAGAAAGATCTTGGATTATACTCGAGTTTGTCTGCATTGTCTGTTGAATTGTGCAGGTGACGCTGCTCTGTGTGTGTGTGTGTGCGTCAGTGGCTTTTTCTGTGACCTGGTTAGTGGAGCTGTGTGTGTTGAAATGAACAGTATGAGAGCTTTCAGCAAAGATCATGGTTTTTGTTTTTTCGGTTCCTAGGGAAGGAGAAGCAGTTGTCAGAAACTGTCTCCCCTATAATGAGGCTCAAGAGTATCGCCTCAAGTATTTAAAAAATACATATATACTTTTCAGTAATCAAAAAAAACCAAAAAAAAAATGCAGTGAAAGTTTTGTGAGGCTGTGGGAATATCTCACATTTAAAAACAAAACAGTAATTCTTTAACTACTTTCTTATAGGTAAAGGCTTCCTGTAATATGCTTTGAATCCACTGTAATCAGGAAGAAATTTGGATTCAATGGGACAAAGTCAGTAAAGGACACTAAAAGTAAATAAACAGCCACAAAGGAAACTATCCCAATGTTTGAAACAAAAACCCCTATGTTTTGCATGGTGGTGTTGCCATAGCATGTTGCAGTGTGATTTGTGTGTTGTCTAAACAGGTTGGATCTATAAAACAACATTGTACATGGTAGCACTATACATGATAATTCCATTATAATTCAGTCGGAAGTTCCATATTAATAAAAAGTCTGTAAAAGGGAGTGCATAGAGTGGGTAACACATACGGACCTCTGCGAGCCAGACTTTTTCCCAGTAACAGTGCCTGGCAAGCTGCAATGCCACATTTATTCATGGCATTTTGAGCAGCCCAGGGGTCAGGAATTGGCTATGGTAAACGCTGTGCAAACAGGTGGCCATGAGGGGGGAAATAGCAAGCTGCAGGTAGAGGCGTCGGGAATACAGCACAGAAAGGGAAAATGGGAAGACAAGACTGGGAGAAGGTGAAATTCCTCCCAGAGCAGCCTTACAGATAAACCAGCAGTTCTGGGCACAAACATGGGAGCATTGTGCCCTGCAGCCCAGCCGTGCCCGATTTTCATCCTGCTAATCTCAGGACAGAAGTTCCAGAATCACAGCATGCCAGAGAGGCAAGGCAGGCCCCATAAACCAGCTGCAAACTAGAAATGGAAAAGAGGATTTCTGGGCATTAGTAGTTTGGTAGAAGAGGGGGATTTTTTTTTCTTTTTCACAGAACAAACTGACATAAAACTGGGGTTTTGCTTTTTTCCCAACTACTACCTGTTAACCTGGGTGGAGTCTGTCAAGTCAGGTGAGGTATGAAAGAAAAACATGTCACTGCTAGATCTATAATCTCTATTAGACTGACAGTTCTGAGGCTTGCAAATTAATTCAGAATATCAGGATGCTCAAATGCAAACCTTTTTTCCAAGGAGACTGAATTAATGTCAACCACTTCCTCAGGACCTCTTTCCACCAGACATCCTTGTTCTTCCACTCTTGTTCTTGGTTGTGATGAGTTTATAATATGTAATTGTCTATCTTGGTACGGTGGTTCCAACCAACAAGGATGAGGCAAACCTATCTCAGAATATTCTACAGTGTACTGATTAACTTGATCAACTGTGAAGTGAGGGACTGTGGAATAGATCTGTTCTACTGATTAATACAGAAGATAGGTGTGAAAAGGGTCTTCTACAACCTGGATAAATGCTATCATCTCTGATTTAGTGAGATGAAAATTACAGTTTCTCTTCTCTGATGGTTTGCAATATTTTCACTCAATTTTTTTCCTCAGTTATATCAAATATATTTGTATTATATCAATATATTTGTATTAAACTAAATTAGACCTCAGTTTCTTCCATTTGAGGTGTTTAATAAAAACACAGTAACCTTGGCTGTGTCTAGGGACTCAGTCTGAACAGATGGACTTGTATTTCATTATCTGATTTGTTGACTCTAGGAGGCTCCTGATCAATGTTAAACGAAATTGGGTTATACTTGCTACAGAAAGCATTTGTTAAAGTAGAAACTTTAGAAACTTTGTAGAGGGCAATTACTCTGTACTATTTCATGAATTACATGGAAATAACCTATTATAATGAGTCATTATTTTAGTCTGATGGAGAAAAAATAGAAGTGGAGCTATACACTAGGCTCAGCTCTGCATTTCTTTGACATTGAAGGGTTTTCTTTCCAGAAAATTTTCAGTAAGCTGGTGCTGTTCATGAAAGATCTAAATGCTCAGTTTAAAAACTGACTAATTAGCTGCTCTGTAGATTTTATAGTACAAAATTACTAATGTCTTCTGCAGTCTGCAGCAGAAAATCTGGTTAGCCTTAGAAACAGGTCTTCATTCACATAAAATATACAGAAGTAGTAGCAAGCTGGCATTTGCTATATGAAATATTTATTACTGAACACTTTATAGTTTGTATCTGAGCAGTAAGTCCAGCTATCCTTGGTCTGCCTCACTTACACTCCTGGATACTGTGTGAAAATACAGAGCACAGACACTGCAGCACTACGGGAATGAAGCCATCAGATACGTGAATTGCCTTGGAGTAACACGGGCAGCCACGTGTGTCACAGCTTTGAGTCAGAGGCAGTGACACAGAGGGCAGTGACACTGCTCTGGGCTCCCCCCTGCCTAGCTCAGCCCCTCAGCTTCCTCTTTGAGACTAATAAAACTCCAGTCACCTGCAGCTCCCCAAGGTACTAGGGAAGTTAAAGATCTAAGTGGTGGAGCAGGAGGATCTCATTGCATGCTAAACAGTAGAGAGACTGAAATCAGCAGTTTCTGTGACATTTAAAAACTCAAATTCTTTTGAAGAATTCACATGGGGAAAAAACTATTAAAAAAAATTAACAATTAAAAATTAAAAAGCTCAGCAAATTTACCTCAAGTGCTAATATCTAAATTACAGGGGGTGGGGGGAAAGTAGGTGAATATACACTGGTAATGTTGATTGGGGCAAAAAGGTTCTTTAAGGAACAATTTTGTCTATAATTTCTCATGTGCACGCAGGACTTGTGACAGTGGCAGACTGAGCAAGATTAGAGCCCAGCCTGGTGCTTAGCTGTGATTACTGGTCTGGAAACCTCGAGACAAAGGGACCTGCTTTACAGGGGAAATGAGTTAATTTAATTTCCACCCCATGCAAATTTTATTGTCCCACCAGGAACTAAGTTAGTGAGGCAAGAAGGGGTAGCCTCCCCCATTAGAGCTGTGTGGGGAGCCACTCCATCCTCATGCCTTGGTGCCATGACTCCAGACACCACCATCAGTGTTAGCATTTCATCTGTCACTGCACAGTTATACAGCACACACAAAAGAAAAGAGGTGCTTGTATGTTTGTGAGGTCTTAGGGAAATACAGCCAGTACACAGCAGACCAAGTTCAGTTCATATATTAAATTAGAAAGCTATCAAACTACAATTATCTCCACTCACAACCTCATAAACAAGACCCCATTTAATAATTCTGAGTTTGAAACCATTATATCTTATACTACCTGTATCCTTTCCAGCTGTCTTCTCCCACTTACCTGGAAGAACTTGCTGACCAGAGTCCTTTGATTTTTTTCCCCCTCTAAACCAGTAACAATAGACCATTTCATGCATGAGATTTGAAGTGCAAAGGCCATTGAACAGAGCACATTTTCACTGAGTTTGAATCCAATGTCACTTAACATGACATTGTGAATTACTGCCTAGAGATGGAAATTAAAACTCATAAAAGTAGCTTCCTCAGTTCTTATCAGTGGGTCATAGACTTTCTAGATGTTTAAACAAGTGTAATCTCCTTTCATGTTAAAATCTATCCCTTTTATGGAGGAACAAAGCACATAAATAATCAATTTCATCTGTTAATCAAGAAATTTTACTGTATGAATAGGTAAAACTTGTGTACCCTACTGTGCCAGACCAAAAGTCCATCTAGTCCTGAAATCCTGCCAAGGGTTAGATTTTTCTCAAGTATAGCATTATCCAAGAAATTCAATGCAGTTTCAGCTCTGGAATCTCATTTTGGACTTACTTACAGGTTATTCCCAAAATTTAAACAAAAAAACAGTTAGTCAGAAGAAATTAAAACCACAAAGCTACTTATTTGACAAATACAAAACAAGAATGAAAATAATAATTAATTGTAGAAATTAAGGCCTTCTCAATTTCAGGAAGAGATATCGTTCATGTTTGAATAAAAAGAACAAATAAACAATTGAAAATTCTATTTCTGCCTACTAATTAGTAAAAACCCCTAGTTTAATGAGTTTTTTAAGAACTATGCCCACAGAGGAAAATGATAAAGGACATGCCAATGAGGAATGGTCTCCTTGTGCTGTTCTGCAGTGACTGGAGCTAAGCTGCTGTGCTCTGTGCTGGAAGAGAGGAGCTTAGGAGCAACACTTACACAACCAGGTTCATTCAAGTGAGGAGCCAGCACAGACTGGTCAGGTACTGGGCCAGTGTCTGCCATTTTCCAGATGAAAAAAATGTACCTGATTCTTAGGCTTTTTGCAGGAATGAGAACTGTGGAGAGGTATGGAAACTTGAGGAGTCAGGCGCCCAGGGCAATCATACTAAAAATATTTTTCATGTGCATCAGTCCCTTGGAAGACTGCATTTCAGATGGTTATTCAAATTCAAACTACCCCATCTAGCAAGAGGTTTTAGGTTAATCACAAATGAGAGCAGCTCATCAGTAAATGCAAAGTGCAAAAGGAGAAAGACGTGGATGTCCCTGGATTTGGAGTGAGCCAAAGCAGGAAAGCAGTTGTTCAGCTGCTGCCTCCCGCTTCAGATCATTGCAGGAAACAGTATGGCCCTAATGAGAAAGGAACAAAAGCTGCAAATCTCAGCCAGAGGCAGAAGGATTTCCCTGCACATGTAACCACTCAGCACTGCAGCTGTGCTGACAACTTGTTCCCCAAATTCAGTAAATACTAGCCTTGTCCCCTTCCTCATATCTGAAAGAGGAATACACCTGCACAGATGGCTGACAGCAGCATCCTGTGCTGCTGTGGGAGCTGAAGCTGAATTCTGAGCCCCAGAGCAGTGCTGAAGCAATTCCCTTGTGCTGGTAGAGCAAGGGCTGCCTCCCCATGGAAAGGGATTTACTGCTTCTTCTCCCATGTCTCTCCAGATGAGCTCCTGTCAGGGGCTGTTTACCCCCCAGCTCTGTGTGTAGGGCACTGCAATGTCACTTGGAAGCGTTCCCTGGTGATCTGGCTGAGCTGACAGTGTGCTGCAGGTGTTTCACACGTGAGCAGATGCAGAACACTGAGACCAAGGAGGGCTGCTTCTCACTCCACATCTCATTTTGCTCACAGTGGGACTCTACCTCTCCTTCCCCATCAGATGCATGGAGTTCTCTTTTGTAGTGCTACCAGTATAGGTCCTGGGGAGTAGCACCTGCACTGGCAATAAAGAAACATGAAAACAGGAACAGTTGAGGTTGCTTAGCAGAAAGGAAGATAATTAATCTTCTAAAAGGAAAATATGTGATCTTTCTCTACCATACATTTCAACTCCAACACCTGTAGACATTTTATATTGATTTCTTTTAAGACACATATGTATGGAGGTTGTTGCTGACTTTTTTCCTGGATCATTTGAGGTGTAAGTGTCATGCTGCATAAATGGGTCAGTCAGCACAAGTGTACAACTGTATTTAGCAGCATCTGTACATAGCTTTACAATTTTGCCCCCTAAGTTCACTAGAAGTAAAGCTGAAAACTCTATGTCAAACAATTAGTATGTTCAAACAGGGACTGAATGCTGAGGCCAATTGATTTTGTACTTTTAGATGTACTTGTTCACTCCAGCTGCTGTGCTGCCTTCTCGTACTCTGACTCCCTTGTCAGGGTATGTGTGCAGGGTTCCATTTTGGCATCTGCATTATTAGTAAAATTCTTAAATAGTTGCAATTGTTATGTCCAAAGTGTGCTAATACAGCCAAAAAAAATCCTAATAATCTTTAGAATTTAGCCATATGCTTCTAAATGTTGATGGCAAGAATATATTGAAAATATTAAGGATCTCTTTTTCATTATTCAGATAAACATTTGCTACTTCTGACTTGCAACCCCCTCCCCCTCCCCCCCCCACCCCCAAATTTTCTTTAATCTCATTAGCACAAGAAACATCTTTATATGCTACAACGCTGAAAACTGCCATGTTCCCAAATCAAAATCTGGTTTATGGAAATGCTGTTAACATTGTATCTGAAAGAAATAGGCTCAGCTCTTAAATTATGACCCACAATGGATGATCCTTACATCAGTCTGTAAATTAAGTAAATCTGGAAATCTACTAGAAGCAGTAATTATGAAACTCTACCACCAAGAGCTAAAGTAAAAGTATACTCTGGAACAGAGTTTGAAAGGAATATTTTGTAAAGTGGAAAATAACAAGTCCCTGCAGATCTAATAAGAAGATGTGATAATTCTGTATCTGGGGCTGTGTATTAAAAGCTTATTTTCCTAATCAGAGAATTTAATATGATTCAGAATCAGCATTTAAGAAGATCTCCTAAGGAGGGTGTATCTTCTAAGCTGTCATTTTTCCAGCTTTGTGATAAATGAGAACTACTAGGCCATGGAAGAAGACCATTTGTTGTTGTTACTGTTGTTCAGATGGAGGTTTCTCTGAGGCAGGGGAAGGTTTCTCTGAAGGAGGGGACCATCCAGAGAGTTCCTGATCACTGTGGGGCTTTGGAGAAAAAATATCCAAAGATCAGCAATATCAAGGGAGCAAGTAATGTGGAACACAGAAAAAAAATTGTCATGACATCTCACTGTGTCTCTAGGGGAAAATTCAAACAATATGTAGAAAACAATCACACAAATCAGATCAAATAATAACTACTTTTTGGCCTGATTTTATGTCAGGACTTCCTATTTTATGTGATAACGTAATTCATTCCTGAGGTGCTAGAATTTGCTTATGGTCCATCTAGAAATTCCAGAAATTTTGAAACTCCTAAATAGTTATTGCAAATAATACTAAAACATTTATTTCTCAGATTTTATACCACAGCAAGCATTTATGTAGCTTTTCAGTGTAGTTTTGAACAAATTGTAACTAATCAAGAACTCCTGGTTTTAATATTTTAAGTGGGTTATGCAGTTCAGTACTAAAGGGAACTCATACATGTTTACAGAAAGTAACCAGACTTGTACACCTGTTAACTTAAGTGCAAATAACCTAATGAAAGGCAAAGATAAGCATATGTTCAATATTTTCTGAGATTATGTCTAGCACCAAAAGTCCTGAATTGTCTAATAAAATTGTCAAACAAAACATTAATCTCAGAAATCCTTTTAATGTTTTAAATTGTGTTCCAAGGCCACACTGCTGTTGGGGCTCTTTTGACTATTTAAAAAGAAAAGGTGTCTTACTATTACAGCTTACCTGCTGCATTAGAAGAAAATATAATTTAAGGGTTAGAAAGTATCAAGAATCTGTGAATTTAATATACATAGAAAGTGGCAGATACAGGGAAGACAGAGCACCAGGAAAGAGACTTTCCATCTTTCAGAGAAGTAGGTAATAATACTGTCAGGTGATATGGGGAACCTGATGGATGACCAGTCTAACCCAACAGTGCAAATCATGAGTTTCCTTTCAAATGATGTTGTAGGGGAAGTATTCATCCTAATTTGTTCAACTTGTATTTCACAGTACAAAGAATAAAATAGTTATTCTTCCTTTTATGAGGACCCACTCTGATGTATTGCATTTGAGAGAATGCTCAAGACCAACTTACAGATCCCTGTGAGCTTAAATTTAATTGATAATGACAATAGACATTAATTGTGTAATTCCACTGAGTTATAATACTGCAGATGGCTTAACAATTTATTGATATGGCAGAATAAGTTCATTTAGTGCAGAAAATTAAGCATCTCTCCATAGTTACAGTATTTTTTTTACTGTATTCTCCTTGAAACCAGTTTGATATTTCTGAATTGGGCACTTAAAATGAACAATATAATAAATGTAAGTATTAAATATCTGACTGGTGAGTTAGAGCCATTTTCTATTTAATGTTTTATGATATATTTGTGTTACATTGTCAGGGTATGCCTGTGATGTCAGCTTGCTGTGCCAGCTCTGGCTCTGTTGGATCAGAGCCACAGTAGGATGGCACTTGGAGAGCTAACTCCTTTTATGTGGCTGCAGGAGAGCTAATTCCCATTCTGTGGTTTCTGTCTGGCTCAGATAAAGCTCAAATCTGCCTGAAATATACCAGAGTGACATACCTTACACCATCTTCTTCACGCTGTAGACCTAGCTCTTGTGGGACAGTCATTACACCTTATTAAGAGAGCTTGTTAAATAATTGAAACCACATCCTTGCAACAGGAGGAATGATGAGGAAAACAACAATATGGAAATCAAATACCTTCAAAGCAGTTTTATGCAGTCACATGTAATATACCTGACCAATGTTCCTTATAAATAGTAAAGATGGTCTCAACAAACCTATAACTGTGTTCATGGAAAAGCTGCTTTCCTACCTATATGCAATCTGCCTCTTACTTTCTTACCTTAACTTGAAAGTAGCTTTTTTGTCCTCTGTGACAGAGCTACTGCAGTTTGCACATTCATCTTTGCAGCACAATGCACTCCTGCTTGTGGTAGCCTTCAAGTTCTGGGTGTGACTGACAGCAAAAACTTCAGCATCAGGTTCTCATCAGCCAAAACAAATCTTGTTCAAAAATGGCCTTTAAATTTGCTGGCTTGTTCTGTGAAACAATCTGGCTGGCTGGCAGTGCAGGTGTTTAAGTGTAAGGACTTCCTGTGGTTTAAGGTTTGACAGACTCCAGTTGGTGCCCCTAGTTATTTGAGAGTGATGTGGCAACACTGAGTGGTTGCTGATGAACAGGTTTGCAGTGATCATGCCTCTGTTTTCTGTTTTTGTTTTTTGTTTTTATCTTTTCCTCAGGGGAAATCGCTCACATCAAAGAGGTTAACCAGTCTAGTGCAGTCCTACTAAAAGGATCACCTTGTAGCATGGAAGCAGACTCAAATCATTATACATACTTTGTAGCTCACTGATTGCCTGACTCAGAGGACAGTAGAACAAGATGTTGCATGAGCAAGGACCTGACTTGTTTTCTTTTGTGTATACTAAGGCATTACAGACTCCGAGGGACTCTCTAGCCTTTCGATGCCTCCATTTCGAAAACTGTCTGCTCACTTCCTCCTTCATATCAAGCTGGATCTGTGTCTTTTTATTTTCTGCAAGCTCAAGTACAGTGAAAAAAAAGCTTCTGCTAGGCACAGTTTATTAAAAAAATACTTCAATCAAAAACTGGAAGAAATGTAAAAAATGCATATATTAATAAATATACATATGGCATCACATTTATTGCACAATAAATTAGCACAGAAGGTTTCATTTCACTGATGTATTCACATTGAGAAAGAAAGCCTGTGTCTTTGTCTGTTGTCTGTATATTCTCTGTTAATGTTTCTTGCATTTATTTTTATACCATATTTAAAAAAAGAACACCTTTTACTCCAGATGTATTAAAGTTGATCCTTTCTCTGTAAATTTGTGTATGTTTATATTGTTGTTTTATCTTTCATTAAAAGATGCAGAATCTCTTTCCTTTGGGAAGTTTGAGATTTTAATATTGAATCTGAAGATTAGTCAAGAACAAAATGATCCCCAAAAGTTACACACCTTGTGCTTTCTAAAAAGTGACATGAAATGGCATTTTCTTTCTCTCAGTGACACCTAATCAAACACACTTTATTGATAATCATTTACTTTTTCTTTTCTTTTTATCAAGCTAGCAGCAGAGAGACCTTTCCCGCTTGCTCATCATCGCATAAGCAAACCTTTCTTTAAGCCAGGCCCTGCTGTTGTGTAACAGTGCAGCCTGCACAGCGATTCAGTCGCTCCCCCAGAGCGGATGGACTGGACTGCATTTCCTTAGGAATGGACATGAACAAAGCTGCCTGAGAACACAGGGGTACACTTGCTAAATAGGAAGGACAGTGCTTCTTTCTCCTTTCAGTGCTGTCACTTGCGATGCAAGGCAACATTTTAAGCTGAAAAGGTTTGGGAGTGCTAAGCATGTGGTTTGTGCAGAAAACCTCCGGTAGCAATGCAGGAGCAAGCTGTCATTTTAATTCCAGAGCTCTGTTTGGGGATGCTGTTGTGTGTCCACTGCTGAGCTTACTCACACACAGACCTGCTGACAGATTTATGAGGGGGTGTTGATGTTGACTGTGAGACAGTAGATATGGAGCTCCTGAAGCTAATCTGAACTGGAACCAGAAATCTGCTTGGCCTAAGAAACAACACTGTTGACTGATAGAGGTGATATAAGGATAGTAAGACAGAATCTCAGAGTAGAAAAAAAAGGATGGGAACTAAGTCAAATGACGAAATGATGATACCTCCAGGGCATGGTAGGGTGCACATGACAAACAAACCTTTTTAGCAATGCACAGAATAGACTCAGGACAGCCAACTTTACTACCATCTGTCATGCTACTTTGGTTTGATATTGACAATCTTGTTTCAAAGGGACTACGAATCCTAGACATGCACACATAAAGTGGGATGGTCATAGATACAAGCAGACAATCAACTTGAGTGCCTTAATACCAGAGACATCTCACTGAGCATTGGAAAACCACCTGCAGCAGTGCCATTAGGGACAGGACTGTTGCACACAGCAGCTCTGGGAAGAAGGGAGCGGGGCTGCCTTCTGCAGGGAGCACTCACTTCTCCACTGGCTCTGTCAGTAGTCTGTTGCAGCCATAATCAGGAATGCAGCATCTTTAAAGAGGCAGTCTGAGTGAACCCAGTACAAAATGTATTACAAATCCACGAATGGCTGTTCCCCATATTCTGCTCAGTTGAGGTTTTTTGAGGTTTGGGATTTCTGTTTGTTCATTGTTTTCATATGCCACTGTGTTTCTGGTTTCTAGCTAGGATGACAATTACTGCTTTAAAGTGTCTTTGTTTTTGTTAGCACAATTCTACTAAGCTTTTATGGAAATATCCCATCAGAGCTGGGTCCTAGCAAGATCTTAGCAAGAGCTCCATGTAGGTCAACTCAAAATATTCACAACCTAGGGAGGTCAGATGATTTTTAGTAAGTAGTCGCACTGAATCACAGATCTTAAACTGATATTTAATTTTACCACAGAAATGAGCTCTGAGACATGAGCTTGGGGCTAGGCAATCCACAGAAATCTGAGCTCTGCTTCACTTCTCACTGCCAAATAGAGATATTTATTTCCAAACTCCTGCTGCCACCAATTGCATCAACTGGTATATTGCCTCCTTTGCCTTAGTGGTTAACTAATTAGAAACCGCTGTCTGCTTCCAAGAATCACTGCCTTCAAATACCTAATGTTTCAAATTCAAGCATTGGGCATTTCATGCAGCTTCACCCTAAGAAATATTTTTTTTTTTCCAAATCACTTTGCAGCACCAACTGGTCTATAAAAGTCATGGAGCATTGGTATTCCTGAACTCATTCTGTACTTATTCTAGTTCTTTCCTGTCATGGTTTACTCCATCTGGCAACTAAGTACCATGCAGCCGCTTGCTCACTCTCCTCTGCCTCCAGTGGGACTGGGAGGAAAAGAGGGAAAAGTAAAACTCATGGTTAAGATAAGAAAAAAATGAATAATTGAAATAATTTATATTAATAATAACACTAATCTTAATGAAAATGAGAGCAAGAGAGGAAGGAATAAAATCCTTCACTCAAGACAGACAAACTATACACAATGCAATTGCTCACCACCCGCTGACCAATGCTCAGTCCCCCAAACAGCGATCAGCTCCTCTTGATCAACTCCCCCAGTTTCTGTACTGAGCATGGTGTTCCATGGTATGGAATATCCCTTTGGCCAGGTCACATCAGCCATCCTCAGGATGTTCCCTCTCAGCTTCTTGTGCACCTGCTCCCTGGCAGAACACGGGGAACTGGAAAGTCCTTCCCTTAGGGTAAGACCTGCTCCACAACACCGAAAGCACCAGCATCTTACCAACAGTGTTCTCATGCTAAATGCAAACCACAGCACTGCACAGCTACTAGGAAGAAAGGGAAAACTATTGCAGCCAAATCCAGGACATTTCCTTTCAAGAAATATGAAGTCTGTATTGAATGACTATCTTTCCCTGTATTTGCACAGGATTTAACATGATGTCTCTAAAGTAAAACCAGGCATTACTAATAAGGATTTCAAAGTAGTCAGGGAGCTGTGTTAAGGTTTCATTTGAGCTTGCTCCAAGTGATACAACTCCACTATTACATATGAGTGAACTTGGCCTAAACAAATTCAATCCTACTACTAGATGATTTTTAAAAGGTTTGTCTATAATCTTCTGGTACTTCACCTCATCACTGTCATCAGACAGTGAGTGATACAATACTGGGACTGGAAACTCCAAGCAGGCACAAACTTCCTTTTGCTTCCCCACAGAGAAAAGCTAAATTTGTGTTTCCAAATTTATAAAAATATCCACTTCAAGAATTAAGATTGTCTCAGATAAAAGCATGCATGTACAATAACTGAACAGTTGCAGTATGATTTTGGTTGCACAACAATTTACCAATTGAGAATGTCAGTGAAGCCACAAATCTGCTGAGGAAAAATGAACCAGGAGAGAAAATCACTCTGAAGGGACCATATTTCTTGTCTTCTAGGGAAAAGCCATCAGTCAGTGCCTCCTGGCTCTGCCCAAGAAGCTTAAAATCCCCATGTAAGTTATTAATTGTAATATTCCTTAAAACAACTGGTTGGAGCTTGAAACTTTCATCTGAGAATTGGGATTCTTCAGCCTCTTTCCCCAAATATCCTTGCACATCCAGCTCTACAGGATGAAGTGTTTGATGGTGCTGCTACACACTTCAGATGGTTTTCTGCTCCCAGATCAGACTGTGAAGGAAAATGGCTGGTGGAAGAGGCAGAAGATACCCTGGCACCTACCTGACAAGTACAAAATATTCACCCATTCTTCTGTAAGAAGCAAGTAAAAGCAGTCCTTCAACCTTAAAAAACCAAAGAGGGAAAAAAAGGGCCTTACAATAGTGATGAGTTAAATTGCAAAATACTGAGCTGAAATAGTAGTGGAGACCTGCCAAAAACTAATGAGTTGAAGGTGAACACAGGACTAAGAAATGGGAATTAATTGTGGTGATCAGAACAGAACCGACGAGGGAGGAGAGCTGAATAATTAGGAGCAAGAGAGGCAGAATGCAGCTGGTGGATTGCCAGCCTGCTGGCCACAGCCATGCTGAGGAGATGGAATTAGAACCTGAAAAATCAGGCAAGATCAACTGTGACTGGCACCTTAAAACCCAATAACAACATTTTTCCATCCAGAAGGCAATACTGAATAATAATAAAATATCTGGGGTTGCCTTTTCAAATTTCACAAGACATAAATGCCAGATAGTCTCCTAAGAAATAAAAAATAGGAGGGCAACAACAAGTTCCAGAAAACAAGACCTGTAGGAATTAATTTAGGATGTTTTTTATTTAAAAAAAGTAAAATAAATAAAGCCAAAGCAGGTCATCAAAGTGAGGAAAGGCTGTTTATGATATGTAACTGGAACTAGGAGTTGGAAAAGACAGAGATTTATTTGTGGCTCTTCCAATTATTTATTTTTATTCATGGTGAATAACAGCTCTTTGAATTTCGGTTTTAAAACTGAAATGTTTTTTATGTCTTTTCTAGCTAAAGATATCATGCAGAGAGCTAACACTGCACTTATAGTAGGTGCATAACACTCGACTTATAATAACAGGGCCATAAAACATGGGAATTTTGCTAAAAGAATTTTAACAGCTACAGAGACTTGAACATGTTTGGATTAAAACCTTATTTTCTTTAAGGGAAATTTTCAGCAAATTATTTGAACATATTCTGTGTCCACAATTCATTTAAGCAAGTTGCTAAGTGATTGTGACTCACACCAGTCTGCCTTTTGATCTGACTATGCTGAACAGATTGCTTTATTCTCCAGTCAGTTGAAGATATGCTGAAGTCCCAATATTAAAGAGGTGAAGAGGAAGGGAGGATGAGTTCTCTGAGGTGGATTCCCCTCCTCATGCTGTTGCAGACTGTGGAGTCCTCAAGTGGCATTGAAAGTACAATTGAAAGTGTTTTGTTTGTATATACATCAACTTGAGGGCTGCAGAATCTCTCCAGGCAGTCATTATCTCTGAAACTACAAAGTTTTGTTTCCCTAATATTGAAAAAGAATCTTCCTTGCTTTGATTTATCCCTTTATTTTTGACCAGGCTGCTGCACTCACTACAATAATATGTTCCTAGCAGAAATGGACATTGCAACATCACAACCTCCTTTGGTTTTTTTACTGGTTTTCTCTGAAGTGTTGAGTGATTTTATTACTCTCCTCTGGGCCAGGGGTTCTTGTGAATTTCTTGGAGATGATGCTTGCAGGACTCCCACCAGGCTTTTACAGGAGGAGGTCAGAGGATTGTTGTTGTACTTCTGCCCATGCACACAACCACAGGACTTGCCCATTTTGCAGTAGATGGCTTCTACTGAACTTTACCAGTTTATGTGGCACAGTGATGCCCAGATCCTGTGCAGTCCAGCATAGATGGTTGCTCCCCTGTGTGGGTAGCTCACTCTTCTCAGGTCAGTGAGGTGCCTTGAGTTGTCTCTTGAACAGCATTGTCTTTTTTCAGACCATCTTTCTCTTTTCCCACGATCTTTTTTTTTATCATTATTATTTTTTATTCCACCTGTGCACTACTAGCAGTGCTTTTTTTCTGGAGGTATCTTTATGTGAGAGTGAGGAATCTGCTGGCCTGGTTCTTTAACACAAACACTTGAATGAGAATGAGTACAATCATCACTATTTGCTGTAGGGGATCTGTATGTGTAAATTGCAAAGAAAAAATTGTCCAGATAATAAACTCTGAGAACCTGCTCAAATGCTAGATGATAGTCCTTATTTACAAGTGTGGACATGGACAGTAAATATCAAACAATATTAAGACACGATGGTAAATGTTACCTTGTTAGTGGCATTTGCACAATTTTTATTGCACTTTGCTCCCAAAACATATTCTGCTGCATTCACCTTCATTGGCTTTCTTTTTAATTTGACTAGATTTTGAAATATCTTGTTAGATTCATCACAGATGTCATCTTTCCCACCCTTCCTCTTAACCTGGCAGCTGCTCCTTCAGTGTGGGTATCATATCAATGAGGCATTTCATTATCTGTTCTATCCACCTTTTTATTTCTTTACCCCTTTCATTTTTAAAAGATGAGTGGCAATGACATATTTAATGTGACTTACTTTTCTACCTTTTTTGCTGAGAGGAATGTATAACTCAAAATCTATGAACTTTTTTGAGTTCATCTCTTTTGATGCACTGTTCTTTAGACAACTTTTCTTTAGATTCTCCTTCTTCTCTCCCCCTCCCCATCAGTAACATCTTTTTTCAGGATTCTTCATCTTTTATGGTTTTTGTTTTTTTTTTTACCTTTGTTCCTCTGATTCTTGCTCTATTGATCTCTCCTGCATGGTCTTATGGTGCCCACTAATGCTCTCTATACTCACCTTCCCTGTTTTATCTTTCTTGGAACTAAAACAAATTAGGAAAAAAACCCCCAAAACAAAACAGAAAGCATTAAAAGAAAGGCAGATGAGTGATAGGGCGGGGGCTGATGGGGATGCACAATGTGCCTTTGACTCTGTCCTGATCTCAGGGGACCATCCTTCCCCCAGCAGTCTGCCTCTTCCCTTCCCACCCTGTTCCCAGGAGCTCTCCACTCCTCCTGCAGCCACTGCTCCCCCAGGGTGAAGGGGAAGGGCCATGGGGCAATGTCCTGGGGAGGAGGGTGCCTGTGCACGGCAGGAACATCCTTCCTTGCTGCTGGGGAGGTGTCTCTGGGAGCCTCAGGAGATACAAGGGAGGTCAGTTATTCCTTTGCTTAGGTGAATGGAGACTGACAAAAAGTGTGGCTCCTCTGGTACCTGTGACTGATGGAAGGAAGGGGGTGGATACTCGATTCTTTCACTCCCAGAATCACAATCTGGAATTAGTTAGGATCTTGAGCTTTTTCCATGGTAGGAGTGAGGTGAGGGTGTTCACAGAGTGATGCAGAATGTCTGTATCTGTTATCAAAGAAAGTGTCTGCGGGAGGCAGGAATGAAGTTAAAGCCCAAGACTAGGAAATATTTCTAAGTCCTGGTCCATACTGGTCTGGGTGGTAGCTCCATTGACACTAGTGAACAGGTCTGTGGAAGTTCATGTTGTGCCTAAATCATGGATAAAATGTTTTGGGGGAGGAGGCACAAATGTGGAATTTCATCAATGGACAGAGCAAACTGCTGATACAGTTCAGAGATAGAAATATATGCTGAATTAATGAGGGACAATTAGACATATATGCTCAATTAACAAGTGAATTTGTTTCCAGAAAGCTGTTTTTAGGGAACTGATAAGTTTTTAATTCCTAAGTAATTTTGGGTGACTCCATTTCTCATTCCTAGATCCCTTCCGAAGTAGTTCAGCAACCTTTCTTCACTAGCAAGGTTTTGCCTTATCTCTCTTCCCTTTATTTTCTTCTCAGCTGTCTTCCTAATCCTTTTCTGACAGTGTGGGAGATCCCAACCAAAAGGGAGTAGCAGAAGCTGCTCTCCCACCAGTGCATTTGTGTGCAGAGGGGAATTTTCACTTCCATCTTTATTTTTGTCTTGTGAGGAGAAAATTGAAATATTAGACTTTCACTTTGTTCCAAAGGGCTTCTTCCCAGTGCAATTCCCATTATAATCTACCTTTTCTGCATACTTGTGGTATTAAAAAAAAAAAAAAGACAGGTCCCACCCCTGACCAACTGAAAAAACAAGCATGGAAGATATGATTTTTAGATACCTCTTCTGCTGCTGGTCTCTAGAGCTAAATGGAACAACAGAAAAATACTTTCTCAAACCTCATTTGAGGTTTGTATTAAAACTGTACTCTGGGATTCCCATCTGCAAGGAGTGCCAGTTTTTTCCTGCCCCAAAGCATACTTCCACTGAAATCATAGATGTGAAATCTTTCAGACTGGCTTTAAAATACACTTACCCTTTGTTCCTAAATTGTGCTTGCTAGCTGGATGTCAGTGGTGGAATTGCTTTGGTACAGCAGGGTGGGCTAGTAGGGTGGATTTGAGGGTTTTTTTTGAAAGATGGTTTGGATTTCTCCTGCTTCTTCTCTCACCCCAGACCACAGGATGTACTGGGAATGCACCTTTGTCTCTAGAAAAGTTTTGAAGACAACCTCTTTCCACAGAAAGCATGGACTAGGTGGAGTGGCTTTGATTATTTTGTGTCTTTTAATAAGAAAGGAAACAGCAAGGGTTTACAGGCCAGAAGACTTCAAGTAATACGAGAGAGAAGTGATAAAAATAACAAAAGCAGCTGCTTTTATTGTACATCTAAATAAAGATTTTTGATTATCTTACCCTCACAGCATAGCAAAGGAAAAAGAAAAGAAGAAAAAAAGCAAGAAAGAGGAGACAAGAAAAAACTTTTCCATGCCCATTGTGGTGAAGATGTCTGATGTTGCCTGGAGAAGCTTCATCCTTTTCAGATCCTGAGAGCTTCTGCACCAGGATGGAGGTCATTACTCCTCATTACTGAGGCCTTGCCACCTTGTGCATGCAGCAGCAGCTCTACCAGAGAAAATCTGCCTGCAGCAGTCAGCATCAGTCCTTCATATAACACAGAAATGGCTTTTTTAGCAACTGCATTCCCTACATAGTCCTGTCTTCTGTTTTATAGGTATTGACATGGGAGGACCTGCATGGCCAGTGCATCAGCACTGGTCTGCCGCACTGCTGCTGCATTTTCCTGCAAAGGAAAAATGTGTAATCTGAATGGAACTACTATGAATTGTGTAATGCTTGCTGCAAAAAATATTCATTAGAGAAATTTACTGGATGGGACTATTTTGGTATTCATTATAACCTATTATTTGAGAAAACTAAATAGAGCATAAAATCAGAAACAAAAGAAGGAAGCTAAAGTATTTTTCTTTACTTTACCACAGTAGAGCAAACTAGTTAGGTATTATCAAAAGCCCGGCGATTTTTTTTCTTCCTTTTTCCTCCCGTAGTCCTGAGGTGATCACATACCTCTTTTTCCTATTTGACATTTTTGGTTTGAGTCTTGCTGATGTGTGTGCCGACAACTGATCGATATCCATGGGAAACAAATAAACCCGATATTCCGCTCCTCCCCTAAACCCTCCGCTGCGGCGATGCTGGAAGCGGCTGTGCGGCAATTTGGAGCTTCCCTCCAGCGCCAGCCCCCGAGCGCTCTGGCGCGGGCGTGCGGCTCGGGGCAGCAGCGACACCTGCGGGAGCGCGCAGGAAGCGCGCCCACGGCGCCGGGATGCTGCCTCGGCCCGGGAACAGCGGGACCCCTCTGCGGCCGCGCTCCACCAGCGCTCCCTGTCCCCTCCCCCGGCCGGGGACAAACGAAGCGCCTTCTGTCATATCCCAACAGAAAGACCGTGGAAGATTTTTGTCGGGTTACATCAGAGAAGACCGTCTGCTTTTAAGAGGATTCCTGGGAAACCGTGTTGCTGCGCTACACGAGCTCCTTCTAGGATGTTGGGGTTTTATCAAGATATATTTGGTTTGTAAGAAATTTACTTCAGTAGCCAGTGGCACTTGGTTTAAGAAGAAAAAAATCAGAGTGCTGTGCAACCAAATATAAAGTACCTCCAAAGGAAGAAATAATAGTGATAGCCATGGAGCAAAGCCAGTACGTCAAGGTCTGATTCCGCTCTGGAGACATGCAGAGGCTGAGGACTGATGGAAGTTGTACTTCTACTAGTATCATGTCTCCAGCAAAGACTGCCTCCCTTCCAGCTGGCTGCCCGTAGAGAAGGGGAGTTTGGAAGTAATGCATGGGAGTGTGTAGTCGTTCCTGTTTCCCTCCAGGGCAATGAAATTTTGGACCTATGATCTGTAAGTAAACAAACTGTTCAGAAGGAACCCCATTGCCTTCTGATTTTAGGGAGAACCTCTTGACGAAGGCCAAAATATAATTGGTTAACAGCTGCCAGACTGCAGCAGTATGGTCTGTATTGTTCTCCACACTTCATTTCTTCTTCATTTGTTCATTTCTGTACATTGTTAAGAATGAGAAACCAAATCTAAAAGCTGTGCTTGATTTTCCTGGGCTTCCACCTGCACAGTTTCATTGATTTTTGTCTTTTCTACTATTCTCCAGAGCCCCTACTGCCTCTGATGGGATTGCTGAGAAGCTCTGATTCTGTGTTTCAACCTTTTTTAATCTCATCTTTTTTATATATCCCATTCCAGCTTTACCAAAGAACCTGCCTGTAAGTGCAACAGGCAAAGCAGGAATAGGCACCCTGACAACCTCAGGCACTGAACCATTTTGGGGAGGTTTTTCTGTCGAGAATCATGTATGAGGAGGTTCTACTCTCCAGTTTTGAAAGCTGGAGGATGAAAGCAATCCTTTCTCTCCATTAGTAATAGACAACTAACCTTCATAACATAATGTTTAATGAAAAATACTTTAGATATTTGTATGTAATAATCTTTTATGTCTGGAGTTCATACTATGGGAAAAAACTGTCCTGGCTTTAGGGGATGGAGAGGAAGTTTGTCTTTGCTTGGATATATAGAACTACCCTTTGGGATGGTGTCATTTGATAATTCCTGCCACATGTTCTTATGAGTAGGATGTTTTTGTTTCCTTACTGTGTCTCCCCTCAAGTCCTGCTGGGTAATATTTCAGATGGTCACGGTCAGAAAAGGCATGTGACAACTTCCAGATGTTCAAATAATCAAAGCGATCTGCAGATCTAAGGGAGCACACCAACAAACAAATGGAGGATAACTTGAAGGGCTGCGGTCTAGGTGGGGGGTCACATTGAGAGGTGGTGTAGCAGGCTGAAGGATAGTCTTTTATTATCTGGAGAATTCACTGATGTCTAGATCATTTGCTAAAAATGAGTAGTCTGATGATGTGGCTGGGCAGGCAGTAAAACCTAAAACATGGGGTCTGGTTGTGGTTTTCCCACAGCTTGGAGCACAGCTGGCTTCCCTGGGGAGTGAGGAAGGCTCTCATAGTGCGCCATAACTCTGAGCTGAGCTGGTCTCTGGGCTCCAGCTTGCGTGATGCATCTGAGCCTAAGAAACGCTGTGCTGTCATCCACGCCACCACGGCATCTGGGGCTGCATCCTTGCTGAGCTGGTGGTGCCTGAGACAGTGCTGTGTTCAGCTGAGAGAGGGGAGGGCACATCTCAGCTCAGAGAAACCTGTGTGCTTCTGTTTTGCTCCAACCTGGCTTGTATAGGCACCTTGTATAGGCGGCTTTTAGATTTTCTTCGCATACTAATAGCTAGTTCTAAGCTGAGTTTTAGGAGACCTTAATCAAAGCCCTTCATCACCCTAGATGAGTTTTGTTAGTCCATCCTCCCAGCTTTATAGAAACAGACAAGACAATTAAAAATGTGCGGTGGGACACAGCATTCCTCGTTGGGAATGTAGAACCATTCATCATCAAGATTTAAAGAACTCATATTAGTCACTGGCAACCTGGTATTTGTCGAGGTGAATGCGCATGACTGTGGTGCAGTGTGTGTGGAGCGGCAAGGAACACCAGGATGGAGGATGCATGTTGCTTCTGTGACACAGACTGAACAGTCCTCTCTCTGGTCACAGGAGGGACAATGTTGACTCCCTAGAGGATCCTGCAGCAAGTTTCCTGGTGCCTTTTTGTACGCTGCCATTTGATGTCACAGTGTCTGCACTGCTGGCACATCCTTTGAAACAGATGTTCTCTGCATCTGTTCGCTCTGTGTGCGACTGGCACAGCTCTGCTGGAAGATTGCTTTCCAAATCCTTCCAGGGATGGAAAGGAGTGGGCAGTATTACTACTACTATTTCTACTACTAATAATTTGTTTGGAAACACTGCTGGCTCAAAACTTGGCTCAGCTGCTGATGAAGAAGGGAAGATCTGCTCATGTCAAGAGAGCTTCGAGGGTTTTGAACTACAGGCTGATGCTTTTGAAGCATAACTATTTGGGACATTGCTACCAACAGTTCTTTCCCCTCAGTAATAAGTCTTTGTATGACATTTTGTGCAATCCTGTATGGGTCTTCTGTTGCTTGGGAGGTAATGGTGTAGTGTGCTAAAGAATTCAGTTCCACTCTAGGAAAAGGAACAGCTTTGTGACAGTTTGTTCATCATCAATGGCTGCTTTTGTCAGCTGGCTTCTCCATATGGCATTCCAGAAGCACCTGTAGAATTTCTGACAAAATTAGTCTTTGGTTTTGTGCAAAGAATACTTTTCTATGTATATGGAAGGGGAAAGACCAACACAGTGCACTCCTGGGGAATCAGACTGGTGCCTGTGTGCTTGGAGGGGCCTTAGCCTGAGGAGGGCATCGGTAGCAGCGGCGGGGGCTTGGAAGGGACACACCACAACATGGGCAAACACACAAAAGTGAGGAGGATCCTGCAGTGCATGAGAACACTGGTATCTGAATGTGCTGCAGGAAAGTGGTGGCCATGAAGAATTAGGTCTGGATCATATGACATATATTTATCAGATATTTATTGTGACAGCTCATCTCTGTCCTGATCCATGTTTGTAAGACTGAGCTAAGAAGGTCACTTTATGTATTAAACTCTGAAAATATTGGAAGCCTGTATTCTTCTACTGGCTGGGGCATCAGCAGCACATGCTTCCGTCATTTATAATGTGGTTGTCAAAACTGCAAGCTCTTTGCCTATGTCCACAGGGAAAGATATAATTATGTATGTATAGTATATTAAAAATGGAAACCATTCATTGTGCTGGAAGCCAACTCAAAAAGGACAGATGGGGAGATGTGATAAGGGAAATAAAGCTACAACAAACCAGAAAACTGTGGGAGAAACAAACTAAGTGGCCTCTATCTACCAACTACCCATCTGTTGGTCATCCACCAATCTCTCTACTAGCTACATATTTGGATGTTACTATTTAAAAAACAGACAAAGCAGCAGCATGTGGAGGTCTGGCTGGGACAAGAGGAAAGCGGCTAAAGGACCTTTTTACTGGCTGGTAAACTCATGCCTGGTCTCCCTTCAAGATTTCATAGTTTAGAAAGAATTTCAGTTTGTTCTTCAAAAGATGCATCAGTCTGTTCTGGATTAAGAAGACAATATGCCTTCCACATTTACTCCCCCCGCAAAGACTGATTTTTGGAGGATTTACTAGTCATTTCGTTTCAGACACATTTCTTAACAAGCTGGCTTTCTTCATGGTTAAGCTTAAATTCTGTCCTTCCTGAATCCTGTAAGACTCACTATGTGGTGTTTGTCCTTTCATGGTCATTACTGATACATACTCGCTGCACTCACTGTGCTCTACTAAAATGGTTTGGTCAGGGTAAAAATTGCAAATTAAAACATTCCCTAAAAGGGAGGACCCCAAATATAATTATATAACAAAAATTCCACAATCATTTCCAAGCAATTTAAAATTGAAGATAAATCTTTCCTTTACTACCAGATGTGATCTTCCCAAAGCTTCAGACATGAATAATCTCTCTGAATTTTCCTGCTGTTTCAATATCCTATCCATACAGAAACCAGCCTGTGCCTCTACCACCTATTCAGAAAAATTTGGAAACAAGGCCAATGACTGATATCTTTATCCATTGAAATCAATGATTATACATATTTTAATTTACTTTCTCAGTTTTCATTTCCTTCCATTGCTTTTTTGCAGCTGAACCTCCATTTTCCTCCCCCCGACCCTGCCTTTTTTTAAATGGGAATCTAGGAAGTTCCCTCTGTTATCCTTTCTCTGCCTTTTCTTTCTTTACAGTCTCTAGTCTCTTTCCCTTACTTTAATAGCCATCATTCTCTGTTGACAGCAGATCTTGGTCATATCTTGATAAAGTCAACAGAAAGGTTTTCCCTGGAATTTCAGATGTGTTTCCATATTGGTTTTTCTTTCCACTCCTCTCCTTTTTCTTCTTGATGCCTGGCTGCCCGATTTAAGCAAACATTTTCAGAACAACTTGTCCTCAGCTGACTAAACTGGTAAATAACAGATAAATATAGTTTCAATTGGGAACAGCTTTCTGGCAAAGGATGGAGAACAGCACTAAAGAAGAGTTTTTCTCACCTTGAGTCATGGGACCTGGTTGGTTAAATTAAAACCATTTACTTAACCTGTGTTTAGAACATGCAAACAGCAGAAATGTCCTTTACTTGTACTGATACTTTGTGCTGCCTACAGTACCCTTGTTGTTGTGAAATACTAATAGACCATTTTTCTTTCTTTCTTTGAATCCAAAGAAGCACACACCTGATTTATATATTTAAGCAAAGGCCCAGGCTTATTTTTTCAGTCATTCTTTTTTTATTTCCCCACCACCTAGAAAGCTCTGTCATAAGCTTCAAGCTTCAATGTGTAATGATGGAATTATAAATTCCTTGATGTCCTAAGGCTGGCTACCTCCCATCATAACTCAATCTTGCTGCTACACATTACTGTCTTCTTATCACAGTGCACTTCACTGAGCACGCAAAAGGGATGTTGCTATGTTTGTTAAGATGATAATTTGCATATTTGCTATGAAGCACACAGAGGACTTTTATATATTTTTTATATGTGTTTATTCATACAGATAGGCTAGAAAGCTAGATATTAGAGTGCTTGTGATATATAGAGAGAAAATGAAAAAAAACAATTCACAATAGTAAGTCATTGTATTTTGAAATTTATTGTAATAAATTATAGCAATAGTTCACACAACCCAGCTATTATCTCAGATTGTCTCTCTGCAGAATCACAAAAACAATCTGAGTCATCCTGACTTGATTCATGTTCAGTTCCTTTTTGGGAAGACTTCCCTCACCAACAGGCTGCCTGGTAGCATTTTTTTTTTCTTTTTCTGTGACAGCTCAAATTCTGTACAACAGTCCCACAGCCTATGGTGGGTTCTGCAGAATGAATCATGGAAAATATGCATCCCTGCTTGTTTGCAGCTGGCTATTTTTGCAAAGGTCCATGTGGAAGGAGAACTATGCAATTTTTTCCTCCATGATATGTGTCTTTTTAGCACCCTGACGGGAATGGATTAATAGAGACTTACCAAACATATCAAAAGATTCTTGGCATTTCAAAAAGAGAAAAGGAGTTGACATGCAGAGCCATGGTTGAGTATCAGCCATTTTCAGAAAGTTAATTTGTCTTCATGAATAAAGCAAGGCACAAGAGAGTTGTCTCCCTTTTTCTCCTAGGGTCCTCTTCATGGCCTGTCACTAAATTCTTGTGAAACTTTTATTTATATTTGCTGTGGCTTTCATTTCACCTACATATGTTATATGAATTGGTACATGCAGAATATATTATTTTAATTAGTTCATGGATCTGATTAATTAATAACTTACTGCTCTTACCTGAAAAGCATGACAGGAACACAGAAAATTGCTTGCACTTGCTACCCTTCCTTACATTATTTGAGAGAGACCTCTCTGAGCTGAAAATGCAGCACAGTAACTTTATATAATATCTTAGACATGAAGTGAATAATAATGTATGACTTCAGGGAAATGAAGACACGCAGAGTACCAATGACACTGGCTAATATTTCTGCAGTTGAACAGGTCAGCAGTGAGCAGCCTTGCTTCTCACAGTGTCCTGAAAAATTATGGTATAAATTTTACTATTAGTAGTAGAAGCATAAAATCATCACTGAAAACATTACAATGATTACGAAGATTACCAGATTCCTCCATCTAAGATGAGGACTGAAGGAACTTTAGAAGCAAAATTTGAAGTGTTTGGTCATTTGAAGTTGTGTGACTGAGAAAATGTCATTTATCTGCTGGACAAAAGTGAAGTCAGGTGCAGAGAAACAAGTTGTAGGGGCTGTATGAGCTGTGGGGAGAACCAGGAGTTGATGGGCTTAAACTGGATACGCTGGTTCATGTCCAGGGCATTAGCTGGGTGTCAGCTCCAGGCAGAAAACTGGTTGGGAACTAATGCAACCCCTGGGAATATGCATATTTGGCACGAAGTCCTGATTTCCTCTGTATGTGTGTTGAGCTCTGAAGTACAGTGTTTGCTTCAGGCACTCTTAAAGATTGCTCTGAGACCAACCAAAAGGCTTGAAAGCATCTTTGGATAGAAGTGGTAGGTGTGCAATCATTTAAGCATGCCAAGAAAAAGTTTAAGGATTTTGGTTGTAGATGGTAAGTATTTACTTCAGGACTAATGACCTAGTAAGAAAAGATATAAAAAGATCTGGTGGCTGGAGCTGGACAAATGCACAGGATGAAAAGGCTACACATTTCACCAGGGAAATACTTAGTTACTGGTGTGGATTGCAAGATGTTATTGTGGCTTTTCTACCATTAGCAATTTTTAAATCGAGAATAGATGTTGTTGGGTTTTTTTAATCTAAAATATTTACTCAAGTTTAAACTGGATCAAATTCAAGGATGTTCTGTGTCCTAAATTATGTGGTTAGGTGACCACACAGTGACTCCTGGTTTTATAATCTGAAAATCCTATTGCTCTGACAAATAGGGTTGGAGGAGTTTTCACTGTGATTGATGACTTGGATTCATGGATGCACACTGTGTTTACTGGGGTCAGCACTCACCTTTCTTCCTTCTGAGCCAGCTCAGCACTGACTGGCCAGGCTGCAGGACTGCACTAAGCAGACCTGTCCTGCCTAGGCTAGGGATGCTCCTTTTTCACTTATTTCTCTCCTCCCAGGCTGGAACCCCACATTCCTTTTTCCGAGGAGCCAGGAACCACCTTGAACCGGGGAACATCTGTAGCGCTTTGAGAGTAACCATTCACAAAGACCTTACTGCTCTGAACTACAGCACGCACAAAGAACACTTTTTTTCTAACAACTACAAAATGCTGCAATAAGCTTTGCTCCAATGAAACCTCTATTAGTGGTAGTGGAGCTTGGTATGTTAGTGACTAAGGATTTGACTATCAGATAATTGCAATTATATGTTCTTTCCAGAACAACTTGCATTATTTAAGAAGAAAAACAAACTCCAAGCAAGCTGGTCAGAGGTTTTGAAATATTCAGATGCAGAGCTCCAAGCTTTAGCCATTGGGGTACAGTGCAAAGTGCTGCTAAGCAGGCAATAGGCTCAGGATTTATTGCAGTGACTGAACTTACAAATACAGAAAGTTCACAGAAAAGCCTGCTCGTGTGAACTTTCAGCCAGCATTTGCAAACCAAGAACCCATAGGTTACTTATATAATAAATGGATGCATATCTGTCCAAATGTTTAATAAAGATACTATGTGAGAAGCATGTAACAAGTCATTTTCCTCTGCAGTAACAATATATTTTTTCTATTGCATACAGGACAGTCACAATAGCAGTTTAAATCTTTTGAAGCTTGTATGTTCAGAAGGTTACATTCTGACAACAATTATACCCAAAATACAGGTATCAGAATGGGAATTTTCAGGTCAGATCAGACTAAAATTTGGTAACGACTGCATTATCTTTAACTGTTATTAGTATATATGCACCATTTAAACAAGACCTTGATACTAAAAACAAAAAGTGAACTGAACTGTGCAATATGATCCAGTAAAACCTGGTTTTATAAGTGCTCTTTGTACCCTGGAAGACACAGGGATGGTGACACTATTGATTTTCAAAGGCCAGATCACCTGTTTCTGGTTACCTTGGCTAATGGAGTGTGCTTGGCCTGGAAGGGAGAGTGCTGTTTGGCCACAGTTGCCATGCACCCTTACAGCTGCCTGCTCCCCACGCGTCCTCTCTCTGGCTGCCCTGCAAAGCACTGCTCAAGTGCACACGAGTTACATCAGCACAGTAATGGTGATTTTCATTTCCCCATTGCTCTCAGAGGCATGAACAAAGCTCCAGCCCCAGGCTGATGCTTTTTGCCCTATTGCCAGCACAGCTGGCTCCAGGTCTGGAAGTCTGGTAAGATAAGCTGAAAGTCCTGTTTCTTCCACACACACTCATGTTCCAGTTGCAACTTAAATATATTAAAGCAGTTTTCTCTCTCTAAATGTATCTTCACATATCTGTGTTTCAGGTTTTTGCTGTTGCCAATTTACTTTACATTTTGCATTATACCAAATGCCTACTTTAACTGTGGATATTTGGGCTCAACAAGAACAGGAGGGAAGTGAGGAGAGGGAAGAGATTAAAATGACTTGTGGGTGTATTAGTAGGAGTTATAAACTTGGGTTTAGGTCTACTGAATCTTTGACAGCACAATTTCCGTCTCACAACAGGAGTGGTGGGTGCCTATCAAGACTGGGCAGTTCCCAGGTTGGAGGTTGGGAGCCATTCTGTCCCACTGGCACTAACCACACCTGGAGCAGGAGGTCTGCTGTTCTGTAAGCACGAGTCTGCTCTCTCACCTTGTTTGCATCTTTTCACTAAAGCACACACAGAGAAAATGCTTCTTTTGAGTCTAGCTACTTCATCCTGAGGATGCAAAGATACCTGTTCTTCTTGCAGCAAAAGGACTCTCAAAGCCTTGCATTTTTGGAAGAGGTAAGTGACAGAGGAGAGGGATCTGCAAAGGTAAGAAAGACTATTCCTCACAGATAGGAATTACAGCACAACTCTTATTAATTCTCAAGCTCCAACTTTATGGATTACAGTGGAGAACCTCTGCCGCACTAAATGCTGCTTTACTACTGCTATCTGTATCAGGCAAGGAGATTCTACAGTACTTCCAAGATACCACTTGCCAAAGATACCACTCCATAGGATATCACTCCATAGGGTGCTATTAGAATAACAGAAGGTGAAGCCAGGTGATGAAAAACACATTTGTCAAGAGTTTGGTGTGACAGACATCCATTCCTGAGCAGTCATGTGCTGTAGTATCTGTTTTACATTCCTACACAGGGTTTTGTAACAGTGAGAGGAAGTGGTCAATCTTTTCAAATTTGAGAGAGCCGTGCTGGCACTGATTTCTGTGGCTGCAGTCATGTGTCAAGAGATTATTTGTGCTGGCACAGTGAGTTCAATACATGTCTACATTCTTGATACTTGTATCTCAAAAACTTCACTAGAAGAGATGCCAGTAAACTGTTATTTCCTCTAAGTACCAGTTCTCCGTAGATATAATCATAGTAACAGCCATCACATTTGTGCTAACACTGGCCAGCAAGGATTGAAATCTTGGCCCTGTTGAAATCTTTGGTAAAGATTTGGCTGAGAAGTGTAAATAGGTTTCCACAGGAAAAAAAAAAAAAGTACAGAAGGAGAAAATAGATGTCTGTGTAATAACAGTAAAATGTTTTTCATTTTCAACATCTTGGATGTCAATGTTCTTACTCTATAAAAAGTTTCAATTTGTTTGTGCTGCAAGGAACCCCCTACAACAAAAGTTCACTCCTCATTTTCATATCTACCTCCAAAACAAAACTTCTGTCAGGACTGTGTTTTAACCCAGATGGTGGCAGAACTACAGCCCAGCTAGATACCAGACAGCCCAATGAGGGTTGATGGCGCAAGTCATATGCCAGCTGAATTCCTTCTGATGAACAAAGTTCACGTTCTTAAAAGCTGATACCAGAGGGTATCCAGCCTTCGGACAGAAAGTTTCATCTTTACAAATGTGATCTAACAGGTGCCCTGTGCTAATCAAAACAAGTTTGTTCCTTAGTTGGTTTTAATTGATTTTGGAAGCCAGCTCTGTAAAACAAATACCTGTGGCACCAAATATCTAAACCATGAAAAACACTGTAGGGCATCAGGTCCTCAACCTAACAGCCACAGGAAATTCCAGACTAAATGTTCCCAAAAGTTGAGTTATCATGCCTCATCTTTTTGATGACCTTAGGAATTACTATTAGCATGTTACACAAGGATTCAAAAATACTGCCAAAAATTAAAGGTTTAGTGAGATTTTTCCATTCCAGGCTCTTTACCTATTTCCCTTTAGAATTATCTTTTATTTATTCATGATGTTGATTTATTTTAGCTGCCCGTCACTGATTTGCTCGAAATCGTGGGCAGCATGAGCAGTAGGAGCAACAGCAGATGGCAGCACCAAGCTGCTGGATCCGGGCTGTCAGCGCACACAAGGGGAAATACACCAACTGAGATTAACAAAAGTTTCTGGGAGTCTGTTTGCTTTCAGATCTCCTTCTTTTCTCCCATTGCTTTGGATTTATTTTGTTTGCTTCCGATTTTTCTACTCAGTATTGGAAAAATAAAGAGAAAAAGAACAGCAGATGAGGAAATTTGCTGTGTTGGGTCATCCTGTATTGATTTAGTAGAAGATGGTAAGACCTGATGTGACCTGCTGAATAGATGACATGAGGTTATGGCCTAGCCTACCAGCACTTCACGTCCTATTAAACACTCCACAGGGGCAACATCTGGAGGGTTAAACAGCTGCTGGGTAATGCAATTTTAAATACCACTTCATCAAAGTAATAGACTCCACAGGACCCTCTTGGGATCTGTACACTGATGTGTTCCAGGCTTTGTGTGCTGCAGCCCTTTTGTGTAACACATTAAGGAGACCCTGATAGCTCTCACTTTAGCAGAGTGATAGAACCGAGGTTTGCAAATTCATCTACGGAACAATGCCTTGCTGAGCCTGGGATCAAACACATGGCCTTTATGGGTTTTCTCTTCTTTTTTTTCTTCCTCAAAGCTTGATATTTGGTGTACCCAAAATTACAGTAAGCTAAAGAAAATATTTAAGAAGAATAGATTTACTCTTGAGTCTATTTTACCAGTAACATATGAGCTTCCAAAGGAGATCTCATCCATGCTTTCTGTTCTCCAGGATAGCTACAGAGGAAGAAGCAAATCTTCTCTGTGCTCAACATAACCAGCCAAGCTTTCAATCTGAGTAACAAAAGGATTCCTCAGGCCCTTACCAGACCTGGCTCCTCTCCTGCATTCTTCAAATACAATCCCTAGCTCCAGCAACACAAATCATGAAGGAAATTTGGTCTCCAGTTTGCTCAACCATGGAGACTGGTGCCACCACCTAGCTGTGAATCAACACACCTGACAGTAGAATGGTATGCAATTTTCCAAAATAACTCCTTCCAGTTTTTCATAGCTGCTAAGCAACAATTAGGAGTTCCATTAAATAATTAATTAATTTCTCTAGTCACATTGAATAATTAATCACTTTGAAAGACAACAGCCCAATAACTTTTTCTATTGCCTGCTAATGCAACATTTGCTTTCTGGTTCTGAATCCAGTGAAACCCCTAGCAAACACAGATCCCTGCTTCTAGGCAGGCAGAATTTGATAGTTGTCACTGACTGAACTTTGTCACTACCAGAAGCATATGAAATGACACTTGGTAACTCCTTTCCAGGGAGAAAAGCAGAGGGTAAAACCTGCAGTCAGCATGAGCCAGCATCCTTTGGCCCAAGTCAATTGAAATTCTTCAGCTCTTTCTGAGCTAGTACCTGCCTTGGTGTTGTCCTTACTTGGACATCCTTCCCTCTGCTATACTGCAATCATTTCAGATTAAAGGGCAGAGGAAAATTCCTCAATTACCTGCCATAGTTTTGGTTGAGATATTCTGGGTAATTTTTTTTGTGACGCCTTTTAAAGAGGGATGTAGTCATGGAGCAGGAGGAGTTATGAACCTGGCAATAGTCACCACTGCCATTTTTTGTTATTGGATACTTATAAACTTTGGGATGTTAGGGAAAGACCAGAAAAATGGCTTGTTTTATCTCTTTCTCTACTGAGCTATACAAAACAATCTTCGGCTACCATAATATCAACAGAGGCACAGCCCTGAATTGTCTCTGAAGTGTGTGCTGTAGCCTCACTTGACATCCTCCATGCCATTCCTGCCCAAAGTATTTATATACCAGACAGTACTACCCACAGACGATTCTATTAGATAACTATTCTTTAGAAATTGTAATATTTTTGAATGCACATATATGAAAGATGCCCTCCTCTCACTAAACTAGTTTGTGGCCTATGCTTTAGAAACAGAATCTATTAACACTGCAGGCATATGAGCTACTGTAATTTACTTACTGAAATTATTTTCCCTCACTCATTACTGCTGAGGACACCACGGCTGCCCTCCATCTGTGGAGAGGTCTTCATAAGAAAATGGGGAGCAGTAGGGAAACAGCATGGATTCTCCAAAGAATGCATTAGTTTATTTATTTATTTCAAATGTCTTTCATGTCTTGGCTTTGTGCATCTTTTCCAAGAAGCAAATGCTTCACAGATGGAAAGAAGCAATTTTCAGTTGTAAAAATTCTAAACAGTTCAGGTGAAATGAAAAACAGAGCTTCCTGGAGACATGCCAGCTTTTTCTTTTTATTCATTTTTTTTCTTTGCCCCAGTCTCACTTTGATTGTAAAAATATTCACCCACCTCCAGACTTTATAGCATGAGAAATACCCTTCCTGGGGTCTAATCCATGCCTAAGGTATCACGGCAGATTGATCAGAAAGGAGGGCTCCTATTTCCACACAGACTTTACACATCTGCTCTGATTCTCTGCAGGGTGGATCCTCAGTAACCCTGCTGCAAAATTTGAGTCTTATATAAACTAAGCTTATACTGGCATAGCTCCTCTTCTGCTACATTGTCATCAGGAAGAGGTCTAATTTGTCCACTGATACTCTGTTTTCTGTCAATTCATAAGGTTAGGTAGTGAAATTAGGGAAAAAGATCACAGTCAATTGGTGAGAAAGAGTAATGAGCTTATTTTTGGATTCCTCCTGCTGATAAAACCTTTAAGGATTTATGGCAGATCAAATTAGCAGGAGCTTTAGTAGATACCCTCATAACCTTTGGATAGCACACACGGACTATGAGGCAGTTAAATCTACTGCACCCTCCCCATGGGGAGCTTAATTCATCCTCCAGGACATCTGCCTTGCAGCCAGACATCCACAGCCACACACCTACACACCCATGGCCTCCCATGTGGAGGATGAAGCCCAGCAGTGGACAAAAGAGTACCTGCCTTGCACTGCTAGTGGCCATGAGTGTGGAGCTGGAGCAATCCCCACGTGGGGCAGACATCTGCAATGAGCAGAACAAGCGCAGGGCACCACAGCAGCTTCTGGGTGCTGAGGGGGTGGGTTCAGGTCCCTGGGCTCTAAATTGTTTGGGACCCTCAGGATCAGAGACTAAGAAAAGTAGAGAAGGTGGCCTGTAATTGTTAGCTGCTGGCACATCTTGGGGAAGGCAGATCTGACACACACTGATGCAGAAAGCTCAGTCACTGGCGCCCTTTGGATATTGCAGTGGATTTTACAATGCACATTTGACAAACATGTCGTGAGAGGGCCTACAGGAAGAGAGTGAAACACTCAGCAGTGGGTGCTGAATCAGGGTCTGAGTGTGTAATCCAAGGTTATTTGCTATAAAGTCTAGGACATTCCCTTAAAAATGTTGCATTATGCAGGAAATGTCTGGTTACTTGTGTAACTGTTTGCAAGATACACAAACTCATCAGGCTCTGACTCCTAAGTCTTATGACAATAATGCATTTTCTTCCAGACATGTTCAGTTGCATATCTGATACACATACTGCTCAGCCAAAATGACTTGTTAGTGATTTATTTGGAATATCCAGCCTTTACCATATGACATCACCTCCTCAACTTGATGAAAAAAAGGTTTAGACTGAATTCTTCTCATTAAAAATAATGGGGCAATGGTTTCTTGATGCCAATATTTACTGATATCAAAGAAAAATATTGTCTTGGTTATTTGTCTTAATTTAGCCCAAGCAGTACACAAAGCACAGTGTACAAAAACAATATGTTCCTTCTTCTAAACCAGATCATCACTTACTAATTGCTATATGATTTTAATGAAAACAGAGGCATGATTCAGTTATGCTCCATAAAAATTATCTCACTATATTTGTTTCTTTTCTTACTCAGATTGATAGAGAGACCATGTAAAATTACTTTCTATGTCTGCCTTCACACAGAACCTCAGAAAGATTGTTTTTAAACTGTCCATTATACAAAATACAGGAGAATGGGACCCAGATCCTTTGCTAAGTTATGTAAGAAACAGTTACATTATGTATATCTAAGTGTATGTATACAGGTAGTAAAATATGTACTCTGTGTTTGTGTGTGTGCCCACACATATAGAATTAATTTTTATACTTTAATTAAAGCTTACGGATCTCAATGGTAATTGGAACATTCCTAAAATTCAGGTGTTGGATTTGGAAACATTTTGCACAGACCATTCAATATGCCTAAATCCAATATAAAATCCAGCCTAGCACTAGGGCAAGTTCATGTGAGAACTGATATGCTCAGAGAGAATCCTTTGCTTACGAACATGGACCTGGAGGCAGACAGAGATGTGCCTTACCTTCCTGTGACTCCAACTCACATGGAATCCCAAGTGTTGCAAGCTTGAATAAAACATCAGAGAAAAATAATTTCGAGCAAGGACTGACATGTGAATAGCTAGAAGACTTTGTAAGAACTAGTCTGCTTCCAGCACACCAGGAAAAGAAGGCTTGAGCCCAGATTTTTTACTGAGGACTCTAGGACATATTTGACAATGAATGAAACTGCCCCTTCTCTGTTGCCTTTCCATTGCTTAAGAAACCTTTATCAGAATTTTTCTCAGACTTTTCTACCCTAGCTCCACTCATTTACAGGCATTCAGCAGATCTTTGCTTCCATCTACACTGGGAAATTTTTACTCCTGCCTCCTCTTGAGCAGTTCCCATTCCAGGCTCCTGCACCAAGCGGGGAGTGGTGCCACGGCAATCATGTTCTGTCAGTGGCAAGCACATCAAAACCCATGAATTGATGACTCCTGGACTTCAGTGACCATAGACAACAAACCCTGCCACACACATCCAAAACAAACTTTTAGCCATAGTTTATACACTGGTACTTTGGGGAAGCAGAAGGGAGGATTTCTGCCTTGTTGCCACTAGATGGAGTGAAGCCAAAACTGTAGATTTTATTAGTCTTGTGATGGAAATACATCCTTTCCCTATATAGGTTTGGGTTTTTGTTGTTTGGGTTTTTTTCTTAAATAAGTCTATTAAGCTGAGAACCAAGCCTGTCTGGTTCTGGAGTGAGAGAGCCCTGTTAATGTTAGTGTGCTGCTCTGATTTGTAACTTGGGTTCATGCAAAGGATTGATGACACGTGGACTTTACATGCTGGGCACCGGAGAACTGAAATCAAATTCTTAAAGACTGATTGCTTTCTTTGTCTTCCAGTACCCAATTCAGATGAGTAAATAAGGAGATTTAGCTACGGAGAGAGTCCTCGTGCTGTGACTACAGGGGCACACAGATTCTATCTTTAGGCTTCTAAGGTCGATCATTAATATGGGGTGGTGCTGACAACCTTCAAAGTGTTTAAGCAATAGTCCATCTTTCCTTTTTCTCTTTCACTCTGTTAGCCCACCTTCTGCACTTGTCCATGTGTGCATCTAAACTCCAGTGCTCTGCTCAACTAATTACATACTCATAACACGTGGGGAAAACATGACATATTTCTTCTTGGTGTGCAGTATATTATCAAACACTGTTTTCACAGCACACCTGCTACTCCCTGATGTGCTTAGCATTGCTCTACTCCATCTAGGGGAGCTTGGTTATTGTTTTAAATGGCAGGTGACAATAAGGTAACAGTTATGATTTCTCAAAATCTAGTGCACACAGATGTGTACTTTGAAAAGTGCAGTGAAGTTTCAATGGTGAGCATACCTACATAGAGTTCATTACACCATTGTTTTTTTAATTATACCAAATCTGCATTATGACTGAAACAGTTGAAATCCCCAAAACTACAAGGAACAGCTTTGCTTAGAGAATAGAATAGAATAGAATAGAATAGAATAGAATAGAATAGAATAGAATGGAACTACCTGAGTTGGAAGGGACCTACAATGATCCTCTAGTCCATCAGCCTGACCAAGAGCTGACCAAGTTTAACACATGTTAAAGACATTGTCCAAATGCCTTGTTTAAGCACTAAAAGGGTTTGGGTGTTGAACACTTCTCTAGGAAGCCTGTTCCAGTGTTTGACCACCCTCTCAATATCTACTAAACTCCTAAGAACACTTAATTCCTCCTACATTGTATTTGGCAAGAAAATAAGCAATTTTTTCATACTCTTCCTTGAATCTGAATTATAAGCTATTTTTTTACCCCTATTCTTTCTGAAGCAGGAAATATTACTACTTTACAAACTTTGAAGGCCTTCTGTTAAGCAAATGAAAACCTTACAGATCTCTGCTACTGCTAATACTCTTCCAGATGAGGCTGCTTGGATGTTACTTCTTTTCCACCAAGTGAGGCTCCTTTTTACAGAACTCAGTGATGAAATGATTTAAGGCAATAGCTGCTCAGAAATCCAAATACATCTCATCAAGAGCCTTTTAAAAGAAAATTTTGTTGAGGAATGTTTCTGCTTGAAGAATAATCTTGTATTTTCTCCAGGAAGTTTTGAACAGATTCAGAAAAAAATCAGAAATGTTGAAACATTAATGTTTCTACTTTAAATATTCTGTTACTGTATTTTCCATATTTTTTAAAAAGCAATGAAATTACTAATTATAACAGGGGATTATAAATATAATTAATAATTGATTGATATTTTGACTCTAAACATAATTTTGTTTGAGATTTTGAAACTGATTAGTGGAAATTATAGGGCAGCAAAAAAAGCTGACATTTCAATGTAGAGTGCATCAATTTGAAACAAAACCACTGTTTCTGTCTGAAAGAGTCTTTCAACCCCTTTTAGAGAGCTCCCCGTGTCAAAGGCTCACCTCCCCATGTTGTGCATGCACATTTTCAAGTCTGCCAGCGTTTAATAATGACAGATTGTGAGATCTCAGTTGTGCGAGCAAAGCTGATTTTTTTTCCATTCCAAGACTGGAATTGAAGTGGAACAGGGCAAGAGCCAGACAGTCTCATCATGGACAGGAGAGGAAGAGTGGGCAGGAGTATAGGAGAGAAAGAGACAAGGAAATGCACTAGCAGTCCAGGCTTGTGGCTTCTAGGACTTCCAGAGAGAAAGGGAAACAGAGCCCAGCTGGGCTGCCTCCAACCAGGGTTATGACAACTTCCCACATCCCAGCTCTTCCTTCAGCAAAACAGTGGAAACATCCAGTTTAGCCTGCTGGCACACACAGTCTGTTTTCTAACCAAAAGGCATGACTTTCTAAGCAACCAAATTTTTCTTACCAACACTTTAAGCTGGATACAGCTGCCATATCATGACTTCCCAATTAGGAGAATGGCAAGGTTATCCCAAGCACTACAGGACGTTTTGATGCAAAAAATAAAGGGTTTATTGACCCTTCTTCAGTAACAATTTTCTGATTATCTCCCTCTTCCTTGAAAATCCTGCTGGAGTATTGGTTCAGTATCACATTTCTCAAACATCAGATACATCAATAGCTCTTGAAATTAGCACAGGATTTCTTTCAGGGCTCTCCCACATCTAACTATTCCTCATCCTATCTTCTTTACAATAGCTGGCACCCCTGCATTAAAAATGTGCCACAAAGAAGTTTATGATTATTTGTTGCTTTGATGAAACACTGACTATAGCCATTAGTATGCATATACATTTCTAATCTTCATGGGTGAGGGCATCTACAACTACCTAACTTAAATTTCTTAAAAATTACATCAAATACGAAAAAACTTATGAGCTTTTTTCATACTCAGTGGAGACAAAGAAGCATGTTTATAGGGCAAATAATTTCTTCTGATACCATATGTGAGGCTATGGTACCAATAACTCAAGGGGTATCTTTTTCCTTTTGCCAGTCACAGAAGGGGACTTGGGTGAATAATTTAAAGAAGATTATTAATACTTTAGAAGGTAAAATTTTGGCAGATTAATCCCAACAACTATGTTGTAACTTGCAGTGAAAAATGGGAGTTTGGCAAGCAAAAAGCTCTGTATTGGAACATAGCTATGCATATCCTAATGCCTATATATTTAAATACTAATGAGTCTATCCAAACCCCATAAAAGCACAACTATATTATTTTAATAATATTCTAATAATATAGTAATACTTTGCATCAACTACATTTTTTCCTTTTTCACCTACCTTTCTATCTCTTTATAGTCTGGAAGATTCACTACATAAATATTTGGTATGTGGTCCTAATTTTTTAACTTATTGAAGAAAATTATTTGGAAAATTATTGAAGAAAACTTATTTGGAAACATCTCACTCTCAATTGCATATTTTTTGGCAATATTCCATAGTGCAAAAAGGGTTTTTAAATTAGGTTGCTTCCTCTAACTCCTGTTGTAAGCCTCAAGTCTTATGTAGTTTTGTAGCAGTGAAATAGCATTTCATTCTGAGACAGTAAAGAAAATTGCTTCCTTCACCAAGCAAAGGGGAGAAAAGATCCTGCTGGGGGCTGCACTGGCTGTGCCTGAGGTCAGGGAAGGGGAAAGTGAGCAGCTGAAGCTCATGTGCACGCAATGTTTGCTCCCAATGTGTTTGTGCCTGGGAGCACAGGAGCCACAGCCTGCGCTCAGGACGGACACAGCTCTGGCAGTGTGTCCTTGCCATTCAAACCTGTTATTCAGCCTGCCCAGTGCTAGGCCTGTCCTTAGTCATGAAGCAAAATTATGCCAGTGAAAGCAATTCTTTTTGATATGGAAAAACGTCAGAAGGGGCTTGGATAAGATTAGAAAAACAATTTCCTTTGCTGACCAAACACAAATTTTAAGCCAGGTCACCAAAGGTGAAATGTCACTACACCAAGTTATGTAGTTTTGACTTCCCAGTTAATCCTTATTTCAAGGTAATGAAACTTAACTGTCAGCTGGAATACCGTGTCCAGCCCCAGCATATACACCTTCAAAAGGATTTTGAAAAATTGGAAAGCATTCAGGAAACCACTTCAGGAATGCTTTGAGAACTCTTTAATCCAGCAGACAAAGGCATAACAAGATCCAGTATCAGAGAGCTGTGTTTTGAAATATTCAGATTAAAATAAAGGTTATAAGAATTGCGTAAGCAGGGAAAGACTTATTACATTATCCATCACTTCAAACTTTTGAATCTAGACTGGTTAATATCTTATTAAAAGATCATCATTTGCTTAGCTAGAACTATGGATTTGAGTTGAGAATTTCAAGATTTTTAAGATTCCTCTTGGGTCTTGATAAGCAATAAGTCAATGTGAAGTAAGGTACTTGCTTTCAAGCATTATGTCTCATGTCTTCTCTCTTTGAGCATGCACTTAAAAGTTGGTACAATAGTCTCATACCCAAAGGAAAACCCAAGCCAAGCTTTAGACAAACTTTGATCTTTGGTTATTTTAAACTATGGTGTTTGATTCTTATAGATGAAAAAATACATTGTGGATTTTTTTGTTGTTTTGTTGGGGGTTTTTTTGTTTGTTTTGTTTGGTTGGTTTGTTAGTTTTTTAGGAAGCTTGGTTTTGGAGTTTTTGGGTTGTGTTTTTTTGTTAGTTTGTTTGTGTGTGTGTGTGTTTGTGTAGTAGAGATGTGAATTATGATCCAATCTTAGACATACGTTCAAAGTGCTGGGGAAGAGATCATGCTGCAAAGAACAACTATAGATAACAATTTGCTCTAGGACTCTTTCTTTCCATACTTATTCAAAGTTCACTTGCAAATTATAGACTCATCAGACTTGATCAGTATTTAGAGGCGCTCAGCTATATTTTACCAAAAGAATATACTTCAGACCATTTGTATTTTCTCTATTTGACATTCTTATTGCAATGGTTACCTGGTATTGTTTATGTTACCTGAGTGGATGAGTGGTCTAACACATCAAGCACAAATACTTGTACATGTCCCATCCACAGAGGTTTCCTTGAGTAAAATTTCATTACTTAATCGGAATACGAAAAATTGCATAAGAAAAACTTAAATTATTTGAAGTTCTTAAATATTCTCTGAGTTCTTCGAACCACCCAATGAACTTTCAGAGGAAAGTGGACTGATACATCAGAGAATTGTGATGTCCCCTTCTCTTTAACACATCATTTTTCTAGGTGCCATGCTGCACCTTTTACCTATTGCTTCTCCATCTCTTTATATGTAACTTTGTAGTGGTCAAATCCTTCTGTCACCAGAGCTTTCTCACACTTTTCCTTATGTCTGTTTTCTTCCCATCCAGACCACTCCAATTCCAGATTATTCCATTCCCACAAGCGCTAGATTTAGAAAAGTATGCAAATTGTGAAAATTAGGAGGCATGTGTGCAAGTCCCTTTGCTATAGCTACTCTATGGAGTTTTGCTCATCTGAAATCCATTTTTCCATTGCAGATGTCCAAGGCATCTGAATGAAGCATATGGTACTTTATGACATGAAGTAATATTCTCGCTGTGTGTACCCAGAGCACTTCAGGAGCAGCAGAAGTTCTAACCTTTATCTCTGAATCTTTTTGAATTTCCTTGTGGTTAGAGGGAATAGCACTAAGCCTGCCCTCTTACATAACATTTCATCAGACAGTGATGGTATTGAAAGCAGACCTGTATGCATGCTTACGTATTCAGAAGTTTGTTTACTTCTACTTATGTAAATTGGTTTGCTAGGAGCAACATACGCCTCCCTTTTCAACTAAAGGATTTGTGAAGTTGTTAAATGGAAGTACAGATCTAAGACTAGAACAAAAATAACTATGGGGTGCATTGCCTTCTGGTTTCCAGATGATTTAAGTGGTCTAATCTTATTTCATTAGTCTGTGAATTTCTCCTTATTCCTACCCAGGCTTACCATCATATGTAGAAAAGTGGATTATTCAGACCTTAAATAGCATGGCATGAAAAGAAAGATAAGTATGCAAGGCAGTACTGTCATTTTGAACTTGCTGAAGATCCTTAAGTACTTTGCAGCTGGAAGCTTTATAAACACTTGGTTGTAATCAAATACATAATTTAGAGAAAGTACAGTGCTTTTCCACATGCAGTGTCAAGCACTCATGACAACTGATACAGACCCTGTAAAATAACATACCTGCACTGCCTGGACTGCTCAGTGTTCCCTATCGATGAGCCCCTTCTGGCCCCTGGATAATTTAACATAAATTAAAAAAGATAGCATATTTAATCTCTTTTTGATATCAAAATGGATAAGCATTTATGTGAACAGTAAGATATCTCAATATCAAATCTTATTATCAAATTGAATAATTACTAAGTGTTAGGTATAGATACCTGAAGAACCCTACCCTTTGATGTCTATTATTCTGGTAATAATCCTAGTCAACCGCTAAGAAAATGAAAAGAACCATAGAATATCCTGAGTTGGAAGGGACCCAAAAGAATCATCGAGTCCAACTCCTGGTCCTGCACAGGACACCCCAAGAGTCACACCCTGTGCCTGAACAGTGTCCAAACACTTCTCAAACTCTCTCAGGCTGGTGCTGTGATCACTTCCCTGGACACTGGAAGCCTGTTCCAGTGTCCACTACCCTCTGGATAAAGAACCTTCTTCTAATATCTAATCCAAACCTCCCCTGACACAACTTCATACCCTTCCCTTGTCTTCTGTCCCTGGGCACCAGAGAGAAGAGATTGGTGCTTGCCCCTCAGCCCCACCTTGCAAGGAAGCTGTGGACTGCCATAGACTGCAAAAGACCACAAACTCCCTCAATAGTTTTCTTGAACATTCATAAAGGGTAGTTGATTTTTGAGAATGGACACTCATTTGCATTCATTTAGATCCCAGCTCAGCCTCCCAGAAGGTGGCAGGCGAGCTGGGTTAGCAGCAAGCATCCTCATGGAAGTGAGGATGGCAGACCTTGCTCCTAAAATTTGAGACAGAACTCTTCAGATACCAGATTTGCTCTTGAGATGTAATTTTTATTTTTTTTTTTTAGTTCTGCTCTTTTATCAGTTTGAACATGACATTGTATTTTTGTGGTAAAGGACATAGCTCAAATCCAAGAAATTCCAAGTCTCTTCAAGAAGAGGAAAAGACAAATCTTTATTTAATTTTTCCTTAAATTCACTCTCTTTAAATATTGTCTCTTTACATACATAATTTTTATTGCATAACACACAGTACTTGGGATCATGTTTTATTTAAAAGAAGACTTCATAGTGAATTCACCCACAGCTGACAAAGATCTCTTAATAAATAACAAAAAATAAAGAAGGAACTGAAGGAATTAAGAAACAATGTGCTATGTTAGTTACTGCACATATCTCTCTCAAAATTTAGCTATAATAATTGGATAATTTAGTCAGAAATGGACAGACATTATTGTGTGACATTAGGAGCAAAGAGAAAGAAAGAATTCCATCATTTACATAGAGTTGATGAATTAAGTATTAACTGTGCACAAATTTTATAAAACTGGCCAGGTAAATTAACTCAACTTGGCAAAAATAATTCAATTCATGGTCAAATTGTACAATTAAAACAAGCTGGTGCTGTTCAAACTGATACATTTCACTTAAAAATACATATAAATATTCCTAGATTTCCAGCAAATAAAAAATTCCACTTATTCTGGCCAAATCTCAGTCCCATTCTGTTTCATGCAACACAAGTGAATGGTTTTGTGGTGATACAAATTTTTTGTTGTTATTCAGTTTTCATGGTTTCTGTTCACATCTATTTATTGCCTGTTATGAAAAAAAGCCTCTTAAGAAAATTACTTAGAATCATAAAATGTTAAGGGTTGGAAGGGACCCTAAATATCATCTAGTCGCAACCTCCCCAGCTATGGGAAGGGACAGCTTTCACTAGACTAGGTTGCCCAAGGTCTTGTCCTACCTGGTCTTAAACACTTGCCAGGGCTGGGGCATCCACAACTTTCCTGGGCAACCTGTTCTAGTATCTTATCACCCTCACTATAAATAATTTCTTCCTAATACTTAACATTTTTGCCCCTAATTTTGTTTGCAACCGTTACTCCTTGTTCTTTCACTATGGTTCCTGATGAAGAGTCCCTTGACAATTTCCCTGTAGGACCTCTGCAGACACTGGAAGGTTGATGTGAAGTCTCATCTTCTCTTCTCCAGGATGAACAGCCCCAACTCTCTCATCCACCTTTTCAGGGAAGTTGCCCCAGTCCTCTTAAAAACTTCATGGCCCTCCTTTGGACTTGCTCCAACTGTTTCATGTCCTTATGCTGGGGACACCAGAACTGAATACAATACTCCAGGTGGGGTGTCACAAGACCAAAATAGAAGGGGAAAATCCCCTCCATCAACCTGCTGACCAGACTCCTTTTGATGCAACCCAGCATTCCATTGGAGAATCTTTCTGGGCTGCCAGCACACACTGCTGGCTTATGTTGAGTTTTTCATAAACCATCACCCCCAAGTCCTTCTGCTCAGGGCTGCTCTCAATTAGTTTTCTGCCCAGCCTGGAGGTATGCCTGGGATTGCTCTGACCCAGGTGCAGGACCTCGCACTTTGCTTTGTTGATCTTTGTTGATGGGTTTTGCATCAGCCCATCTCTTGAGTGTGTCAAGATCCCTCTGGGTGGCATCCCTTCCCTCCAGCCTGTCGACTGCCACTCAGTGACACCACTCAGCTTGGTGCATCAGTAAAATTGCTGAGGATGTGCTCAATCCCACTGCCCATGTTGCCAGCAAAGTTGTTGAACAGAAAGGGATCTAGACCAGGCATTATGTTTTCAAGGGCTTACAGAGACAGCCATATGTGGCACACATTACATTATAAGATATTCTGTGCCCTGTCACCTCATCACCTAATTCAGAAGCAGCTTAGTATTATTTCTTCATAACAATTAGCTGACATGTTCATAATACATTTGAAATATTGAAGAGGATACTGTCTTTTGTTTGAACTGATGGTTTCAGTTAAACGCCTCTGTATTTCCCAAAACATCCAGTGCCAATCACTATCACTGAGATATATTTAGGTTTAATTAAAATGTCAAATTCAATTGTGCCATGTGATATTAATATAACAAGGGATATTAACTTCTGCCTTGTGTGATGCACATACTAAATTGTTATCACATGCACTCCATCCTCAACATATCCCTGGCAGGATTCTTGCCACTTAAAATCTGCCCCGCTGTCAGAAGGAACCACCCATCATTTTATTTGTTTGATTGGAGCATCTTCTGCTGCTTGGGGTGGGGGTAGGCTCTGTTTACTTTGGGCAAGTCAAACATCTTCCACAACCTTCTTGCTCTGTTGTAGTGAGGAAAAAGTGCTTGTTAAGTTCAAAGGAGACATGTCCTCAGTCATGGACAGCAATGGGCTGCTTCAAGAGCAATACCAGGGGAAAACCTGAAGTACACAGAGCAAAAGAGGAGCATTCCTTACAAAGTGTAACAGTAACAGCAGGCTGAGAATTGTCCTTTCCTCTTCATAGCTGCTGGACATGAGATCCACAAACAAGGACAATATGTTGCTTTTTGTGAATTTCTTGTCCTTTGAGACATGATGCAACTAACTTCTTTAATCTCAGGGAAGTTCTGAATGATTTTTCCTCTGAAACACTAGAGATTTGAAACACTTCAAAAAGGAAGAAGCTAAAGCAAGAAGCTCGGGCATGTTATATGAGGATACAATAATTACAGCTTGGTTATAGACCAGATTTTGAGAGGAAAACCACCAGGAGATGAAGACCTAAAGTGGAGCAAGGACACACTAGCTGATGCAGCTGGAGACAAACTCTTCCCAAATTGTGAAACTTTGAATTTTACATTTTCTCCCTTTCAAGTTGCATGAACTTGTGCTGTTTGGGAGTAGAGGGAGACATCACACAAAAAGCACCACTTGTAGGAATCTCACTCAACACGTTTTCATGAAAGAAATTAACCAGAGACCCTGTTAATTACTCACAGTTCTTGGAAGAAGCTGTATTGGCTGCCTTCCTGGTTCCACACATATTGCCTTTATTAGGCGTTATACAGCAAGTGAATCATACATGACAGGGCTGGTCTGACTCTAATATTTTGAGGTTATCTGGTCCTATTTAGTGATGTTCCCTAGAGATCCAGATGTCCCCAAAGCCCCTCATGGCAGAGAAGAAGGAAGAGAACTCATCTCAAATGGGCTTCTGTTCTCTCCTACTCATCTCTCTTCTTTGTCTAGATAATATTGCAATTCAACTAGAGAAAATAGAGGTGGAGTGGAGATTAACTGGTAACTTCATTCATTCATTTCAACCCAGATTTTGGCAGGATTGTCTGCTCTAAAACCAGTAGAGCATCAACAAAACAGGGAGAAAGAGTGTCTAAGGTTAATTTAGAGAAGGAGAACAACAGACTTCAGAGAGATTAACACAATTTTTTACTTCGTCACTGAAAGTTGTTACAAGCAAGAGTCTAGACTGGTCATAGAGCAAATGAAACAGGAAATATAGGATGTGTGTGACGCTTTGGCATATGAGATCACTGCTTTCATTCTAGATTAGCAGTTTTTGAAGGATTCTAGTAGCTCAGGTTCCTCAAGATATTTTGGAGAATTGAAAGGTTTTGTAAAGTGTTCATGACTTTATGAACAGCAGCTTTAAAGGTAATGTTGAGAGGCACTTCATCAGTCAAAGCTGGAATCATCCCCAGGGAAGAAAAAAATTCCAATCAAGAAGAAATTTTCTTCAGGCCCTGTGTAGACTAATCTTATTTAATCTGGTAAACTGAATTTGTGAGCCTTCTGGAGACTTTTCAAAGGTAGATGTGTGAGGAGCAATTTTTTCTCCCAAAGAACAAACAAAGGAGAAACAACTTTCAACTACCTGAAAGCCTGAGTGCCTGGAGCACACAGATGTGCTCAGGGCATCTAAAGAGCTCAAATGAAATTTTGATGGGAATGAAGTGAAAGAAGCTAAAGAAAGATAATAACACTTTCTTTTCCTTCTTAGGTGTGCACAGAGTAATTTATATTTGAAGTCAGAACCAGGCAATACTAAGGATGTTTCATTCATGATGACTGTGAAATAGAGATGGCATTTTTGCCAGGAATACATTTACCCATGTTAATGAAGTTCTTTATCGGGGGTTGTATGAAGTATTTACTCATGTTCTGGGATGGGATGTTGCCCTGTCTAGGTAGAGACATATTTTAGAGTTGTTTTCCACATAGCAAAGATAAAGTACTGAAAAAAACAGGATCAAAATTACCGCTGCTTAGAGTGCTTTCCTGGCTTAAATCCACAATGTTAGAAAGAACTCCAAACTAAAAAACAGGTGCACTATGTCCAAAGGCATTTAGGTGCCTAATTGTCTGTGAAAACAGTATGAGCCGTTGAAGATCTTGACAAGTGTGATTTATCTTACAGGGACGCCACATTCTCCTGCATTCTTGCATCTTCTCCTAAGCCACGACCCGACATTGCCCATACGACCTATCCCACCGGCGGCTGAATTATCGTGCAGATAAGCTATGTGCCAAATGTTCTGCGTCAACAGTGGGATATCATGTTTTCTAATTCCCATTCAGAAAGGTGGCTTTGAACGGAAGTTATTAAGGAGCCACAAGTGGAATACTTGTGCTAAGTGAGTGTAGTTGGGGCGGGTCCAGCCACTGAAACGGAAGAAACACAAGACCAGGAGTCAGTCACCAAGGACAGACCAGCCCAAGACTCCAGATGGAAATGCACCCAGGAAAAATGAGAAATCATGGGTACCTCAAACCAAAGAGCAAATCAAGAGTAAGGTCAAGAAATCAAAGAGCTTGCACTGAAAGTTGTGGATAAATGTGAGCTAGGACTAGAACTAGACAATGCAGATTAGTTGAGAGGCAGGCACCATGAAGAAACAAAGGGGTATTTGTAAGGCAGTGAAATCAGTTTATGGGATTGTACCTGAGTCAGAAACGCATGGCATCCCTTGGACAGTTAGGAGTCTCAGGACACCAATCTCCTAGAGGGTATTGAGCCAGCTCCTGGCTGCAGAGCTTGACTGCTTACTCAGGACCTAAGAGAGGAGGATATGTGTGTAACATGACACAAATCATCAGTTTGCTCATTCAGTGCAGATATGTCAATATACAAACAGGAATAATTCATATAATCATCAGCTGGGACCACCAGATCTCCCAGGTTTCTTCTTTTCTGATTTATGTAACTGTGGACTGTGTCTTGGGGCAGAAATGAGGTTGGGGTATGTGACTGACAGTACAATGTCTCAAGCCTCCTTTGGCTCTGGGGCTGTGCTACAGCCCTTCGTGCTCTGCAGGCACTCCTGCCAGATGTGCTCAGAGATCAAGACAAGCTCTGTGTTCAGGGCTGCAAAGCAGAACAGCTTCTGTAGTGGCGATGACAAAGATACAGTCCTTGCTGTGAAGGAGATGGGCACCAGTTGTTTGTGTTTTGTCTCAGTGTGAGACAAAAGACACGGACTACAGTCATTCCTGAAGTGCGGCCACATCAGAAGTAGAATATAGTCATTAAATCTGTAGATTAAAAGTAGGTATAGGCTTCAACATCTTGCTGAATCAATGGCTCTGTAATTGCCAGGGAACATTAAAAGGTTAGTCTGTTAGTTTAACTACAGCATACAATAGAAGTCAGGCACTCACAGTGGAGGAAAGATGCAGCAATGTTAATACAAATGTGCTTTACAGTGATATTGCTGGATAAATGCTATCTGCAGAATATAACTATTTAAGTTTTTAAAATATAAACAAAAACCTGCATAACTACTTTTAATGGCATAAAATTCTAGTTGTAGATCACACCAAAGAATAAATATTCTGTGTATTTTCCATGTCAGATCAAGACCCTTTGCGGTCCTCACTAACCACACTGTAAAAAAAAGAAAAAAGTTGTTTAGAATCCAAAATGTCTCAGTTTGCTTACTACTATATACGTGAAAGAAATATGTGTGAAAAACAATCATTGATCAAACAGAAAATGAAACATTTTTGGTTTAAAAATAAACCCCATAATGAGAAAATAAAAATTATTTATGAAGTCAAACGACTTTTAAATCTTTAAATTCCCCACATACCTTCTAGGATTATAGTAACCTGTGGAAGGTCATTATAGTTATAAGGGAAAAGATTAAATAAGCACTTAAGCAGACATAAATAAAACAGACAGGTTAAAAGCTATTAAATTGAACAAGACTAGAGGGAAACTTATCAGTGCTGTAAAGGAATCCAAACACAGAAGGAAACAAACATAATGTTGAAAATAGCTAATGGAAAGTAGCAACTCTGCAAGAAAAAATCTTATTAAGTCCCAAGTCATCTATACCAAAGTAAGTTCTTGCTCCATAAGGAGAAGTATGACAAATATATTACGTGAAAACTTCTGTAATGAGTTCAGAGCTTTTTCCCCCAAATAACACACAGCAGGATATAAAATTTGCATTAAAAATATAAGACAATATGATTGCAAAGTAGTAGCTAGAAGGAAGCCTAAGGGAACAGACTGCTATGATGTTTGCTTCAGCCAGTGCTCAACTGGAGGGCAATACCCCTTCCTTTGACACAAATACCTGTCTGTTGAGGGAGAAAAACAGGAGGCGGAAAAGAGGCCTTGAAAATGGAGTCTGCATTCTTCCCAGAAAAAAGTCACAGTGAAGACTTAGGAAAGACTGAAAGACAATGTACATATATATTACATCTATATATATATGTGTGTGTGTGTGTATTTGTATGTGCATGTGTATATATATATATATATATATATATAGGAGAGTGTGAGGGGGAGAGAGCGGAGCTAGCTGCGCCCGCCAGGTTGGGAAGCCGGCGGGCGGCGGGAGGAGCGGGGCGGCCGGCAGCGGAGCGCGTGGGGCGACGGAGGGGAGGCGGGCGGGAGGCGGCGGGCGGGCAGGCCGGTGTGAGCTGTTTGGCCACTGGAGCCAATCGAAAGCGGGGCCTTGATCCTCTGCTCGGGCAGTGGCTGCGCCGAGCCAGTGCCGCGCTGCCCGCAGCCGTCGGGAGCGGCACAGCCGCCTCGCTCTCTCCGCGCACCGCTGGCCGCACCGAGCGCCTATGGGCATCTGCAGCCGGCGAGGGCTTCGCACCACCGCCACCGGCAGCAGCGGCAGAGGGCGGCGACCGCCACCCCGCTTCATCGCCTCTTGGGATCTATAGCCGGCGGACGGAGCGCGCTGCGGACCCTTCCCCGCCGCCGTGCAGGTATGGGGCGGCCGGGGGGCACCCAGCGCCCTGACCCGCCACCGCTCCTCTTGCGGCCGGCTCGCTCCCTTCCTTCTCCTCCCCTGCCCTGCCCTGCTACCGCCTCTCCGGGGACAGGCGGCGGGCTCCGCGGGCGCGGTGGCGGTGACAGCGCGGAGCCGCCGCAGCCCCGTCCCGCACCGCGCCGTCCCGTCCCGTCCCGTCCCGATATATATATATATATATATATGTCAGCTAGTCATTTGGATCAGGAGCATGCAGGGAGAGATATGCCTGTGACAGAGGTGTTGGGGCAAGGGGGGTGATGGAAGTGCAGTCAGTGGCTGCTGTGTCTCTTGGGCCATGGCTGGAAGTGTGGCTTGGTCTCTAAACCAGCAATTTCATTTCTCCAGGGAAAAATAAATCGGCAATATATGAAGGAAAAACACATAATAAAAAAGAAACAGGACCTTTTTGTTATTCTTGGGGGGTAACTAAAGTTCCAGAGGTGTAGCTTCACTGGATTCACTGAGGGATGTTTCTGCTAATAAAGCTTTTAAAATGAGGGATGGATTATACTCCAAGTATGGATATTTCTAAATATGTCTGGGTTTATATATTTCTCAATATTTCTATTTTTATTTTTCTGACTTTTGCCTGTACAAAATATAAACAAAACCATTCTTAACTAGTTCTGTATGCCCCAAAGAGACAAAAGTATGCATGTTTTATAGGGAATGAAAAATAACATACCATTTTGTTGGAAAAAAATAATTAAATACGGAATAAATTAAAAATGTTACGGAGATCACCATTAAAAATGTACATACTGGTGTCACGCAAAGGTATCTATGCAACTCTGCTCTCTGTTTCAAATGCTTCAATCTGCCAAATTTGGATCAATATTGACTTTCAATGGCATCTGATGTACCAAGAGGCATAGATGCTGCTGAATTCAACAGCATCAGTTAAATGCAGGTCATTGAATTAATTAAGAGTGCATCTGTTATAACTCATCATTTTGTTCTCCCTAATTTTAATAAGCAATTTTGCCAGCATGCTTACTGGAAACATTACAACATCTTCTTGCACTGAGAAAACCCACAGGACCTATTTATCTGGTTCAACTGTATATTGTTTAAACAGAGGGTCAAACCAAAGGCTCGTTGTTTTGCCCATAAGACAGGTCTAAGATTTGCCTTAAGATTACAGCACATCTGCAGGAGGGAGAATACTTTTCCACAGGTCACTTAAGTCATTCTGAGCAAGAGGAATACCAACACCAAAGATGCACCAAGGAATGACAACCACAGCCTCTGAGAGTGAATAACCTGAGATTCAGGACGAGGAGGCATCCTGGTTCTATTTTCTGTGCATGCCAAGATTTGACGTGTAGTTAACCCAGCTGGGGCTAGGAGCCCAAATAGAGTAAGAAAAGCAAACTCAACTCAGGCAAAGAATGCTTTGTCGTACCTCAGATTTAGCCCTCAGGTGATCAAGCACTGCATGCTTTCAATTTTACCGGCTAGGGATATTTTTCTTAAATGTTCAGAGAACAAACGTGTCTGAATATTGAGCATGACACAAAATGTCATGAATGCTTAAAGTTGCGGGTCCTTCAGCTCACGGAGGAAGATGCGAAGGGAAGGAAGCTGTTTTGTCAGACACAGGGTGAGAATGTCCCTACATAAACAAAGGGCCCGGGATTGGACGTCGTCTTAGGGACGGGGACGTGGGGGGGCCCTGTCACCGCGGTGGCTCCAGCCCTGTCACCATGGTACCTCCAGCCCCGTGGCCAGGGTGGCTCCGGTGCCGAGTCACGGTCGGAGCAGGGCTCAGCCTCCCCGCGGTGCTGACAGCTCGTTAATTAATTCCGTTAATTCGGCCGTGAGCGGCTCCGCAGCCCCCCCGGCCCTCCCGGCTGCCGCAGCCGCACCCCGGAGCTCCCCCGGGAATTCCGGCCCGGGAGCCGCTCGGTGCTGGGCTGTGAGCGGGACCGGCGAGGTTAAACCTCCCTAAATACCCCAGGGTCCCCCATCCCGGGGGCTGCGGCAGCTCCGGTCTCTCCTGACCCCCCCGCAGCAAACCCAGGCTCTCCAAAATCCGGGAAAACCCCCGAGCAACCAAGCAAGCCCTTGTTCCTCGTGTCGCGCTCGTTAAATGCTGCAGAAATCCCCTCCCGGCCGGCCGGGGCTGCCGCGGCAGCTGGCGGCATTGTGTGCCAGTACAGACGGCTCGGAACGAGCGCATTCATCCCGGGGCTGTCACAGCCGCGGGGACCGAGCGAGCGCCCGGGGCCGCGCCCGGCCCGGCCCGGCCCGGCCCGGCCCGGCTCCGCGCGGGGAGCCCGGCGGGACCGCGCGCGCCTCGGGGGAGCGGCGCGTCCCAGCCCTGGCCGCCCGCGGGGCGCTCGCAGGGGCACGGAACGAAATCAGCGAGAGCGGCGCCGAGCTCTGGCTGCCTTGCTCCGAGCGCCCTGGGAAGTCACCTGGATGGCCAGGTTTCCCCGAGCGTTTGGAGCGTCGGGCGTCGCGTCCCCACGCTCCCTCGCAAAGGAAAAAGAGACGAGCCAGAAAAAAATTAGCTCGTGCTTTTGAAACTCGTGCCCCTTTGTACCTTTCTTTCTTTGCTTTGGGTTAATGATGGTTTGTGATTATGAAACCCCACGAGGGATCAGCTCCAAGAGCGAATAGCATTACTTTAAGTCACGACTTGGAAATATACGTGTGTGTATACAGATACTTTTTTTTTTGTTTGTTTGTTTTTTAACCTTGAACTTGAGGATTATACAAATCCATGTCTTTCTCACAAGGAGCTCCTAACTGACTTGCTGCTAAAGTTAAGGAAGTATTTGTGCTTCCACAGGTCTTGCAGAATTGGAGGCACAGGTCTTATAAAAAAATTGCAGTGGCATTTGGCTGAACAGCTCTTATTTTTAGCATGCTATTGTGAAAGTGGTTATATAACTTTTGGTCGATTTTTGAGGACAAAATTAACAGCTCATAACAAGTTAAAACTTTTTTTTTTTTTTTTTTTTTTTTTTTTTTTCTCTGAAAGAGGAGGAATAAACTGAATGAAATCCCAATGAGTAGAGTCAGGTGAACTTCAGCCGAATGATAGCGATTCCCTGAGAAAAAGCCCCAGGTTAGGAATCCCACAGCCCTCTCAACAATCATGAAGCAGCAGGTGCAAGACCAAGCAATGTCAGCTCAGAGCCCCAATTAGGAAGTTGCTTATCAGGCTGCTTCAAGGCTATTACTTGCTCAACCAGGGTGAAATTAGCAATCACTTCAGAATCTTGTGTTCCCACCCGTGCCAAAGCAATACAGATGCTATTTTTCTTTAGGGGATTAGATTGTTTCTTGAACTTCAAAAAGTATGCACAGACTGAAGTATTTGCTTATAATGCTTGATGTGTTTTAATGCAGATGCTTCATTTGCAAAACTTTGTTCCTGCTTCTCAGGCTGGTCTTTCTTCATTACTAGCAAAAATTACTAGAGTAATACACTAAGATTTTTAAAAATTTCTTCAAGAAAGTAACTGTTTGGAACAGCAGTGTGCCTACACTGAGAGCCGGGACATGTGAGTGCTGTGACAGTGTTCAGGCTCTGAGCAAGTGGTCTCTCTCTCACTTTTGTTGAATGGTCCTCATGAACTGCTGTCATCCAGCTGAAGTGCTAAGTTCAAAACATTTGTGATCACTGTGCAGCTGAAAAGAGAGAACTGGTTTGTAAAATCTCTGTTGCAGGATGCACGAGAAACCTAGCAAGTAGGATTTTGCCTTCTCACCTCTCTTGCAGCCCACTGTTCAGGCAGAGCTCTTGTGTGCAGGGAAGAGGTTTGTGTGGTAGCAGCGAGTTTTGCACAGTCTTCCTTTGCAGTAGAATAAGTAAGTGAAAGATGTGTCAGTGAAAAGTATCAATAAGACCTCCACAAGAGTGCTACAAAAATAAATGCCACTAACCCAAGGTTTTGAGCTTATTTGTTTAGCTGAAATTACATTCTCTTTTTTTCTGTCTTTCAAATAGACTGTGCGTGACTTTCAATGGGGAATACGACAAACATATGAAAAGTTGAAGAATTTAACTGTGGGGGATTTTTGTTTCTTTTCATAGTATCAGGTGAGGGTAAAAATTAATATCTGAAGTACCCACTCAACTGCATCAATAAATGCTTGGTTTCAGTCACCATTTGTCAATCTCTATGAAAGAGTAAATCTCAGAGATCCAGATCATCTTTTATAATAAATAATCCTGTTTGAGTTTTGTTTAATAAATCTGGTAACTGGTTTAATTCTGACACTATTGCTAAAATAACATAATAATTCTGACCCAATCATCAGAAACTGGTAAATTCCAGTTTGAGATTGGTATAGTGATATTTACCAATTTCTGATCTAGAGTTAGTGTTGTTTCAATGAGCGGTTCCGAGTTACTGAATAAGAATTGAGTAATTCAAGCTACTGCACAGATTTACTGATATCTGAAGAGTATCTTAAAGAGTAGCATAAAAAATTCTTTTCCTCCGCTTGCAGATGCTCTTGCTTGTGGTTATGCATTTATAGTGTTGTGATTCATGTCAGGAGTGGGCTTTTTTTGCCCATCCTTCAGTTGTTCCACTTACGGTCCATCTCCATATACTTCATGGTGGGCCAGTTGGATTCCTTTAAGATGAATCTAAACTAAGATACGTGCTGGAGTTGTTTCTGGAAATACAATCTGTATGACCATATCTAGCCTGAAGTAAAACCCTATAAAATACATACAGTATCTTCTATGCCTAAATGTTATGCTGTGCCTGTCAGTTCCTGTTGGGCTGTGCTAGCTGCTACAGTAGACCTGGTCCATTTGCAGCATGCTGTTCCTGAGGTACCACACAGTCTGAAGACCATACTAAGCCGTCTTTCCCAGGGGTGTGGGCTACTCCCTGCTTCTTGCACCACTGCTCAATTACCTGTTACCAAAAAAAACTCCTGGCTGAGCTGGACAGCACAGCCCTGGAACCAGCCGGGGTTGTCCTGTTGAGATCTCTTCAGTTCAAAATGAAGATGGCTAATTTTGGGGTTTTTTTCCTAGTCTGGCATGTGACAGCAGACTAGTTTTTGAGTGGGAACTCTGGATAGTGTAGCCTTGTGCTTGTCTGCTGGGAGTGGACACAGCAGTACCATTTAGGAAAGGACAGCTGGTGCTTCTTCATGGTTTTTTGCCTGTCACTGTCCGTAGCCTTCTGCATATAAAGGTCCATAAGGCTTTTTATATTCTTCATTGCCTTTGGGAGTGGTGAGGAATGCTGGCGTGAGACTTTAAAACTGTCATTTAGAAATGCTTCAGTGTGTTCCCTTGGTGCAGCATTGTGGCTGACTGCATCTCCCACTGGGCACCAGAAGTATTGCTTGGGAGGAGATCTCACCTGTGGGAGTAGTTCCTGGATTCCAGCACATGATGACAATCATGCCCTGATCCTGGAGTCCAGTTGCCTCAAGCAGGGGAGAATGTTTAGGGGGAGATGTTCAGAAACATCCACTTAAAACTTCAAGCTTGATTAAAACATGTTAAACCTTTTTTTTTTTTTTCTGCAGTTTTCACTGTAAAGGGAAAAAGATTCCATTTAATGTTTTTTGGTGATTTGGCTGGCTTCTTACAGTTTCATGTTTTTCTTTAGTTTGCTTCTTTGGGGAAAATTAATTTAAATTGAAAAATGATTCTGTTAATTATAAACAATAATCTCTTTCATGAAAGCAATTCTTACTTTAAAATATATTATTGGAGCAATTAGGGATCAGATCCTTCTTTCATGTAGAAACAGAGGATGGTTGTAATTGCTGCAAAAAGTGCATTTCTTGCCAACTCTTCAGTATTACATGCATTTCCATTGGATTATGATGGTAATGGTAGGATTGCATGTGTACATTGCATGCTTGATACAAATATTCTTCTTGTCCTGGATCACTGTGACTGCTCCAAGACTGCTTTTAGATTGCAGAAAATGTTGTACTATGCGGAACAATAAGAAGAGAACATTTCCTACTCCCATGACTGTATTTCTGTTTCTAGAAGCTGTCTGCTCCAGGTGTTACTTCAATGCATTGCTTCTTTGTGGGATGAAGTATAGATTTTAACATGAGTTGTGTAGATTATGGTATGTCACTTGAAACCATGGTATTTCTTGTTCTCCATGCATTAAGCCTTTTATTAGCAATTTTAAGAAGATTTTTTGAAGCCTGTTTCAGAAAGGGAAGCAGACCATAAAAATCTGTCTCGCTCCAGGACATTAAAACAGAAGGCAGTCCATCTTTCAGTATCTGGTATGATACAATCATGGCAACTTCAGTTGTAACCTGTCTTTCTCAAAAAGTCATCTTACAGCACCTACTTCTAACATTTTTTCTTCTGTGTTTAACCATACTTATCTATGACATTCTGAAGATTTTGTGCTTTGTTGCTGTTCAGATAATATCTCACAGAGTTATAATGGTGCATTTTAGATTAGTCATAAAAGTTAGGGGGATTTGCTAAGGTCAGTTTTTTGTGTAGACTGTGCTGCCATATAGAATTGGTTATACTGTAAATGTGAGTTGTACATAGAAATATACATGCTACTGTCTTTATTACAAGATTTTTGGAGAAAGAAAAAGGGTAAATTTATCTCTTATTCCCAACAATTTTAAAGTCATTGTTACTTAGGAAGTGAGTATTTGAAGAAACCATAATTTGCAATGAAACTTGAGGAAATTAAAATTGTGATCTATTCAAGTAGAGAAAGATTCATAAAAATTTTGTTTCTGTCTATTTTGTGCTAAGGAAGTGGGAGAAGTAAAGTACACTACAAAAGGAAAATATATTATTTACCCTCCAAATTTCATTTTGGAATCAGTTTTTATTGAGTGTGATGGGCAGTGCACAAATACAGTGTCAGATTGAGGATTTAACGCAATAAATCTTGAAAATTTCCTGAATTTTTAACATCTCTTAAAACTTGGAAGTAACACTTGTACAGCTCATGCAGAACGCCTTTTTGACCTTGTGTTGTACAAACACTTTCTGGAGTTGGAGAACAGTGTTGAGCTGGTCTAGATGTGAATTAGTTGCCCGTCTCCGTTTACATGCAGTGTTGTTGTGGATTCCAGCCATGTCTCATCTATCCTATTACCCTACTTAAGTGCTCTTATGATAATGCTCAAATAGACTGATATTATACAGTAGTGCTAATGAAAAAACAAACAGCATTGTAAAAATTCTCCATGACCATTTCTGGCATGGAACGGCAGGTTTTTTCCCTGGTGCAAATCTCAGACCTAATCTCATTTCCAGTGAGGCCAAAACACTAGCTTGGCTTAGAGTTAAGCGAGATCCTGCCCATAAATCTGGCCAGTCTCCATTGAGATAACATCTGGAAAGTTGTCATTTAAAAATATGTGGGAGAGCTTGGGGTAGGGGTGTAAATAGTGGGTCAGAGCTTCTATCCAAAAGGAAAGCATCCAAAAGGAAGCTCTCAGATATCAGACATCCTTGCTCTAGGCATGTTCTTTGTTATGATCCATCTATCGTTTGTCCGTTCTTGTTCTGTCAACATAATTTGGAGCTCAGTGTCCTTTGTGAGGAACAAGAGGAGGCTGACAGGCAAAGAAGATGGGAATATGCGAACATGTTGTATGACTTAATGGATGCATCCAGTAAAGTCTGCTAATAAAGAGAGAGATGGCTATCTCTCGTATTTTGATTTAAATTGTTCTCTGGCTGACACCTTTCAGATTACTACACACAATGGATTTATACTAAGCATGTTTGTTGACTTTTGTCTATATTCTTCATTAATGATGTCCATGGAAACTTTGCCTGATTCTTCAGTGAGAACAGCTTTTGCTGAGATAATCTGAAGAGTGACTACTTACAAACTGAAACAAATTCTAAGCATCTTGGATTCCATGTAGGCAGGGGAAGATTGTTCATCTGTCTTTTTAATACTTCCATTCCTTACTGAAGCTGAGTCTTTGTTAAAGTCATAGCTCAGAATGTGTGGCTTCTTAATGGTAGCTGAAGATTCAAATGCTACAGAAACTGATTATTAGGAATGTTTATTATTTTGTTCAAAAATCACAGAAGATAGATATGTGAAAATAGCACCATTGTGTTTCATTTTTTACATATGTAATGACCCTTTTTCTATAGAAACTCTGAAGCAAACAAGTCAAACTCACACAACTGGAAATTGAGCTAGTATGGGAACTTTCAGGTTCCCAAAGTCCCTTCAGTCACTTACATAAAGTTATTCAACAACTCAGCCTAGATTTTCGGGTTTTTTTGAACTGTAAGACAAATCCCACCTTTGTCTACTGTACATTCCTCTCAAATGAAAAGAGGCTTTAAATACAAACTGTACAATCATAGATATCATTTTGTTTTCTTTATCTAATTTTTTTTAAGTTGTCTGCACTTGATGTCCTTTCTTCTTGAAGGAGCATTGCAAAAGCTCCTTCACAAAATAAAGTCTCCTATTTTCTGAATTCCAAATCCAAAATTCCTGTTGCTTTTTCCTTCAATTCAGGTAGACTGCTTCCAACTAGAAAAATATTTTTCTGTTGGTGTTTCAATAGTTGACTTTAAAAATATGATACATGCAAACACTATTTTGAGTACCTATCAGAATTTGCCAGTCTTCTCCTTATAAAAATAGCCATGTTTTTTTTCAGTCCAGAAATATAATATTTTGAGAAACTTGTTTCTTTGGAAACAAGTTTATTGTGTTATTCCAAGTTGAGCCTAATTATTTTCTGGACATCTCTAAGGTTTCTTTAGAAGAAGCATATGATATTACAGGAAGAATGTTCCTCTTGTTTGCCAGAGAGCTGTACTATGTTTACTATAATAAGATTAAAGGAAATTTGAAAGTCAATGCTAGCTCAGTGGGAAACTGATAAACACACGTGGTACTTGCAGGAACACTCTGCCCAGTAGTATTAGGAAATTTATCACTATTTATTTAGCAGCTCAGACTCTCTCTGACAAACAGATTTGGTGTCCATTTAAAAGTACACCAGATGCTAAAACAACTTTTACTGACAATATGGATGTGATTTGTGGAATCTGAACTGTTATGCTGGCATAGCCATCTCGTGTGGTTTAGGATTGGGAATCTCATAGCCTAGTCTCTCAAAATAAGGAGTCTGTATCTTATGGATCCCGTCGCTTTCCAAAGGCTGTGGTTTGATTCCTAGCACTTCTGGTTAGGTCAGCTATTACAGCCGCAGTCATAAACAGCAATTTTCAGAATCTGAGCAAGCTAGACAAGGGTGTAGCTCCTTGGAAAAGTTATTCTGGAAGAGGTAAAACCAGCAATATCTCTGGATCCATATCTGGCATTGGCAGTTTTTACATTGAGAAGCAATGGCTGTCCAGTCTCATATTTACTCATTGTGCCTTGGCCAATATTTCAACTAAAGAGTGAAATCTGGAGAAAGAAAAGGCCACAGGGATGACTTTTCATTCCTAAGTTAAGCTGAGGTCATTTTTACATGGACAAATGCTGCTTACAAATCAGTAAAATAGAATGAAGAAATTTTGCTATGAAATGCATACAGGAAACCTTTTTAGAAAGTCTGTGAGCAGAGGGGAATGTGTAATCACACGATGATGCATAAGTTATTGTTGTAAATGTCTTCACCACCTCCAAAATGGCAGATCTCTTGCTGAAGTGGGCAGATACTCACTGTGTGCTTCTGAGCACCACAAAAGGCCAGTGGATTATTCCCACCATGTGCTGGTAATTAGTAGGAACTGCAGGATAAAGTCACTATTGATTATAGAAGCTACTGTGGTTAGCTGTTCATGCTGAGTATGGTAATACATTTATTTGATAAATATGTGATTGGGGAAGTTAGTTAATTTCCACACTCCTCTCAACTCTGAAATTTCTTAGAAACAAGACTAAAAAGCAAGGATCACTCTTTGTGTGAAATTTACGGATTTGTATGCTACCCATTAAATCACCCCAAAATATTAGTTCCTTTTCCTGGTGATGTAAGATGTGAACGTGAGCTCCTAACCTGCTTCAGATATTAAAGTCGGATGTAATTTGTTCAAGCTGTGGAGGAATAATTTCATTCTCTTGTGTTCTCTCCCCACCCCCCCAACCCCCAAATGGTCTTTAAAGGTCTGTGGAATCAGTGGAGATGACCTGTCCATGCCAGCTGAGTTATCATTTCATTAAGGCCATGCCTTTCCATTATAACCATGACTGTAGTACAGTCCAGCATGTTGTGGAGTCTTCGAGACTTCCAGGAACCATGGGAGTTTTTATTCTGCCTTTAGGTGATTCCTTCAGGTAGTAGAACTGCAAATGCAGGGGCACACAGCCCATACCAAAGGTTTCCTCCTCTCCAGAGAGACTGCTGTGTATGTAACTCCACTGGCCACTCCAGGGATGAGTTCTTCTGCAGGTCTGTCCTTGGCAAGTTCACCTGCAGATCGAAGAAATCTCTGGCTTTGTCATTAGGTGAACCAGAGTATTGCCTCTTTTGGTGCTTCTGCTTAGCTTTGTCCCCATAGATAGACAGACTGCAGTCAGAGTGCTTGCAGTGTTTCCCATTATATACAAATTGTAACTCAAGGCTCTACGGCACTCTGCCAGTTCATCTCCCCACTCGGACGCCAGCTTCATTTACTGATATAAATAACTGGATAGCAGTCAAACATGATTGACTTAAGCTGTTACTTTATCTGAATGTGTAAGATATAGAGAGTTTGAGATGCTAATGCCGTGCTTCTTGTTTGGGTTTTCTTCTTCAACGCTGAAATTTAGATGTGTTTTTTAAGACCATTGAAACTTACTGGTCATTCTGTTTATCATGGGTTTAGATTTATTGTCAGTGTTTATAAAACTATCCCAAATTAATTGTTTTTCATGTTAAATTAGAATCTGCATGGTTAGGTTTGTATTCATTAAAGGGAGGCTTATTTTCTATTATAAAAGTGAACTGCAATTTAAGATTTTTTGGTTATGAAGTGCTCCAAATTAGATTTTTTCACCAATATATTTATTTTTCCTTTAAAAACATTTGAATACTGGCTTACTTTACTGTGATTAAGGCTGATGCCTTAATTTGAGCAACAGATACACTTTAAACTTCTAGATGCACAATAACATATATAGCAGTCAGTCACACAGTAGTGCGGATAGAATTTTTTGGGTGAGAGTCATGCTTCATTGTGTTTTTTAAGTCCTGCGTTCATACTAATTGCAAACTTTTCCTAAAGCTTCTGTGATGGCCTTTTGATTTCAATTCATGACCAGTGTTTTTCAGGTGACAGAGTCTCTGAAGTCTGTGTCATGGTTTAGCCTTGTCTGGCTACTAAGCCCCACACAGCTGCTCATGCACTCCCCTGCCTGGTGGGATTGGGAGAGAGAATCAAAAGAGTAAAAGCGAGAAAACTTGTTGGTTGAGATAAAGATGGTTTAATAGTGAAAGCAAAGCTGAACATACAAGCAAAGCAAAACAGGGAATTTGTTCACTTCTTCCCATGTGCAGGCAGGTAGTTCAGCCATCCCCAGGAAAGCAGGGCTCCACCGTGTGCAGTGCTGACTTGGCAAGACAAATGCCAGCACTGCAAACAATTGTCCTACCATATCACCATATGGTCTTGAATATCCCATGTGTGAGGTGGCATCAGCTGTCATGGCTGTGTCCTCCCACTTCTTGTTTATCCCCAGCCTTCTTTCTGGTAGGGTCAGATCAGAAGCAGAAAAGGCCTTGATGCTGTGAAAGTGCTGATCGGCAATAACTAAAACTTTCTGTGTTATCAGCACTGTCATATCCAAAATAGCTGTATACCATCACAAAGTATTAATGGTCCTGAGAGTATCTGTGTTTTGTTCTTCTGCCTATGCCCATGTGAGATCACTTTAGCTAGGCATAGGTATAAACTTTTAAACTGAAAGGGTTATCCTGCCCTTGGCTCTGCTTCTGGCTGTTAGGCTGTGTCTTAATTCTGCTCCAGCCTTTCTTTGTGCCCTCTGGCATGTCTGAAATGGTGTACAATCAATACATGTGGGAAACTGGCTCAGAAACTGTGCTGTAAATGTTGATTGACAGAAGTGTTCAAAACACTGTATATCCTGTAATTGACGGGGCTTGTAGGTGCAGACTCCTTGCATGATGTCTTCAAAATCGTGTTAGTACTGAGCGGTTTTAGTGGTCTAGATAGATGGGCTTAGTTGCTAAGTGTGGAAAGTCTTTAGATAAGATTGTTATTTAAGAGACAGCCTGGAGACCAGAATTCCCAAAGCTTCTGAAATTATGTGGACTAATAGGAGTGGTGAGACCCAGGAACAGCTTGCTCGGAGAAGCTGTGTGTGTCCTACCTCTGCAAATGTTCAAGGCCAAGTTGGATGGGGTTTTGAGCAGCCTGGTCTAGTGGAATATGTCATTGCCCATGGAAGGGGGATTGGACTGGCAGGTCTTAAAATTTACCTTTTAACTCAAACCATTCTGTGATTGTATAAGGCTGTCATAGGTTGAACAGAACCTTATGGTTCACTTTATGAACTGTAAAAACTCTTATTGTCATTGAGCACTTAAAAAAATTATGAAAGGCTGACCTGTTTCTCTTATTAACTGCTGTCGCAGTGTGATACATGTGCATGCAAGCAAATATGAATAATATCTAAAAGAGGTAGCTCTGACCTTATGTGTACAGATACAAAAAAATTAAATGTTTTTCTGCAAAGCCTATAAGGATGTGAATTCTAATGCAGATTTGCACACACTGGATTAAATTCCTTGCACAGAGAAGGAGAACAATGTATTACTTCAAGACAATGCAAATATTCTTCTATACTTAAAAAACCTAACACTTTTATCCGTGCCTTCTGTACAGTGAGAATTTCACCCCAGTGTGTATTGCTATGCTACATTCACTATTTAATGTTTCTAACCTGGGACATCCAAAGTTTTTATCTATGTTTTGCACCAGGCCATCCATAGCTGTAACAAAAAAATTAATTGTAGTAAAAGAAAGAGACAGCAATTGCTAATTGCCCTTGCGCTTTTCTCTTTTGAAGCAGCATACCTAAACCCAAGTACTATAAAGTAGGGAAGAGAGGATTTGCTTCTGATGAGTTGAATTATTCCATACATAGATTGTTCATGGACATTTCAGTTATACCTTTTGGTCTGTATGATTTTCATGGTAGTTGTGAGTCAACATAATATTTAAATGGAAACTTTCAAAACAGCTTTGTACCTACCTAGGTTTTATGATAAAACTTGTATAATTTAATTCTGAAATTATTCAATCAGCTTTTCCTGACTTGCATATATTGTAAAGGTCAGAATTTATTTCAAATTTGGGTTAAACTAGCTTAGGTGCTATGAGACATGGAGTTAACCTATTAAAGATATGTCCACTAAAGGGTTGACATTAACACTTCTGAACTTCATTCTTTAAGAGTCACCTTATTTATAGCAAGATAAATGCACTTTCAGCTCTTGCACAGAGTGGCAAAAACATTCTTTAGGTAGCCTAAGTAATCTAAAATATATCTTATCTGGGAAACCTCAAAGGATCTATTTATTCAAGAAGTTAGGAAAATTTAAGGGATGTATACTTACAGCCTGGATTTCAGAGTATACAACTGCTGCTTGCACATTTTAAGAGGACTGTTAATTTCTTTTAATTAAATAGAATGTTTTAAACATCATAAGCTATGTTTTCACAGAGTTTATAGGAAAGATATCATGCCATGCTCGAAATTTATAGAAGAACTTGAAAAGTACATTCAAGAAGAAAATCCAAACAGATTAATGCCTTTATGTTAGTGAAAAAAAAAAAAAAAGAAAAATGCAAATAGTGACAGAAATGAAAAGTGAGTTGAACTTTTCAGTGGTCTGAAGTTAACTTCCAGACTGTTTATGGCTTTACAGTGTGTGTGGTTTCAACAAGTGTTTTGGGCTTTTTAAAGCAGCTTTAGGGGTTTTTTATTCATTGCAAACTATTCTGGTCACACACTGTTTTTTAAAGTATTTTTACGTGGCAATTTAACATGATTCCTAAGAAATACTTATAAGATGCATCTTTAAGTAAGATATCTGGCTGTAATCTGTCTCTTAGGGTATAATCTTTTTCTAGGAGTGTACACATACAACTTACTGTTTTTAAGGCTTTTCATGAGAAGTCAAGTGGGATTTATTACTTCACAGATTTCCTTGGTTAGCATATGTGAGGGAACTCATGTCTAACCACTAGTAGATTTTATGTTGAGTAACCTTTACAAGTATTCATTGCATGTTAACTCTTGACAGATAAAATTACTTACTCACTATTGACTTGTCTTTGAAGGATGATTTACTTTGTCACTGTTGAGTCATCTCCATGCTATGTTGAGACAGCAGTCTCTCTCCAGATCGTCTTGTGGCATGCAGCTATTGCCCTAATGCAGAGTTGTTAGAGGTCTGCAGGAGGAATGTGCAGGAGAAAAGGGAGAAAGACAAATGCTGGCTGAATCTTGCTGAGGACAGCAATCACTGGTGTCTGCCAGAAGGGTTTCACATTTGTAGATTTGCTTGCTCCTGTTCACAGGGCAGCTCTGCAGGGCATAGTAGGGGAGTGGGGAGATGAAGGCTAAGTATTTAGCCATTTTCTCTTCCTCTCTTTCTGCTCATGAGATTGTGTTATTTTGCTACACTAAAAAAATCAAGAATCCGGAATTGCTGTGACATTGCTCCTCTGTCTTGGTCACCTTCTCATATCAGCTTACCCTTCACTTAAAATCTACCTGTTCACCCAACCTTGCATATGTGTATGACTTGCAATAAAACCTTGATTCATGCGTAAGTTAATGAAAGGAGCATTTCGCTTTCATTCTGGAAATTTCAACACAATCTCTGAGTAATTTATAAAGAACTTGAGAAGAATCTACATGTATCTGACCCCAGTGGCACTGCTTAGTTATGTGGCAGGTAAAAGTAGCCTTTGCCTTCTTTCCTCCCGCCTATTTTCGCTATGCAGAAGACTGGCCTGTTAAGAAGGTCAAAGGAATTCTACAAATAACAATGCTTAGAGTGCTAGTTTGTGAACATGAAGCCCCAAACGTTTTGTTGGGTAACTTGCCTTAAACCTTTTTATTAACAGTGCTGAAGTTTTCCTCTGCCTAAAATTACAAAGGCTAAGAATTTCACATGCTCCTTGCTCAGTATGTGGAGCTGTGAAGATATATTAGCCTGACAGTTGGAATTTATTAAATCTTGCAGAGAAGTAGGAGACTAATAGCTAAAGTAAACTGCTTAGTGGTAACCTGCCTAGGTGGCTTCCAAACAAAACGAAGTGATCTGTAGACTGAGCTGCCCAGTATTATGGAAGTGCAAGTCATAGTTTTCCAAAGCACCTGTTTTTGAACGTGGAACTGAGCAACCAAAATAATTCAGTAGAGGCATCACTCTCAGGACTCCTAAGGGCTATTGAAGAACATAAAAATTAGATGTCCCATATCAGGAATTCCAGAATTAGGGCAGACACCTGCACCCTTTGTGCTGCCAATAGGGAGTTTGGGGGATTAGCCTTAAAGTGTGCATAAGTCAGTGTGCCAAAGTGGGAAAATATTAAACTTCAGATATGCTGAAGAAATGAGTGTTTACAGAGCCCTGCATCTCATAAGTGGAGGCTTCTGCAGAAGTGTTTGGAAAAAAAAAAAAAGAAGGAAGAATGATTAAGGAATGCTGCAAGGTGCTGCTTAATGCTCCCATTTTTGGATGTATCTGCTGAGATTTTCAATCTGCATGGAAAAAGGTGCAACTGCAGGCTGGGCGGGATCACTATGAGGGTTGAATGCATAGGCTAAATTACACTCTGGAACTAAAGGTGATAAGATCCTTGGAGCTATAAGAAGATGTAATTAGATCCAAAGTACAGCTATACGCATTTTCCCCCCTCCACTCTGCTGTCAAGCCCTCACATAAGGAATGGCCCCTGGTGCCAGTAGCCAGAATGTCACAGTTCAGAGCTGGTGAGCCTTTCAGAGGCTGTGGGATTTCCCAGATGCTTTTAAGGATCACTGAACATGACTTTACTTCAGGATGACGAAGTCCTATATAACAACCAATTTTACAAGTCCAAAGTTCAGTTGGGAGCTGTGCACACAAAGGAATACAGATACTGAATTCTTCAGTGATACTGTATTAGCCTTGCATGAGAAGAGATTAGGATCAGCCTTTCTTTGTTGAAATGATTTGCCTGGTACCGCCAACTGGCATTAACTAGGTTCTTCCAGCCAGGAAACTACCAAACAAGACATTTGTGTTATGAAGCCAACAAGTAATGCAAACAGTGTGGGAAAATTACCATTAGCTTCAGAAAAACAGTTATGTGTCACCACTGCTGAAACTGAACCTCATGACTTCCGACGATCTGATATCTCTGGTTTCTTCAGCTGGTCTGGTGTCTCTGAAGTGAACCTTAACTAAGTCTTAATTTGGTTCAAACCAGGAGTGTAAATCAGTGGAGTATGGGGTGATTGCTATTATATTTATCTGTTTACTGCTTTAGAATTGCATGGCACTTGTGCCACGAAATACTCCTCATTTCTTTAAATTTTCTCCCAGAAAAATTTGTATTACAGCTCTTTCTTCTTCTTCACTTACTTCAATGTTTTACCCACAGTGGTCTTCCATTAAGTTCTTACTAGATCCCTGTGCCTAAGGTCATGGAAAAAGAAAATGTTAGTCGATAGTTATCTGTGGTGTGTTGATACTAAATTATTGTGGGCTCAAAGTCTTAGAAAGGCATTTAATGGGAGACTGAACCATTCTCAGATGTCCTAAGGGAGCTTGCCAGGCAGCTTCACTAACTTGCATAAAAAAGAAAAATCCGAAAGCAGAAAGTTTGGATTACCTCTGGTTTGCAGGATTTCATTGGACTGGATGCCTTTAAAAAGAGGGAACTTGTCCAGGCACTTTTGGGGGATATCTTTTTAGCCATGTTTTATGGAATCTCTTGAAATACTGGTGGTCTTGTAAAGCCAAGAAATTCTCTAACCTAGATTAGGATTTACTAGGCTAGATTTATTTGCCATTTCACACTAGGCAGAAAACATTAATCTTTGGAGTTTTCTCTTCCCTTATCCATTTTTTTCCTCTTCATAGCTAGATGAAAAATAATTAAAAGTATAATATGATTTTAAATATAAAAAATAACTAAAGAAGCAGCGTGGTATTAAGTGCAAATGAAAAATAATTTGTACTAGAATTTCAAGATATTCTAAGAACATAAATGTTATTAATCTGTTGTTTTAAATTACTTCCCGGTAAGCAATTTTTGTGTCATATTTATTCTTTTTTTTTTTTTTCGCTATCTGTCAGCTGTCAAAATAACTAATCTGTAAGCATTTGCTGGCTACTTCAAACTGATCAAGTATTTTTAATGGCAGTACATTTTTGTGCTGCCTGAAATGTGTCAAATATCAGCAAGTCTACCTGAAGACAGATCATTGCCGGATCTAAATGACTATATATTTTCAACCTTAAGGATTTTATACTGGTATTTCCACAGAGTAAAATTGTCTCTATTGAACTAAAATAATTTTTTTTCCATTCATTTCAGTGAAGTCAATATTTGTCAAATAAAGCCTCCGAAATATTTTTAAATACATATTTGCAGAGAATCCACCCATCTGCCATGTTTTCTTTTCCTGAGCTTACTGAACACAGTGGGCAGGTATGGAACTTTTTGTTGGTAGAAGCATTGCGACTATTGCCTAGTGCATGAAGCCTTGCAGGGCATTCTCATCCTCTGCTGCACTGATCTGTTTAAGGATGGTATTAAACTTCCCTTTCTGTCTTGTATTAAACTTCCCTTTTGTTTCAATCCTGCAGTAATTCCTTGTCAATGAGTGATGGATTTACTTTTTATTAGACCATGAACATATGTATATCCGCTTGATCCTAGCTTTGCATTGGTTTACAAGAGAGTATACATGTTTAAAAAACATACCTCAACAACTGGCTTCTCTCAGAAATAGCAGTATATTGGTTACTAAATAACAGTACATAATAAGAATGTAATAGTAAAGAAATAACTAATATGGGTTGTAGGTTGCTTTTAGGTGAATGACTCTTTCCTGGCTTTTACGAAACCACACACCGCAATGTCACCTCACCTGTTTATAGTAATCAGAAATATTAGACTATGTCTAGGTAAGGAAGCAGTTCCTCATAGGAAAAAGGCCAAGGAGATACCTTTACTCTCTATATTAATTTTAGGGAACTAGCAACACTTAGTAAATCATATTTCAAAACTTATATCAGTTTTGGAAGGATAAAGAAGGCAGGTGGGAAACTTGAATTCTATTCCAGTGTGTGTTCAGTTTCTGTTTGATGGCAATTTCATTATCTTATTTGTCGTACTCTGTGGGAAAGGGAGTGTTGGCCAGTGGGTACAGCTTCACAGAGCACTGCTGTGCTTGTAGGACAAATACCATAGCTTTATGATAACAGCTGTTGACAAACTATTCCACACCTGTTAATTAAAGGTATTACAAATAGAGAGGAATTTGGGTGTTTGCTGTCATGAGGACATTACAGATGTTTTCTTCTGTACAAACTTCTGCAGTTGGCCTCAGATCTTTGAGGACGTGGTTGTTTGTTAGCCTCTTCTGTCATCCTGAGACCTCTGGGTAAGAAGCCACTCGGCTGTCCCATTCAGTTTTTGGTTGTGGAATTTGGCAGTTCCATCAGCTGGTGTCGCAGCAGCAGTGCCATTGCCAGCCTTCTAGTTCAGTGCATCTGCCACTGACTCTGGAGGGACAGTGGGGAAAAAGTGTGCATGGCACAATATTTCCATCTTCTCATCTAAACACCCTGGCTAATTAAACAGTTTTGACTCCTCTGTCTTGAAATTGGTCTTCAAAGATGGTTTAAAACTGTGCCCAAATTAGCCTTGTGTGGAAAATGGTGTCTGTGTGTTTTATGCATATTTAAATATGTTTTAGGAAACCTGACATTTTCTCATGATTTATAACTTAAGTTCATTTTCTTCAAAAAATAAATCAGGCAATGCTTTCTCTAAATAACTGAAATTTTGGAAAAGCCAAGGCATTCTTCAAAATCTTGAATCTTGGCTTCCTTTGCTAACAGAGGAGCATTGCACAAAAGTTATGTATTCTGCCTGCAGCAAAAGAAGTCAAACTGAGTATTTAATTCTGAAACCATCTGATAGTATCTGCATTATAATCCTGGTAGGTTCGCATTTAGCAGATTGCAGTGTGTTAAACATCAAGCTGGCTTTAAGTAGTGGTTTGGTGACCCTGTAGCAAGAAGAATAATGATTTATTTCTATGATAGCACAAAACCTAAAAGCCTGGGAGGATGAGAAGAGAGATCACAAAACTAGGCAAAAAAGCTCCATAACCTATTAAAAAGATGGTTCTTTGGCAAATAATAATTGTTCTATGGTACATATGTATATATGTCTATTTACTTAAAAGGGAATTAAAGGAATTTTGGGAAGTTGTCTGGCTCTTCTCCTGCTTATTGGGATCCATTTCATTTAACATAATCCATGGCAGATAGGATTTTGTTTTTTTCCTTTTGCATCACATTTTCCTTAATAATCCTGATGACGAATCTATAGACTTGGGCAAATCAATTCCAATGCCTCACTATCTCTATCATGGTGCTTGCTAATAAGAATATTGTCTGAAATCTTATCTGCTAATATTACTACATTTGAATCTATGAAGACTAAAACCATAATTTCATTCTTTGCTGTTGCCTTTTATGTGTTTAAAAGCTATTAACATCACTCCTCTGGACTTGGCATGTTTGTATTAAAGAGCGCTTATTCCTGCAATCTTGCCACATTGACTTGGTTTCTGTGTATGTAAATGCTCTTGTCTTTCTTCCTTGCCTCCCCTTGGGAAGACTGCATGGCTTTCCTGAAGCATGGTGTCCAGAACTACTTCATAGTCTGCTACTTTCCATTCTGTGTTTGTGCACCCATGCTTTTGGGGCAAAAAAATAGACTCTTGACTTATCCTTAACATCTTCAGTGTACCATCAGTGAAGAGTGGTGGTCAGACATCTAAGTTTAGCATATAAATTGGATTAGCTTCTGCTTTTGGATTTTTGTTTTAATATCCAGGTGCAGAGGAGTTTCTTATTTAGTGTGGAATGTGTTGGGACTGATGTGTTACTGTGATGGCCATTGTGAGAGGCACCAATGCACACTGAAACAGTAGAAAATTGGGGGACTGTATGGAAACTGATTTAACAAAAAGCTGTCAGTGAAATACAGAGCCTTTAAGAAAAATAAATATTACAATTGATTAAAAATAAGTGCTGTACATTTAAGATGGCAGGGACCTTTCCCTGTTTAAATGCCAGCTGGTCCAAACTTCAAACTTATTCAACTGCTGTACAATTTCCATCTCTTAGTTTTAATTACAAGTGGGTAGAGGGTGTGTTCCCTGCTGCTTCTGACTTGCTGGTGTGCAGGATGCATTACCACACTTTTCTTCTAAGGTCTGGTAACTTAAACAGGCTTTTAGGCTTCAATGCAGGAAGCCAGTTAAGTGTTTGCTTAACTTCTACAGTGTTAGTTTAAAGCTGCCCTGTCTTAATCAGAGTCCTAATTAATAAAATGCTCCCATACCTGCATGAGAGCTTAGTCCTATCTGTTGACTATTAATTATTTTACATTTATTCTTGCATAAAAGCAGCTGTAGTTAAATGGGAAGCCTTAGCCCACGTGGTTCTCGGAATCACCCGGGCTTTTGGAGAATGAAGGTGCCTTTGTACAGTAATAAGGGAGAAACATAATGAACAGGTTCTGTGAATAAGACATGTTCCCTTTGACTGGCTGGTGATTGTGGTGTCTGTATGGTGGCAGATGTACAATCTGGTGCTCTTTGGCATTGAAGCCATCACCTGGGAAACAGTCTGGGGCCAAATGAACAAACTGCTTCAGCATTCTGCTGAATTAATGCTCCTGAATGTTTGCCTTGTGTTTTTGCTGTTCAGATATTAGCAGCATCACTCCATCTCTTGCCATGTCATGTGAGTGCACAATTTATGCTTTTGCCTAAGGAGGGTAAAAACCCATGTGAGTTCAATAGCAGAACAAGTGACCAACTCTTTTTATAGCCCTAGGACTCTGTTCTGAAAGGAAGGTTGGACAAATATTTGCATTCAAAATGTATTATAACTTCTGACAGTTTTTTTTTCAAGCTATAAACCAGCAGATTGGTTCTGTCTCATAAGCGTTCTGGCAAATCTGTTACCTGGAAAGAGAACGGAAAAGTGTTTCCTCCAACTTTTCTTTGCCAAGCCACACTGCTTTTTTTGTTTGTCCTTAATTTGGTTTTGTTTTAAATTTGTATTGCACTAATTCCATGGGCACGAAGCATCTTCACATGAAGAAAGAGCCATCTTGCCACCATCTTCCAGGTTAGATTCTGGATCAGGCATGGAGAATCCAGCAAGGCTATGTTAGGACAGGTAGGATGATAATGATAATGGAGAAAAAGTGAAGCAGAAGGCATCAGTGTTTCATATATCATATAGCTCATTTTTTTGCAGTGTAACCAGTGGTTGTGTTTAATCACTTAAAACCCTGACATTTTGGCAGTAGAAACCTTTACACTTAAAAGGCAAGAGACTCCAAAGTCAGACAGTAGGATGGAGAAGTTAGATTACATTTTCATGCTTCTTTTTCCATATTTAATATTTAGCTTTGTGCTACAGTTGCAGAGCATATTTTCAAGATAAGATGAAAGATCCTCTTTTTAAGTACCCCATATCCATTGAGGACTTGAGATAAACTGCACATACCACTTTCGGAAATCTAGTCACAAGGTAGAGCTATAGTGTTTAAGACACTTGCCATAATCAAGTTCTTTTGTCTTTATAGCAAAAAGATGTTTTGATGGAGAGCTGGCTGCCCTAACACATCTGCCTGTTCAAATTTGCCACATCTCTCACCTGGCTTCCAGTGGCCACTGTGGAGTAGTGTGCATCTCTCACAGGGTCTGTCTCTGATGTTTCAGCCTAAGAAAACATCTTTGTGATGTTCTCGGGCATTTGAAATGGTATTACTCATCACATTCTATTATATTCTATTATTATTATTATTATTATTATTAATCCTTCTCACTGCAGTGGTACAGACTGTACTACTAACATCAAGGCATTTAGATATAAGGACCATGCATCTCTTATAGGAAGCCAAAGCATGCAGTTTCATCTGTCAACGCCGCCTTTATCAGCCACACCCTCCCAGTTACATTAGCCTCCTCTGCCCTGAAACAGGTAAGTTGGGTGACAGCGTTCCCAGGCCCCAGTCTGGAAGGAGTATCAGGGCGTGGTGTGGCCACTGGTTGGAGGCAGCCTGCTTGTAGGCTGGAACTGGGAAGGCAGAGCAGCCCAGCACTGGCACAGGAGCCCAGCAGCACCACTGATCCTGCAGGCAAAACAGAAAAAGACAAACCTTTTTGGCTGGATCAGCAAACTTGTCTTGCTGACTGTGTCCTGGGTGGGGGGGAATGTGAGATCAGGAGCAGAGTGACAGTGGCTCACAGTCCAGAGGACTTAAACTACATCCTGGACTGGATGACAGCATAAGCTGATTTAAGCTTTATCTCAGAGGGGCATGGTTTGCATTCAGAAATATATCTGGCTGACATTAATTGCTGTTTTGGTTATTTCCCAGGGTCAGATACAGGGTTTTCTATGTGCCATTACTCATCCTGAAAGTGGAGTTGTGCTGTCCTAAAATGACTAGATGTAGTGGTAATATATATTTGAACCAATATGCTGCAATATTCTAATCAGAATGTAAAATTGCGGGGAAAAGGCTTAGGTTTTAGTTGTTTTTGTCTGTGATTAGTTTCATTTGGACTCAAAAATCTAGAACAATTGACCTTCTTAATCTGTCAGGGAGGATGATATAATATGGGGAGCTTAAATCAAGACCTCACCCTCCATGCCTCAAAACCTAATGACATCAAAACAATGTTGAATATGGTATTGTAATTACCTTCAGGTCCAGGAATTTTGTGTTTATTGCCTACCTCATAATCCACCTTTAACTGTAAAATACGGTAAATGCCTATTTGTGCTTTCCATTTTCTCACTTTTGTGTTTCCATTTTCTCAACCTTTTCTGCAGTTTTTTTTATTTTTATTTTGTGGGTTTTTTGGTTTTGTTTTTGGTTTTTTTGGAGTTTTTTTACAGTGGGAGGGGAACGTGGGTCGAATTATCTCCAGTTCATTTGTGTACTGAAACCGTGAGTTTACATTCATAAACAGGGAAGGTGTTGCTGAAAGGCTTGTTACAAGAAAGATAAGTAGCGTCCCCCACTGGCTGCATTTTTGGATGGCTGGTAGTAAGCATTTTGTGCTGTTCATCTTCTACTCACTGGTGGCTGTATGTGAAACACACATGACAAAGCAGAGCTGTTGGGGCACTGCTGAGAGGCCCCCAGATTTCATCTATCTTCTGGGTGAATGGCAGCAGACAGCATCACCACCTGCCCAGCTGTACATCTGGGCATCCTACGGAAACACTAACCTGTGGACACAAGCAGTGTCACAGTCCAGAATGAAACTGGAGGCTTTGTAGGTGTGGGAACAGGTGTTTTCTGGGTTGCTCACGTTGATTCGAGTGATATCTGTGTCCCTGTCACTTCTTTCCAATGTGTCTCTAAATCTCTTGTTTCTCTTAGATGCTTTGCCATGGATTTGGCAAGAAGCTTTAGACACATAATATTTTGGTGCTTGTGGGGGCGGGTGGAGAACAGAGATAGAGAAGACCTTGTTAAAACCATAGTTTCGAGGGGAGCTCTTTATGTCTTCTGTACAGCTATGCTGTAAATCCACTGGTAGCTTGCATTCTAAAGTCTGTTTCTATTATTTCAAAATCAACTGTCTCACTTTATTTTCTAAGTCTGAAGTGCCATTGCACGTTCTGCTTAAACCATACAGTTTAATGATTTAATTCTCACTCCTATTTTTCTTTTTTTTTTTTTTTTCAATTTTCTTAGGTAAGCTTGAGTCCTCCTCTTCAAGTTTATAACAAAGATGTAGATACTGAAGTGTGCACTTGCTTTGATGTAGCTTTTTATGTCATTTATGTTGTAAAACAAAGTGTTTGATTTTGAAAATCAAAAGAAAAAATAAAACATGCAAACGTCCCTGTGGTTTTAATAAGCAGAGTTTTGCCAAGTAGCAATTAGTACTCTTCAGTTTTTGTGCTAATTAAGAGCTTCTTAGGATCCTCTAAGAAGAGGTTCTGCCAAGCTAGCAGATTTTCAGACAGGTGAGCTGCTTTTAGCTTTACGTTTGCTAGGTGCTTTTTTGGTAATGTTTTTCCTAATTACTATTTTGTTGCTCTGACATTCATGCTCTCATGCTGCCCAAATCACTGATGTGATATGTATGGAGCTTCTCTGTATGTGTGCTGGAGAAAAATTACAGAAGCTGAAATAATCACTCAAAGCAAAAGCTGTTGTTCTGAAACTAAGTAAGGGAAGAGAGGAAGCACAATCTTGTTTTCCTAAGCCAAATTCTTTACTGAGCCTCCTTTCAAAATACAAGTGTAGATGGGGCTGTGGTTATCACTGACCCATTGAGGTCCATCGTACTGCAGGAATTTTGATAAGTTCAGCTGAAACTTTTTTTCTCTTCACACAGTGGGAATGAAGGTTTTCAGAAGTGTTGATCAAAACTTTTTCTTTAAAGATACTTTTTTAAAGGAAGAGATATAGCGCCTGAAGGCCCTAGTTTGAGTTGACATGCATTTTTAGGGCTTTCCCATTACTGAGACAAAAATGTGTTTCATGTTAACTCTGTGAAATGTCTTCTTGGCTTTTGAGGATTTAGTAATTTTACATTGACAATATCTTAAAACCAATTTTTGCTCACTTCACCTCCTTGAAAAATAAGGGACAATTCAGAATCTTATTATGTAGCTGATCTTAAGTGGAGACGTAGGCCAGTGTTAGTATTTGCTCCAATACCAAGATGAGGCTTTCAATGTGTCTAGTTCTCATAGTGTCTGAAGATATTTTCCCTCATTCATTGTTTTAGATACCCGTCCTCTTAATCCCATATTACACATAACTTCTTTAAAAATTTTACTGTTTAACTAAGACATAGGAAAAATATTAGAAAAGTCTAGTTCATGGGTGTACATAATGATTTTTGTATTTTTAGTCTAAATCACTCATAAATGAATTATGTGAGGTATGTGTGAGAACACTCATTAGGAACCAGAGTAAATCTATGGATCAGAGATCATAGGTAATTTTCTTTGGGACGACCTTATTTAGCTATAATCAGCTACAGTGAGACTTAGCTGGTGGCACAGATAGCATCTGGTTGCTGAGCCATTACAAGCGCTTTCATCTGATTGAACAAAACCTTCATTTGATCAAACTCCCTTGCTGCTTCAGTGTGAAATACGTGATTGCTTGAACCAGCACTAAGTGGTTAGGATTAGTAGAATGGTGTGAACTGTAATGCCTGTGTTCTCTGACTACTTTATAATAAGAGAAAAGAAACCAGAGCAGACCCTGAATGGGTAACCTTCCTGATCACTTCTTCCCTCTCTTCCTAATCAGTTTTGCATTTACTGGTCACACTTGGACTTGTAGCTAGGGTCTCACATTGCAGTCCTGTCAGAAGGGAGGCTCTTTGCCACTTCACTTGGACCATTCATTACTCTCAATCCAATTAAGCATTGACATGCAATGGCATCTTGGTATCTTTTTCCTTCTGTGTAGCAACATGAGGTTATCCAAGATTACCAGATTAGAAGTGTTGTCTCTCTTGTCTAGATTCAAGAAGAGCTGCCTAAAGTAGATCTGAGGAAGAGTCCTTGAATAGGCCTGGAAGAGAAATGGAGCTTGCAATCTCACACTGAAATTTATAGCTAGATGTTGGCTAACTCTTTCCAAGATACTTTCCTGACCTTTCTGAGATTAGATTTTTGAAAGAGCCAAAGAGAAGAATCTTCAGATTTCCTTTCACTTATTGTCTATTTCTGCTGAGCTTGAAAGCATGAATAATGGAAAAATACTCAAACCTTAACTGTGGTGACACAGTTTGAATGGCTTGTGGCCAAACACTGTAAAAAAACCAAGGTCAGAATAAGTTAATAACGAGCCTCCAGGTGCAGTTTATCTTCTGCCTGTGTTTGAGTAAAGAAGGTGCCCAGTTACTATGAGCCAAAAAAATAACCCCTTAGCCAGTAAGTCATGAAGTTGGAATTCTTCCTCTCTGATGCTGCAAAATTGTAAGTGCAACTGAGGTTACAGAGATAGAAGTGGTCCTGAAACTCTCTACAGAAGGGGAGCTCTGGCACTTTTCTGTGGATGTGTGAGCAGAAGTGGTTGGTGATTGCCCCTGTCAGCTTTCTCCCTTCTTCTTTTGTCATAGGGGAAGATATTCCCTGCTGTTAGTTAAAAGTGTTTGAACTCATTCCACCCCACAGGGCTCCTGTATGATGTCTGATTTCGTGTCACTTTTCATGCTGGCTTTAAAACTGGATCTATCCAGTTGACTCAGAAGGCTGAACTTTCAAATCCAGGTCTGATCATCTGTTTATCATGCAGCACTCCGTTTCCCAAGTTCTGTATTTGCCTGACAGCTGAGTTCTGAGACTTCGTCCAGCTCCTAAATTTCAATCATTGTCAAAACTGGCAAATGTAGATCTTTCCTTCCAAAGAGTGAGGAAGTTACTTCTTTAACACCATCACTAACTTTGCCTCTGGTTTACTAGTCCAGTGGCACACTACTGAATCTCCTCTTGTGCTGTGAAGGGAGTCTGAAGAAATCAGCTTGTGTTTTTAATTACATGTTTGTTCAGCCTTCTGAGGATGTCAGGAGCTGTGAACAGCACATGCCAAGTGATTGCCAGGAAGAAGGCTGCTGACTGCAGTCCATCACAGACAGAACCCTTCTGTGTAGCTGCCACTGCCTTGCCATGCACATACCGACGATATCTGATTTTGATTATAGTCTCTCCTCTGATGATAGTGCTGTCTCGGGTTCTCCTGGAGACAAAGTCTTGGTCAAGTGAAAATATAAGCAATGGTGTAGTCAAGGACAAAGTCAGTCAGTCTCCCCCAGATTCCAGTCTATTGACTCGTCTTTCTTCCTCATTTGGAGTGAACTGAAAGGCTAACGATCTCCCTTTAAATGAGCATAACTTGCTGTATTATGTTAGTCTAGACAAAGGAAATCAAATTAATTAGCAGAAAGACTGCAAATGTGCTGTGGAGGAGGACCTGTCATTAGAGTACCTCATTCAGGCTCCTGCGGCTTGCTGTGTACTCAGAATGATAGCGCCGGTCTTTCTCTCTGCAGAAGAGAAATAGAATAATACTAGGTTTCAATTAGAGACAGAACTATAATTCAGTCATGGGCAGGGAGAGGGGGAGGTGAGTAGGAAGACGGCTGCTTTGCAAGGCCTAAGTCATAAAACATAAAATCCTGGTTTAACATGGCAACAGATCCTTCTGTGATTGAATTACAGCCTTCATATTCAGTGGCTGGTCCGGTCTGTAAACCAGAATACAGACAGAGCAAATATTTACATTCTGTGTGTAATGACAGAGGGAGAATCACTGATCTGAGCCTGAATCAAAGCCACAAGCACATAGATGTGGGACAGCCACGTGTTGCCAGCAGTGTGAAGTGGGAGGGGTGAAGTAAATTTCCAGTATTTGGATATTAAATTTCCTACAAATCATCCTACAGCATTTAACTGAAAATTTTTCTTCTATTTACTTTTAATTGTGACACACACTGCCAATAACAGTGCATAAATGGCAGTTTGCCCTTTCATTCTGTGTGCTAAATGTTTTCTAATATTTCTGGAAAGTTAATTTGAAGTGTACAGGTATTTAGCATTTCATGTTGATAGTGCATATATAATTAAAATTTTGTTTGTATTCCTGACTTCATAGCATCTCAAAAGATTTTTTTTCTTTTGACAGCTGTTGAGCTGCTGTGATTTATTTTGGTCCATTTGACAACTGTGGCAGTCAAAAAGGTTACTGTCAGTTTGGAAATACCAATAGACATGTAGTGAAGTAAAAATTCCTTTTTATGTATTAGAAAACAACTTAAAAACAAGGGTCAAAATATTTGCAGGCTGAAGAACTTGCAGCAAAGCATCAACTGGTGCACGGACTAGGGTAGGCAAGAAGCCATGTAACTCTAAAGGTTTTCAACTTCAAATGTCACGTTTGTTTATGGACTTGAAAAACACAGAAGAAAAGCCAACCTGTCAGAGCACGAGGTTGCTGTACTTTTCAGGCCTTATAGGTGTGAATGATATTTTAGTTGCACACATCAAGTTTTCTTGCAGAGACCCTGAGTGAACAGTGTTCCTTTCGGAGCAAAGCCCGCAGCTGAGTTAAACATTTGAAACAAAACTAATTAAACAGGGATTGTGATGGGCCATTGGTTAACCCACAAAAAGTAACTGCAAAAGTAAGCCAAGCAGAGGGCTGGTGCTCTTAGGGAAAGAAGAAGAAAACATCTGGTAATTCTCCACCTAAGTTTATGAACAAAAGGAGTTACAGAATATTACAGGATCAAGCCAAGGATAATTACCATGTGTGGTGTGCAGCAGTGACTTGTCCCTGCTTGGTATCCATCGACACAGAGTGCAAAGAAGCTTTACGCTCTTGGGCCAGCTTTCACCCTGGGTGAGAGAATGTATTAAAGAATGTATTAAATGGATTTGAGGTGACCTGCTGCTGTTTCAGGGTGTCTTGTGTTACATGTGAACATAAGAGCTCATGAACTCTGATTTTCTATGGGTGTGTTCAGTGTTCCAGTCCAGCACAGTAACCCTAAAAGTCCCCTTTACTACTCACTCCTCCTGTTCTAAATTGTGATACCGTTGACTTGTTCTGCCCTTCTCCTTCCCTGAAGTATTTTTCATGCCTCTCTGCGTACCCTAGGAGATAAAACACTCTTAGTGCAGTGCAGTAGAAGTTTCAAACCTGCCTTGCTGTCCAACCCATTTGAAATTTGGCAGAGGAAAAAACAAATTAATTGTGAAGAGGTGTCAGATATGTTGCTTATAAACTGAAGGAAAGGAAAAATAGGATGAGAGGATTCCCTAGATTTAGCCTCACTGAGGAGAAAAAGTGCTTTTCTGTGAAACTAATAACTCTGATGAGGCTCTTAGTTATGTGTTTGCATGGCATAGACCTGGTTGGAGCTAGCAGGCTACATGGGGTCAACACTTGTTCATTAGCATAGATCTTCTGCACTCTGTCCCCAGAACTGCTGTAAGTTTTAGTCAGAAGGACTGATGCTTTGTCAGGCAAATTTCAGCAGAAATAAATATAAATAAAATATAAAATAAATATAAACGAAAAACGCTCCAAGCAATAAATCTATGCCATTTTAAAGACAACTGTATGAAAATACAGCTGGAATGGTTCTTACAAGTGACAAATTGGAAAGTAGTGGGATATATAGCTGAAATTTCGTTCGTATGGGAATTTGCATACTACCTAATAGAAAGATTAGCCTGTGGGATATTGGGATTGGAGCAATTCTTATTTGAACCATCTGTGTGTCAGCTCTATAAATAGGATACTGGCTTACAGAAATTCAAAATATAAAGACTAGACCATCAATAACATTTTAGATTTTTCAAACAGGAACATGACCAGAGTCATAATGTGGTAACTGAGAATAGCATCTTGACAGAGAGCCTGAAAGAATAAAGCTATCTAAATCTACCAGAAAATCTGGAAAATTTAAGTATTACTTCTGTGCTGATTAATCTGTTTTTTTTTTTTATAAAAGATTACATGCCACCTATTGATTTTTAGAAGTACCTGCATTTTCCTTCTTCATTAAGAGAAGCAAGCCCTTCTTTTGAGCATGTTTATGATGCTTTAGAGATCTCAGTTTTCTCCTAGAACAGAACTCGTTCAAATGCTCTCTTTTTAGAATGGTGCAAGTACAGTAAGGAACATATATTGAAGATTAATGGTCATCTCCCTTACTGAGGCTAGAAAATGAGCTGTGCATTCTAAAAGTAGTGTGTTGTTTGAAGCTACAAAGAAATGAAGCTCCTAACTCCATCCCTGTTCTATCAAAACTCAGGGAAACTATTGGAAATTTTCATACAAAACAATTTTCATTTACAAGAGTATAATTTTTTTTATAGAAAAGCTTGCCCAAGGCTAACAAATCTATTTCTTTGCAAAAAAAAAAAAAAAAAAAAAGGTGAGTTTTGGTGCCATGCAGTGCAATTGAAAGATGTTGGATACAGTCCATTCTCGGTTAATTTCTGACCTCCAGTAACTCACTTCTCCTCTGAGCTCAGTTCTGGTCCTGCCATATGTTGGTCACCAAGTCAGTCTACAAACATTTGAACTTGTGCCGTTTAGTCAGGCACTGGTCTTGGATGAGATTTCTATGTTCTGTTGTAATGCAAACAACAAAAATATAATGGAGACTGTTCATTGCAAAATAGTCTTTTGTAGCATCGATTCTCCAGTGAGGAAGCAACGAAATGAGCTATTGTATTTAAATGCTGAACTTTCCCCATTCTTGGGTTGACTTTCCTCCTTTCCAACAGGCTGAGGGATGGTCACAAATAAAGACATTTGCTCAAGTCACCGCTTCCCTTCATATTTAGTTTTTAGTTTCCCAAGGGCAGAAGTCTGCTGTTCTCTCCTGAATGAAATGCTGCCAAATGGGAGTGTAACAGCTGCCTTCAACACAGAAGAATAAAGTTGAATGTAGGCTGTTTTTACTTGCTGTTTTGCAGTTACAGAACTGACTTGCCTCTTTGGGGCTCTTTATCTTGTGCTGAAAAGCTGAGGAACACTGAGAAGGAGACAAAGTATATTTTCAACTTAGTTCACTCTTGCAGGGAGACATTTTTTAGATTCATAGGAGAAGTATCAGTCCTTTCCAGAAAAGCTCTTCTCCTTGTATCCATTCCTTCCACCCCCTGACTGTAGCATTCTTCAAAACCAGGTTACAGGGAAGAGAATCAGCCTCATGGACAGCTAGCAGAAATCTGGTTTTATTTTGTGGGTTTTTCCCTCCTCCCACTCCCCCTTTTTTTCCCCAGTGTTGCATATGCTGCCAGTACCGATGACTACCCAGACACTTCTGAGTAGGACATCTCACTCTGCTTGGGACAATTCACATGTGCTCACCAGGCAGACATTTGTCTGTGGCTGGTTCTAAAACCACAAGTTCCTGAAGCTGAAATAGCAACAAAATTTAGGGCTTTTAATCATAATGATACAAAAAAAACCCCCCTTTTTCCAGTTACCTGCTAGTATTCAATCAGAGTTACATGTGTTCCTAATCCCCTAAAAAAGGCATTTCTACATTACTACATATAGTACTACAGGTACTATAGGATGACTTTGCTTTTACATTTCTTGCAGCTTTCGTTCCTTCTCTTTATTTCACTTTTCTTGTTTTAAAGTGATAAATGCTGACACAATTGTTGAATCAGAATCTTTGCTACTGATAAATACAGGATCATATGAAGTTATGGTGTCTTTCTTCACTGTATTACCTGGCTAACATTTAGCCTTAAAAAGAACCCAAACCAACAAAACTTGCAGCATTGTTTCCTGCACTATTTTCTTCTATTTGGGGCCTTAGTAATTACATCTATTATATGTGTGTGTGGTTTTTTGGGAAGTACTGGTATTTATCATGGACATAATCACAGAGGACAAGTAAGGTTAGAAGGAACCACAGTGGGGCATCTGGTCCAACCTTCCTGCTCAAGCAGGGTCATCCTAGAGCACATTGCACAGAATTGCATCCAGACAATTCTTGAATGTTTCTAGTCAGGGATACTCCAGCACCTCTCTGGGCAGTCTGTTCTACTGCACCCTTATCTGCACATTGAAGAAGTCCTACTTCACATTCAGATGAAACTTCCCATGCATCAGTTTCTGCCTGTTGCCTCTTGGCTTATTGCTTGGCACCACTGAGAAGAGCCTGGCTCAATCGTCTTGGCACCCTCCCTTCACAATCTTTTAGGTATTGATGAGGTCCCTTCTCAGTCATCACTTCCTGAGGCTGAACAGGCCCAGCTCCCTCAGCCTTTCCTCATAAGGGAGAGGTTCCAGTCCTTTAGTCATCTTTGTTGTACTGAGGATCCCAGAACTGGACTCAGCACTCCGGATGTGCCTCACCAGAGCTGAGTAGAGGGGCAGGATCACCTCCCTTGACCTGCTAGCAATGCTCTTCCTAACACATCCCAGGCCTTCTTGGCCATGAGGACACACTGCTGGCTCTTGGACAGCTTGTTATCCACCAGGACCCCCAGGTCCTTCTCCACAGAGCTGCTTTCCAGCAGCTCAGCCCCCAGCCTGTGCTGGTGCAGGGGTTTTTCCTGCCCAGGTGCAGGACCCTGCACGTGCCTTTGATAAATTTCAGTCAGTTCTTCTCTGCCCAGCTCCCCAACCTGCCGAGGTCCTTCTGAGGGGCTGCACAGCCCTCTGGGCTATTGGGCCCTCCTCCCAGCTTTGTGCTGTCAGTGAACCTGCTGAGGAGGCATCTGCCCCTTCACCTGAGTCATTGATGAACAAGGTGAACATCACTGGGTCCAGTGCTGGACCTTGGGTTAGGTCCAGTGCTGGAACTTGGGGGACACCACAAGTGACAGGCCTCCAACTTGGCCATCTGCCACTGGGTACAGCCCTCTGGGATCTGCCATTCAGACAGTTCTGAATCCACCCCACTGTCTACTCATCCAGCCTGCACCTCCTGACTTTGCCTGTGTGGATGTTGTGAGAGACAGTGTTGAAAGCCTCACTAAAGTTGAGGTAGACAATATCCACTGCTCTCCCCCCATCTGTATAGGTTGTTGTTCCATGGCAGAAGGCAATCAAGTTGGTCAAGCATGATTTTTTATTTGTGAATCCATGCTGACTTCTGATCGCATTCTTGTCATTCATGTGGCTAGAGATAGACTCCAGAATGAGGTGCTCCATCACTTCTCTCAGGGTTGAGGTGAGGCTGACTGGCCAGTAGTTCCTTGGGTTCTCCTTCTTGCAGTTTTTGAAGACTGATGTGACATTTGCTTTCTTCCAGTCTTTGGGCACCTCTCCTGACTGCCATACCCTTTCAATGATCATCATGAGCAGCCTCACAATGGTGTCCACCACTTATTTCAGCACTCATAGATGCAGCCTGTCAGGGCACATGGACTTGTGAATGTCAAATTTGCTTAGGTGTTCTCTAACCTAATCCTCCCTTCCAGCATTCCTTTATGCTGGTCTCCTGGGTCAGAGATGCCTAAGAGATGTCATATCAGACCAATGCAAAGATGTTCAGTAACTCTGCGTCCTCTGTTACCAGCATCCCCACTCCATTTCGTAATGCATCCACATTATCCTTGGTTTTCCTTTTGCTATAGTTACATTTGAAGAAGCTCTTCTTGTTCTCATTGGCATGCTTGGCCAGATTTAATTCTAGATAGCCTCAACCTTCCTTGTCTCATTTCTAATTCTCTGGCAACCTCTCTATATTCATTTGAAGTGGCCTAACCCTATTTCCATCTCCTTAATCATAAAAGTATGTCAAAATACCAGGGCTGACTTCATCAATACTTTCCTTCCCCTCCCTCTGGTCTTCTGGAGCTGTAGTTTGCAGCCAGGTTCTTCAGTGACTCTCCTCACAAACTCCTGGTCCTGGCTTTAAAAAATGAGAAACTTCTCTCTATTCCTCCAACACAAATACTAAAAAAAAAAAAAACAAAAAAAAAAAAAAAAAAAAAAAAACCTTAAGCTGAATAGATCCCCACAAATTTAAATGCTATGCAAGATAAGAAGGATTCAGTGTATGAAGAGGCGAATACTGTGAATCAGTGCTACAATATTTAAGTCAATATACTTGATGAGAGTGCAAAGAACTGCTGGAGTAGTGTGATCCTGTAACACTAATGAAGTGACCAGCTACATTTAAACAAATTTCGAATGAGCTTGTCTTAGGTTCCTGAAGGAAAGAATAGTTCAGTGGTTTAAACATGAATTTCTGCTGACAGTAAAGGCAGATAAGAAAGAGAGAGGTCAAGATGAGAAGGAAAAACCCAGCATTCAAGCTGGTTAGTTTTAGTTTCAAGGGTTATTGTACTTTCCAGTTTTCTTCATTATTCCTTCTGTCCTAAAAATAACACATAACACATTGCTGAAAGACAGGAATAATTGGCTGAGTTATTGGTTCCTCTTATATTTTTGTGCATAGATCAAAAATTCTTCTAAACTCCCAGTCTTTTCAGGGAAAATTCAAGATAAAACTCTTGGTAGTAGAAAATCTATTCAGTGAGAGCTGAATTAGTACAATGGAACATCCTTTCAACTAGCATAGACTGTCTCCACCAGTGTCTTCTACATACTTCCATTTTGTTGATTTACTTTATTTTTCAATACTTTAAGTTCATTGTTTTCAGGAACTGTCTTGATAAGGGGAACTTCTAAGTTCTGGCATTATTGGGGAAATGCTGTCCTGTTCTGAGGAATGCAGGCTGACAGTGTTGAGACCTAACTTCATCTCCCCCTTTCAAAAAACAAAGCGAGTTGCACAGTAGAGTGTGACTCCTGAGGACCTTGCCTGGTTCCTTCAAAGCTTTGTGGTGTAGGCAGTCTTGACTCTTTGGGGGAGAGGCATTGGTGCAAGAGAAAAGAATGGATCTCCTTTGTGGAAGGGAGAGAGAAGGATGGAGAGGAGGAAGGATCTCCATTCAAGCAAGCCAGTGAGGGTTAATAAATTCCACTAGGAATTTATTAAGTCTGAAAGAAATGTTTTCCCCCCAACCATCCTCTCTTAGGGCTGTGATGCAACAAAATAGCTTTCTTTCAAATCACTGTAGAAGATTCTTAGAGGACAAGAATGGAAAAATTTCTGCCTGTAAATTTCAGTAATGGCATTAGTTATTTTTGTTAAATAATTGCTGCCTTTTGTGTTTTGTGCAGTGGTTTTGAAAAGTGATGTGTTGCACTCCCAGGACACGGTAACTACTGCTACAATGCAGATCTGAATAACTGAATCCTAGCTGCAGTATTGTGGTTTTTACATTTTTAAAAGTTTGGTCTGCCCACCCTCCTGCATGTTTTGTTGTAGCTGGCCACAACACTCTTGGCAGTTTAGTAATGGGAGTCTATTAATGATGGAATGACTTGATAAGACACCCATGTCTCTGCAACAGGAGATACAATACAGTATTCAGTTATAGCTAATGCTGTTGTGACATGGAAGAAATAGTTTCCAAAGGATAGTTAAAAGAGAAAGGTTTGCACCAAATACCTCCTTTGCACAAAGATGCCTGATTAGTCTTTATTGAAGTCTTTATGAGAACATTGTACCATTAAAATCATGCCTAACTATTAATAAATTAAATAAATAGCATTTTTGGCTTCCTGGTAGAGAATTTGATATTTCCTGGCTATCCACATCTGTTGCTAAAGCCAAGTTTTAGTTCTTTGAAAAGCTATTGCCTGGCTTGTCTTCAAGGAACACTTCTTGTGTCCCATCTTAAATGTGAGAACTAACCATGTACATCGTGTTCTTACATTATTATACATATGACTGGTTTATACGGATTCTTTTTCTGACTAGGTATAATGTGAGAGTAAGGGGGGGCCTAGAAAAAAAATTTTTGGTAACAGGGCTTCCTGCATTCAGCCATGCTCAAGTGACCTCTAAGGAGAGCTCTCATGTCTCTGAAGTTCGCAGGGTAGAAATTGGAAGCAAGTGGTACAGGTGGTCAGGTCAAATGTGGCCATCTATGTACTGTGCTACGTAATGGGACCTGATTTAATCTAGTCTGTAATGCCTGCCTTTTGCTGGTAGTTACAGAGAAATATTTGTCCAAGGGAAGCTCTTCAGCTGTTAATTAAATTTAAATTTTTCAAAAAGAAAAAAAAAAAACAACAAACCTCTAAATATTTTTAATCATCTTCCCAGCCACTGGCTCTTACAGTACTTGAGGCTGTACTTCTGATGTGTGTATGATAGGTTTATAATACTAAATCTTCATGAATCCAAACTGTAATTAAGCTGAATAGGTAGAGTCTATTTGGATTTTTGTTTGTGGGTTGTTTTTTTGTGTTTTTTTTTTCTTGGTTGGTGGGGTTTTTTTTGGTTGTTGTTGTGTTTTGTTTTGTTTTAAGTTGCCTGCAACTTTTATTTCTGAATTCCCTCCAGAAGGGTCTGGTGAGGAGATGATTGTATCATGCCTATATCAGAGAGGTGTATGCTTTCAGGAATGCTGATAATGCTGAGTGCTTTGTAGGTGCTACAAAGTAGGTGCTAAAGCAAACAAATGGGTCTCACACCTCCTGATTTCCTGAGCAGCTTACATAAAATATCACAGTGATCTTTCATTTATATCCTTCTTTCTTTCTGTCCTCTTGCAGCCTTGAAGTAGATTGATCTTCAAAACAGGAATTCCCAGTCAGAATCTGCATCATGAGCTGAGAAACTGGTCATGACTTTGAAAACTAGGGAGAACATCAGAGAGGCCATTCAGCACTGCTGTTACCTCCTGCCCTGCCTTTCACACCTTAGCACCCACTTTTTCTCAGGGGGACTTCTCTGAAAATGATGACCTTGAATTCTGAAAGCAAATCCAATGCTCCACTTCAGAGAGAACTTCCTTAAGCACAAAACTATAAGCTATTTTGGGGGTTACGTTACTGCCTGTCCTGCTCTGGAGCTGGATTACTTTCAAGAATGCATGAGTTATAGGGTCAGGAGGTCAGTATGGAAAAGGGAGCCTGCGTTGGTAGGTACTTTATGACACAGTAATTGGATACAAAGAAGAAATAAAGCTAAGGGCAGACACAGTGATCGTGGGTCTTCCCCTCCTATCAGTGACCTGAGCTCTGGATGACAGAGCTGGTTTTTGACATTCTTGCTTCCATAGTCAAGGATTTTTCCTTTTCACACTCCTAGACCTGATAGCCCAGCTCCAGCATGTTGGGTTTGATGAGTTTATGAACTCATACTTGACACTAATTTGCTTATCTCAGGGAGAAAAAACTTGCCATGTGATATGTAAATGCAGGCAGGCCTTGTTGGGTGTCTTGTCTAAGGTTAAGTTATTCTCACGCACTGGAAAAAAGGTGTGGGGGAAACTGGCAGCAGCTGGCAACAATGCTTGAAGAAGTTGAAAATAGGCAGAAGAGATCTGCCATTAGGCCTGTTATGGGGATCCCCAGTGCAGCAGGAATGGGGGTCCCAGGCCATCATTGGTACACGTCGTAGGGGCGTTGGTCTCTTGAGGCAGTTCTCACTTGCATGGTCTCGGCCACGTGCTGTTTCATTCTGTTCCATCTAAATAGGGCAGAACAGCCCTGTCCTTGCCAAAAGCCAGATTCTTCTCCAATACGTTTTGTGTTTCTTCTCATCCCGCTCTGTCTGCAGACAGACAGCATTCACCATCCTGCTTTGCGTTCAAATTGAGTTTGCCAAAATGTTCTCTTTCTCTGGGAGTCCTGAAGTTTCTCTTCTCTTTGCATGTGAGCACTGAAAATATATGTGTAGTCCTTGGCAAGTTGCTGGCACCGTGTGACCTTGTTTGCACCCTTACTTGCTTGAATAGGGGATTTGTATGCCAGGGCTTAGAAAGGGGTGATTTGCAGGCTAGTAAGGGGTAACACTGTGATTAGAAATTCCACGATCTGACAGAATGCACATTTGACCTGCTAGTGTAGAATAGATTATTACACTGTTATGTAAATATTTTAAGGTTCAAGTTTGATAAGGATCAATGACAGAAATAGGTGGTGTGTTCCTACCTGTCTTAAAAGTACTTGCATGTATTGCAGTGTTTGGTTTATAACTGTACAATAGTGGCTTTGATTAATAATGCTTTATTAGTTACAAACACAGACTTACTGAATAAATCCTACTTACTCTATTGAATGGCTCTCCATGCCTACATAAAACCATTTAAGCAATTAGAATACTGCTATAGTATTTCTCTATATTGTAGACTTTGTTGTTAATTCTCTTGTCAGCTTTCCTGAATTCCTCCATAGGATTTCTGCTTGACCACCACTCTTGGCACAAAAAGGAAACGTGTCCTTTCAAGTTTCATTTTATGAAGAGAAAGGGCAGGCGTGGTAACACTGGATTTCATAGAATTGTAGAGTCATGAAAGTTGGAAAAAACCTTAAAGATCATCCCAAGAAAAGAGGAGGGGGTGAGGGAAAGGGTGTGTCTCTCCTTCTGACCTTTGCTGTCCTCTTCTATGCCAGGATCAGAAAAATGAGACTGGAGAGGCAGTATCCCTTGTGTTCAAAAGAGTAGAAGAGTATGCCTGAGAAATGTGGCATAAGGCATCTTGTGGAGAGCTCACCTCTGTCTTTTTCTAGAAGACAAAGGTTTGTAAATCTGGTTTCTTTTCCTCCTCTTTCCATATAAAACACAAAACACTGGGAATCAGTTGTTTTATCTACTACTGAAATGCAGCCATCAGTGCAGAATAACATGAGAACAGTTTGAAAGGGAGCATGGAACACTATATTCAACTGAAACTAATTACCTGATTAGGTTTTGGCCTGGCTGTGTGGGTTGACATCCAGTGGACTTGGCGACAATACCTGCCTGTAAAGCCAAGTCTAGTCTTGCTTCGTTTAAAGACCTTGGACAAAACTTCTGGACTTGCATGCTGAATGCTAAGCAGTGTGAAAATAGGCCACTGATTTAAAGTACCCATGGCTACAGTGGGTGTTCAGTGGGGAGATGGCATGGTTGCAGATAAATGAACTTTTTTGTGGTTTAGAAATACTGATTTCCATTTAAAGGTGGTTCTCTTTCAAGCATACACTTGGGTGAAATTTAACTCTGCATCAGAACATCCTCTGTTTACAGCTATATGATTGGCACTTTTGTTTCCTACAGCACTTCAGGCTTCTCCCCTTAGAAACTTAGTCCAAGTCTGACATTGAGATCTTGTAGACTTAGAAAATAACCTTAAGCAATGTAATCTGTCTGCTAGAGTAGTTCCTTTTCTTTATCTCCACAGAAGTTAAACATGTTAGGTCTGCTTTATTAGGTGAGAAGCATTTGTTACTGCTATTGTCTTCTTTTGCAGCTTTACTGCAAACACTTTTTTGATCTTTTAGTGTCATTGTTTGGAAAGTGACATGTTTTCCAGATGACAGTACTTATGCAACATCTGAAATGTCTGTAGTGTTAGACATTACAATTACCAGAGTGATGGTAGTTTTTTTGTCTAGGTATCTCTGTAAAGGAAAAACAAATAATTTCAATTATTGAAATCGTTGGAAGTGTTTGAAGCTTTACTGTGAGGAGAGGGATAAGTCTTTCTTCTGTACACTTTAAAAATATTCAGTAAGAATAAAGAATGACTTGGAAGTGTTCTAGTCTCCAAATGGGAAGCTTCTGTGTACCCACTTCTGGCACTGAAGAGACCGTCTGTTCTCTTTTCCCAGGGAGAGTGATATGAAATGAACTGCCAAATGAGCAGTTCACTAGTGACTTTATAAGGAAATTTAGTACACCTAGTGTGATGTTCTGGAAGCACATTGAGACCCATTACTGAAATGAATTGGACAAGAGCTGGTAAGAGATGCTCCACACAGAACAAGAATATGTAATAGACAACCATAGAAAAAATATTTCTGCCATCTGGCTGACTATTTTAACTTAGCAACAAGCTTATGCTCTAACCTATTTCTTAAAATCTAAAATAAATATTGAATCCTCTCATGTTTACAAACCTTCTTAAACCATTTGCCCAAGAGGCCTTGCAGTTGTGAAGTTCTCTAAGTTATGTTTAAGCATTTCCTCTTACTGCAAAAATAAATCCATCAAGGTTTTGGCCTCATACAAAGACAACAAATACAAGCTTGTAAGTGCCATAAGAGCCCTAAGAAACTTCAGAAGCAATTTAAAATAATGAAAATAGTTTTTTGGACGCCCCCTACTACTTCTGTGGGGAGTGAGGCTGGGCTGGGACTCGGGGGCTGAAGAGACATGGGCATGCACTTTTTGTAACCTGGTATTCCCTTCCCCTCTCTGCTGCCATCCCCAAATCAGCTCTCACCATCTTGGCAAAAGTTTCTTGAGCCTTTGCTAGCGAGGAGTTTGCCCAGCTGTTTGGCCAAGGATTTCACAAAGAAGGAGGAAATGTTTCTGGCTGAAGCTTTCGTAAAATCACCACTTCAGCCACCAAAGCATCAAAGTCCCTTTGGGGAAAAAACAAGTAGCTGGTGAGTTTGGGGAGGGGTGAGGGGGAGCAATGTGACTTTCCAAAGGGCTTGGCCTCTTCCTGATAAGTAATCACACTAGAATAGAGCTAATCTAGGAAAAGTGATGGGATTATAAAGACAGTAAGATCTCCACTTCTTCTAAAAGCATGTGTGAAGTACCAACTCCATTCCAGTTCTGAGGTTTGAAAATATGATTCTCCTAACAGTGCCTCGTGTTGCCTTTGCAGGATGGTTTGGAAATTTGCCCTGTCCGTTGTTCTGATGGCAGCACTGGTTCGAGTAATGGACACCAGGAAGAACCGCCCTGCAGGTGCCATTCCCTCCCCGTACAAAGGCAGCAGCAGCAACCACTCGGAGCGGAGGCAGCAGCTGAACAAGGAGGTGTTGGCCTCCAGCCAGGAGGCCCTGGTGGTCACCGAGAGGAAGTACCTGAAGAGCGACTGGTGCAAGACGCAGCCGCTGCGGCAGACTGTCAGTGAGGAGGGCTGCATCAGCCGCACCATCATCAACCGCTTCTGCTATGGGCAGTGCAACTCCTTCTACATTCCGCGGCACGTGAAAAAGGAGGAGGAGTCCTTCCAGTCCTGCGCTTTCTGCAAGCCACACAAGGTCACCTCTTCGACCGTGCAGCTGGAGTGCCCCGAGCTGGACCCACCGTTCCGACTCAAGAAAATTCAGAAGGTCAAGCAGTGCCGGTGCATGTCTGTGAATCTGAACAGCTCAGGCAAACTGTGAGAACAGGCACGTAGATGCTGCTTGGTGTTGTCTCCATCAGCTTTACTGCTGCGTCTTCTCTCCCGCTGAGCGGACTGTCCATTTCATTGGTTTATTTCTTCTTTTCCTATTTTTTTTTGGTGTTTTCTTTTCTTTCAGGAGGCATCTCTCCAGCAAGGAAAGGCTCCTTGTCACTTGCCTACTGGAATAACGCTTTTTAACCGGCTGTGTTAGGCACTTCACCACAAAGTTTCATTGTATTTTAAATACCATCTGGCAGTTGAATCTTCTGGAGTGGAGCAGGCTCACAGAAGTTGGGATTGATCATCTAAGTGACCAGTTGGCTGAATCCAGCATTAAATGTTTCCACTGTGTGGAGTAAAGCCCTCTGCCCTACACTCCAGTTCCCTCCACAAGTTGAGAACATCTTCCCTGTGCTTTGGTCTGGAGCTTGCTTCTCTCACTTGGAAGTGCTGGGGTGCTGCCCAGGACTGGGGGACACAGATGAGGGAGAGTAACGAGGAGTAATGTGTGAAAAGCAAGTGAGACTTTCCGATGAGGCTCCTCTCCTTCAGACGGCTTCAGTTGTGCAATGACAAATGATTCTGGGCTTGTCGTCTGAACGGCAGATCAGAAGCAAGGGAAAGAGGGTGAGGCGCTGGGTCAGCCACGGTGACCACAGAGCAGACTGAGGGTGGGTTCTGATGCTGTTGTGGTTAGAGTATATTGAACACATGGCCTCTGCAGCAGTGTTTATTTTGTAACCTAGCTATAGTAAACAGCTGTTTAAAGTATTATAGACCTAGCCATGTATATTTTTCTTGTGGCTAAGTATGCCAGCGATTAAAATATGTTAACAGACTCAGTTGCTAGGTCAGCTGCCTGGCTTAAAATGGACATGGTTTTACTATGCTTTTGGTAGGTTTTTGTGTGTTAGATATGTGTGTGTGTTTCTTACTTCAAAAAGGACAACATCCATTTATGACCTTATATTTATGCCTGCTCAAACCAGGGGAGGTGGAAGGGTAGTGGGAGAGAACACTTAAGGGAATGGTGTGTCCCCAAAGGTATAAAAGCACTGTCACACAAAGGACAAAGTTTGGTCATTGCTGGACTGAATACAAAAGCTACATAAGTGTCATCAAGTTTTGGGAGTGGTGTCTCACCCATGATTGTAAACCATGTTAATGTGTTAGTGTTAAAGGACAAACACCTCAATCAGTGCTGCTAGAATGGGTCACAGCTGTGGGAGCAGGGAGAGAGTAAGTTGTAATTGCTACACTATTGGTGGTCCACTAATTTTTGAGACCTGCACAATAAGTGTTGGTGAACACTTGCAGTTCATTTTAAATCATACTATGTTGTTATTCAGTTGATGGAGTTTAAGATGTCCTGTATATCCCATTTGTTACAGTTCTGATTTGTATTAGTCCCAGCTGCATTAAAATCCTGTCTCAAATCAGCCCCTTCCCCCAAACCAAAGCCAGTGCGCACGCAGTTGTCTGAAGCTTACAAATTAAAAATGACACGCCGACTCCCTGTGCATGTTGCACAGTTCAGCATCTGCAGCCTGCTGCCGGAGCCCCTCCCCAGCATCCTCTTTGCATGCAGCCACTTCAAGGGGTTAATGTTTTCAGCACTGTTGCCAGCCGGGGCTTCAGAGCCACAGGTCCCCATTATGTGACACAGGCCTCCCTAAGAGGCTTTGAGGACTGATCTCCACAAGCGCTCCAAGCGGTTTACAGGGACTGCCGTGGGCAGGGTGAGGTTGGTTGGGTCTGGCAGCCCTGTTACATGAACAGACGTCGCTTTTCTGCTGGGACCTTCCAACGTGTCAGAAGTGCACAGGGAGACTCCTCACACAGGGAATGCTTTAGGGGCTGTTGCTGCTGCCTTGTGGCATCGTGCCAGCCCCTGGATGGCCCCAATTCAGACTAGTCTTGAAAGTGTGGGTGTGGGTGGGATGCAGATGGGGAAGGTGGCAATATAGTCTACTAAGACTCCGGGGATCTCAGTCTTCACTTGAAAGGAATCAACTGAAAGTCGGACATTTTGGACCAGAGAGAGAAAAGCATCCTAGTAAATTCACTTAAGAAAAACATGCAAGAATCTTTACCTTTAAGCTATGCCCTGCCTGGGTTTTTCACCAGTTTGCAATATGAATATGCTGCAGCTTAAAGCTCCTTCTAGGAGCTGTGTTTATGTAAAAAACTGAGTTGAGCTTGTAATGGTTAAAACTGTATTTAATTCTTGTTTTATAAATGAAAACAAAAAATGAAGAAATGCTTTAAGTATAATGTAATTATTTTATAGGTCAACTATTAAATTATAGATTAAATAATAAAGCTACTTTAGGGTTATATGGCATCCAGGTGTTTTGCTTCAACAGTTTGTGTCCAACTGCTCTCTAATCAGTATATTCTCCAGCTTCTTTTTCATCCTCCAAAATATTGGTGAATGATGGCTCACCCTGACAGGTTGGGAAAACCTAACTACTTCTTCCCTTGTTTCCCACTCCCCTCAGAAGTACCTGGAAGGCAAAAGGGGAAAATACAATGCATTATTCTTAGATTCTGGAGTTGATTTTGCATGCACTTATTCTGGATTTTTTGGTAAACTGATGAACAAAGCTCCACCACTGGCAGAAACACTGCCATTGTTTGCCATAAGAGGAGTAACTGACCTAAATAATTTTGTTTAAAATATATACAGATTCTTATGTAACAGGCACCAAACTACTCATAAGGAAAAAAAAAAGTTATATCCTAAGATATAGGTGAGTTTTAGTTGTTGCTGTCAGCTCTTGAATAGGTTCAACATATTGGCAGGCAGTCCAAACACAGGGTAGTATTTTGGGGTTTGTGGTGCTTTTTTCCCTTACCAACCCAGAGATAATGCAGTTTCCCAAGGGAAAATTTCTGTGTGGAAAGGGAGCTGTCACATTGATTGATGAGGCTCCATGTGACCAGAAGAGATGCCTGTGATCGGACTTGAAAGAAGCAGAACCTAGACCACAGCTAGGAAGGGAGGGCTGTGTCCTTTATGGCACTATGCTTGTAGGAGCCCTTTACTGTCTTCCCTGTCTCTTGCCCAAATCTTCTCACAGTTCAGTGTTTGGAGACTGTTTTTTTTTTTTTTTTTTTTTAGTAGCTGTTGCTTTAGAGAATTAGTGTTTTCCTTTGCCTTGCCTAGGTGTGGGCAGGCTTCCTGCTCAGACCTCCCAAGCGCCTCTGTCACTTGGCTCAAAGGGAGTCAGCAGTCACCTCCTCAAATGCCCCTCTCTCATTCCCACCCATCTCTTGGCCAGTCTCCTGCTTTGCAGGTCATGGATTGCCTAGCACCCACCTGAACCTCTGCTCCTTGAGGCACAGCCCAGATTGCAGCTGCAGTTCTCTCTCTGTTGCTGCCCAGCTGTTGAACCATCATCGAACCAGAGGCATACTCTGTGATCCAAAAATCTCCCACCTGTGGAAGCAATCCAAGAACAAGGCAAATCTCTCCAAGTAGATGGAAAAGCTGCAGGTCAGACAGATGCAGTTACTTCTTAAAGCAGCCAGGTGCTACAGGACAAGGGAAGGGAGGAGGACAGTGCATGTTAAGCTCAACCACAATGCGAGTGCCATGTTGGCAGGGCCCCAATTTAGGGTGAGTGACAAGTGAAGTTTCCAAAATGGTCAATTTGAGTAGCAGCTGGGAATAAATGAGATAACAGTGCTGATGCAATAAGGACCCTTTATGTTCAGAAAGACAGCATTTTTTGAGGCAATGGACTTACCCCTGGATGTTCTTACAAGTAGATTGGAAGAATGTCAGATACAGGAATAGATGGGTCAGTTGTAAGCAAGAGAATAGCTTAGAGAACCTGTACTGCAATGAGAATCCTCTTGATGGGTGCCCGACATGAATGGTGTTGGGGCATGGTTTTCTCTTTTTTCCCTTTGCTGACTTGTTTACACTATATTCAGAAAAACTCAACTTCATCAGTTTTTGGTTATTCGGTCCATAGTAGTTTAAAATTTGTGTAACTGAAGTAACTAGTGTAGTGGATTTGTCACAAATTTGGCTTTGCTTTTAACCTAGAGTCTGCAACAAAATAATTGCAATGAATGACTTGCTATATGTTCTCTCAATGAAATTAATATTTGCTTCCAACTTTTTAAGCTTTTAAAGACAGATCTTTTTAAGACAGATCACTGAAAAACTGGGCAAGAAGTCAGTCTGTGGAAGACCCTTCTAATTATTATTCCCACTGCCACAGTTGGTTAATACTTAACTAAGTTTTGGAAGTGTTTTGGGATGATGAAAGCTGCTTCAAAAAAAGCTAACCCACTACAGTGTCATGACGTGACAAAGTGCCATGCTTCTGAAAGGCTTTAATTGGCAGCCAAAACAACATGAATCCTCTTCGCTCCTCATAAAAAACCAAACTGTTATTGCCAGCACGTCACATCTGCTGCTCAGGTATGCAAAGTCCTTCTTTTGCTGCTGCATTTAAGTAACAGTGAGCAATATGTGGTGTTAGCAATCAACAAAGGCTCAGAATTTCGTCTGTGAGAACTCTTGTAGAATTAGGGCCAATTCTTCAGTGCAGAGTGCTTGATGTTGCAGTAAAGAGGGAGATTGCAGCAAATGAGGGGAGAGGGACCAGCGGGGTGTTCATCCTCTTTAAAAAAAACCCAAAACAAACAAAGAAAAGAGCATTGGTCCAGAATTCTGTAAAAAGTTGAGTATGCTGCTAAAAACAAAGAGCAGAAGTAAAACTTGTGCTGTGAGTGCCCTTTGGATGTTCTGTGGGTCAACTGTGGTGCTGCACATAGTGAGATGCTTTGCATGGAGGTTTGAGATAGGTTGGAGAAGAGCTATATAAAAGAGAAACATGTTCTACCAAATAGGTTGGGTCTGAGTAAAATGAAAGAGAAATTTATGTAGCAGCATGTGTCTTAAGATCATAATACAGTTCCATTGGCTGCAGTCAACCTTTGACACTTCGGAGAGAGAAAGAGGCTTGAAAAAACTTCTAGCATCCATGCTGCAGATCCTGTGGAAAGGGTATCCATGTGACAGATTTAGGAGGTTGCTGGACCTTTTAAGAGGTTGTTAAAACACTTGTGTATACATAAAAGGATTATAATATGCAGATTATACTTTTCAGTGCGTGTTTTTGCCTTACTAGTAATTTCTTGAGACTGTTAACTCAGCAATGTAGTAGGACCAGGTTACAAACCTGAGCCAAATGCAAAACTGGGAGGCATTCACAAGCTGGAGAAGTGAGTTTTACATACTCTCCTTGGGTAAAGAACACTGAAGCTCTCACTACCCTTCCAAAAGGCAAGCAAAGAGAAGCCTTATTTCCTCTGCTCGCTTCATAAAGGCTCTTCCTTGATCACAGGAGCTAGAAAGGGATGTGGGGCTTAGGGAGCAAATAATTTGTAGCACACTGCAGCACAGCCAGAGAGTGACAAGAGAAGGCAGTTATTTCATTATTATTCCTTTTATTTTCTTATAAATTAACATTCTAAAAAAATTGGAATAGAAACACTAAATACAGTATTGCACATAGTGATCTTTGTTAGATGATCTATTATTTAATTTAGTATAGTAATATACATACTGTAGGTACTGAAGAAAACAGGAAGGCTACAAATGAAAACATGCTACTGTATCCTTGCACTTAGGAGCAAAGTTAGGAGGAGAAGACTACTGTTTACATAAATACAAACATGGATTTGAATCAGTGCCATCAAAATAGCTTTACTCTTTAAAGTTTTTTTTCCATAAGTTAGTCGTAACAGCAAATAATCTCTTGTTTTCTCTTCCCCAAATAGTAATGTTATTCCCATCAACACAAAATTTTAGAATTCCATTCTTGGTAATTTATATCCCTGCCAGAAATTACTGTTTCTACAGATTTTCACATAGGTTTATCAGCAACAGGAGACTTGCTTTTCACACAGTGAAAAAAAACATCTTTTCTAGTGCTTGGTATAAGTGAAGAATAACAGATTCCTGAGGTCATATTTTGCACTTCCTTTTATGACACCCTGTAGAGTATATTAGTCTCTGAACAGCTCGGAATGTCTCTTGATGTGCTAGATTAGACAGGGAATAATGCAACCCAGAAGGTTAGAGCTCATTTGCTTTACCCCAGTGTCTTTCAGGCTCCAAAGCTCTAAGCACGTGCATCCGACTGAGTTGCGCACACAGTCTGCTTTCAGGAAAAATCAGCTTAGAAAGAAAAATGTTATCAATCACGCTGATTGGTTTGGGGCTCTTAAATAAGGACTGGAGGAAGGGGTTGTTATCAGCTGAGCAGTCCAAAACTGATACAACAAATTCTGGATTGCAAAAAGGAAGTAAGCTTGTGGTCTAAAATGGAAGCCCTAAGTCATATATTTCAATCATTAACCTCCTAGTCAGGGACACTGAAAGTCTGGAGGAAATGCCTGTAATTCTGTAAGTGTGAAATTGATGTCAATTAGTTGGTAGTCTATGTTCTGTCACTAGAATAGGCTACTGTTTTCCATAAATGTTGTCTCCATGTGCATCTTTTAATAGCTCTCTAAAGGAGTTTTAAATTAACTGTAAAGCTAATTCCAGAAGGGAAGTCATGTACATGTGGCCAAAAGCCTGTGTGACTTAAGTGATCAGCAGTTAAAACTATACTATACCTTCTAAAGTTCATGTAAAAGTATTAGCTGCTTTATATATTAACAAACTATAATAGCCAAATCTCTCATACTCTCTATCATACTTCTGTGCTTTTCTGTTTTTTTTTTTTTTTTTGTTTTTTTTTTTTTTTAATGCTGGATTTCTGACCTCCATACCACCTGGCATTCACTATCTGGCAGAAGATGAAGTAAAAGTATGCTGCCTTATCGATTTTAAACATAGTTACAGTAAACATCTTGTTCCACAAATATTTAGTTATGGAGGGCAACCAAACAGGTTGGGAAAGCATTGATTATACTGTATAAACAGCACTTAACAATTCAAAATACAAACTACAAATGCCAACATGAAACGGATACAAACAATTCACTAGGAGTAACATTTCTTTCCCTAAACTAAGTGCAGTGCCATGAAGTATTTGTGTCAGATGTTGCCAGTAGGAATGGAAATGTTTTACTGTACCAAGTAGCATTCTTATGAAGTTCAACTTAATGCAATCTTCAGCATGTTCAGAACTGATGCAGATACCACTTTTTATGCATGCTGACTTGTCCTATTTGTAATATACCATACACTTTACAAAATACCATTTTTGAGTGGCAAAGGAGATACAGAGTACAGGGAAGGTGTTTCAAGCCCATACCTAGTCTATTTCTGGGCACTCCATTAAAGTGATTACATTCGTGAATGAATGCACAATAACACATCAGTTGGTGGAAAACTCTAGAGAACAAAACGCAAATTTTAAACGGTCAAGGAATCAAATGATCAGGATGATGGAGTTTCCTTCCCTCTCACTCCCCACCCACAGTCATGTTGAATTTTGGTAACCAGGTAACAATGGTTTTTGAATTTCTTCTCTCAGATTTTCATACTTATCTTTGCTTTCTGAAAAATAAAATAAATTTTAAAAATAATGACAAAATTTGAGTACACAAAACCACCTTACACAAATATGAAAAGCATAGAAATACATAGGCAAATGTTTGATTATATTTACTGCAGAACTGACTTCACAAATAAACTTTGAAGCTAGAACTGAAGTAGACTACAGCTATACACTGCTTGTGAAATATTTTTGTTTACTTTCCTTTTCCCTCATCAAATTTTCACTAAGACTGAAGGTCCCTGTTTCAGTGCAAATGATACAGGAATAATTAAACAAATAGTTATTTCTTAAAAGAAATCTCTCAGTGTCTTCATATACAGCAGCATATAAGGTAGATGGAGAAATGCAAAACAATGTTAATTTGGTTTTTTTTTTTTTTGAAATAAAATGTTGATCTGCTTTTAAATAAAATTGATAAAATGTAGTTTATAACTCCTTACCAAGCTAGCACTCCATTTACATTTCTTGTGGCACTAGCTAAAGTCAACTCTCACTAAACATTCAAAATAAGAAACAATAAATGCAATATTATTGCTTCCTGTATCAAATTATGTTAGTTAGAATACAGTAAATTACCTCATGCTTCATTTAAAAGATGTGTCACAGAATCTGACTACACAGCTATGACTACAAAGTATGAAATAATTAAGTCATGTCTCGAGGTAGTGGGGAGCAGAGGAAACAGAGAGGGACACAGACACATGAAAAAAATCTTGTAATATTTTTCAAACATAAATGATGGCCAGTTGCTACAGTTATGAATTAAATGTGAGGTACCAGAATAATTTTTTCTGTAAAATCAGTCATGATCCTTACCATCGTTAGGCAATCATAGGGGAAAGGTTTCATTGAATGACCAGAATTACCCCTCTATTACCAGTGAAATAATTTGTTTTCAAAAGAATGGTGGAGGCACAGTATTATCTTTTTCTAGTGTTTCTATTCCAAACAAATCTATATCAGTGGATCAGAAAACACTGTATCTGATACAGTGATCCGGCTTGAAAAATGTGTAACTATCAAAATTCTTCCTTTCATACTGTATCTGTACAAAAGAGAGTGAATACAAACTGAAAAAGCTGGAAGACCAAAACTGCCTTTCTGCCTTCTGTGTGCATCCTACACCAAGACTGGGAAGAACACAGATTGGCACAATGGGGCAATAATAAACTGCTCTTGCTTGTACTACAACTATTTTGTGGAGTAATATTCATAGGCAGATTTCAAGTTTGTTAATTTTCCTTTAAGGAAAATATTAAACATTCAAGAAAAAAAGACCAAAAAACAACCCAGAACAAAAACATGCATCAAGAATAACCTACCTATAAAATGCAAAGAGAAAAGATAGAAGAAATGATATAAACAGAAGTATCGCTACAAATTTTACTTACAATTCCAGAGTCATGTTTTGGTCTAATATTGTATAGCGACTTCCCCTTTTTCTGCCTGCAGACTTCCTCTGCTTCTTTGACTCTGAAGAGAGACAAAATCTATAAATACTACTGCACACCAAGAACATTTACAAAGACAATGCAGTATAAAACTTACAAGTTAAGGCCTGAGGACACAAGTGGATAATTTTATTCTCCATATATTCATTAGCATGCTCCACAAAATAGTTCTTGCACTCCAGGGCTGTTGTAGCCATACCCAGCACTTACACGGACAGGCATAATCAATTGCATAATCAATTCTAGTTACAAAAGCAATCAGTACTTACTGCAGCTGAAGATTCAAATGTATGAGGGCTTAAAATACACTGGATGATATGAAGTTTACATTTCAGAGCATTCATGCACATATTGCTAAGAAAACTCCTTTTCTTTTTATCACTGTTTAAAATATATCTTCATCTATTCCAACCCTCACTACTTCTCTTACAGTTTAAACAAAGTTTGTTTAAGCTATGTTCCCCTCCACCCATTTTTGTTTGTATTTAAAACGGCAAAATAGCTTAACCTAAATTTCCAGTCTTTACTCTAAACTTTAAAACCAAAAAAAAAACCCAAAAAAAACCAAATTAAAATTTCCATGGAACATGATGTTTAACCCAAGGTGATGAATGTGACAGCATGGATCTCTTTAATTCCAAAGCTGAGGAACCTCAAGGCTTACATGACCATTGGGAATGAATGCACTTTGGCTGCTTGGATGTAAAGACAGGAGCAGGTTCTAAAAGTAAGGGTCCACTTCTTAGTGCTTCCTAATATGGCAAACACTACCAAATTAGGATCTTGTGAAATGCCACCACATTTTTGGTGAGAGAAATGTCCTTTTTTGTCATGTAGATAGGAAACAAACTGTGAAAGACAGAGGACTACATTCAGATTGGGAACCTACCAGAATCCAGCTTATGAGTTCAATGTCACACTGTAAAATGTTTCTTTACAATTTTCACTCATTTTATATATCAACCTTGTAAACACACATGATTGCTAGAACACTGATAATACAGATATTTGTTATGAATTCTCTGAGCTGCAAAGACTTATATAAACACTTTCTATAAGAGAAAATTAAATCATGTGAGATATTTATGTTCTTTGAATGAGAGATGAGAATTTTTGTGATAAATAAAAAAGTAGAAAACAAAAATGTAAATCCTGTATTGGCTTGATCTTGCCAAAAATACGGATTTGAGATGGCACTTAGTCTGACTTTTCACCATTATCCAAGAGTGAAAAAAGAAACAACAGTTGAATGATATTAAGAAATCATATATCCTTGGCTGGTTCCTTGCAGTTCATCTCCAGACCACTAGTATGCCTGTTATTTCACTGTGAGAATCCAACTTTGTGTTACTATTATTTTTGAATATTTTTGTGTGTGTGGTAAGGGCCAAAACTTTGAAAACTGAACTCCAGCTGAGTCTGCTAAGCACATTAAAAAAAACCCCTTCATATTCATCTCTACTTTACTTCACCAGATACACCTTGGTCTTTTCATAAGTTTCAAATTTATAGTTTCAAAAATTAATTTAAATGTCAGTTATTTTCCAGCACTTCCACAACCTGCCCTCTTCATTTGATGGCCTTGTATGTTGTTAGTGTAGGGAGACCTTCATGTGCACAGGTCTGAGGGAAAAAAAAGCTTTGGAACTTGTTATTTCAAGCTGTAATGCTTCCTCTCTGACTGCAAATCAGACAGATTGCAGCATAATCTAGAACAAAAATGTCAAGCAGCCAAGTAATTCACCCTTAAAATATATTTAAGTAGATTCAGTAAAGGTGGCAGCTAAAACGTGGTGATAGTTTCAAATAGAAACTTAAGGAAATGATGCAAAATGAAGAAGAATTCAAAGGTATTTTCTTTTCTCTATAACAATTTTTCTTCTGCTTCATGTCTACCTTTCTCCAAAGGAGGAAAAGAAATCTGTGACATTGACCTTCCCATGGTCTTTTCTAAATATTCAGACACATTCCAACCTATCAAAAGCCACTCTTACAAAGTCAGATATAAAATAGCACATCTATCATATAATTTCCTCTTTTTCAAATACAAGTATAGCTGGCTGCCTTCACTGTAGACATCATTTAAATAACAAAATGAAATCTTACATGTGAGTAAATTAGTATCAAATCCCTGAACATGTACAGGGACTATACAAGTACTATTGATATTTTAAAAATGACTATTTTATCGAAGCAGTGTAATATATGCAGGTATTTAGACTACTCAACATGCAAATGGCAGCATATGTAACATACAAAAATATTTACCAAATCAGTTTTCACAGATCCGGACTACTCAACATGCAAATGGCAGGGAATCTTCAATTCCAGTCTTTGTCCCACTTAAACATCCCCCTTCCAGGATGGATTACCCACTGCCTGCTAATATACCAGGTCACGAGACAACACAGCTCTCTGTGGGTCTCATGTTAATTCAAAACAAAAATCCTCATACAGTAAGGAACCCTTGCCACCCTTGATAATGCAGCTCTTTTCTAAAGACCAGGTCCCATTAAGTGTCACTGTCAGTGTAACATCTCTACATATTCTGCTCCAATTAGAGAAACAGCTTTTTGGAGAAAGGCTGTCTCTACTTGAAACAGCAAAAGGTTAATAACATGCCACCCTGTGAAGAAGGGAGTCAGAACTTGTGTGTCCCTGAGACAGCACTTCAAAAAATGATCCACAACCTCCAGACTGATAAGTTACAATCTTAAGGCTGTGTTTCCCAAATTTCCAGTATTATGTAAGAGATGCTGGTCTCAATAGTACGGTTGTGGTTCTCAAGGTTTTGGGAGCTTTTATGAAATTCCTTGGAGTTTGAGCCTATTTATTCATACCAAGGGAAATACAGAAGATGAGAAGCATTACTCCCTAATGCACTTAAGGCTGAGAGCTAGCAACCACTCAGTTCCAGTTCCAACCATATCACTGACTCACTGTGTGGGTTTGGGACAGTCCACAGCCTCCTGGCTCACATCCTGCTGTCTGTGTAGGAAGCTGCAAGTGGTTGGATAGAGACTCAGTGAAACCCATGTGACCCATAACATATGCTTCTTCAGCAAGAAATGCCCTGAGAAATGTAAAGGTAGTGCACCAAAGGCTCATTTCAAGCAAGTTTAGTTTGTGACCATATTAAATGTGGAAGCATGGAGAAGTGTATAAATCTACAGCTGTATCTAAAAAAGAAAAGCCAGCAGACTGGTGAAATAGAGGCAAAGCCAACTATTAGCCTTCCACAGGGCCAAATCATAAACCAGTGAGTGTAGTTAGCAATTTTGAGAGTGTGAAAATACATTTTGCGAAGGCTGATCATTCAGCTTAATTAATATTTTATTAAATGTAAAATTAAAATAACTTAATCCTTCTGGAAGAGGAAAAGGATGTGTTTTGTAGGAGCATCTGCACTGTTTAAACTGTGTGATCTGGAGAAACAGATAAAAGGTTACCTTCGAAGTAAGGGCAATAGTCTTAGTCCAGTTGGAAAATAATTGCCACTGGCAAGTTTTTGTCATCTTAGGTTTTCTCTATTGGCCATGAATGTGTTTTTCATCTTTGCATTAAACTAACAAGACGAAAGAAAAAGCACATTGCTTGTCAGCTCATGGCTGGTTCAAGCCATATTTCTCACTATGGCAAGCAAATCCCTGTGTACCTTCATCTTGCTCAGGCTTTTCCTGAGCTACTTCCCACTGACTTCAGTGGGACCTGGATCAGCATGGAGGTGCAAGAAATAATCGAAGACAAAAAAGTGCAAAAATTGCATGAATACTACTGATTATGAGTTAACTCAACTGTGGTGAGTTGACAGAGCTTTATGAAGAAACTAATGGACCTAATTCAATAATGGGAGGAGGAAAAAGGATTTTTGGAGAAAACAACAGAAGACTCCCAACAGTCACAAAAGGAGAAGCAATAGCAACACAACAACATATTTCCAAGCTCCAGTCCAAAATGACACTACTACTGTGCCAATGCAGAGCTCAAAGAGAAAAAAAAAAAAAAAAAACCAAAACCAAAAACGGTTAAAAAGATATTCCTAGGAAAGGGGTGGGTATTCAATTGTCAGGCCTTCTGTGGAAAAATAGGCTGCCACTGGAGAGACTGTGGAAGAAAAGTCTGAGGAAGGTGAGTGTTCCCCAATTGCTGAGAATTATAGCGCTTAAGCAAAAGCAGGCATGTGATTGATTTATTGTTCTGAAAATCTGTTTTTACTTAAACTATTTAGTTCTTCCCTACTAATACTTTTCTGTTAGGGAAGCTTGTTTGGTCCCCTTACAGAGCCATCACTCTCAATGGCAACCAAATCCTCAGAAGCAGGACAGATCTTCCAGGCAAGATCTGAGAGTGAGAGAGGAAGATGGAGGTGGAGAAGACATGGTGTGCTCTTGGAGAAACCAGGTGGTACCCTTAACTTGCTAAGTGTGGTGGGAATGACTTGCAAGATTGCAGTGTGCTAAACTTTGCTAAACTGATGCTCAAACTATCCCACTTCATACTTAACAACCACTTCTCAAAATCATTTTATTTCGCCAAAATGACTTTGGTTCATTTACTATCGATCCCTGTCCCATCTTATGCCAATTCTGGCTCAAAAGTGAGCATATTAGTTTGACAGAAAATATAACATCAGCTGTGTTACCTTTGGCAATTTTTGCCTCTTATTCCTTTCCCAAGTAGTTTCTTGATTTTGTCTTAGTGAGAACATAATTCTACAAAAACCAGAGTTCCCAGCCTAGACAACCAGAGAGTTGATTAACTCTCACTGTAGTAATCTGAAGAGCAGAGTTATTCAGGCCCAGGACAGATTCTATAAATACCTGTTAAAGTGTTCATCACTTGAATCTCCTTAAATAATAGATTTAGCTAAAGCATTTCTTGCATTATTTCAGGAAGAATATACTTCCAAATAGCCCCAACAATAAGAAAACATGTAGGGAATATAGAACATAGGGCATTAGTGGATCTGTTAAAAAAAAAATTAAACAAAAAAGCTACAAGGGAATGAATCCCAGTCACTTACAGAGCCTGAGAATTATAGTCCTGAAATCTGCTACTTAATAAGATTGAGTCTATCAATTGTCACCTGTAACAAAATAAGCAGTTTCTTATTTCTATCATAATAAAAACTTTTCTCCAGCACTATCACCTCCTTGTACCTCATATTTATTGTGAGGCAAACATATAAAAATTACAATTAAGTTTAAAGACAGCCTGTATGATGAATAAGCAAGTTTCACTTCAGCACGCACACAGGAAAAAGAAACCAGACATGCTTAAAAACCCAAAAGACAGAGTGTTTTTATCTACCTTCTAGACCAAAAGCCAGCCTGGCCACAACCTTATCAAGGCTTTGAGACTTTCTGTCATCATTCAATCCATTGAAGGGGTAGCCACTTCCCTGCCACTAAACATTAATAATTTTGTCTGAAGTATCTGTGGCAGACAGATTCATTTCTTACTGGCTCCATCTAGGCTTGGTTGCCTTACACTTCACTAGCGAGCACTGTGACATGACAAATGTAATCACAGTGAGAGCACTGGAGAGTTATGCCTCAGATAGCAGAGCTGCTCACAGAAACTTCCATGATAAACTCAGACAGATATTACTTTTGCAGTTGACAGTATAGTTTATGAAACCTAAAAGACATTTTTCTGCAGATATTCTGCATTTTTTAACACAAAACAAGGCTGAGGCCAATACTCTTTATACTACCAAGTGCTTATTATCAGTTAAATAAAAGGAGTGTTGTGAAAATATTTTATGTAGCTTTGTCTGGGTTGAGTATTGAGTTAAACTTGTTTATAACAATAATCACACCTTTACATATAAAACCAAATAAAAAATTCTCCACTAAATTATCAAATGCCAAATGTCTTTCAGATTTCAAGGGCAGAAAACTTTAAAACTCTCTCCTTAAACTCTTCTTATATTTTATTCGTTGACTAAAATATTAAAAACATTTTTTGCTAAGGGAGAAACCAAAACATAAAACCCATAATGGAAAATTACAGTTTCCAACATAAAAGTCTGATAAAAAAATGTAGAACTTTTACTTTCATGCCAACAGGGTTGAAGTGATGACACAGATATGATTCAGTAACTGACTGCAAAGACTTTATACAGATAAGAAGTACATTGTAATGTACCTGGTCCCCTCAAAGAAACTAATGAAACCTAACTTGAGCCTACCAACAGAGAGATAATGTATTAGACTATCCTGACATCCCTGCCAGCTCCTTGCATGGTTAATTCAAGGACCATGAGGCAGACAGTGGCTGTTGGAGGAAAGACACAGTGATTAATCATGATTTCACCCAGAGGACCACAGACAAATAGATTAAAACATTGCAATCTGGCCACTAAACATAGAAAATAATCTGTAGCAGAATAAGATACCTCCTCTGTCAACAGTGTAGACTTTGGGGAATACATTTCACTTTTTTTTTTTTAGTGTGCATCATGTCAAATGGGCCTAAAATAAAGCTTCAAGGCAAACTGAAATGAGATTTAGACTTTCCCATTTACAGTCTCACTGTGCTTCACCAAACACTTAAAATATTCTGAAAGTATTCTAATTTAGAAGTATTTAGTTTCCCTCTGGCAATCATACTCTTGATGATCTAGGGGTTCAGCTCTTGTCTATGAAGAGATACACAGATGTGAATAAATAAGATAAAGAGAATACTGTGCAAAACATGATTTAAACATTATAATTTTAACATTAAAGAGGATTTCACCTTGAAAATGTAATGAAGTAAAAGAACTGAACTGTTAAAGAATGGCTATGTTTGTAATAAAATGCAAACATACATATCCCCATTTAAATACATTTTATGACCTTTGTCATTAAATCCTCAGAGTGGCCAGTTGTAGGACGTTCCTGGCTACCTTCAGGCAAGATGGAAATCACTTTTCTACAGACTTTATGTATCAAGATTGAAATTATTCGATGAAAAGTTAGTCATCATCTTCGACTGTTTTTCTTGGAACTGAAGCCAGGTTGCTCTCAAAGCAGCTGGCTACACTTCGGCTATTTGGTTAGGAAATCTAACAGGAAATGATAAGGAAAGGGAAGAAGACTAGAAGTGAGGTAAAACTGTTAACATAATCAGCAAGCAAAAGAAACTCATGCATGAAGAGGAGTGTGAAACTCTGTGTTAGCTGTAAAATATTTTTAAGCAGCAGATGGGGTAAAAGAAGGCAAAAACCCAATGTGTGGAAAAGGATAAGAAGAGTCTTGGTAAACAGACTGCATGGAGAAGATGATTCTTAAAGATAATATGGAGACATACCCTGGACAGAAGGGTTGCTATGATGGGTATGTTGGGGCTACTACGTTGGATAATTGATAACTACCGACCTGTAGTACAAGCAAATATGAGAAGTAACAAACAGAAGGGATCAGTGAAGAGAAAACAGAAGAACCTGAAGTCAGCTGGAGAGCCACAACATTAAGAGATCTCCAGTGTGCAAGATGGGAAAGTAAGAGGCCTTGAACTTTGCTGCATGAGGTAAAAAGTGCCCATCCATCATTATGTAACAACTCAAAAATTACTGTAGACACAGTTAGGTTCTTCTCAAGTATGTAAAAAAACCTCCTGATATTAGACTATTCCCTCTACTGACTGCATAAAACATGCACAGAGATATGCACTTACACTTAATGGATGTTGCCATGCACTGGTTTGGCAAACTCTTGGAGAGCAAGGAAGTTCACATCTTCAGTAGCTCAGCATCAGTCTGGGTTACAGTAGGTTTTAAGCCTTTGTGAGCATTTCAAACGTTTGGGGGCTAATATTTAATGACATTTACAAATGCTGCTCATTTGTAAAACATTGCAATTTGTAAAACATTGCAATGCTTTGTAAAACATTGCAATGCAATTGCATCATTTTACCTGGAATAAAACCACTTACAAGTATAAAAAGTGTAGTGCCTGACAGAAGTTTTGTTTAAAATTTTTTAATTATATAATTATTTTCACCAATATGCAAGTATCTATTGAATATACAGCCCCTATTTTTATCACAGACAAACGTAATTCTTTATTCAAGAGGTGGTGAACAGGAAAAGGTTAAAAAAAGATTGAAAAAATCACATGGTAGGAATAGTGGTATCCTATCCTATCCCATCACTACAGCTTTGACCGTCACACCTAGTCTGACATTACAGCCATGAAAACAGTCTGTAAACTTCATTATGAAATGATGATTGTTAGCTACCTTCTTTTTATGCAAAATACACATACTAGGATGAAACATAATGTGGCAGCACAGTAAAACACCATCACCAGACAGATACTACTGAAGAACCCTTTGCTGTTTACGTGGGGGCCATTCTGGAATCCAACCTCACACAAGTCACAAAAATTAGGAAACATTACACATTTGGAACTAGATTTTTACTAGATCGTTCACTTTGTTTAGGTTTAATATTTGTAAGCACCAGTTGGCTCACAGCTGTAAATGGAAATATTTTTCCTGTCTTATAAAACAGAAGATTGCTTAAAAATGTTAGACTAAGGCATTTAAAAGGATTTTCCACCAAAGATCCAGACTAAGAAACTTATCTCCAAATGCTTTTTTTTCCCCACAAACTTTTCCCTCAAAAGCAATTCTAAGAAATGAAAGTTCTGTTCACCTCCCTCTAACCAAAGGACAATGATGTATTAATTTAAAAAAAAAAAAAAAAAACAAAATGAAACAAACCAAACAGAAAAACTAATTGCCAAAAATGCCCAAGGAAGAAAAAAAACAAACCATACATGTTGAGCAACCTCTTTTATCTGTGTCTCTGTGAGGTACTGCCTCACAGCTAGTTGCTGAATCTTTGGTGTGTTTAGGCTTTTAAAAGTAGATTTTCCAGGGCCCATAACAGTATATTCTGATCACAAAGCTATCCAGGTTAACAATTTTGAAATACTCCCAAAAACTGAAGATCCATGTAATTATTCAATTGAATGTCATGTAAAATCACCTTCTGTTTTGAAATGCCATATAACTGAGTTGTAAACCCATGCCTACCAGCATGCAGCTCAGTTGGTTAGAGTGTAATAAACACATTGAGATTAAAGCTTCCAAGAGATGTCAGCAAATGTATCTGCCCATGACTACTCACTAACATAACACTTGGAGCTTTTAGTTGGCATTACAGGAGCATGCCAAGCAAAATTTGACCCCGCTAAACATACTCCACATGTTCATCATTTCCTTCTCATGTTGCAGCTCCATATACATTTTTCTTCTCCTTTCTTCCATCTCTGCATTTCTTTGCAAGTACCTATTCCCATGTCCCTCAATGTCTCACTCTCAAGTCTGACTCACTGGTTCATATTATAAGCGTTAAAAAAATATCCCTTAAATTACTCTGAGAGGACATTGCTCGTGCTATGGGATTTAATGCCCTCCTCTGCAAGCAGAAGTGGCAGCTTACCAATATGCTCCTCACTGTGCAACATGCAGATATCCCATGCCAGACTTTGAATTGCTCAACAGCAAGTTTTAAATCATCCTGCCGAGGAGTCTGTAGGGAGACATACCAGTCTTTCTGCAGAGGGAGATCAATGAGCTGTGGAGACATGCTGGCCAGGAATCTCCCTTTCATCTAGATATACACAGTGTGACACACCAGGTGCCAGCTTAACTGCTATTCTTACGGGAATGGGCAACTTCTGCATTTGAGAGACGAGTGCATTTTTCTGAGTTTATAGATTATTTTTAATGTGTCAAAGATTTATCGTGGGAGTTAAAGGGTTGAATAAAGTCAGCCAAAAGAAATTCTTAAGCTTAGTGTGATGCAAGATATCAGGGACTTACAGAATTTTACCATTGTGTTGATCCTGCTTATGAACTCTCCTCTGCTGGCATCCCTGACACAGCCTCTGCTCAGCAACACAAGTCTTAGTAAAGGCAAGGGCCTTTGTTTACCTTATACCCGCATTTACAGGGCACCTCCATCTGCCCCTCACTCTTTCTTCCTCCAGCTCTCCCATCTAGAAATACAACTAATGTAAGGTAAATCTTTCCCAAGTTGCACAGGCCCTCTAGAACAGCAAACGGTCTGAAGAGAGGGAAGCACATCCAGAGCTGGAGAGGACCAACAAGTGTAAACACCTCACTCACACCCAGAGAGAGCGAAGAAGGAACTGTGGCCCTGCATATGAGCTTCTGCTATATCACTGATACTTTTCTAGTAAGGTCTGAACTGGTATGTATGACCTGATGATATTGATACTAACATTTGACAGCAATGGAACTTTAAAACATAAAATTTCCTAAAGGACTTGCTGATTTTTGCTACTGTAATGAGCCAGGGTCTATTCTACGGCCATAAAGGAAAGATGTAGTCCTAAAGATGAATCATTGTTGTCCACAGCAATATGAGATTTTCTGATAAATAACTGTAGCTTTATATTTTATTTCCAGGACCAGCAGTTGCTTAACTTTTAAATTTTTTAGAACATTTCAAGATTTCCCTCTGGGAATGTTGCTTCATGAGCTCTTTTTCTCTTTCATTCTTAGGATAGGGTATCTTTTCCTGGTTGGTAGGAAAATGGTAGGGTCTGGGCAACAATTTTGCAGGCCTTTGCTGGATGTCAAGAAAAATAAAAATACTTCTTGCTCTCACAGAAATGCTAGACTGGAATAGTGCACTTCAGATTGACTACATCTTACTCAGAAACATAAAGAAACATTTTTAGAAGCTAAAGAAAAGAGATTAATGAGAAAAGGGTTGATACATTTATAGGTCAGCTCATAAAAGACACTTTTTTCCAAAACAGGAGGGGAAACTTGGCATTTGTAGATTGGTGGTCTGATTGCCTAAGAGTTTTCCTAAGAAGGGGAGACTTTTGCAGAGCTGTTACTGCAGCTGTGCATTACCTGACTATATGCAGAGAGCAACGTGCATCTGTGGGTATGCAACACCTCAAATTCATGTATAGATAATAAGGGTGCTGAACAGGAAGCCTGTGAATTTCAAAATCATATGCTCTCTTTTCAAACAACATCAAAAAAATATTAGGGAAAATATGTCAGCTCTTCCAGTCTTTCTTGCTGATTAAGCACAAAATGCAGGCTATACTGACAATAAACCTTTCAAGAGTTTGCAAAGTCTGATGAAAACCATAGACTATGACTGACATATTATAAATATATTTGAAGGACAATGACAACAACACCACAATGGAAAAACTCAAAACATGCCCCATTAAGTTTGATTATGGCTTTCCTTTTCTTGTGGGCTTTTTTGCCTTTTTTTTTGTTTGTTTGTTTTTCGGTGGGCTTTTTGTTTATTTTGGATTTTTTTAAAGATGCTTAATCAGAAAGAAGTAGTATTTGAAAATTTTCAGATGTATTTTTTTCTTTTTATTTCTACTGTATTTAAAAGTTTATCATGTATAATTTTCCCTACAGATGGTATTTTCTAGTTCTTCTTTACTTCAAATAAGAGAAGAGTGAAAGCAGTAGAAAACTTCAGAAAAATTAATTGTTTTTAACTTTGCACCATTTTTCTTTTCTCATCTTCTCCTAAGGAAATACAAAGTCTGACACCTCAATGTTTATCTTTTGCATATAAATGCCTGGCAAACCAATATGCAAGTTGAAATGCCAAGTGAAAAGTGTTTAAAATAAGAACTGTCTGACTGCTTTTGTTAGAACATACACGCTTAACCTGTCACTAACAAAATATAGTACCACCTTTGGAAATACCATTTGTAGAAATCCTTCGGTTAAATTATTGTAAAGGAGTAAGACAGACACATATTTGCAGAGACTAAATAAGGAAGAGCCTCTATTAGCAGTCCATATGGAAACTGGAATACAAAATATTCTACAAAAACCCAAAGCAACCAGGGCTTGATAAAGATGATCAAGCTGAAAAAGACAAGGGAATAAAGCTACACATTTTATAAAAAATTATTGCAAATAAAGTATGTTTCATGAGGCAGAAACCTGGTCAATAGCTCACCAAGGTGGCATTCCTCAGTCTTTGAAAATGTCTCACCATATCTGTCACTTGATTTTGCTGCCAACGAACAATTACAGGAAGTTTCTCTCATCATTAACGTTTTAGCCTGCTTCTCAAATTTATCAGCAGAAAAAAACTCCAAGAACATTACCTAAAGGGGAAAATCTACTTTCTTGAAAAAATTATTTATATTTTAATGGCAATAGGCAGTTTCCAGATTTTTGTCACCTACAGATCTCTTGATCTAGGCCGAGATTTTGAAAACCATCATGATGTACATTCTTACACCTCTGGCAACTTGTATTTTTCCATTTAGATTTTTCTCCTTTGATTTCTCAATACCAAGACACCTTCATAGCACACCACCTTGTCTTTGATTAAGAGAGACAGAAATGCGAAATCAAGAAAAAAAGCCTAAAAGACAACTTCAGAGATCAGGTTGAACTATGATTGGAGAAAAGGTATTTTCTGCGCAAAGGCTTTGGTAAGACAGTTCTTTAACTAAAGAAGACTCTTAATTTTCAGGAAAATGATACGTCTTACTTGAAAAAATGTTACTGCTAATTTGGCCAAAACATTCTAATTCCTGGAATGTAATGAAGACAGCTTCACTTCGCCAGACCTGACACAGCAGCACCATACCAAAGATCTGAGAGTTGAGCACAACCAGACATCAAAGGTCCCCAAAGTCTAAACCCTGCCTCACCTGAACAAATCAAATAGAGCAGAAGTTTTAAACATGATGAGGCAAGTAAAAGTTAAAATTCAAACAAAAAATCTACTTGTGACATTCAGGATGTATTATTTTTATTCTGAATTTCAGTGACTTCCTGGACTGAAGTTACACAGTCCTGTTTAGCCCCTGGGAAAGCCTCCTTCAACCCACAAGTTCGGAGTCCAGGTTTGAACAACAGTGCCCCCGCTGTTCTTCCAAGGGATCTCCCAGTTTCTTTTCCTACTGTATGTCCTCCTCACTGCCCTTGCCCTTCCCTGTCACATCTTGCCCCTGCAGCCATTTTGTAAGTTATACATGTTCAGCTCCTTTCAGGCTAAAGCCACCCTTGCCCTAGAAGGGACAGGCTGGCAGACAGCTTTTTTCTCTGGTGCTTCAACACATCTTCTTAGTATACACATACACTGAACTCAAAGAGGGTCAAATGATTGTATCTCAATCCCATTCTTCTCTTAAACTTTAGATGTTTAAGGAGGAAGAAGCTTTGTGATAATTTACTTAATGTCTTTTAAAGAAAACTATTTTCCTGTGAGAACCCTCTGGAGGATTTTTGGACTTTTTAAAAGAAAAATAGCTTACTATTTTGAAATAAAAGGACATTTTGCTTAAAATTTTGCTTAAAATTTTCAAAGAGATATACTTAATTACATAAAATTAATTTAGACAGTCAGTAATATGAATGAGATCCCCAGAGATCTGCTGTGCTGTGTTAACATTTGCACCATGCTCTTGCTGTAGTAGCAGAATCCAGTTTTTCTCACTTCAGTGAGACTTCCTGTTCCAAAACGTACCCACTTACAGCAAATACATATGGTATACACAATATTGACTATACAGGTGCCTCAGGAAGTTTTCAGTAACTTTCTAAACCTGTAGTCAGATGTCTGTGACAATTACATAGGATGAGTACACTTGAAAATAGGGCCTGTTCTTGTCAAATTACCTAGAAACAGGCTGATGTCAATAATTTAATGAATCTAAAGCTTCAATCCTACCAATGTTTATGGTCAGATGTAGCTTCAATTCAAGCTGCTAATAGTTGTAGGATTACATAACAATGCTTAGAATTTACATGTTTGCATAAGTTTAACTTTTCCTGATATGAAATTTATTACTTTTTAAGCAACAGATTAATTATTGGCATAATTTTTACAAACAAAGGGTGACCACAATGGACTATCTGCATGAAGATAAGTATAGACTTCATAACTCTTCTAAAACATGGACCAGACACCATGGCTGATTTTCAAAGCTACTGTCTCATTTCTTTATGCCATATAATACCACACTTGCTCTTGTGTACCCCATCACCCAGGCTGTGATTTGCAATATCATTCAGTCTGAGCTTTTTTTAACACAAGGTTAATTGACTTGTTCCTTCTGTCTTCCTTTTCCCCAGCATCGTCAAACAAATATTTACAATATGCCATGTCCTAATGCCTTGACTTTCTCTGACTAAATATGCTAATAAAAATCTTCAATCAACTTTCAGGCCTAAAACAAGTCTTCCATTGCTTGGATTCATAGTAGCTTAGTAGTTACATGCTCTGCCAAAACCACTGTTCAGGTAATGGACCCCAAAAACTTTAGCACAAACTGGTATTAAAATTCCATTAAAAAATTAGAATGACTGGGGCATTGGGGGTGGTGAGGGTGGTGTCATGATCTGTTAAAAAAACAAAACCTGAGAAAACTCCAAAAGGCATTCAATAGGTTGTGTGCTAATGAAGTGTGGCTGACTGGTTTCTGTGAGATTGCTCCCAATAACATTCTTTGAGAAAATCCTTTGAACAAACAAACAAATGTACCTTTCTTGAAGAATAAGTTTGTTTTCCTTCTTCCAGAAGTCTTTGAAGTCAGAACTGAATTCATGCCAAATACTGAAGAAAGAATGTGGGGACACCTCCTTCTCACCCATTTTTGGTTTCATACAGAAATAGGCTGTAGTTTCCAAAAAGCTGTCAAAGAAAGCAGAAATAGCAAATGCTTCAGTACCCACTGATGTATTTTTTTTTTTTTTTGTACTTGACACCGAAATAGTATTTCATTATTCTTGGTAGCAGATCTAAAATAAAATAATAGAAAAATACAACAGTTCTGAGCTCCTCACGTATAAGTAGGTACACAATGTAAGATGATTCTTCAGTAAAGCTGGAATCTGGGATTTATCACAGTTTCTAGTTTTGACCAAAATATTTTCCATTTGAAAATCTAAAATGAACACACTGTCCACGGCCCTAAAAATCCAGATATCCACACCCACCCATACACTGCTTTTCTGTTGTGTTTAAAGCTGTTTTCAAAACACAGAGTCAAAGCCCATAAAGGACTGTAAATAAACTTCAAGTTCTGTTAGGTCTGTGCTACAACACAATAGCTTAGGCTGGAGACTACACAGAAATTGTAGAACTCAAACTTGCTTTGTATTAAACAAGAAATGACGCAAGAGAAAACTTGGCCCAGGAATGGCTGTGCTAGAAAACAGGTGCCCATTGTGACTCTACCAGAACAGTCCAACAATCCCTTCTGAGCACAGCGAGAGTAAAACTAGTGTAGCAAACACATGAGCTACTCCTCAAGTAAAAGTAAAAGCTACTCCTGAAATGCAAGGGTCATATTTCCCACACTGAGTGACGACTGTGACTGCAACTGAAATTTAATGTATTTCTGAGTTTGAACTGCTTCTATTTTATTTCAGAAATGTTACAGGAAGGTACAGAATAATTATTTTTAAAAATATTGCTTGATTAACTATTATTACATTTTGTTTTTTTCATTGTACGTTTTGTAAATATTGGTTTTCCTGATCTGAAGCTCAATATGCAAGCTGCTGGATAATTGCTCATAAAAAAATGCAATAGAAAAATCTCACTTGAAATATAATTGTAGGTGCTTTGCTCACTGATCTATTACTATTCATTGATTCCTATGATAATTTTCTCTGAATCATACATCACAGTTTTAATACTTTAATTATGGGGAAAATCCAATTCCAGCTAAATGGATGGAAATGTAATTTTAGTCATAGAAGTTATATCTTTATTCATGGATTATGATGGTGAAAAAAACATATATAGATGCAACCATTCAGAAGGGTCACTCTCGCAAATTCTGCAACAAAATGTTTACCCTAATTCTCAAACCCAAATATTCCAGTTGTTTTGCCCAACCTGAAAAATAAGCATCTACATATATTATCATATTGCTGAATAAAAAGGCCTATATCCTAAAAATTTAGCATCAATTTGCCAACCAAATTTTACATCACATTTTTTCCTCCTAATCTGCAATTCATTTTTCCATCTGCTGAAGCAAACTGAAGATGTTGAGCAACAAAGATGTAGCACATAAATATATAGAAAAGATTCTCATTTTTAAACCCATGACATTGGCACTCAAATGTCACTTTACCTTATCATGTAATGTCTTCAGCTCTCTCAACCTACCATGGCACTCTGTTGTTTAACTCAGTGTTTGGTCAATAAATGCCCTTTTTTTTTTTTTGGCTGGATTCTGTTGTGGGTTTGGTTTGGGTATCTTTTTTCAAATGATTCATTAATGATTAACATTACTGAATAAAATGCTCCATTTTACTTACTTGTATTTTCCCCACAGTTTTATACTGGGAAAGGTATTTTTCATCTATCCTCTGACTCCACAGAATCACTCAAACAGAATATCCCTGACACTGCAGTCAGCTGCACTGTTTTAAACTTCTTCCTATTGTCATATATTTTCACTTTTTGCAAGACTGCAAATGTTATCAGGGAGGTATTTTTTCTCCCAGTCTCTTCCCCCAGACTCACTGCTCTGCAGCTGGCCAGCGGGGAAGTCATATCAAAGGCTCATTTGAATTTTCTGAATGAGCTGACAATATTTTTGGAGGAATGTGAGGGATAAAGAACAAGAGAGAAAACTTGAGGCATCAGCTGAGTCGCTTATTTTTTAAGCAGCTCTCTGAATTAAGTCCATTAATAATTTACAAAACAGAGAAAGATAGAATTTCATATAAGAAACCTTGTTTTGAGAAATAGATCTTCAAAATACTTTGCAAACTACAATGATGAGAAAAGAATTTGACAGTGAGTGGCCATCCCAAGTAATGCTTTAATATATGAGATAATGAGCTAGAATTCTATCACAGGAAAACATCCCAAGAAACAGGAAGCCAAACAAAATGAAATTCATACTGTATAAGGAAATGCTCAATTAAAAAAAAAAAATAAAAAGAGCACTAACATCTATTAGAGATGCAAAGACTTCCACTGCTGTTCAATTATTCCAACTATCCTCTGACAGCAGGAGGAGATAACCAGTGTTTTTTTCCTTGGTGGACTGCTTGTATAACCATTGCAAACTTACACATTCATACAGCTGTGTCAAACAGCTGTAACATAATTACTAGGTTTAAAGAAAGCAGAGAAATGCTCATGCAGGTTGCTTGACTTCCTAGCAGTTAGTTTGGGAGGTAAGGGAAATTAGCTGTCTGTGAAATGTGAAACAGCAGCAGTATAGCAGGTTGTCATTGTTAGTATGTCACACCTTTCTAATGCCCAGTAACAATGCACAAGACATCAGCTGCAATACAATAATACTTCAGGGTGTATATCTCCACAAATCAAATATTTTTTTTCTATACATGCAGATCAAACAGTCAAGACAGTTGCTGTGTTTTTCCCAACCAGAGAGGTCTACCCTTCTTTAGCATTAAAGTCTCTTAGAGTTCATTTAGAAGACATATGGAAACCTGCTTGCTATACATTTGATGCTGTCATTTTTGTAGACAAAATGGCATCTTTCACATATTTCACACATGAAAGACAAAGCAAATAAAGCCAATCCAAATGCATCAAATAATAAAACAGGGACAGCAATAAATCCTCTCTCTGTTGCCATGGTCTTTAAATATTTGATTTGGAAATATTTACATATGTCAAACTAGACATATCTCAAGGCTGATTCCAGGAGGGGACATGCATTTTAAAACAAAGAGAAATCTGGATGATATTGCCATAGCCCCAAGACTAGATACAATCCTTTCAGACTTCAGCCAGGCAGAAAATATCTTAAATATCTCTGGTCTTTGCTCTGGGACAAGCCATTCAAATTTCCCTTTTCATTTTTTAGCAGATTTTGAAACAAAGTGTCTGCAAATATCATTGTTACTATTCCTAACTGTGCATCACATAGATGTTCTGAATCAAATAAGAGACTAGTTATCAAAAGCCTTTTGTTCCTACACTCAAATTAATTTCTGCGTCATACAACCTTGGGAAATTCATCTGACCTGTTTCAATTTCATTTCATTTACCCGCAAAATTAAACATTTATTTTGAAACAAGTATTGCAAAGGTTGTTTACTGTCCATTTCTCAAGTGAAAAGGTTCCTACTTAGGCATACTCTTTCTGAGAGTCTTAAAAGAAAAGAATGTGCATTAGAGAAGATCTTTGAGTCATGGAAGAGGGAAAGAAGGGCATGCAACTCAGGGATTAAAAGAGGCAAAGGAGGTCACTGCCTTTGCTTCTAACAGCCTGACTTTTCAAGCATGATTAAAAATAAGACAGTGATATTCACACTATCGTCTCACCCTGACATGGCAAAAGACAGAAATCTTTAAACAGATTTCAAACTGGGTTTCCAGTCCCTCATGTTGGCCCTGAAGGAGAATTAAATAACAATCTTTCTCAAAACAATGGAGGAGTTGCTCATCTCTGACAAGTAAGGAAGGAAATAAAATCAGGAAAGATGGTTAGTTCCTTGTCTTCCTTGGTTCAAGTGTTTGGGTAATTCAGAAAAATCACTTCAGACTGATGTCTGAACTCACTGCTTACTCAAATGTGGAAATCTGATGAATGAATCACTGGACTTTTATGTGTGCTCCCTTGAGTACAACTATGAATCTATGAAAATGATTTTTCTATTTGGAGGAAAGAAAGGAACGGATGTACTAACAGCCAAACCAAATTTAATCATATGAAAAAGAAAAGAAGCTATTCACACTGCAAATGGCTCATTGACAGCAATACTAGCTAATAGATCTGATCCATTAGGAATATTTTAAGAGCAGCTATGGATTATTCAGATTTTTTTCTCATTCTATTCTGAAAACAGCTAGCATAAAGTTGCAGACAGTAATTCCAATTCAAGCCTGCTGTCTGGGATGCACTGGCTGGTTTCTAAATGTGTACAAAAGCAAATAAACAATACTAAGACAGCAGTAGTTTCATCTCAGCATTATTTGATCAGGCTTCCTAGGCCAAACAAATAGCAAAGTAACCACAGGTAGAGACACGCCCTGGTTGACCTTTCTGAGAAATGCTGGGCACACACACACGTATCTGGTTTCCCCACGCAGCAAACTAAATCACCTGCGAGGGTAAAGATTTGCTCCAATGTGGATTTAAAAGCAGAAAAAAGTGTTTCTATTCTGACTAATATTCCTCTGCTTAACAGACTAAGTATTTTGGTGGAAGTTTGAACATAGATATTCTTTTCTATTTTGGCTTTATAAATCTCTAAGCATCACTTATGTACATTAGCAATTAAGAACAGTTAGTGCAAAAGGTATAACTTGCTACTTCTGTGAAGCAGTTGTGTTTCAGAAGCAGCTCTAAATCAGGCTGAAACCACTAAAGCACCTTTTAGTTCAATTAAACTCACGAATAAAATTTAGAACTAAGCACATTCTACCAAAAGATAGAAGGCAAAAGAGAAAGAAAAGACTATATCTGCCTTCTACTACTTTAAATCTGACATGACTCTTATTTAAACCCAAACTGAGTTGATGGACATGTAAGCCTGTTCACAGTGTTGATCCTGAATTGTTGTCTACATACAGAAGGTGAGTACAATAGAGGTAACTGGATGCTATAGAGGTAACAATATATAGGTTCCTGGATGCTAATAATTTGAATAACTATATTAGTATTTGGTTTGTTTTATAAAGAGGCCAAGGCTTTGTATCTATTTTCTTAGTGTATTCAACATCTGAAAGCAAGAGTTAATCTTCACACAGAATACCAACCAGTTCAACAAGGTCACATCAAATATGTAAAATAAAAGAGTACCAGCATCCTGATGATTGAGATAGCACAAGACTGTTAGGAAACTTTATATGCACAGCATTTTGTGAAGGGTGTAATTTTCTACTGATGTATTTTGTTGAGGGTCCTTCTCTGCACGTTAACTTTACATCACTTTCTTCACCTTTGCTTTTTAAAAAATATATAATTTCCTCTCCTCAGTGGAGTCTCTTGTTCTGCATAATTATAAGTGGAAAAATGTACAAAATAAGTATAGGTTCATTCAAGATATCTAGTACCTGAAGGCTGGTAAGACATTTTTTCTTGTCCTGTTATTTTTTTTCCTTTTTATAAAGGAAGAAAAGTAACTTTCTTATATTAAAAAGAAAGTTGAGATAATATGCCAGTTTAAATTAGCTTCCAGAATCATTAATCTCGTCTTTCATTTGCCAATTTATATTGTGTAACTATGTATTTTGTAATATTGTTCCTTAGAAAACAAAGGTCTCAAGAGATTTTTTTTTTCCCCTCTAAAAAAAACCTGCCAAACATTTGCAATGTTTTGAATCCTAAGTCATCTCCCTCATGCCTGGTCCCTTGCCTCCTATAAATTCATATTAAACCAAAACGTTTTTTATTGCTTCAACCATATGAAAATTAGCAGCTTCAGTAACAGCAAAAAAATCCCTCTACCTTTGAAGCATCATTTTTTTTTCTCCCAACAAAAACTCAACAAAAAGCATCCAATATTAGGAAGAGAAAATTATTTTGACAGGCCATACTGTCTTGTTCATGAGAATTTTAACACTCTCCCTCCCACTACTAGGAATGCTTTGCAACTGTAGTGATGATATACAATGATCAATATTATCAGTTGTACATAACTATTAGTGACATGAATGCAAAACTTCCATAGTTTATACTAATGGCAGCAGACCCTGTAACTGGATGATGTTACATAGTACAGAGCACATACTGTGACAGAGACTGTTAAATTCAATAGGTATTAGGAATATAGCTTTGCACTTAAACATTTTGGGAAAAATAAATTTTTAGGAAGACTGATAATCTCAATGTGCTAACAGTGAATAAACCCTTCACATATCAGGTTGCTATTTCAACCTCAATTTAAACTGCTATTCCATACTCTTCTATTTACTTAATTCAATAAGAGAATATTTCTTTATTCCTGTCTTTCAGGAACAAAGTGCCTCATAACACCAGGTTGCAAACCAGCAAAATAAAATGGCCATAACTAAATTAAATCATATTTTTGTTGAAAGGTGCATGTGAGCACTGAGCCTTTCAAAATCTTTATTTTAGAAAATATTTTTATCAGGTCCAGATTAAGATACATTGGTTGGGTATGATGAAATTTGCCTAATCAATCCTTGTTGCTTATATTTTCTGTAAACATTTGGCTATCAGGGATCATGGTTAACACTACACTTAAAAAGCATTCTGCAAGGTTTTCCCTCACTGGTTTAATTATTTTTTAATTTGTATTTTTATTCTCATTCATCTCTAAAACAATAGGCTACAACCTGGTCCTTCTATACATTTGAGTTGATTCCAGGTTTTTTTGCATTATTCTGATGTAAACAAGTGCTCCACTGATATAAAAAGACCATCTTTTATCCAAGGTGGCATAGCATTAGGTGCTAAATTTTATCAGGAGCGAGCTATCTTGGCAAATGGAACTTTTCTGGTGACAAAAAAATACTGTGCTGAAAAAGCCATTCTGCATATACTGAGTCAGATTCCAGCCATGTGAAAATCAAAGATCAGGAAATGTAGGTTAGAGACACTTTTGCTACCATCATTATATCATGTGCAAAGCATTTGTCAGCTACATCTCACCCAGTGACTGGGGTTTATGTGAACCTAAAATTTGCTGTGAATATTATCGGTCATATTTCCATTCAAGAATATTGTTCAGAATAAAACATTAATTGAGACAATACATTAGAAACAAAACTAACTTTGTGTCTTTTCTTTGCCTCTGATATTGTATTCTAATGGGCCACTCCAAGAAAAAAAATCTAAAAATCAATCATTTTTTTAGTGTGACTCTTCAAATGCATTTTGAAGTCGCATGTGCTTTTCCCATGAATTTTAAAATGACAACTTTAAATCAGTTCTAACTTTCTCCCAAAACCTTGGCTTGAAGTAGTTAAAGGTCTCTAGATGCATTGGTGTTAGCTGCAACCCACTGTTACCTGAGTACCTTGCATAAAAGTATAGGCTCTCTGTCTTGGACTATAATGCCTTTAATTCATGTTAGCGTGGATATCATGCCCATGCCTGCCAGCTGAGCTGCTCCAGACACATGGCTAGCTCTGTGCTAAGCTAGACACAGGCAATATGAGCATGTGTAAAACAATACCGTGTAATTTTGTGCACTGGAGAGTCAGGCCCAGTAACATATCCAAGAGAAAACTATTTTTCTCTCTTAAAAAGACAAACATGTGATCTTCAAACATATTAAATAACCCTTGGCTGGTTGAACTTGAAGAAATAATAAGGTGCTGTTAGACACAGAATACAGTGCTGGAATGAATTTCAACAGCAGTGGGCCGACACAAAAGTTGCTGCCTCAGTGCTGTAAGAAAAATAGTTAAAAGCCCCATGTGAAAGCCCAACTTGACTTCAGATCTTTATATTAACACCCTCATGTTCATTGGAGGCCTTCTAAGCAACCATTATTACTTAAAGAGGTTATAATTATATATGGAAGTAGGGCAGAGCTGTTGTGCACTACATACTGCGTTAAAAGCTTATTATGGTTTTTCAATGTATTGATTACAGCCTCAACCTTGCAATCTGCCTGCTCTCATGGTGTGGCTCATTCCATAACTGAAATTCATGAGGAAGCAAGGTCAGGGTTATCTATGAAAATAATACCAGTTATATAATGGAATAATATTTTTTCTTAAATCTAGAGCAAATTATTTAAATATCTAGATGGAAACCACACCCATGTTTTACAAAATTTCAGGTACACATAAGATTAACTCATCTTTAAAAGTATAATTCAGCATAGATAACATTTTTTTTTTGACATAATCATAATTTCTATTATGGTGCTCAAGTCAAACTTAGGTTTTCAGTTTCTATTCTTTGAAACTTTATAGAATAAAAATGGTCTGAAATACTTAGGCATTATAGAACATCCTAGCATTTTAATGGTCTTTTGACGCAGTTTCACCTTAACACTTTGCTCTGGAGACCATTCTTAATTCAGTGTGCAAGAGTTCTCTCCTTAACGTGCATCCACTCATATCACCATGGCCAGCACAACTACGAATAGAAGAAATTGATCCTTTGCTGAAAGCAGAACTGTTCATGAGGGCTTTCATATTTTAAAGTCAATTACAGAAAAATCCCATGACAGGAAATTGAAAGACTTCAAAATCTGTCTTGATGAACTGTCAGGTTGGAAAGGTCTTTATTTGCATTTTTCAAACTTTAAGCACTTGAGGTTCAAGTCTCATTATCCCAATATATTCTCTTCATAGAAGTGAAAGAACCTTTGTGCAGATGAGTACAGAAAATAGGCAGCACTTTCTAAAAGGATTGCCTAAAAGGTGAAAAGGTGGAAGCCCTGAAATGAATAGAAATATAGTATTAAATAACCATATCAACTCTGGATTTGCAAATCATCAATATTCACACATCCAAGCAAAGCTAGAAAAACCATATTCCTTTGGCCTAAGAAACCTATCTCATGTCTGTAGGAGCTGCTCCCATCTCTTCCAAGGAGGCTCCAGGGTTTCTGGTCTGCGGTGACTATGCCTGAATCGTTTTCTTTAGCGGGAGGCAGGAAGTTTTACCTCCTCCACAGACTAAGGCAGAAGTATCTTTCAGGCAGCAGTAGAGAAAAGAAGCAGGTGAGGTTATTTCATGAGAAGCCCTCATTTAAGACATAGTACAGAAGGGATCCAGCCTGGTGAAGCTGTTTCTGAACTAGCTTGTTAAAGCAGTTAAAGAAACAAGGCAATGAGGCCGAGGAACAAACTGAGGAAGAGCAAAGAGACAATGCTTTTTTTCCTAGTCACCTAATCTCTATATATGAGAAGTACAGTGGAGTTTCAGCAGTAGGCTGAAGCAAGCAATCCCCATATCGTGGATCAGCTTGTGGATGGCAGCCTTCCATCAGCTGGAAATTGTTATGGAAGGAATGACCTATATTGCACAGATTATTACTGGATAGTTCCCAGATGAGTTAACACAGCAGTTGTGACCTAATTAAATTCCATCCCTGACGTTCTGCTTTTCTATTTGCATATACATGACAACGACAACATAATATTGTAATACTTAAAGTAAATGGTAACATGCAGCGCAAGGAAGAAAGGAGCAATTCCAGCGGCAAACCAGCATAAGAGAGTAAAGGAGACATGTTATCCACATTTGAGTCACAGACCTTGTAAATGCAAACACTGACTGTGAAGGTCTTAGGAAACAATCTAACCAAACAGCTCAGGTAGACAATATGATGAAAGAAAAGTCCTGCTGAACATAATCAGAAGCTGATGCACAAGGGAGAGGCACTGGAGCTAATCACACATACACACACGCACACAAGCGTTTGACTTCAGCTGCAACAGCTCAAGAGGAATATCTTGAATTTTTGAGGGCTACTCAGTGAAACCACCTGCTGAACATAAACTGGAAGCCAAACAAAATGTGACACATTGAAAGACTTTAATTAATGTATTATTTTCCCACTAATTTTACTAGCTACATGGTTCTTCTATTATTTTCTCTTTTTTTAATCCTCAGTCTAATGCCATAGCATTAGTTTTGGGTTGATCAGATCCAAGTTATTTTAACTATTGTGATCAGGGTGTTAGCTGTATTTTTATCCATGCTATTTAGCTGTGTAACTGTAGTTGCACCTTAAACTAATGTCCTTTATCTTTTACTGTAAGATCTAAGAATAAACCCTCTACATGAACTTTATAATAAGTCTCATAAAAAATTGGTTTACATGGCAGAATATTACATCTCTGAAATGCACCCCAGTCTGTAAGGAGTTGCATTAACATTTGCACATACTAGCACTGAATGCCATTAAATGCCAACTAATTTCAAGCTAATAAAATAAAATTATTTTTCAAAGCAAGTAGGCCAAAATCTTTTCTTTTAAAGATAATGCTCTTACAGGCAAAAATCAATCATCCAAATGGTTAAGGACTTGTGTCATTTGGCAAATATTTTCAGAAAAGGACAAGGACTTCATCTTCCAGGATAAGACCAATTAGCCATATTTTAGAAGAGACTTTCTGACATAACTAAACTGCTGGGTAAGTTTCCATTACTGCATATCTATGGTCCTGATATTTTGTCAGAGACAGGATACTAAACTAGAATGATCCAAACTGTTTAACAGTCTGTAAGCTTCTTCTATACACATTTCCTCTGCTCAGCAAGTATTTACTTTTTGCTGATCCAACTAATGTATACCTAGGGTCTGAAATGTATTACCCTTAGTGATTCCAGCCTACATGCTGGGAGCCACACAGCGAGAAACAGACATAACAGTGAAGCAACCAACAATAGATGAATGGCCAAAGAGTAGTGAAAGACAGAGTCCAATAGCATATTCTTGCCTTTCAGTTAAAAGTTTCCTTCTGATTTTTTCTTGATTTTTGTGGGTTTTTTTTTTTTTTTTTTTGGGGGGGGGGGGGGGGGGTTTTGGGTGGGTTTTTTTTTTTTTTTTTTAACTACATACCTCTTCCATTCTAAGCTTTTCACCAGTTTATTTCTATCATTAACTCAATTTTCTCTTTAACTTTACAGTTCACTTTTGGAAACAATCCAAAACATTGTGTGGAGGGTAGTGAGGTGGGAGGAACATTTAATGTTTTAAAGGATTACCAGACTTAGGTGCTACGTTTCGAGGTGTTGCTTTTCAGCAGTGCCATTGTACCATACTGTCTGCTATTTCTCTAAATGTCATCAACTTGTCAGCTCATAAGCAGGTGTAAACCTTTCTTCCTCCCCAAGTTCTCATGTTTAGTGATGTCAATGGAAGTCTGCAAAGAGTGTTGTGTCAAGAATACTGGGCAGGCAATTTAAAGATAAACATTTCTCTTCAAAATTAATGTCATTTTGTTGCTACAGCAAAAGAAAGCAACAACACATTTCTAACTGGATTATTAAGTCCTGAAAACAGAAGAGGTGCCTGGGAGGCTGCACTCAGAAAGCACTTAAAAGCCCAAAAATCACTGGAATGTGCAAGTAATGGAAGCAAATTATAAAATAAACCAAATAAAAATATCCAGACATGGAGAGATGAGCATTTTATACCAAGCCACACACATCCTAAATTCCCCAGTTGATACTTACGTCAAAAGGCAAAAAGTCCTCTGTTTGACTTTTTATAAAACAAATACATATTCTCATCATGCACTGAGATTTACTAAAGAAAAAATGAAATTCTAGGATTTTTTTAAAGTCAGTAATGTACAGAAAGCCAGGACAGCAAGTGGAATTTCTGTCCTTCCAGGTCTTGTTAGGCATCAACAGGAAAAACAGGTGAATGGTTTTAAATCACCAGTGTGTGGGACTGTTGACTTATCATTTTTAAGCAGGGTTATACTATGCGAAATACTTAAAAAAAAAAAAAAAAAAAAAAGGAAAAATATCTTTAGCATTCTTTAACATTTCTAGCACACATTATCTCTTACAGGAATGGAATATAAGTTAATTATATGAAATATGAGTAACTGAACAACTTTCAGTGCTGCTGAACTGAATTTAGAATCAAATGCTTCATTGTTAGACTGAGAGATAGCAGGAAAAATTGAAGATCATCTGACTGTGTCTTGGATATAAAAAATTCAACTATTTTTAATTAAATTTCTGAATAATTCCCAAGGTGTTATTCCAAGAAGACACAAATGTTTGCAGATAAAGGGGAAGGAAAATAAGGAAAATATAATCTTAACTATTTCAATGAAGAGAGATCAGTGTTACAAGTCTGGATTTATTTGCTTTTTAAAAAGACATGAATCTGGAAGCCTTCTAAGGAGATGACAATTTAATACTGGGTGAGGTATTATAAGAAAAAGTAGTAAAGTTACATGCTATTCCTCTAGAGCTATTCAGCTGTTCAGGCAGCAAGGCAGAGAATTAAGAGCTGCAACTTCACTGAATACTGTTTCTAGTAACTTCAGTCAAGTTGTTTGGCTATTAGGTTCTTCAGAAATGAAGTGCAAGAAGTGGAGTAACTATCTCATTTCTGATTATAAGTCTGCAAAATGGTATTCCTGCTGTTGCTATTGCCTTTCATCCTAGCATGGCAAATGGGGTAACACTTGTCATAATTTTTGGACAATAATTTTGTTATAATCTTGGTTCCTATTTGCTGTGGCTACTATGATAAAAGTCTATTTCATTCTGAAATTGTATTAAGCATACCTGGAAATAATAATACTTCAATTTTTTTCTTGCTGTTTAAGTAAAAATAACATCTGAAAAGATGAAAAATATTTAACACTAAGTAAATGAAAATACAGCAAACAGAGAGCATATGTGTAATACAAATTTTGGGACAGTCTTGGGACATTATTTTAAAATTAAAAATAAAAACAGAAGAATAAATAAAAGGGCACTGAACTGGGGACTCCTAAACTACAGAAGCATCTCTTTCTCCTCCTTTCTCTTTTCTGTTTTACTTCTTTCACCTCCCCCCAAACGAGTGATTTTTTTGCTTTAACTTGACAAGTATTTCACAGTTTCTCAAGCATTTAGCAATGAGGATCTAATTGGAAAGTGCCAGGTTCTTTCTTATTACACTTTATCAATATTGTTAAGGGAATGATGTAATTGTTTGGGGTTTGGTGAAGACATTCCATGTCACTTCAGTGTTAATACCAGGCTGGAGCCTTCCTTGTCTGCCTCCGTAAGCTAGATAAACATAGACCTGTGTGCTTTCTTCTCATCTCAGGATACTTACTCAGAGAGATCTTGGAACATATGCCTATTGCGAGCTAAACATTTCACTTTTCATTTTTATCCATGTGCCAGAAATCCATTCCTAGGATAAACACTTTACATACTGACACTCTTAAAGTCACTAAACACGATAAATAAAGAGAGAATACATCATTTCAAAACTGATTAAACATTTTCTCACTTGTGACAAATGAACAGCTAAACATTGTATGGAGTCCCTGGAGCAGACATTCCATTTTCTTTGTCTTCATTTTGTGTGTAAGATTAACTTTCCATTTCAGCTCATCTATTGCACAACTGAGCTTTTTAAAAATACACATTGCTGCATTTTCCCCAAATAATTTTTCATTTCAGAAACATTTTTTGTTATTGCTACAAGAACTTTTCTTTTGGACTTTTGTATTTTAATAGAGACAAACTAACAAAGAAAATAATAATACTAATAAAAAACCCATAGTTTTTAATGAAAGCTAAAGAAATGCTCCCATGCAGTGGACCTGAACTTATACATGGGTTGAAGTCATCCACTTCAACAAGGAAAATCCAAGCACATTAATCACATTAACTCTGCTCCATCTAATCCATCACTTTTCCTTGCACTACTTGCTTGTCTCGTCATCCTATGCACTGCTGTCTACCTATGATTAGTCAAATGCAACTAATCTTTTATTTAGCTTCTTAAGCTCCTATCATCTTTTTCATCAACTCCTGCCAAAAAGGACCCCAAGCATTTTATTTTCAAGCTAAATTAAAAATCTGACTGAAATAATCGCACATAATACTAAAACTGTATATGAAGTTGTCTTCAGTGTTCTAACAAAAAACACTAATCTGATCAAGAATTTCAGTGGGAAGGTGGAAGGAAGAAAGAAAATATCCTTGCTAGATATCCAGAAAAAGGAGAAGCAATGAAGCAGAATTTTCTTCTTTGACAAATTGTGGAAAAGGAGCTGGGAGAAGAAAGAATTAGGGATTAAAGTTATAAGAAGCAGACCAAGCTGAACAAGAATCCCCAGAGCAGTTTGCTTTCTTCTCCCATCAGGCTAATAAAACCAATATAAAGGTTTTGATATGATGGTTCCAGTCTTGTCAGGGAAAAAGATTAGAAGGGAAAGTGAATTAGATACCAAAAGACAGTGGTAAGTCACAAGATTTCTGAACAGATTCAAGATTCCACTGTCATTAGATTTCTGTCACCTTTGGATTTGTAGTCAAATCCACTTTTGACAGGACAAATATTTTCTTGAAAAGAGCAATTAGAGATCACAACAATCTCCTAACAATGCCAACTTCTCTCTAAGTTTTATTGTGAAGGAAAATTTTAAAGATAAGAATTATGTAACAGAGCAGCTAAACAAACCTAAGAAATGTCAGGAATGCCTTTCATATATTTGAGCAAGAGGTGTGATACTAAGTCAAAGCAATACCCTAATATTATCTCAGCTTTTTAGAGCATCGTGCTAACAGCACCAAGGTTGTGGGTTTGATCCCTCTAAGGGCCATTCATTTAGGAATTGGACTTGGTGATCCTTGCAAGTCCTTTCCAACTCAGAATATTCTGTGGTTCTGTAATGAAACTTAAGGCAACACAGACCTGCTCAAAGCAGCTGTGTGTGATTCTTTTACACTCCCTTTCCACACCCCTAATGTGCCATTGAAGGACCTACCATCTCCTCACAAGTAAGAAGGGAGGTTCTTGTGGCACTCATTCCTCTTGGCTTCTCTTTCAGGTATTATCTTTAGTATATGTCCCAAGGGAATAGAGAAAAAAAATGTGACGTTGTACCAGGAAAGACATCAACCGCCCTGTGGCATTACTGCAGGTAGCAAATTTGGGTGTTGAGGCCATAGAATGGCTGACAAATCTAGTAAAAACTAGAGACTTTTATAGTGATATCTTTTAGAGGAATCTTATTGAGAGACTTCATAAGTCTGGGAATATATAATGGATAAATTCATTAGTAGCTATTAAGTGATAGTTGTAGCAAGTACAAAAAGAAAATGCTATTTTCAGTGAAAGAAAAACAAATACAGACTGTGAATTTCCCTAAATTTGGGCTATAAATGCTGTGCGCCATATTTTGATCTCTTTCTGGGACTGATGTAAAACTTTCCCACTTAAACACTGCTGCTAGAGAAGTCTCCAAAAAAATCAGAACAAACCACATATTGTGCAATGCAGTGAGGTTCCCAGTTTTGAAAACTGTCTCAACTGCACACATCCATAATGAAATTTAATGAGGTATTTTGCTTTTTGCTACAAAAAAAGTATTTGAAGATCTACTAGCAATTCTACAAAGGAAGTCACATTTAATTATACATCTCATTTGTTTATTAAAAAAAGATTTTAATTTATTTTTAAATAAAATGGACATTTTATAAGCACAGGAAATGGTACCTAACAAATAATACTTTTTTGGGAAATGAGAAATACCTCTCAAATCACCATGGTACTGGTGTAGTATGAACAGTGTTCTCTCAGTCCAAATGGTACACTCTAAATTTATTTTTACCTATGGTTAATGCATTTTCTGAAAGACAGGAGTAATGTACAATAATTCTTTAAAGAATTTCAATCTTTCTTCATTGTGAAATTAAAATTGACAATAACTAAATGTCACTTTTCTTTCTGAGTGCATTTCTATACCACTCAAAAACACAGTAATACTGGCTACCAATACATCAACTGCTAACACCCCCATATTTTTCAAACAAAGGCCTTACTACATTGCTCTTTCTTACCTTTTATGTGCTTCTGTCAGTGACTTCTCTTCATTTTCTTGGTCTATTTTGGCTGTAAAAAGACAATCAAATAATTAGTAACAAGGTGAAAGATAGAGATGTTCCAGGATAATTTCAATTTTCCATATGTCATGTGTAAAATATATAGAAACCACCTGAGGATACACTCATGTAGATGAATTCCGAGAAAAAAAACAAGCAACTAACCCCCCCATTCAACAAACAATCACACAAACAAAACTACACAAATTTTGATAACTCTATTAAAAAGAAATCCAAAACCACTGCCACAAAAAGAAACCAATCCAAAACTCAAAGCCTTGAAAATGAAAAAAAAAATCTTCCAGTAATCTAAACAACCAAGTCATGAAATGATGTAAAACCAGATCTTAAATAATGATTCCAAAAACTCAAATAATATGGGAACTTGTCTATCGAGAGGAGGAAAAGCTGAGCAAAGAGCAGGAAGGATTCCACCTTACAGCTTTTCTACAAGTTGCATGGCAATTACGAATGAAAACTCTTCCCTCTCCCTGTACACAGATCCATCAGTGAAGTACTAGAGCTGTAGCAGGCCTGTATTGAAAACATGGCTAGTTTTATATGAAGGATATTAGCATCTGGTGATCATGTGAAGGAAATTAATATTTTAATTGTATTATTGTATCTATATAATTAATATTTTAATTGTATTAATAATAAAATAAGAAACTGTCCTTCCCAAACACTGGTGAAAAAATTCTCTATTTGCCACATGTTCTTTCATAATTTTTTTGCACACATTTCACTTAACTTAGATGACTGAAAGAACACTTAAAAAATCTGCAAAAATGTGCTCGATAACTTAGGCATCACCAATGTGCAAAGCAACTGTCCAACTGCTCTGAGCATTAGCTTAGGTGAAATTTTATACTTATGCAGTCATTCAGGTAATACAACTAAAATCTCATTTAAAGTCTGCATGCTTAAACAAAAGCTCTTTTAATTTGGTACTTGATTATTTTTTCAGTCTGGAGACTTCTGAACTTTTAACTTGCAAGGAGAATTATAGGATTCCCCAGAGTCAGAAAGTTTTGAAACATGAAAAGGCTCTGAACTGTCCTGGTAACAAATGTCAATGCTATAAAATTCATATAGAAATCTAAAAAAGAAGAAACCTTTCAGCTATTTTTATTCCACTTTCCCAACATAGCTCTACAATATTAATTCATTAAAATTATTTTTCCGCATCATAGATACTCTGACTTAGAAAAATTTTAAATTTGTTGAAAAAAAGCAAAGCAATGGCATAATTAAGATACAAAGATAATCACTGTTTTTCTGTTAAAATGTTTCAATCAACAGTAATTTACAAACATACATTCAAATAGGCATGTGAAATCTGTAGCAAAGACATACAAATGGAATTGTCTTATACTTTCCCCAGTCACAACAATGATCAGAGCTTTGTCTAGTGCTGCAAATGCTTTTTATTAGTAGCAATGTAGTCTTCTGAGCAGTAACACTGCTGACTAGTGCCCAGATATTTGCAGTGGGTAATGTATTTAGTAATCATTACTTAAAGACTTGGGCTCCACCATTGTTATCCTGAAAGTGAAAAAAAAAAAATCCCAGCAAACCACAGAAAACTTGAGAGAGAGCTGGGTAAATGTTCTCAAGGAAATTGAAGAGCACGTGAATCCTGAATGATTACAGGTTTCAATACCAACTTGAATCTTGGCCCAGATTCTTCAGAAGGTTTGTGAGGGCTCACAACTCTTCTGAGTGAAGTTGAGCCCAGTGCTGAGTGAATTTGGGCTGACTTAGAGTTTTTCTTGAAAGCCTTGCATTGCTTTGGATAAGAAACCAGGTGAAATGTGGCAGCTTTTACAGAATTTCATTAGTACTTTTCTTTTTTTCCCTACTTTAATCCTGAAAATCAAGGCATGACCAGTAAAAACATATAGTTCAAAAGAGAAGCTGCGCACAAGCTCTCTGGATGAAACGAGATCAAACACCTCATTCTGCATTAACACAATCACTAAGTATCTGTGGATACACCTCTTAAAATAAATAATTCTATTACTGCAAAATGGAATTTGGACTTCTTTCACTTAAACAATGCTTAGAAATAGAGGCTACCATATTCCATCCTACAACAGTATTGTATACTATTACACGTGTCGTATTTTTAGGACATAAATATTTTTATCATTTCCAAGACTGATGGAATGGAATATCATTAGAGTTGCCTTGTTTTAGGTCCTTTCTTCTTTATTTCAAATTTTCTGCACATGTTTACAAACAATTATTTACCCACTAGTAATGCAGCAAATATTCCACAATTTATTTTTTGAAAGAGTATAAGCATATTATCCTAAGCTTATCAAAGCATGTCAGAATATCCCCATTTGGGCACAAGCCTCCTTTCAATTCAAAAAATAAAGTTATTGTGATCCAGAGAAGAAGAAAAAAAACAAAGCATAACAAAACCAAGTTATTTTTGGTATCTATACTTTCAGTAAATTAGAAGAGAATTAGTATTACACAGTGAAAAGAAACTGTAGAACCCTGAATGGCAGAGATGCATGTAATAAAGAATTCTCTGAAGAAATTCCTTGTAGTTTGCTCCAAATGTGATGACATTTTTAAACCTTCCTCATTGTACCAAAAAGGTATTATGCAGGTGAAAATTTAATTTGCAACCCTTTTGCATTATAGTTTTTCTAGACAGAAAAAGTTAAAGATATTATGAAAACAATTCTTCTTCCACAAGACAACAGGTGGCACCAGTGAAAGGGAAAACATGGTATATGCACTCTGATCTGTCCCTGTCCAAAGAAAATAACCAGATGACTGCTTTTACACTAGACATAGTAAACATCCAAGAGCTGTGGAAAATGGCTAGCTGAAGACATGCAGTGAAATTTCATTGGTAAGGGAAGAAAAGCTCCTATTATCAAAACAACATAATTTTTACTATCACCTGGATACAACGGAATAAGTATCAGATGTTGAAGCAGCTGGAGATGGCTGTAACTTGTGGAATGGGAATAGTATCACCTGATATTAGTGGTTATATGCACTTTGCTCTGTACTCATCACTACTCCATTGGTAAACTACTTCCAATTGCGTTTTCCTCTCTGAGTAGGGGCAGGAAAAATTTAGTTATGATGGATCAACTTGAATTGTCCTAGAATGCATTATACTTCATCACTTCACTCAGTATTATGCATCTATATTGTCACTTCCTCCTCCAAAGCAGTTCATCACAGGTGTAAAAAGAGTGCATGAAAGGCACTGGTTTGGCTTCTTCATTCTTGGCATATACCCATTAAGTGCCAAATGCCAGCTAAAAGTTGCCCACCTTGGAGGAACATTCAGGGGAGAAAAGTGCACTTCCCTGTTACAAAGACAACACCTATAGCAGGTGAAATGAAAAAAAAAAATTAGCATCTATACCCAGTCCACAGTGATCATGACATAGTGATCATCAACGGCCAACACAGAAAAATTAGATAAATCCTGGGATACCATAGCAGTTGACCATATCTGAGCACTCTCTTCTGCCTCTACAATTACCCTCTATCTTCTAGAAATAAGACTATTTCAAAAATATTATTATTTGATTTTGTTTGAAAAACATTAAAGAAATCTTATAGTCATGCAGTATCCATATCTGCTTTAATATATATTTGAAATCCATCAGCTAATATAGCAGTGACTGCTTGCAGGTTTTCTGATAGATGGAGGAATTTCTGCTTTTGGGTTCGTATTCTTCCCAAATATTATATTGGCTCATCATCTTTTCTAACACTCCCAGCTAAGAACTTGATTCTTGACACTAATTGCTGAAGTACATCCAAAGAAACTGTTCCAAATCTATCAAAGACTATATAATACCAGGAAATACTAACCCCTCTATTTTGTGTAATGCATTGGTAAGCAAAAGTAGCAGATTTATATGTTGGCCTTCACACACTGTCTATATTGTAGGGCTTTTCATGCAGCTTTCATAATCCTGAAGGCATATATGTTCTGAAAAATCTACTACAAATAATATAGTGGAAAAATAACCTTAGGTCATATTGAAAAACATGGCCATCCCAAAACTCACAGCATCTTAGAGTCAAAGTGACCTCTAACAGAGTGAAGCTACCTTATCAATGGTTTACAACATGTACTGATTTAGTTATAATTTCCCTTTTCAGACTGAAAGCATCTTTAATGCCTTCTTGTTGGATGACATTCCACTGTTTGCCTGCTTTTTCCATTAAGATACCTTCAGATTATTTAAAGTTGGTCTCCTTTTAGAGCAAGGTCTATACTTACTAAACACTTTATATATTTGGTCCAAATTCAAGTACATTCCTTCCTCCCTACGTCATTGCTTACCAAGTGTGAGGACTGTACTATATCCAAGGCTCTTATATAAATTCTTTTAACTACAGGACATATGTATCTCTTCAAAAATTACTTGCATCAGATGTCCTAATTTCTATTCTATTACTTTTTTTTTTAAAATTTGCTTAAATTTACTGCTTGGTGTTTTATAATTGGGGCATAAAACTTCATTTCATGCAGTTCAAAATGAGCTTTCAAACAAGATCTCACAAATGAAGTCTAATTAACTGAATTCTCAAATCTTCTGTCCTTATCAGCACATACCCACATTCCAGAATGATACATGCCATTGTTTTTTGTGTGTTTGCTCTTCCAATTCTTTTTTTTAATTAGAGTCCTGCAAATCTTGCATATAAGCATCTACAAAAGCACATAAATGAATAATTATACTAAAGTGACCTATGCATTTATGAAAATCTGATGTATCTCACCAAACAGAATATGAGAAATAGACACAGGCATTTTAGAAAATGCTGGTCTTCAGAAGAATTGTAAAATTCACTTCTCTATAAATAGTATTTTGTTTTCAAGAAGCCTAGAAGATGAAATTAAATTAAAAGGGGTTCAAAGGCAAGGATATAAACCATTGATTGACCACAAATTGTCCCCTCTGACCTCAGTGGATCATTTTGGATGTTATACTAAGTTCTCTGCAAAAATCAAGACTGTGCCAAGCATCCTCTCATTTTCAGTCCAAAAATCTTTCTCTGCTAGTTTCTTCCAAATTTAACCACTACACCTTGTGCACTAAATCTGATTTTTTAAAAAGGCTAATAACATGAATATATCTATTTTCTATACGTACAGACCTTTTTTTTTTTTTTTGTGTGTGTGGACAGATATCACAAATAACATCTGCTGTCTCTATTATTAGTTGTTGCAATTTCTTGTTTGGAAGTGTGATATTTCACTCTATCATCTCTTGCACAGGATTAAAAAGAATCTAAAACTAAATACTTTGACTTATAACTAACTGGAAACTCAAGACATACAACAACTGTTTTAGGATTATTGTGCTTCAATGTTATATACATATTATTAAAAAGCAGGAAAATTTATAGAAATCCTTCTTACTGAAAAAAACCCCAAATAAATGAGAAAACTTACTAATAGAGAAATAATATTTGTACAAAATTTGTACTAATATTTGTACAAACCCTTGTTGGAGATATACCAGGATCTTTAAAGAGGACATATTTTCTTCCACACTGGTGATAAGTGAATAGTAGCTGGGGCTTTGAAAATATACCAAATACTTCCGCTGGCAGAGGCCCAATTTGAAAAAAGGTCCCAACAAAACTAAATTAAGAACAAAACTGAGGTAAAATGACCTTTTTTCTCAAAAAGTGCATGGAACCCCAGGCAGTTCACCTGTCACTTCTGACCCATCTTCATTAAGGCCTGAGGACCTGAGGTGCCTGACAGAGGCCATGAGGTACCTCTCCTGTAGGTATCTTAAGCATGACCAGGACAGAAGGAAAATGGATATAGAGAAAATTCTGGGTGAACTACCAGCACAAGCAAGAGCACGCAGTTACTCTGTCACTATCAGGGTCTAAGGTCCAAATTTACAAGAGTTCTGTCAGTGCTTCTGAGAAAATTCCCCTATTCTCCTTGGTAGTACATATGCTTTTATGTACCCTCAGGAAACACCAAAATAACACTTAATTTTTTTTTTTTTTTGGCAGTTAGCATACTATTCAAGACTGTGTTCTGAAAAACCTTGAAACACCAAAGCAGAATAGCAAGTACACCAGAATCAACAGAAAGATCTTGAGAAAAGTTTCTTTTTTCCCCTCCCCCTCTACCCCTACTCCCTTTTAGACTTTTGAATTTGTTTTGACACAATTTTTTTATTTTGTTGGTGTTTGTTCTCCTTGCATGTTTTATTTAGTGTGGTTGGGCATGAGTAGCACTAGGAAGAACTAAGCCATTTTGGATGGACACTATCAAAAAGGAAGTGGGTTTTGGGGAAGACTGAGAAGTTAGACAATCATTAATTTTTAAATAATGACAGGGGCTTGTGCTTAGTGGCTTTGTGAAAAAAAAAGCATAAAACTCAAGCTGAGAATTGAGTATGAAGTATGGAAGGGATTTGATGAGAAAAATAGACTCAAAGCTAGCAGCTAATCGGAATTATCAATGTCCTCTATGTATAAATGTACTATATAAGCATAGTCACACAACAAGCTGACCTGTTGGTGCCTATTCAGAAAGTATTCCAAGTAGACCTTGCAAGTCTACTCAAACTGCCTTCAAACACCCTGACAGAGCTTTTTTTTCCACCAGAATTTGTTGTTGTTGGTTTGTGGTATGATCTTGACCCAGTGATTACTGTCTGTAGTCACCGTCTGGCCCCAATCCCTGCTGCAATTTAAGCTATTTCTGCTGAACCAGTTTCAAAGGGCTATGAGTAAGGAGATGCACGAAACTGCCATCCCTTCTGATCTCCTGATCTCTCTTAAGGGAATATCACATCTTCTCAGGTAATTGAATACAGGAATGCATCTGAGTAATCTCAGATGGAAGGCAACAAGAATCCTTTCATCTGCTTGTCTATGTCCTAAATATTTTTGCTTTTTTCCTCTCTTTTTATTTAAAGTGTTAACTAGTATTTGTTTATAATTAGCTATGAATGTGCTTTCCAGTAACTTTCAAGTAGAGCCAGTTGTTATTTTCTTTTTTTTTTTTTTCAACAGATACAAAGCCTTTTCAATGACTCATTAGAGCTATGTTGCTATAGTTTTGAGAATTCACATTTACACCGAAAAAAGATCCAAGCCATTTGGATGGCTGATTATTGGGTAAATTCATGCTAAGAAAGCTTTACAAGAGAGTAAAGCAGGATTTCTTCCACGAATCTTATCAAGAGTCTTACATCCTTCTCTATTTCCTATGACAAATCCATAAAAGGTGGTAAGCATGAAGAATACCTGTTCCCCTTGCCTCATTTTCTGAGATTTTTATGCATACTGAGATGTTTATGCATACAGGTAAGAGAATATTTAAATAGAACACTTAAATTTAAACATTCAGACCCAAATTTCTTTAAGATAACTTGGGATAGAGCATCCAGTATGCTGAAGATTTTCCTAATGGTGTTGTTTACTTTTTTTTTTCAAAACCTATAATCAGGTAAATACATAAATATTTATATTGATTCCAGCCAATTATACTTCCTTAGGAGGTTATTCACAAAACAGGAATACAAATGATGTGCTACCTCCATAGATTGTGAGCAAGATTTTTAGAAGCACACCTTAAAACTTCATTGAATATACAAGGAGAGAAACCTGAACTTCCTTAAAAGTAAAAAAAAAAATAAATTAAACTTTATACTCTATAAACAAGATTTACTTTTGACTCAGTATTCATCAGCAAGTGGTCCAGCCACACTACCAAAGTCGCAGAAGGCAAAGGCAAGGACTGAAAGAATGAAGAAGGAGAAGACTGGGTTTGAGACTAAGGAACCTGAAGGTACACAAGTTCATGGGACCTGATGAGATTCATCCATGTCAGAGGAAGGGTTAAGCCCCTATCTATCCTATTTGAGAAATTGTGGCTGTCTGGTAAAGTTGCCAGTGACTGGAAAAGTGGAAAAGCAACCCTCCATTTTAAAAAGGAAATAAGGAAGATCTGGGGAACTACAGCCCATTCAGTCTCACGTCAGTGATGGGCAAGGTCATGGAGTAGATTATCCTGAAAACTCTCCTAAGGCAAATGGAAAATAAGGAAGTTATTTGTGACAGCTAGTATAGCTTCATTAAAGTCCAAAGACTGACTGACAAATTTGGTGGCTTTCTATGATGGGGTTCCAGTGTTGGTGGATGAGGGAAGAATACTGATTTCACCTGCCTGGAATCATACAAAGCATTTGACACTGTCCCACATGACATCATTGTCTCTAAACTGAAGAGACATAGGCTTGACAGATGGGACGCTGAGTGGATAAAAAAACTGGCTGATGTTTGCACTCAGAGACTTGTGGTTAACAGCTCAGTGCCCAAGTAGAAAGTGGTGACATTAGTGGAATTACTCAGAGATTGGTTTTGGGACCAGCACTTTTTAACCGCTTTATCGGCGACATGGACAGTGAGATTGAGGGCACACTAGTCAAGTTTGCCAACAACAACATGTTGTGTGGTGCAGTCAACACCACAAAAGCTTTGTGGCATTGAGAAGGATGCCATCCAGAGGGACCACTACAGGCTTGAGAGGTGGGCCTGTTTCAACCTCACGAAATTCAACAAGGCCAAGTGCAAGGTCCTGCACCTCAGTCAGATCAATCCTAAGTACAAACACAGGTTAGGCAGAGAATGGTTTGAGAACAGACTAGAGGAGTAAGACTTGGGGATGTTGGTCAATGAGAAACTCACCATGACTGAGCAACGCATGGTCACAGCCCCAAAAGCCAACCGTGTTGTAGGCTGCATCAAATGCAGTGTGGCCAGCAGGTCAAGGGAGGTGATTTTCTCCCTCTACTATGCTGTTGGGAGACCCCACTTGGGGTGCTATGTCCAGTTCTGGGGTCCTCAACCTAAGCAGCAACCTTTCAGAGCAAGAAAGTGATAAAAAGGCTGGAACACCTCTCCTACGAAGACAAGAGAAAAGAAGGCTTTGGGACTCTCTTGCAGTACCTAAAGGGGGCTTACAAGAGAGTTGGTGAGGAACTTTTACAGGGACATTTAGTGATAGCACAAGGGGAAATGGCTTAAAACTGAAAGAAGGTAGATTTACGCTAGATACAAGGAATAAATTCTTCACTGTGACGGCAGTGAGACATTGGAACAGGTTGCCCATAGAGTTTGTGGATGTCCCATCCCTGGAAGTGTTCAGGGCCAGGTTGAATGGGGCTCTGGACAGCCTGGTCTAGTGGAAGATATCCCTGTCCATGGTAGGGGGTCAGAACTAGATGATTTTTAAGGTCCCCTCCAATCCGGACCATTCTGTAATTTGTCAGCCTTTGAAGGATGACATCTCCTGACAGCTGAATTAAGGGAGAGAAAATTGGGACCCAAGTCCAACATTTAAAAAAACCCTGAAACATAACAACAACCAAAAAACCCCAGCAAATCACTCCATCATACTTAGTTATGTCTTTTTAGCAGCTACTCACTGTAATGTTGTCATGTCACATTCAAAGAAGTAAAATACAATGTATTTTGTGTGCAGCTCTGAGCTCTTCACTTCACTGGATGTTCCCTGCTACTGATCTTAAATCCTACGCTGCTTAAAAGTCTCAGTCAGGTCAGGACTAGGCAAGAAACAGATGTGAAGCTAGACAGCAGACCTATGACTAAATATATGTCTTCAGGTACAGTAAAGATCCAGCAAGAGAACTGCTCATCTGTGAGCCTGGACTTCACAGTGTTGAAGAACATGTGCCATTGTGATTAGGGCTCATGAAGGACCTAAGTGCCCTTAAGCTTTAATATCCTCTTATTTTTCATTCACCATCCACGGAACCATGTAATAATAAAAAAAATCTTATTTGATTATATTTTCACTGGAGAAGAGAAATAAAATGTGAATTTTCAGCCCTCCCCAACTATCCACAAGGTTTTCAGTATTTTTTTTTCAGAAGGCATTGATTTTTCATAGTGTTTTGACTTCGATTACTTGTATCATGCTATTGTGATACTCATGCATTGTTCTGTTCTCATGTGATGACAAAATACCTTTTTTAACTACCACACCTGTGCTGTCTGAAATCACTGTGATGCCTGTAAAAATGATTATATGAGATCCTGTACCACAGGCATAAAACAGCTGACAGCCCCAGTCTTAAAGTTTGGTCTTTCATGGACTTTGAAGCAAGGAAAGTCTAATTCAATGAAGCCTGTCTAGTGTTGCAAATGCAACATAATCCAAATTAGGATTATTATATAAAAATGCACACCAATGGAGGTGCTGACATCTGATGTAGGGACAAGTTTATATTATGCTGATGTTAAACTATTAACATTAGTTAATAGCATTAAGATGTCAGTGTGAGATTAAAAAAATACTTTCAGGACACAAAGAACAAGTATTAAAAGCCCCTTCAATAATTCAACAAAAAGAATACTAACAGAAAAACACTAACATTTATAAAATTAAACTGCTTAAGTTGAATTCCTGCATCTTATGTTCTAATGAGTTTATGTTGCTTGCCCTTTATATTCCTCCAACATTTTCTTCTTAAAGGAAAAAAAAATTTTTAGATATTAGTAATGAGGATATTTTGGTAATCATAATAATATTTAAAGTGACTGTCTCCACATAAATTATTAATATCCAACCTCTTAATGTTCCGTGCAATTTTTTTAAGAAAAACAAAAACACATTTATTCATATATCTTCCTAATCATGTTTCAGTCATATTTTCCTCAAATTATTTTTAGAAAAATTATGAACTACTGCTATGTTCTCCTTTATATTTATCAAATTATAAAAACAATATTTAAAGAAAATGGAATCTGCAAAATCAATCATTCTGGGTTAGAAAAGGCCAGAATTAAGATCACCCTAGCAGCACTCATTTTGCAATCATCTACAGTATTTCTGGAGCCAGGAACTTAACCCAGACATCCAAGATTCAGTCTGATGCTTTACTCTCATTCACAATCCATCATTTGATGATGCACAGCCTTTTGCTACTTGACCTAAAAGAACAAGTCATGACCGAATATCTGGTTGCAGCTACAGCGATAAATGGAACTCATTGTGATTTATACATTCCTTTACTAACAGTTTGGAAACTGGGTTCCTCAATGGTCTTCCAGGCAAAAGAAGGAGATAGTTACAGACAGCTCAACCAACAGGCCAATTTTGAGCATCTTTGTTCTGTAAGATCATGAGGATGTGACTAGAATTAAGGTCTGGAGAAGAGTCTATATTCTTGGGTCCAGCAGAACAAAACCTGGTGCTTGTATTCACTCACAATAGCAGAACTGCAGTTTTGCAAATCAAGACTAGAAGGAACCACAGACTGAATGGTTACCCTGTGGTCCAAAACTTAAAATCACACTGGAAGAATTCTAATTGCTTTTAAATGGACTAGCCAAACATCAGAAATTTTTGTTTTTACTTCTGCAAACAATGCTTGTACTTCTCCCATGGCATAATGCTTTTTCTAAGGTCTAAAACTAATTATATTGGCTTGGCTTCTTAATACGATGTAGGATGATTTGCTCAGATTCGAAGTCTGCAACATTTTCACCATTTATAGAATCTCACTGGAAAAGCTGTCATTTCAAAATACTGAATCTTCCCACTTCCCAAAAAGGAATTGCTATTCTGAGGGAGTGATGGTTGCTACCTCCTGCTGTAAGTTTCCTTCTTTATCAAGCTGACAAGAATGCACAGCCTAGACAGCACCTCAACAGCAGACACCCAGAGACTTCTTTTCACTGCCAAGTTAACCACAGTTAAAAACCTGGGGACTAGGAAACATTTGTGAGTCATACACACACAATTCTTTCAGTTTGAGCTGGCTAACCTGTCCAGTGGGGACAAGGCTAAAGGATTACAAACTGCTAATGAAATTCCTCTACAAACTGCATGAAAATTAGTACCCTCAGCATTTCCCCACTGTTTCATGTCAGACTCATTTTCACCAGGAAAAGAAGTGATTTCTGAAACTTTCTAAACTGGTGGATGTGATCTCTCATGTATTTGCATCCCTATCTACCCACACTACACACAGAACAATGGAAACAAGGTTCCTGAACAGCACTTTGCTTTCAATCTCTCTCATTCAAATTGGGATAACTTGTGAGGAATAACTCAAAGACAGAAAATGTGCCTATATGTGTTATACTGGGGACTTGCAAATTTCAAATTCCTACTGTTTGGTATGAATAAATTTTCATTGGAAAAGGACAATTGTTTTACTAAAGTTCACAGTTATATACTACTTATTGGAAATGCTTAGGAAAATGGTAATAAAAATCTAAATAAGAAAAAAAATTTGAAAAATTTTGTATTTTCTGACTACTTTTCTTCAATATCCTTTTTTGAAGCAGATTTTCCACTTTTTTTTTTATTTTTCCCTTTTTAAACCATATGGCTAAGGAGAAGTTCAGAAAAAAAATTGACATTTGTAAGAACAAGAGAAACAAATCATACATTTGATGATTGCAGTATGTGGACTCAAAAAGAGGACATGAAAAGAAAACAAGGAGGAGAAAACATGGAAGAAGAGAAAGGATTTTGTTGAAGGTTTTGAAGCACACAGACCCTCAAAAATACAGTAAATCATCCAATATCTACTAAGGCAATTTAGGAAGGAGAGCACAGGTAATTTAACTTTCTGCTAAGTATATTGATCACTTTAAGAATGATCATGAAGTCCCTCAAGAAAAGACTGGCATCCTGTCACTAATTTGCATACTTTAATGCACATGCTGGTTGTTTAGCCTACTGACTTGGATAGCAAGGCAAATACTGAACAGCCTTCATCATGCGTACCACTACCATTTCCATCTAAAAATTTCATTATTCTGAACATATTCTTGCCTCTTTCCCTTCTTTAGCTTTCAAATGAAACCATCTTTACAATTAAGCTAGTGATGTTCAACCTTGTTTTGTCTCTGATGAACCTAATAAAAGTGTTAACATTAAAAAACTATTTTTTATTAATACATCATTAGCAACAATCAGCTAGACTAGCTGCAGTAACATAACTCAAAGTTATCTAGCTGTGTGACAGTAACTATTCTTATAAAGCATAGCCTTTCTAACCCCTTGCCAAGGATATTTAATTTGGTATCCAAGTTTTCTTGCTTATGGGAAAACCATTTTCCATTTTAGCTGCTTGCAACATGTATAAGTGACTATGCTGTAAGTAACTAGCTCCTTTGAACTTTTGGGTCCCATTATGCACACAAGTTATCTACTCTGAAAAGGCATCACATAAACATGCCAAATAATTCAACCTTATGAAAAATGCTTTTCATCTGAATTATAAGTTAAAACTTTTTCTGACTTTAGAGAAACTGGAACTTGAAAAGATAAAAATGTAAAGCTTGATTTTTCTTTGCCCAGAGCATATGTTATATAAACAAAAATCTCCAAAAGGTGCCAAGAATTGTCCCTCTGTTTTTCTAAATGATCACGTGTGCAGTCTAGCTGAAAAGACTCATCGATTATGTCTACACAAACAACAAAAGCCCCTAGAAAAAATATCTAGATCAAAAGCCTGTCAAACACTGAACAGGAAAGAGAAATCCTGCTTTAAACATGGCCTCTTTCAAGTCGGAATTCAATCCCATGAAGTAAAAACAAAGGATTTCATAATGAAAGGTATTTAAATTACTTTATTTTTGGAACTTAACCAGGGATTCTTTCTTGCTATATGTTAGCCTTTGTCTTTCTTACATTAGGACAGAATTCTGCATAATAGGCCCTACGGTTTAAAAAGAAAATGTAGAAATGGTTTAGTCACACTTTACTGTGTTCACAATACACATTTCCAATTATTTTCATAAAAAATGAGACAGTGATATTTTTACTGACATTACAGGTTTCTCCTTTTGTTAACCATCCAACAATATACACTATTAATATGAGAACACAGCAAACCTCTTAATGGATGTGATGGATATCCTTTTTTCTTTTCTTTTTCCTCACTCTCCAAAAGTACAGACATGTAATCACAAAGGAAATTGCATATCCTTGCAAAACCATATCACTATACAGCATATATAAAATTATATTCTGGAAAGTATAGCCAGAAATCATAAAAGAGCATAAGTATAAAGTTAGATACTTTAGAAAATATGGTTTCTAAAAGAAAAAAACACAATTTTAACACATTTTACTGTCTGCTGAAACAGAATCATATAATCATGGAATGGTTTGGGTTGGAAGGGACCTTAAAGACCATCTAGTTCCAACCCCCCCCACCATAGTCAGGGACACCTTTCACTAGACCAGGTTGCTCAAAACTCCATCCAACCTGTCCTTAAACACATCCAGGGATAATCCCCATGTTTGATTTCCTACTCTGTTAATAAGGTTAAAATGACATGGTTCACAGTATGCCAACAGCGATTTCTTACAGACAAACTTGTGATTTGAATGTCCCCTATCTATACATAAAAACTACAATATAAACCTAATGCAAAACACTTGCTACATGTTCAGTCATACCACTACTGAAATATTTGTATGCCATATATATATATATAACCAGAATTCAGTTTAGAATTTGTTCATACCTACTAGTGCTGGAGACAACATCCTGTTTGCCAGGCTTGGCTAAGTACACACTTGTCTCAGAAAACACCAGTCCATATTTGATGATTAAAAATACTGGGTGTGCTCAAATTATTCCCTGTAATTGAGAGTCCTGTAGCATGCATCAGCACATGTGCAGCCTGGTTCAGTCTAACCCAAACCATTCTGTGATTCCATAGGTATCCCACTTAGAACATTTGGATAGATAGTCATCTTGGATACTCTAACCGGGAAGACATACAAGCATATCTGACAAGCCTCTCAAATACAAAGCACATATGGTAGCTCTAGATTAATGAATTGGTGAATCAGCACTAGAAACAGAATTCTCACATAAGGCCTGTTCAGGAGAAAACAGCTCCTCGATTATAAGAGGAAATTTTAAAGCAGAACGAGCAGCAAAATGTTAAAACTATGTTCGTGTACTCATCAGGGTATTTTAACCTGATACATTGAATTCTGACTTGTATTAAAAAGCAAACTGGTCAATGTAGAGTAGAATTTCAAGAGATGCTCTGACATACACGTGTGAAAACCTAAAATTATTCCTATTTCCTGTAATCTTGTCAAAGAAAGGTCTAGTAAACCATAGTCTATTCATTAAAAAAGTTTTTCTACTAATACTCAGGATGCCAGTTGATCCTGGATATTTGTAATATATTTTTTATTGCAGTGTTACTCATTAATCACATCCAAATATTTAATATGGATTTGCAGTACATCTGAAAAACCTTTAACTACTTTTGTTATGCTTATTTCATGTTTTTGGTGCATACAAAAGAATTATCTCATTGGAATGAAGTTAATGAAACAAATCCAGCTTCAATAATTTTTCAAGGAACAAAGGCTGTAAAATGTGTTTTCTACTGGAATGCTGAACTTAGAAGATCACACACTCAAGCCAATAGCATTTGTCTTTGCTGTCATGCAAAAGACAGTGAGTCACCTACAGTACAAGAGAATAACTTTGCAAATCCGTTAGAACTGTGTGGCATCGGATCAAACTAATCCATGTCTTTCTATGATGCCAAAATAAACAGTCCCTTCCCCACAACGTATAAACATTGTTCCCATAACTTTCCTTTGAAATGTCATGAAAAGGTTAAGTGACGTTTCATTATTTACCTTGACTAATGAATTGCTCCATGTTGTCTTTGAAGGGCTGTAGGTGCTCTTCTAGTGATAGCTGATAAACTTTTGCTGCTTCTGTCTCACATGCTGAAATTGGAGTAACAGATTAGTTTAGGATGACACATCATAGCATGGATCTGCATACTGTAATAAAAGACACTTTAATTCATATCCAGTGAAACCGCTGGAATATGTGCATCAAACACACTACAAGTACAAACACTACGATAATAGAGTCAGGAACAGTCATGTTCCCAGGAAAATATTTTTATATGCAGATAATTTGTGGCCAGTGTGTGAGTTTAAATAAGTGGTAGCAAAAATTAACAGAAGTATTCAATTGTTTTGAAGGAGAAAGACAAATTTAAGGAGCAGAACTGTATGGGAACAAAATTCAAAACTCAGATTCCAGGCTGTATTGATATACCTGCCCCCAGTAATAGTGCCTGAATCAAAACAAGGTTCAGATGCAAAACCTGCACCAAATAGTAGGAATTACCTTAATTTAGGAAATTAAGCCAGATGAGGACTTGATACTTGATAAAAGCACAGATGTGGTAAAGAGTTCTGCATTGGTCAAAAGTAATAGAGCAAAAGGTCTAAAGTGAAAGATTTTAGGAGTACTCATGGCTTGAACTCTGTGAGAGAACTTGAAGAAGAACAGCTTGCTTCTTATTGGACTGAAAATCAAGACAGAGAATCTGGAGCCTAAAACAGCTCTGACACAAAGATTACTTTTGGGTAAGGTGGCACCATTACACTTCCACCAACTATCCAAGCTAACTTAATTTGGGTTAAGTGAAGACCCAAGACTATTATTTCAGATGAATGTTAAACTCCAATTTCCACCATAAGGGAAATCTTTTTAGGCTGTGATAAGCTCCTATCATTCAACAAAAATGAATCCTGCTTCATTCTGTCTCAGAATTTCCAGTTCTAGGGCACACATTCCAAAACATGCATTTCTTTGCTTACCCTCCAGGTTTTCTAAGGAAAAAAGAATTTTTACTGTGTCTTTAAAGACAGGGAACTTGTTAAAGTTTTAAAAAATATTTTGAGATAGCAGAAAGCACTATCCTAATATTTAAAATGCACATATACTGAAAAGCAGACTGATTTAAATAACTGGTAACTCCACACAAGTGGAGTAAAACCAGGGTGATAATAACAATTAAATTTTAATTATTCTTTTTTTAAGCCTAGAGAAAAATAGAAATAATTGCAACCGACTTTTAAGGGAAAGATAACCATCAATATGTCTATTTAGGTAATCTACTTATGAAGCAATATAAAAAATTTAAAAAAAACTAACCCTCCATATAGTCATATAATACATAATTCTATAATAGAAAGCCTGTAGTTTTTAAACAAATATTAGTCAACACATGTGAAATAGAGGAAGTGATCCAAATGAGCATGGATTTTCTTACAACATATGATAGAAGAAGAAATGGAGGACCTACGCCCTATTATGCAAAGGGAGATGTTCTGATGGCAATATATAGAATTTGGATTATTCTTTTCTCTTATGCAGAAATAAGTGTCAGAACTGAAAGAGGTGATAAAACCTACCATAACATTTAATATCATCGAAATTCCATACCTTTTTCAAGAATATGGATTAAATACTTTTCAGAGCAGTACAGCATTATACTCTTGAATGGCTGCAGCTTAGTTGAACCCCTGATCTCTCAGCCAGTGGAAGAGAAGTATATTATGAACACTCATACCCACCAAAAATCTTAACCTGTACCCATTTCAACAAAATATGTAATATTGATTGTCAAAATAAAATGTCTCTTACTTAACTGTTCAGATACTGGAAACTCTCCCGTAGTTGATTTGTTTGTGCACATGTGTGTGGTGTGGGAAAGGGTGTGCATTTACTGATAGCTTTGTTTGTCCAGTTTTTGGTGGACTAATTTTTGTTCTTTTCTGCTCACAACCCGCCCTCTGTGAAAAGACTAAAATCAATGATGTTCAGAAGAACAACAGTTCAGGCCCATTTTTTACCTTTTTCCTGAATTGCAAACACTGTATAAATAATTTAAAATCAAAAAGAAATCACAGGGAAAACAGTCCCTTTCTCTTGCTGTAGAGAGAGTAAAATACTGTATGTTGAATCCAGACTTCAAAAATTAAAAAAATCCAGTCATTATTACCATATTAATAATTATTATGATGGTTAAAACAAATTAGTCCATCAGTTGTTTTCTTCATTAAAGAATTAATAGGCCTGTAAGCACTTCCTAAGTTTCTCAATTCTTCACATCACCAAGACTGGAATTGAAGTCTCCCTGCTCAACCTGTTGGATACAGCACTCACTTATTATTTTCCATAAGTTGTCACTAGAATATAAAGCCCCACTATTCATATGAGCCATTGTTATTCCTCATTGTAACTGAAGAAATTAGTGTTGATTTTGATGAAAGTAGTACAAAACACCAGTTCCCAGTATTTCTTCCCAAATGAAGAAGTAAGATAATGAGTAAATGCTTGCGTCAGAAGGGTATTTAATAACTTCTAAGCAACATGGAGAAAAAAATATAGGGGGAAGAAAAGGTATATGAGAATACAAACAGCTTTCTAAATTGAGTATTTTTTATCCTCAGCTTCATGCTCAAACATATTTATCTCCATGAAGCTTCTCAGCTAAATATATCAAAGGAATAGACTGGCAAAGGGAATCTGCTGTGATGGCTTTGTAAAAGTTTTGTCTAAAGCAAAAGCTTGTCTGATTATTCTTAACTGACTCTAAACTTGATCTTACGCTCCCTATTCTCATGTTTAGTTATTCTCTCACTTGAGCAGATGTGTACACAATTGAAAAACTTTGTCTAAGTTAAGATTCAATCAGATTTTAAATTTTCTTACATTGAAGGAATTGAAAGATATTCAAGGCAACACAAAAGAGACTCATATAGGCAGCCACAAAAGCCAAGCACTAGGCAGAAACTGATGTCACAAGACTGAATTGTCCAAACAGGAATAAAGATACTTTTTTGTTGCTTTGAAGCAAGGTTAAGGTTTAGTATCCTCAAATCCCAAATTATGCACTTCAGACCTTCCAAAGATCTCAAATCCTAAAGAGATGTTGCTAAGGGCAGAGCAACCTTTTCTCCAACTCTCTAAATCAATTTTAACCTATAAGCAATAGATAAACAATGGAAAGGGATAGTACATCTAATTTCATCTCCTCTCAAGACTGAATTGCGGAGAGAGAACTGTACTCCATTTTTCAGAGAATCAGTCAAAACAGATTCTTGTGGGCAATTCAAACTGGTAGCTTTTTTGCCCATACATACACAGGTGTCTCAAATGCTCCTGATCTGGCAATTGATGTGAGATTCTGTGCTGAAAACCAATTTAGAGATTTAAACAAATTGCGATTTCAGCTGTATCCAGTATCTCAAGAATTCATCTCATTCTCTATTTCAGTGTTAAAATACAATTAATTGCATTTTTTCAAGCTATTATGTTAGTTTGCTCATCCTATATTTTTGTTTTATTTTTATTTCAGGTCAATTTACTAAAAACATATAAAGTTTCACAACAGCCAATATAATTTAAGAGACATCTATATGGAAAAGGAAAGCGACAAAACAATCTGTGCTTTGCACTAGCATGTTCAGTAAGTGATTCTGTTAAGTGATGTAAAATGCACTCAGTCTCATTATCAGAAACAGTTACTTTACCTTTCTGAAAAGGAGGAAAAAAAAAAGTTTTCAACATTCATAATATCTATCTGTCTAATGCACATTTTCCAGCTGGTTCTGTTGGATGCTAAATTTTAGCCCCTGGAAGCACAAATCTCTTCTAAACATAAAAGATTTCTATTTGAACAAAATGGGTGAGCAGATGACCAGCTGCTCCTCAGGCTTACTGCATTTTCTTTGGCAAGGATAACAATGGGCAACAGGAGTTTTCTTTTCAAACCCCCAAAATATAAAAATTAAATGAAAAATAAAAGCAAACAAACAAAAACCCCAAACCCCAAACAATAAAAAACCCAACCCATTAAAAAAAAAAAAAAACAAAAAAACAAACTAAAAACAAAAAAAAACCCAACCAAACAAACAAAAAAAACCCCAAAAAAAAACCCCAAAAAAACCACAAACAACCAAGCAGACTAATAAATTATCTTGGATGAGTAATTAACAGGTCCATTACGCTGCTGTTAACTAATTCAGAAACTGCATACTTATCTATAGAAGTCTTCTAGAAGTCAGGTGGATTTTCAAGATAGTTTAAGATACTTAAGAGCACACCTTTAATTGAGACTTGCTAGACTATTTGTATTTAAGCTTTTATGGAAGCTTTGAAATTATGTCCTTAATTTTTCTAAGGTTCTGAGTACTCAGACTTCCACAGGAGATGCGCCTGTGTCCTACTTGTCTGAAAACTATAGAACAACTTTATCAGTACTTTCTCAACTTCCTCAGTGCTTTCTGGATTTCTTACAACTGCAACCTGTGACTTTAAAAGAAAGTTTAGACTTTATCTAAAGGAAACAATGCTGGCCTCATCAAAAGACAAACTCTGATGAATCCAGCCACAAATACAGAAAGAGCTCTTAATTTTCTTTTATTTATTTTTTTTGGAATTGTAATGACTTACACTAAGAACTGCTGAGTCTTCAAGGGCTTCCATAGACAGCTCCTTGTTTGGAGTTTTAAGGACAGTAAAATATGACTCACAGATTGACTGAAAGCCTGGCTTTAGTTTACATCTGGTTTAGGTTTAGGAATCTGCATGCGGCATAGCTGCACCAATTAACCCTTTCAGTGATAACAGAATAAGCAGATGGAACTTGTGGTTGTACAGTTGTTAATAAGAAGGCAAATGTAAAGATTTAATTTGGTTAAAATAATACCTCTTTCTGTAAAGGTAGGTGGTAGAGATAACTGGAGGACTGACCCAAACCACTACTGTTGCTATATTATTTTGCTTGAGTGATTTGGCATTTTTTTTATAGAAGACTGAATGAATTTTTTCATCAGAATATGGATCATACAAGAAAAAGGATCTATTTTATAATTGGGAAATATCTTTATTCACATTTGTAGCAAAACTATTGACAGAGAATGACAAAACCACAAATATTTCAAATTGTCTTAGAACAGAAAGTTTTTGATGATGCAATGAATTCAAACTCCAAAGACTACAGTTTTTTCTCATTTCAATTGTCTCTACTCCAGCTCCACCTTCTCTTGAAACTTAAAATATCAGTGTATAAGCACATTAAAAAAACTTTCTGGGAAATCTCTTAGGATACACTTCATTTCAACAACCTTCAGTTTTTTAAAAGACAGATCACCAGATTAGGCTCAAGGCCTTTCCTTAACTGGAAAATCTGTCTATCCTTAGATTTCCCCTCTCCTCCTTTAGGAGAGGACAGTCAAATTTAGAAGATCAGTTCCTTCAATTTCTTCCACTTGAAGTGGGGCCCTAAATGGCTTAAGGCTGCTCAAGTGTGTTAATTGAAGTTGCAATTAATATCACTCTTACTTCTCACCAAGAAGTTGCCAAAGTCTTAGATCCATAATGAGAACTGTGATGGAATACAGACTTGAGAATATGAAAAGGTACAAGGATACGTGTGTGTGTGAGAGGGGGAAATAGAATCCTACATTTTTTTTTTATTTTAGTCTGAAAGCATTAACATTACTTATTAGAGAACTAATATGGGATGCAATCTTATTTTGCAAATTAATCCCTGCACCCTAGACACAGATTTGACCATGAAGAGGAAAATTCCATCTCAAACTACAGCTCAGCTGAACTCTCAGGGTTGGGAACTCTTTCTAGGTATTGAGGATAACATTTACTGAGGCAAGAGGAATGACTAGCAAGCCTGTTGCTGTCCAAACTCTCTCAATTGCACATTGACACCATCCCAAACACAACCTTTGAAAACCTTTTTATACCACAAGATGGTACTTCCCATTCTCTTATTCACACAGCAGGTGTTAAACACAAGAGCACCTAAATAGCTCTACAACTAGCAGGTCCAAACTGAATAGGTAACTTTCAGTGACCATAAGAAGCACTGAAAAAAATAGGCAATATGTATTTTTCCAAGATACTCCGGGGTTTTTCATGGACATACTTTAAAATACAAAGTGTTCTGCAAATGCTTGACACTTTATAAACATTCTCAGTCACATTTATTCCAAATCAGGGAGATGTACTGGGCCACACAGCCTAGCTGCTTTTGGATGGAGAATATTCAATGAGCTGTAAACACTCAGAGGAGGAAAAGAAAGCATCACTACAAAAATAATGTTTAATTATGATAATTATTGCTTGTAGTTAGTTTCCAATTAAATATATTAAATATGACATTATGACATATAAACAAGCACTGAATTCAACTCTATTTCATAGCAATCTGCATTTCATTGTACTATTAATCTCTTCTTCTAGTCAGATTTACTTTTGGCCTGACATTGTTTCTAATTCCCTTTTAGCCGAGCTTCAGTGAAAGTTTTGCAATAAGTGACAAATGATGAATTAGTTTCTGATTAGCAAGAATAAACTTAATGTTGTAAGGCTAGAATGCTAATGTGTAGCCAAAGAATAGCTTCTAAACATTTTTAGCTTGCCATAATTCCATAACTCTTAATGTCATTTTAGTGTTCTAGTTCTTTCCTAAACCAAATACGTCTGGAAGAATTTCATCCACATCCATCGTGGATTTGGGCCACAAATCCAGCATTTTCCTAAACCAAAATTGTACCTTAAGAGAGTGTCAGAGCAAAGAGGGTTAGAATCTTAATTGATTTAATACACGTTTTCCACAACTTTCTGCTCTACCTGGAGCACTCTGAAGTGTCTAGAAAAACATACTGATACTAATAGTTATATAACAGAGGTCCTAATCAGTGAGTGCCACACACTGCTCCTGTGACCCTGGATGCCCAATTTTCTCTACATGGTGAGTTGATTTAAGTCATGTGGCAAGTACTAAAGTTTCTTCTGTGGAATGACATAGGAACAGAAGTCATTGCTTGGCATGACTGCATCAAGGAACGTTGCTGACAGCCAGGAGAGATCAAAAGCAGATCAAGTTGCTTAACAAACTATATGTCACTGAAGTAAAAAAGGCTAAAGTGGGAATCCTGGAGAGCTGTGAAATCTAGGAGCAACAGATGGAGCCAAACTCACTTGATTTGTTAGTAAGAGGATCTACTTGTTCTTTGGTCTTCTATCTTACGAAAAAAAATTAAAAAAATAAAAAAAAAAATCTGGTATACAACTGTTATCCTTTGGATCTGTATTATTTAAAAAAACAAAATTTCTATCTTACTCATCTTGGAACAGGCACATGCGACTCCAACTCCTTGGGACTTGCACTTTTAATCTGAAATACTAGAGGAGATTTTCTTTTCCAAAATTTTATAAACTGCCAAGGCATAGAGTTCATAAACACTTGAAAATGGACAATAGCCTTGATAGTCAAAAGGGAAGAAAGCATACTTTTTTTTTTTAATAATAACTGTCCTCTACTTTGTGGATATTCTGTTGAGGTTTTTTAAATTTTATGAAAGATCTTTCTGAAATAAAATTTACCTTTGAATAATGATCACAGAATGTTTTCTAAGACAGCAATAAAATATCTGCAAAGACTTTTTTCCTGGGTGAATCAATACCTCCTTCCCACATTGTAATTATCATGATCTTACTGCATGGTTTTCAGCTTATTTGAAACTAACATTAAACTGTTGATACTGCCTGTATCAGTATTGTCTACAAGTTTCAGTTTCTCAGTGACAAAGAACAAATCAAACATCCACCCTCACCAAATGATGAAATCCACTCACAAAATCTTCCATCTAATTATTGATCAATCTAAGTCAAGGTTGCAGTCCACATCACAGTATAAAATTCTAATGTATTCTGGCCACTTATTTCTATGCCTCTAAAGTCAGTGTTTCCCAGGAATAATCAATACTTATTTAATCACATTGACTTCAAAAGAATAAGTTCATATTAAGAGTTTTGTCAGAATTTTCTCAGCATCATACAACCCTTTTCCTGTTCAAACATGAGATTCCACATGTTCATTAGTAAATCTGGTAGTGTACTTAAAGTAAATGAAAATAACCCCTTTTAAGTATTTTTACACATTCTGTTAAAACTTGTACTCTATTTAGAAATTATTGTCATTGAGACAGGCTATTCTATCTCACTGAAATAATCAAAACAATTAAGCTATCAGAATACACAGAATTTTTAGTGTATTACTAAACTTTAATACTACTGCTCTTGTGGTCATGAAATCTTTTACCACAAATGGTTTTTAAATTATTTTGCCACTTTTCTTTGAAAAAGAAAGTCAACACAAAGCATTTTGCATATCTGGAGACTATTAAGAAGTCATCACTGGTATTTCAGTCTGGTGTTGAAACTGTCACTTCATATTCAGGATAGGATGAAGCTGCTGGTGCTGTCCCCAGAAACGTTTGTACCAAATGCAATAGGGAAAGAGCAACGGTGCTTGTAGTTATTCTTCAGTTTCATTAACTACAAAACAGACTGACAACAGTCTGGAGCTTAAGGGTTGGATTGGAAGCACAGAAAAAATTCAACTGCAATCTGAAGGCAGATTGAAGCGTGTAATTTCCATTTTTACAGAACCCCTGCTTTGATCACTGCACAGTGTGGATTTATTCCACAAGAGATTTATGTCTGTGTGCAAATTTCAACTTTGATGTGAAAATATTCAACCACTCATGTACAAAAACCCATTTTTGGTGAATTTGTGAGGAATTTGTGAGGAAATGTATATTTGTTAATATGCACCTGAATTCAAGTACCTTTTTGAAATAAAACCTAAGTATCTTTCTTCTACATGTGCAAGCTTAGATGTCAGTTCTGAGATTGTCTGGAAGTTGCAAGAAGTATAGAAACAAATTTTTGTGACTGAATTCTGAGACTTTTGCCCCCTAGATTATCCAGGAGCAGTAAATGGATGATACTACTGTTCATTCCTCAGTGTCACCCTGAATGACTTTGATACAACTTTAAATACTAAAAATACTAAATAAATACTCAAAATGTTTAATTTTTTTTTTTTTAAATATCCAAACAGAAAGTTTGATAGGAGCAAGAAGAGAAGGTCAGATATCATTTGGTAACCATGTTACGTTTTTGTTGTAATAGAAAACCTCCCATTCTAGGTCGTCCAGGGATTAATGGATTACCAAACCATTCCTAGGTCTCTAGAGGCATGGCATTTAAGAGCAGCAGGGCAACATTAATATCACTCCTCGATTTGTATCTCTCCCTCAAAGATTTAGCACAGTAACATAACTGACCAATTTTGCAGAGACTTTTTGCAAAAATATTGAAGATCGTGGATCACTTGTGCAAACTACTCTTCCTTAACAAATTCAGCGTTTAGATCCCCATGTTAATAAGAAATATATGATAAATATTCTTCATTGAAGTTTAGCAAACTGAATTCACTTACAGAAAACATTTCATAGGAGGAGAAAAAATACTTCCTTTGCATATTACTGTTCAGTAAAGTCCAGATATTTCAAGTGTCTTTAACAATGTCATACATATTATTTTATCTGCTAGATAGTATTTAGATCTGGTTATAAATCTTTTTTTTTTTTTTTTATCATGGACATGGTCCAACAATTTGCAATGCTTTTTATGGTCAAAGATTTGAAATCAGCTTACACAAAGGGAAAACTAAATTAGTTTTTTGGTTTGAAACGAAAGATTTAACCTAACTGTTTTGATGCTGTTTAATTTAAAAACTTCTTACAGGTTACCTACAGAAAATTATGTATTATGGCATAAATGGTCACAGAAAAGCAAACTAAAGAAGCAAACTAATAATTGAGAAGTTAAAAATACACAATTATTTTTACTGTATCATCTAATTTCTCAAAATAATACAAACAAGAATAGAAGAGATATAATAGTAACACAAAATTATCATTTAATCTTGGTTCAGTACCTCGCAAATCTTTCTTCATTTTGCGGAGATCTTTTTGAAAATCATCAAACTTCAGTTGTGAAGCCTGGAAGAGATCTTGTGGGTCCGGAAGAGGAAAGATGCATTGTTCTCTTCCTGCATCCTGACAATAAAAGAAATTAACAGTTACCTAGTGCTCATTATTTTTCTTCTATATTAAAATATATAACTGAAAGCACAGAGAATATTTGTACATATTTCTGCATCTTACTAGCAGAAGAACAAATTTAGTAAGTTGGGTTGTTTAATCTGAATTTAAAAGAGGTAATTTTAATTTTCACTCACCTCATCAAAATTACGCAAATAATATGAGACAATGTACGATAGAAGACTTCTGCTGTTGTCCTGTATAGAAAAGGATAGTTTGCTGTGTTACTGAAACTCACAGAAAAAAAAATCAGAAAAGATAATTCCGATAAATAAAATATTTCATGTATAAAAAATACTTTGTTGGTTTGGTCCCTTCACTAAAAAAAAAAAAAAAAAAAAAAAAGAAAAAAAAAAAACCAACCCAAAACTCAAAACATACAAAAAAAACCACCCAAACAAAAAAAAAAAAAAACCAAAAAAAAACCAAAAAAAAACCCCATACCCTGAAGTTCCATTTAATCATTAAATAAAACAAAGAAAGAAAAAACACTCATGTAACACACTCCTGATTTTTTTAATGCTACCTTATTGCAAACCACACCCTCACGTTCTGAAATTTCCCAAGAAGGAAAAGAGAAATTGTTTCTGGGTTCATGTATATACAAGTTCTTTTGCAACACTACAAATATAACCAAAGCAAAGTTAAATTAAACAAAGAAAGTTATTCTGAAAAATGGAATTTGGGGGGCTGGGGAGCATTGGGGGTTGAGGGAGCTTTTTAATTGCTTCTCCTCTGTAATACCTCTAATGAAACTTCAGCAAAGAATATTCCATTTGAAGAGAATTTCTGACAGAATTAAATTTTCAGATATTTTCAGAAATATTTTCAGAAAAGGATTTTGTAAGAATTTTCCTGACTGATCAGTCACAAACTGAAAATGTATCTTGCAACTGAAAGCTTAATAGTCATAATATTTCCAGCAAATTATGTACTGGAGTCTTGAGTTACCGAACTAAATTTAGTGTGCCTAAATTTCCTACTGATCAGAGCTCTAAAACTGGTGATGTCTTGGCTCTAGAGTCAATTTGAAGGTGCAGCTAGAGTAAGCTGCTCTAAACGTGTTGTACTGAAGTTCCATTCACATCACTGCCCCCTTGGTTTTCCAAAGAAATCAGCATGCAAGAAGGAAGTTCCTCCGCCCATTTAACAAGCTTTAACAAGGCAAATGGCTGACATGCTCTCTCAACCCAGGGTTAAAGCTCTGCTCACATGACCTAATCCAGCAGCTAAAAAATGTATATTTAGTGAGGGACCAAGAAGGGAAACCAACTCTTTTTTCTGCCTTTGCAGAACTGAAGATCTTGACAGTGACTCGCCAGACAGCAACAAATTTTAAGGCTCAAGAGTTATTGCTATAATCTGTCACATTGAGATAAGGTTTTTCATTAGCCATAGAAACTCTAAGATTGTTTCCTTGTAAACAAAATCAGGTATTTAAATGCAACCCCAAACTGATTAACCTAAGACAAAAAGTGCTGGTAACACACAAATTACAGTTTAGCACTGAGAAAGAAAAAAACACTACTTATTCTCTTTCCTGAGATGACTACACTAGACAAATCTTGAATCAAGAAGTCTTTTACCCAGGTAGCTGCATGTTCCAATGTCAAATACAAACTGTGTAATCATGGTGTTCATAAAGAATGAATTTTGGGTTATCCCAAATGCTCTGGATGCCTATTCAATCATTTTCAGGAGTGACATTTTTCCCTTCACAAATATTTTGAATCAGCATGGAACTCCTTCCACTTCCGTAATAAACTTTTAACAGTAAGATCATAGTATTGCTTCTAATTACAACAGAAGTTGGAACTATGAAGTGTGCTGAAAGTCAAACGTATATCAGACTAAGAACTAAAACATAATTTTAAGTATTTTTTGTTTGTACAGTAGTGAAAAGAGATTATTAATTTTCATAATACTACAGAAATGCATCCAGCTCTAGAAGTGTGATCAGATAAGCATAGTAACAAAAGAAGTCCCTTGTACATGCCTTCCTAAGCTCCACACCATTCACTCAGAAACAAAGTAATTTTCAGAGAATTTAACCTTCTCAGGCCTTCAGGAAGTCTCGAATAACTTACACTGCTCTTGACATCTTTCAGTTTTGGCAGGATATCTAGTCCAAACCCATCAGCCTGTCCTCGTGTCCTGTTTCCACCATTCATGTAATTTCCAAAGGCAAGAACCAAACCCAGAACCCTCATAACTCCTGATTCATTCTTCAATGTCTAAAATACAGAGAAAAAAAAATTCTGTTCCAAGTTCCATTAATGTTTATGGTTAATGAGCAGATTTGTTGATGCTGTGTTAGAAATAGTACTTGTATAAAGACTCAGATAAAGGAAGTTACCTTCTACTGCAAGACGCAGAAGTAGAAAAATGTTAATATGCAATTTTATATGAATGGAGAATGTTATCTCCAAAATGGATACTTAGAAAAAAATAAGAGAAAATCTGTACAGTATTACCAGACATGATCTGTTAAGAAAAACAAAATAGTAATCAACTGATACTGACATTGTGAATGGCATATTTAATTTCAGAGAAAATTTATCAACAAGTTCATAAAACACTCAGATTGAACAATTAAAAATTTTAATCAAATAAAAGATATTGCATAGTAAAACATAAAGCAGTTGAAATGGTTTTAAGTCATTAAAATACTGATTAAACCTGCATTTTAAAGCTATGTATTTGTTTTTCATGGGACTGCAAAATTCCAGCAATCTCTTCTGACTAGATACAACATTGCTACATCTAGATACCAGAGATATTACGAAGTTGCACATTTCTCAACACAAGGATAGCTGAACTGGCATTCCGTTGAAAAAGAGTGGTAATGGTGACTGTAAAGAGAGAAGATTTTGTTTTAACAAAAGGAGAAGGTGCACTGTTTTCCAGAGACTGATACACACTGATGGAAAAAGCATTATATAATTTAGTAGCAAAAGATAATCTTAAAATTCACTTTGATGTTAAAATACAATCATAAAATGTGCTATTCTGCTATCCTTCAGATTTTAAATATTTAAATTACCTGAGTAATAAAGTGAAAATTTTTGAAATATGAGTAAAGCTTAACAAGATTAAAACTCAGAAATTTAGATCTATTTTTTCACAGAGCACAACGCACCTCACAGAGTTTCTGTAACAATTCAAGTTTGCGACGGATTGAGCCAATGCTTTCTGAAAATGTTGATTGGAACAGGATGCAAAACACACGTTCTGAGAAGTTGGGAATCAGTGAGAGCTCATAGAGGAACCTGAAGATTTAAAAAAATTGTTTGAGGCACTGTCAGTAGGTACAGGCTTGCGGGGTTTTTTATACGTATTTTACTACAGCAGAGAAAGTTTTCTGAAGTGAGCAAAACTGCTCTATCATAAGTATGTTCTTACTGTTCTGGCTTATCCAAAGACTTGGCATTTTCTTTTTCCTTGGATGCCTTGCTATGCTTTTCTATTTTTTCCAGTTCATCTGATTGTGCTCTCTGAAAAAAAGGAAAAAAAATAACAAAAAATGGTTGTGACTAGTCAAACAACAGAGATAAATATTCCTTTGTAACAAATCAAATTCATATATTTTTCTTTTATTTCTAGCATCTGCTTATAGAAAAAACTATTAGAGTCCACAAAGTATATAGTCCACAATGTTTAACTAGATCTGATGGAGAATAGAATATCTTACAAATCATAATATTGACTACTAGCAGTCTGCAAAGTATCGACTCATTCAATGATGCACTGAGACAATGACGTCCATTCCCAATTCCTCTTCTTTGCTCATTTACAAAGGGTTTGAATTGAAGGACTCAAGAGGAGAGTTATATTTCTCTTCACAAATTTGTTGGGTTACATTTGAATGTGATCGGATCTTTAAATATGTATTTAAATAATACTTTTTTTAAAATAAATGAAAACTTTTTTGTGTTGTTTACTGCAGTTTAAATGTTATTTGGGATTTGAAAAAACACTTAGGAAAAAACCCATATTTGATTTGTAATGGAACTATCATACATATAATACATGAGAACTACTGCATAATTCTTTGAAGTAAAATGAATTTCATTTTTATCTTAATAAGCAAAAAAAAAAAAGTACATATAAACTGCCTAGCTTCTTGAAGAGCTCTGTGGCAAACTGTGAAATCTCTCCTTCAATATTCCAATCAATAGAAACTGAGCCTCAGATTTTTGTGTGCTCCAAGCTATGGTAAAATTTTTTTCCAAACAGTAGTACTGGTAAATGGAATGGCAGGGAAAGGAATAAAAGTGGAAAGAAAATTTCTCCTTCTGATCATTCTTTGGACAATTATAACAGTTTCCAAGAGAGATCCAAAACATTAAACTGCCCAAGAATTAAAAAAAAAAAAAAGTGTATCTACCTTTATTCCTTAAAAAAAAAAAAAAAATTATACTCATTTTTTAACTTTCTCCACCACAGAACTTGAAGACAACAGTGGAATATTATGTTCTAATCATTCAGATAATGGCAAAGTGTAAGATATGCTGCACCTGCATTCTCTCTTGAACGCTTTTGCAGGGTTAGCAGAAGAGGGATAGAGCTGTTTCAAATCATAATGTCTGCTCCATCAGGAACATGAAACCAGAAATTTGGGTTTGGACACTTTTTCTGAGATTGTTGAACAACTTCCCATATGAAAAGGCTGAAAATACTGATGTGAAATAGAAAGATGAAGAGATTGAAGAGTCATATAGCAAAAGCCCTTCAAAGTTTCTCATTACTTAAAGAAGCCTGGAAATGACTGCAAAGCCAACTGTCTATGATGTCACAAATCCTAGTATTTAGTCAGCATTTCTGTGGATGTTCTTCAAAGGTCATCTCTAAAGTCATCTGATCTTATATAGTAAACACTTCAACAGATTGGAAATATTGCAAAAATATTTTTTGTCCAGTAATAAACTTTGTTCTGGACACTAAGAAATTAAATTCGTGGCAGTACTTATATCAAAGATTATTAGAATAGCTGAGGTTTGAAGGGACCCCTGGAGACTGTCTAGATGAACACTGACACAAAGCAGAGGCAGCAAGAAAAGCTTGCTCAGTACCATGTCCTGCCAGGTTTTGAATATCCCCAAGGATGGAGACCTGATGACTTCTCTAGGCAGCCTGTTCCAGTGTTTTAAAGTCAGTGACATAGTCAGGAGGCCCACTATGTCTTGTCCTTATGCTGGGCATCCTGGGTCTAGATCTGTGTTCTTTACTCCCCCTCCCCAGTCAGATATTTGTACACACTGGTAAGATTCCTCTGAGCTTTTTCTTTTCCAGACTGAGCAACCCCAGCTGTCTCTCAGCCTCTCCTTGTATAACACTTCTCCAAGTCTTTAACCATCACCGTTGCTTTGTGCTAGCCTTGCTCCAATATGTCACTGCCTTTTGCCCAGGAGAGGCCACACCTGCACACAGCACCCTAAGCATGGTCCCTCTAGTGCTGAGCAGGTCACTTCCCTTGACCTGTTTGGGCCTCCCTTTATCTGCTTGTTTACGTGGCATCAGGCCTTTCTCAGCTAACAAGGGCTAGGCTGAAGCTTATTCACCAGTTTTTAATTTTAGAATACTGGCAGTGGCCCATTCATAACACTTAGTTACGTGAATTCCCTACCTCAGTTTTACTTCAGTGTGAGGAAAGAAACTTGGGGATTCATCCTCTAAAAGTACTTTTCTGCATAAAGTCAAGGCAGACATAGGCTCTGTGAATACAATTACTGTAGCAATTGTTTTTTGTATAATGCTATCCTGAGAAGAAGAATGTTTCCAAGATACTTGGATCAGAAAATTTAATCCATTTTTAATCCTATCTTAGAAGACTCTTCCAGAGACAGGATGAGGACTAGAAAAAGACAACTAACTGCAGAAGTATTAACTTAAATATTGCGTGTGCTGTTGCAGAGAAGGCTTGGGTTTGGTTTTGTGTTAAAAATGTTGATGTAAATGGGACATGGCCACACTTAATCTAGAACACTCTTACCCAGGTGAGAGTTAAAAGAAAAGGAAGTTTCCATCACTTATCAAATCAATAAGAACTCTCTTGGAAACAGGTGAAATCTACAGATTTTAGAAGCTGGAAGGGTAGCATTGTTCCAGTAGTCACGTCATCAGAGCCACACAGGTCTAGGTGTGCAAATGACGTGACTATAGGAAAAGCTATTTTATTTATTCAACTTACATTTCAAAAAGTTCATTTATTCAATTTACACTTGTAAATTTTTGAAAAAAAATTTAGCTTTTTGTAAAAGTAAACAAGTTCGCATACTAACAACTCAAATTAAGTTCCATTATTTCTGACCAGTCTTTAAATTATCTTCACTTCTGTTAAACTGAAGGAAGATCGCTTGACATTTTTTTCATAACAGTTAAAGAGAAGTAAGTATTTTAGCATGGAGCATAAAACTAAATGGTTATTTGCAAATATTTTAGAATAAATACTCAGATCTTTCTCTCTCCCGGCCTTCTACACAGACTGAAATATTAGAGTGCTTATCACAGCAATCTATCACATACATGCATGTTCAAGCTCTCAATATTTCTCCACCAAATCCCACGGGCAAAGGTTAGGCAGACTCCCTATTCCTTATTTAAGCTATTACTCTCAGGTTGTGTATGCAAAGAAGTAACAACTGTCAGAGATACAAAGGCTGAGCATGATCCACTCACGGGCAGGCCAGAGCAAAACTCAACAGAGAAAGTTTACACCCTTCACCAAAATCAAGAAGTTGAAGTATACAATCCAAGCTCAGAATCAAACCTGAATTTCAAGTCACTAATTATGGCTCAGGTATCCAGAATTGTGATTGATGGGTACTTTAAATTCTGACAGAAAAGGAATACTGTGTCTATTGCATAAGTATTATCAAAGATAATGTCTCAGAATTTTACCAGCGTTCTTTTTTAAAAAATGCCTATTTGTTCTCCAATTTACAGATGGATATTTTTTAAAAAAGCTTTTATACTGGCCTCCAAATTTGTTTTGAGAGAACACATTCAATAAATACTTCTCATAAAAGTCATTAACCTGATTGCATTAGCACCTATTTAAATGTCACTGCTCTTTCTTTCCTTGAATTTTAGCTAGATATAGATATATAGCATCAGAAGTGGAAAAAATAATAATGTACTAGAATTTGATATTAACAATATCTAAAATCAGACAGCATAAATCTGAATTAAATTACTGCAAAAATATTCTACTTCAGTTTAATTCTTTTCCCATTTTTTTCCAGAGTATGAGTTTAGCCTGTACTTGCTCTTACCAAAATTCATAAGGGCCCTTTTTCCATCTCACAACATAAATCTTATACATTTCCTGGTTAGCTTTTTCTTTCCTTACAACAGAATCTTAGCTCTGAGTTGAGATCAGTTTAAATGTATGGAATTTTATTTTTTGCAAACTTGACTTTAAAAGTTTGTGTTATATATTTCAAAACCATTGAGTGAGTTGTCTAAGAAATTTTGTCAACAGTAGATGAAACAAGGATATACAGAGATACCCTGGTTAATAATAAATATCATATTATTTTCAAGCTGGATCATCAGAACTCAAGTACAATTTATAGGCTTTGCCAAAAAAAAAAAAAAAAAAAAAAAAAAAAACACATTGTAATTGCATTGTAATTGCTAGTTTAAAATAAGAAAAAACAAATCACAAGAAATAATTGAGGAGAAAGTTTGAATCTTAACGGCACTCAGACTTCTGGATGCCCTTTCTCTTCTGTAAAGGCATTTTGAGGTATTTGAAAGCATTGACCTAAGTCTTTTAAAGATAAAGCCAGTGTGGTCAATTTACTGGCAACCTAATTATGAAATTATACATTTTTTTTGTGATGTAAAAAGGGAAAATTCATAGATGAAAGATAATAAATTTTTCGATTGCATTTTTAATCCATTTTTATACAACTGTTTTCATGATATAGCAAAGATGCAAGCAGAAGCAGACATACCTTGTCTCAGTGATACTTAAGCTACAACCCCAGCTGCTAAGAGGCAATCTGTTTGCAAAGGAAACATTCACTGATTTGCCAGTTGCTACATTTCTCATCACAACCAATATGTCCTAACACCCTACAGCAACTTGAATGAATTTTACCTGCCTTCTCTCTAATTATAGCTATCACCTGATTGCATTGTTATTAGAGAATTTGGAAAAGCATATTTAAGTAACACTTCCACATGTAGTTTCATCTACAAAGAGTCTCCTATTAAAACTGTCTAGATATTGAAACATAATTAATTATCAACACGTATTTAAACAACTCTTCACAAAGCAAACTACCTAAAAAAACCTAAGAGCTATTTGACTGTACAGTACAATGCTGCATTAACACAGTCTTTCTCACTTAATATAATTCTACTTAATAATATTAAATAAATTATTGAGGGCTTGGGTCTTTGGTGGGGTGTGGGCTTAGTTTGTAAAAAGTCACTAAGATATATACAATATCTCTGTGGTTTAACAGGAGTTTAATTCCTCAGTAAACAGGAATTGAACCCTCACGACCGTGGCTTTTGAAATTAGGGTGTGTTTAGGTTTGGAGACTGCCCAAATTTCATTCACATTTAAGAAGGGAAAGCACTAAGCCAGACACATGCAATCAGAAAAAATGATTACATTCTGAAGGAAGACTGTAAAACAAATGCTCCCATATGTTCCATACAGATCAAATAGGAAGACTGAGGACTAGTACAGTGGTATTTAAATATCCAGCAAAAAAAATCTCAATCCAATAAAAAACCCCTAAGAACTAAAAATTAAGTTAATGGCTACGAAGTAAATACTGCAAAGTTATTCCCACTTACAACACAGGATGAGATTGAGAAATAGGGGAGGAATCAAACATGCCAGGCTCTCTGGTACCACCCATTACTTACAACAGTTATTGAACAATATTGTTATAATTAGTGAAGCTAGCAAGGAAAGAAAATGCAAGGTCTAAAGTGTTTTGACAAAAGGCTGAAAGGAAAAAAAGAAAACAAAAGTCAACTAAAAAGAAAGCTTCTTTCAAGACAGAGTTTCATTAAAAAGAAGATCCAGGATTAAAATTCAGGTTCCCTTATAAAATCCTATCCAAGTAAACGGAGGACTTTTCTTGTAATCTGTTTGGTTTTTGGTTGTGGTTTTGGTTTTTTTTTCTGTCTTCTACCCAAGCAAATATAATAAAGTTGGACTGGTCTGTTTTCTATTCAAAGCAAAGAAAAATATTAGACATTCAAAAATTTTAGTCTTTCCTGAGATTTACACATGGTGTTTTCCTTAATCAGGACATTTCCTAGACATTTTCTGTAATAAGTGAAGGTAATTACAAAATGGACACAATGACATTTGGTTATTTTAATGAACTGCAAATTTGCAAATAATCCATTATATTCGGATTCTGAAGTATATTAGAGATGACATTTAGTAAACATTTGAAAAGTTTTAGTACATTATCAACATAAGAGGAATATATTTTCAAACCAACATGAAAAAGAAAAATTTTGTTCACAATAAGAAAGAAAAGTATGCAAAAACTGATTATGACTGCAGTATCTATTCCATACTTCCCACAAGAAAATCTCTCACATTCACACATATGTAACTTATAAAATTAATTCAAATTTTTTGCATGCTAAAAACTGTATGGTATGGAATATATATGTGCTGTGTAAGGAAGCAGATTAAAAGGAATTTAAAGTAAAATACCATAGGCCAAAACAGAAATGCTGTGGAGCAAAGAAGAAAAGTGTTCATAGAGATTTGGAATGTTGTTAGAATAGGTTTTTCTTTTGACCATTATCTTCCTGAGCTGTGTTGGTTAACCTAGTTCTTCAGAGAGGAATAGTACAAGTCCTTTCTAGCTCTTGTCAGACTTTGGGTTTTTTTTCTGTTTTGTTTAGCTCCTCAGTTTTTCTGTAAAGTGGACTAGAGCTTACTATCTCTCTTTTTTGCACCTCGAAGTGGATTATTTAGAGGGACTTCATAAACCATCAAATCATTCCAAAGCAGATGACTAACAGCTGAAGTCTAAAAGCCAAACATCTGAAAGGTGTTAAATTAATTAACATTATCAAACTACATGAGGGAAGTTAAGGATCTAGTACAATACCATACACTGGTCTTCAATGCCATTCTGTGGCTCACAGCTTTACATCTCATATTTCAAAGTTCTTTGGAGGGCAAAGAGAAAGCCTCCTCACTCTTTCAAGAGATGTCTAGCCAGACCTCCACATATGCGGGCACTGCACTCACAGACAGGGTAATGTTCACTGGCCTCAGCTGAAGGCAGAAACACGCTCCTAACACACCATTTTGAATTTTTTATGTGACAGGCTTTGTCAAGTTGTAGAACATGCTTGAGCATATTCTGGATCCCTGATTTTACATACCTAAAGGCCAAATCTATCTGATTATTACTATCAGACATTTAGAAAGCCCCTGGAAGTTTATACTACTTTTTATTACATTATCTTAGAGAGATTATTTTCATATCAAAGAAGTAAAATTATTTTGGAGCAATCCCTGAAACAACAATAATTAAGTGTTCCAGTTCCATAAAGAGAATGATTTCTGTTATCAAAACTTTTTTTTTTTTTTTTAGTTTAGCAGTATTTTTATATTAGTGAAATTACAAAGTGAAGTCAAAGGTGTGGAGCATAAAGTTTGGTATTATTGATCAAAGACTGCCACACCCAAGAAGCAAAAAAAGGAGCTAACTAATGTCTGTTTAGTCATTTAGAAGTTGATCATGTTACTTATGTAGAAATACATGCACTTCATAAAACACACAATGGCAATAAATGCAATTTAAACACTTGGCATTTTCATTGCTTTTGGGGAAAATTAGGTCACTCCAAAATAGGACGACTTCTACAAGCTTTCTGAATATTATTGATTCCAAGTAAAAATATCTTCCCATGGACACACAGTATTCCTACATTTTATGGACTTCCTCTGATTACTCACATTCTCATACAGGGCTTGCAGCGTCTCTAGGTCAACCACAGAGTTGTCCAAGTTCACAACAGCTATAAAAAAAGAGAAAAGAAAAAAGAGTTATTTGTTCAGGATGATAATCCAGCTGTGAAAGAAAGCTGGTCACAATACTCAGCAACAGTTTTTTATGATCTACTGGTCATACAGCTTAAAGTTTTAAGTTTATTAATGCCTTGAATGGTGCAGTATAGTATAGCTAGAAACCTGGCAGAGCCAGGTGTCAAGTGTTAAAGAATTCATCTCCCTCCCCCCAAACACACAAACATGATCCCACAAGTATGGCCATAGTCAGAGATCAGAGATAAGCTTTACATCAGACTTTCATGGTCCAGCTGAAAGCATTATAAAAATTTGTAAATCTGCACCATAGCCACACACACACACTCACACAAAGCTCATTCCTGTCGCTGGTTGACTTCAGTCTTAAACTCATTAATCCATAAGTCAGCCAGTTAACTTCAAAACACCTGACAAGGGTCAAGTCTTCTATGCACTAAGCCGACACATTTAGCATGGATACAAAATATGCCTTTCCTGTTCCCAACCATTTCTGGCGCCACACACATACTGTATTTTTTTCAGCATCAAAAACCCTCAGTGGAACAGCTCAAATAGAGTGATTTCTACTACCTAACCTGGATTTAAAAAAAAAAAATCATTAAGAGGTACACACATATAGAAATGGAACCCTGACCCCCTCACTTGCTATAGAAACATTTCAAAAGGCACAGGAAATATTTGTACTAACTATTGAAAAACTGCAAATACAAAGATTTATTTTTCAAATAGTGCTTTTCAGCCTTCCTCTTACATATTTTTGCAAGCACAGTGACCATTCATTTAAAAGCTATATAAATCCAATTTTCCTCATCCAGATCTTGATATTTAGAATATTGCATTAGAATATATGCAATGGCATTGAATAATCTTTATCATACTACACCAGTCTTTTCCTACTTTGCACGTCATTAATTTGTACCCTTTTTCAGTAATGGGCTTCGTGTGTGTGTGTATGTGGTGTGTGAGTGCACTTGTACAATAAGCTGAATGACTCCCCAGGTGAGATTAATCTAGAAATTGCAACACTGATCAGAGATAGAGACCCTGCAGCAAGTTAATTTTTGTCCTATAAATCCATGTCCTTAACAGTCACAGAGAAATTCTGTATACAGCTAAAGACTACAGAATATAATTCAAGCTCATGTGTTTCTGATTGCCATCTAGAGATAGCACTCTGAGTCTGGGACTTATCATGTTTCCCCTTTCCAGGCCTGAGACATAGTTTTAGTTGCAGTATAAGAAAATTATAAACAAAAAAGTGTTGACCTTGATTAAACTAAGCAGGTCACACTGTATCTCTAAGCACAGCACAAAGCTAGCGTTTAGGACTAAACCAAAAAATATTTTTTCAGAAATAATATGGTTTTTTTTCTATTTTTCCCTTACAAGAAAGCAATGTAGCAGCCTATGTAACAGTTAACAGATTAGGAAGCAACATATTTTTTGTTTTCTTTTGGGGTAGGGGGCATATGCAAAAATCTGCCACTAATTATTTGCGGTATTTTTAAACTTCCCTCCCTCCCTCATCCAAATATAATTGTTGCAACAGAGACTTAAAGATGCCCTCTACACAGGGCACGGTATTATACATTGTATTTAATAAGCCCTGTTGCTCAATAAGACTATCTATATGCTTAAAAATGTGCCAAATTTGCCTTGTAGAACCGGACATTAAAAGTAGCATGCAAATACAAACTGGGTCAAGATAGGTTTGAAAGCTCTACTATAAGAAAATACTAACATCAAAGCCTATATACAAACAGCTTTATAAAACATAGGATATATTATGAAACTCAGTTTATACTATCTAACATTTCAGCACTTTTATGCTTATGCAATGTTTTCATACATGGACGCACTTACAACCCTTCAACTATTTATTTGGAGTTGTGGCTGTCTTCTCCCTACTCCACCCCCCTTCCTTCCAGAGACTGTCCACTCCTGCACTAAAAAATTCAACATAAGTTCCTGCCCTGACTTTTGCTCAATGTTAAGATCACCCATGGATTACTCAGGGAGCAATAGAACACTTTTGTTTGAATGCTTGCAGGAGATAAGAAAATGCCAGGCAAACACAATGGTGCCAGGTCTGTGTACTTTCAGCAAAACAGGTATGCAGAAGAGTGTACATACTTCAGGGAGCTGCTTAAAACAAATCAGTCTGAGACAAGGACATGGAGAAATTCGATCCCAGGATATATCCTTCAAGTCTCTGCCTCCAAAGTGAAATATATTTCTATATGTTTCAACTAAACCTATATATGTTCATAAGCAGCACTCCAACATCTCACTAGGATTTTTCCATGTACCCCTTAGGTGTGCTCCCCATACTCTGAGGGGTGAGGATACGAGCTTCTGTTCTTAGGCAAACCTGCAGCACTGTCATACTGAACACAATAGCTGGCAACATAAATCAGAACGACTGCATATTTAATTCAATTATCTAGGCAATTTGAACTGAAAAAAACCAATGATGTCTCCTTATGTAGCCAAGCTTACTAGTTAAACATGCCCCCTACAATCAGCATGACTACACAAACATCTAACCAAAGGATTCCATATGTGGTGGCAATAGAATGATGAAACACAGACAAAGATTAATTTCCTCGTATGAAAATATTTTTAGCCATGCTGCAGTTCCAGTATACTCTGATGGAAACAACTGGAGAAGGGTTTGTATTAGTCTTGCAGACGCTGGATATTTTCATCCATGTCAGTGGTTTAGAAAGTGATTTTTTCTTGTTTCAAAGCTGACATTGAAATTTCCTGGCCTTGACTACTATAAATGTAAAGAATATCTATTGGCTTTTGCTCTAACAGAAAGAACTTTAATCACTTCAGACCCAGGAATTTAGTTCTTACTGTCAAGATCTCAGTTTTGTTATTTTCTTGCATTCCTATTGCCACCGCTGCCAATTAAACCAGCTTCACTTTCAAGCCCTAACACTGTAAAATTATTTGATGCATATATATTATTATGTATATATATATAAATACATAGATATGATTAAATCAAATTTGAACCAACTATGTCCAGATGACCACAGAAAAAAATTAACGGAATTGTTATTACAAACCAACAATTTCTTTTTCCATTTAAACAAGCCAGGGTCAACAGATGCCTACAAAAAATCCACCTAGTAAAATGAGGGGTTGGGGATCAATCAAAAATGATTCGTTGATACTATAAACAACAGAGAAGAAGAAGAAATTTCAAAGGATTTATAGCCAAATCAAAGGGTTTGGGGAACTATTGTTGCTCCTCAGCTTTCCTGATATTGTCACTGTTTGGGTTACAATCTACACAGAAATCTAAACTGGTATATTTGTGACAGAAATTATGTCTTATTATCTAATGGCAGAATATTAAAATTATAGCAGAATGGAACAGTTTTCTTTCCATTCTGTATTTCTACCATATAAACTGAATTTAAATATATATATAAACGGAATTTAAATATATATATATACACAATCTCACATTAGAAAAGCCAATTTAGACATTAGATTGAAGCTAGAAAAACAACAAAAAAATGCAAGTAGAGAGAAAAATATTTACTATTTTTATTACTATCAATGGATTTTCAAGTGTAGAAGTTACACCCCCTGACAGGAGGATATGTTGCTTGTGACTAACATATGTAAAAAAGCGAGATTAGGGCACATGATCATATTCAGAGGCATATTTGAACTGAAAACTGACACATCTTCCATATACACAGAAGACAATTTAAAACAGAGACATAATTTAAAAATTAAAAAAAAAAAACCAACCCAAAAGTAAACCAACAACAAAGCAAAATAGAAAAAATAAACCAAACCCCCCAAGTCTTCAGGGCAAGACAGCAACCAATCCAACAACAAGATCAATCTTTTCGCCAGCATTTAATCCTGAAGAGGAAATGTATGAGAACACACCATCAGCAGGAAGCTGCAGGATGCCCAGTGTATTGTCAGGAAGACTATAAAAGGAAGTTGCTGTACTTTTTTTTCCTTTGTTAGACAGATCACTGTTGATATTCATATATCTAGGAGCTGCCACTAAACCAAAGCCGATAGGCAACGCAGACACAGCTAACCCCATCTCCCTGTGGCTATGAATCTAAATCCACCAACAGTACCACTTATATAAGCTGTTAGAGAAAAGACAACTTCCTCCAGCTGGGTACTCCTTGGAAACCCTATTTTGTTTCAAAGTCCAAAGCCTTGGAATTTCCTTTTAAAATGAAAAGGCCAAAATTCAAAGTTTCCCACTGAGCAGAATTTCATAAAGAAAAAAAAGTGTTATAAACCAGACCCTTTGGATCCAACTTTTGTGTCATAAAACTCTCATTAGCACAATCACATATGGATGACTTCCAGAAAAGTGGTATTCAGTTGAATTCTTAGTCTTAGCCTTCCCTTTTCTCAGGGCAGGTTTCAAATCACACTCCATTTCTCTGGCCTTTCCAAGTATGCTTCCTAAGCTTTTCTGTCTCTGGACTCCATCTAAAATTAAGCGTCTCCTTCTTGAAACCTCCTGGAATCACCGCTGTGTCCCAAAAAACTGACTAAGCATTTTCCAAATCCTACTCGACTGATAACAGATTACAGTTTAAGTCCTCATAAAGAACTAGTAGCTGAATTAAAACCACATCTGAACCTGTACTGCCCTACTCAGATCCATCCTTCAGGGATACAAACAAGCAAACCACCCATCCAAGTCCTTCCTGCTGATTTCCACCTCAACTGACTTCTCTGTGACTCTCCAAAAACCAAGCAGTATCGCTTCAAGAGGCCACTCCTTTTTTCCTCCTGCACATCTTTGCCTCCCCACTCTCACATCTGCTCTCTTTCTCCAGAAGAATACCAGGAGTTTCTGCAAGACTTCACAACGTCTCTGACAAATGGCAGAAACAGATGGTCAGTATAGCAAAATACAAAGGAAGATCTATTCTTCACTGAGTGAAGGACCTCCTGTTTCTGCAGCAACTAACCACAGTACTCTTACCACATAGTTCTGTGTGTGGCACTCATCTGGGCTGTTACGCCATTCATGAGACTCTAACATGGCAAGATTATAGGATACTGAGAAGTTCCAACTTCCATGGTACTTTTTCCAGTCTTTGATCCCAGATATTTCTACTCCACTGAAATAATCTGTATCCCAGGAATATTACTGTAAGCTGAAGAGTGAAAAAACCTGAAAAGGCATCAACCAGTCTTACAACAAAAAATTGACTCTGTTGTTATTAAGAACCTATATCAATACATAAAAATATAGAAACAGTAAGCTTTATATAATTAGAGCCTCAAAACTGCTACATAATTTTTTAGGCAGAACGGTACCATTACAATTCATTCAACCAGATTTCACAGGACTTATAATTATTTTAAATTATCTAAAAAGGGTATTTGCTAGAAAAAAAAGGCACGTAAGTATTTGAACACGTCCAATGTGCCACTTTGAATGATCTTCCTTGAATTGTTTTTCTGAGTTAATTACAAACAATAGCTTTCCTCAAGAAAAATGTAAAGGCAATAAACTGAAAGTGGTCAAAATCCAACACCATTAGAAAATCAGCATACTGGAAAATCCTTAAAAATTGGAGAACTCTGACACAAGAAAAACAAGTCAGATGATATAGAGCTTGATCAACTTATGTTTTTATCAACAAACAAAGAAAAATAATAGATACAGAATACATACAGAATTGGTCTGTGAATACAGAATGGAAGTCTTCTCTGACAGGTGTCTTTGGAGGAAAATGCAACATGACACATGCAAACACAAGCGAACCAGGAAAAAAAGTTTCAATGCAGACAATTTCATCAGGTTCACTGGAATGACTGAGAGCTGAACTGCTCAGTTCAGAAGACAAAACACCTGCATCAGTGTTCTCATCGACAAAAGAGCCAAAAGAGCCTAAGAAGGTGATCAAACTGCAATGACTTCTTTTGCTCCTATAAAGATTATGTTTGGGAGTAATATCAAGCTACTTGCAAAATAAACCCAGATTTACATCCAACAAATACTTAGTATTTATATTTTTAAAGAAACAAATCTGCAAAACTTTCAGGCTCTTATTGGTTGCATAGAAAACCCACAACTTCAAAACTTCATATCCCTTGGTTAGCCCCTCCTTCCCACCCCCACCTCCCAATCCTGCCCCCCTACCCCCTTTCTCCCCACCCCAATTTTTTTTCCTTCATATCACTTTTGACATAATTAATCTAAAATTTACAAGGTAATATTTTTATATGTAATAGTTCCAACAACTTGACAACTACTGCTACTTTCTTGGGATTCTTCTTTATCTTAAGTAAAAGAAATGTGAATCTCCAATGCAGAAAGTTAAATACCAAATGAGGCTCTTTGAAATAAATGTTGTGTTTACACAAAAGTACTAAAACCTTATGTCCCTGTGCTAATGTAAATTGTGGCAATCCCACAAGGGTCATGACTGTATAATTTTTAAAGATCCTCAGAAAATAAGTGAAAGAAAAGAATTCTTAAACATGACTTGTGTAGCTTGCAAATCACCCCCAACCCCACTGAAAATCAGTAGGTGGGCTATGTTCGCACTGAGTTACAATAAATTAATATTTTCACATTATTACTTACCTTCTTCCCCTCAGTACCTTTGTGATATACTTGCCTATTAAGATATACTCAAAGTTTTCATTCCGACAATGTTAAAGTGCACAAAGCACTAGGGAGACTGGGGCTTCAACACAGGTACATACAGCATGGATCAGAGGCAAGACACCACTTAGAACTGCTTGCACACAGTTTTACTGTGGCAGTAACTCACCTTGATCTAAAGCTTGTATAAGAAACCAGAACAGTAAACTAAATTTCCAAGCAGAAGCCATGGATTAGGTTGAGCTGCTCCTTCAGACTGTTTTTAAATTACTTAAAAGTTTTAAATACCTTCAAGAACATGCACCCATATTTCTTGGAAGCAATAAAATAAGAATCAATTAAGTATGAATATGTTTTGCAAAATTTGAAGCAACAAAAGTAGAAGACTTCATTGAAACGACTGAATCTTTGGCATGATTTTTCTCTTCTAAACATAATTCAACTTTTAGACAACTTTTAGACAGTTGTTCTGTTCCCTGACTTGTATCCCTAATACAAAAACTGTATTAATAGAGGTTTTCTACATACATGTAAATATATATTCACACATACAACAAAATATATCACCAGATTTTATATAGCTGTACACAGTTAATATAAACAGTTACATTACATACATTTCAAACAAGTGCCTACTTTGTTAAGGACAGCAGTTACTGATTATGTGAAGTCAAACTTCATACACCTATATAGTTTGTTTACAAAAAGTGTGCAAGTTCAACTCATAGAGAACAAATATATTTTGTTTGACTCAGTATGTCGCCTTCTTGTCTAGGCAGGGAAAAAAAAGTGGAGAGCAATGCTGTAATCCTTTCAGAATAAAATGTTTAAATACAAACATGATTGCCATTGTAGACTGTTTAATTTAGAGATATTGTATTTCAGTTCTGGCTTTGAGAGGTTTGCTGATTTGACTATAGAGACTACTTCAGTGCTTATCTTAATTGTTTAGATAAGATTTGTTTGAATTTGGCAGGTGAAAAAAACATGGGTGTGGGATATAGGAAGGTTGAGAAAAGACTGGCATTTTACCAGATTATGCGTATTTTAAACTACAGTGCATAGAGGAGCAAACAGTCTCAATGAACCTGCCAGGGCTGGTCATCCGGGAGTGCATTTGAAGTGTGAGACTGAGCGGCATGATTCAAGATTTTCTACAAACTGAAAAGGATTACTATGATAACTCCCAAAACACTACCGAAGGCTTAACATAGTATACAAATGCTAATTATATAATACACATTTAAATAAGTTAAAAAAAAAATGTAACTGTGCTTTATGATTATAATAGGGGGTTGTTCGCTGGGTTCCTGACCCTTAGATGTATTTTTGAACTGTTTCAAGAACAAGATTTCAATATAACATTAATATTGGCATATAGGTATATTTTATATGTAAGATTTCTGTTACAGAAAATATAATTGTTGCTATAAAAAACGCCAATGCCCCTTGGCTTTTATTTCAGTATCAGTTTGTACTAAGTTTTTTCACTGTCTGGTTAAGCTAGTACAGCATGCCACAGGCATTTCATTTAGAGGCTCTCAAAAGAAAGATTGTCATACCTGTCAAGTATATATTTTTGGGGGCAGACTACTAGAACATGATATCTGAGGAATATATTTTGGGGATGTTTATGTGTCAGTATGTATTTACAGTGCACGTTATAAAAACAAACTGTACAAACACATGAGCTGCAAAAGCACGTACGCAGTAGGTCTGGCATTGTGTATCAATCTGTCTGAAGACAGACATGATTTGTAGCTCTAAATTAGTGATTTAGGCGACATAAAATTTGGGTTTCCTGTGTGATATACTTTTCTTTTATATCCAAATAGGTTGCAATGCCTTTCAATCTTGGTTTCAATGGCTTTAAGACCAGGCTAATTTTACCAGTGATTGTGTAAATGGAAGAAATTAGCAACACTTATTTGGAACACAAATGAAGCTTCAGGCTTCAAAACTAATTGACACTTCGAATTATGTGTGGATTTTTTTCAGAATTCAAATTTGCTGGCTTTTGATTTAATCCTACCTAATCTATTTTTATAAGAATAGTTCACAGTAAACAAAGTCATGTCTAACTCTGAGAAGTGCAGTCCATAAACAGAGACAAGCTTTTTATTTCTTGCTTTAGGGAGCTCATTATAAATTATAAATTTAAACAAAATGCAGGAGGAGAAGGAAGAAGAAGAAATTTATCTGGAACCATTCACCAGTGAACTGCTGTATTTGATAAAGTTATCAGGCTATCACCTAAGACACATTTTTTTCCCAAATAATAGATTCTCTGCAGTAAGCAGCTAACTTAGGATCCTAGCTTTTTTTCTCCCAATTTACCCATAGTCAGTGCATAGTTAATGGAGCTCCCGGTGTGTCTGGATGGCAGTTTAGAATACTTATACTAAATTATTTGTCAACACTAAATGAGCTAATAACTGCTCAGCTCATAGTTCTGAAAATATAATTGCTCTTGAAACATTACCACAAAAGAGAGAATATCTTAGGCTTTCATCAGACTGTGCTTCCAGTTTACTGCAAGTATCTTTATCAACACTGAAAAGAAAGATATTAAAAATAGTGATTAACCCTCAATGAAATCCAGGTGGCAACTGTAATGGGAGAGCTGCTCTTTGCTGAGCAGACCAAAACTCACCTAAAGATCTGCTTTAATTGCACTCTTTGTAATCATGATCAATGACTATCTAAAACTCTCAAGGAGTGGCTAGAAGTTAAAGCAAGTTTTAAACTAAAGCTAGAACCAGTATAGTATTAAAAAGACCAACAAAGGAGACAGCAGAATAACCTCAAGAACTTGTCTTTCTATTGAACTGCTGGATCTATTTAACTTAGACAAAGTTAAGAAGCTACATGATTACATACCTGCATGACAAGATACCTGAAAGTAGATGGCTCTGTAATTTCACAGACCAAAAGCATGAAAGAATGAAGGGTATCTGTAAATTAATCTGGCAAATTCACTATGGAAAGCATATTTAAAATGCTAAAAGTGAGAGAAATCAACCTCTTGAACAATGTTTCATGGGATACGACTTCTCTATCACTTAAAGAATTTCTATGAAATCCTAGACTCACCAAACCCAACTGCAAAACCTTCAGCAACTTCAAAGAAAGCAAAAGGTTGAAGGGTCATATTTTCAGCTGGAACTCAAGATCATTTATACTGCTAAAATATTCATATTTATACAGACTAATAGCCCGAGGCAGAAATTAGCAGGCAATATTACATAACTCGCCTTATTTAGCAGCCAGACTAAACGCTCAGAATGCTCTTTCTAAAAACCTAGACTTGAGCTGCATGTCTGCCCTTTGCTAGGTCTCTCTGAAATTCTCTACCAGTCTTCTGTAACATCAGCAAGCTTAAACCATTTTCCACATACTACACGGAATGTTACTATTTGATGATTTACAACAGAAAGTACTGCAAGTTCTTTTAGCCATGAAGACATCTATTACCACTCAGAAACAAGCTTTCCCTGCTTATGGTTTCAGCAAGCCAGTTGTGTGTGATATCACTATCCACACTAGCAGAATTAGGAAGCACTGTGTGGAAACATACAGGGTTTTAACCATCATGCAAAGCAGGTCCTCCTTTACCTATAATTGCTGTACAAGAAACTGTGTTAGTCACAACCCAAAATGCAAATTTTCTTGGTCCAGAACTATGAAAACAAAACAACTGAGAAGTTTGCCCTCAAATCTAAATTTCTCTATCCTTCTGTTAAATGGTGGTAGTCTCTCACTGAAAAAAATTCACATAAATTCCTAAAATTTATTCTCCAAATCAAATTAAAATTTTATTTTTGGCACTGCAAAGAGCATATTATTGTTGCCTAGTATTCTACATGTCTGCCCCGTCTGATGTCTGGATAAACACACCAGGGATTTCATTGTATTAAGGCACGTTAAGCCTTTCACCAAATATTCTGAAGTTAGAATACTAAGGAGCTACAGATGCTAAGAAAGTGATGTAATGATCTTGTGATCTTGTGACACCACGTTGTAAGTGTGGTGGGATTATGAAAATAATGCAAAAAGATTTTTGGCTAGGTACATGACAGATGACACAGTTTTACTAATTCAAATCACAATACTGTGATAGCTGAATGCAGACGGATGCGTGTGTATGGTTTAAGTTCCATCTTTTTTCACACTCCAAAGCATTTCTCAAAAGCTGGTATTAATTCAAGGAAATAAGGCTGGGAAAACAACAAAAACCAAATGCCCATGTACGCAGAAAGCCAAAATACATACATTAAAAGAAAAAACCCTAGAAGTTATTTGGAACCACATATGTATGTTTATTACAGTATAATGACTAGCTTTGGCCTACTGACTTTAAGATTATGGGAGGCAATATTGTTTCAGTTCAGTAACACTGAGCTATGTTTTGTGTCTAGGTAGCAAAAGCAATCGTGACTTCACTAACAACAGAAAACACACTACACTGAAACAGAACTGCACACCCATTGCTTGGGGAGGTTTCATGTGAAACAGCAGAACAACAGAAATTTACCTGATCTTTCATTGCCGGTGGATAACAATGAAGCAGAGAAAGACAAGAAAGCAGTAAGCAGGAGAAATCCAGGTACCTCATAAAGTGACAGGTGCAGGAACACCAACATACTGACTGCAGCGTGGGGAGCAGTGGGCACTCAGACTAAGCAAAAAACCATTTCTCCAGCACTCTTCCTTACCCTTCCCTATCATGGATGATGCATGGACACAGCAAACAAGCCACTCTACCATCTTCGAATCATGCTCTCTCTTCCTCGCACTCGGAGCTACTGTTTAAAGGAACTATTCCCTGCGTGAGGTCGGTGCCGGGAGGCAGCGCCCGGCGGAGCCGCAGGGCCCAGCGCCTTGCCCGGCCGGGCGCCTCCCGGGCGCTGCGGCAGCGGCTCCGCTCTGCCGGCGGCCGGGCCGGCGTCTCCCGGGAAGGGCGGTGGAGCTCCCGGCGGCGGCAGCAGCGCGGGCCGCTGTTGCCACCTGCTGCCGGAGCGGGGACCGGGCCCGGGCGTGCTAGGCCGGGCAGGCGGTGAAAGCCCCGCGATGGGCGAGGGCCGCGACCGCCCCGCCCGGCGAGGAGCGCGGAGCGGGCCTGAGAGAGGGAGGCGAGGCAGAGCGGCGGCTCAGGTAAGCCGAGCTCAACGGGGAAAGGCCAGGCTGTGTGAATGATGTGTGAGTCATCTGACATCTGCGAAGGGAAGATTTGTACTTACTGGTGGGTGTAATGGCTGTTCGGAGTGGAACAGAAGGACGATAATCAGCGTGACACTAACAATGTAAGGCTGTACATGGTGCAATAAAGGGTTACGCAGCAGAAGGCAGGCAGCAAGTACTGAAGGGAGCATTAGCCGGGTAAGATAAAGCAATTGGGTGTAAAAGATGTACCGCGTTCCCTATGGAGGAAGTTCTCCCCTGAACAGAAAAAACACAGTCAGTGCCCTCTTAAAGATCACTCAACAAGCAGCTTAATAATGACTCCTAAATGGTATTTTACCGTTTATGTGTAAGCCCGTATGCCACATAGTAAACATACTAGCATAAGGTTTAATCTGTTAGCCATATTTCTTGAGCCATCATTCAAATCTAAATTTTACAGCCTCGGAGTTATTACTCAAAGCAGCTAGGCAGATGTACCAAAAGAGGCGAAGTAACACTTGATCGACTTCTGAATAAAGTACAAAGCGATTGGAGATGCCGAACCAGCCTTTAACAAAATTTCTCCATAGGATAAGGGAATAAGACTTTTAGGAGTAACACCATAAATTTAGATTTTACAACCAGAAATTAGCTTAAAATGAGAGGATAGTTGAAAGGCTAAAGAAAGTTTGAAGGTCAGAAGAAAGCTTAAAGACACTTCATTAGAGCCACAGAGAAAAAGTCAACTGATAAATTGAAATGCACCCTTTTCCCTCCCTTGTCTTTCCACAACCTCAATATTCCTACTCCTCAAAATCACATATATGATTAAGTATAAGAGCATGGGAGACACCTGTAAATAAAAGATACTCTTCAAAAGTGGAAATCAGCCAAAGAAAACAAAAAGCAAAGTCTTGGAAGTTCAATGTAACTTCTTGGACAAGAACAAAAAGGTCTAAACCCAACTTGCCAAATGCATAAAGCTAGTAATAAAACTGCTTTCAAACACATCACATGTATGAAGCCTGACAGGAAACAGCTGGGCATGCAGATAATCTGGCTGTAAAAAGAGCACAAAAGAAAGAGAATCAGAAGAGGTTAAACAAACTATTTGTGTAAGGATTCTCAACCACAGAAAAGGTCAAAGAGGTTCTCAGACAAGTTCTGTACTTCTCAAGTGATATGTTTTGGGCACTGTCTCAAATTGAACAAGCTTTAGAACATACAAATAAAAATTTTAAGAGGATTCCTCAGATGATACTGGAAACTACAAACCAGTCAGTCTGATTTTTATGCCTGGAAAATGCCTGTGTGTTATACAGAAGAACAGGTTTTTTAAAGAACATACAGCTAAGCCAATGTAAAGAGAAAGCAAGGTAACACAATTTGTAGTAGGCACTCATGAGCAACAAATTAAGTAGTACTGCTTTAATGGAGTGTCCATAATTATCAGGTTAATGATCAGGTTAATACTGAATTTGCAAAAGTCTCCTCACTATCCTTACCTAAGGTTACAGAAAAAACTATGCTGTTGTGGTATAAGAGGAAACATCTGCTTGGATTAAAGGCACCCACACCAACAAACCAAAAAAAAAAACAAACAAAAAAAAACAAACCTCGAAAAAAACAATAAAAACCCAAAACCTGCTCAAAAAATAAAAAAAAAAAAAAAAAAAGGAAAATCAATTACCAAAATGAAAGATTAGATTTCAAAGTAGATATTTGCGTCAAAGAAGCCTTACTAGGACTTCTACAGGTTACTGTGCTGTTCAATGAATATGAGGCGTCAGTGTTCTCAGATAGTGACACCACTTAAAAGCTGACCACAAACACATATAAAGGGATCTCTCAAATATTCAGTGTCAATACATGCAAAGTAGATGGGGAAAAAAAGAACCCAGACCGTAAAAGTCCTGTGATGCATACAGAATTAGCGACTGCTGCCCTGAAAAGACACTGGGATTTTTTGCATAGCTCCCTGAAAACCTAAGCTCAAAAATTAGCAGCAGTGAAGGGCAAACAAAATATCAGCAACGACACAGAAAAAAACAGAGCCTGAAAGAAGATGATGTGACCTCTTGGCACAGGCACATGGTGCACAAAGATCTTGAAAGCAGCATGCAGCGCCAGTCAGTCACCTCCTTGGCAAAGAGAAGAAAGAATCATGGGCTGTAGAGTGGTGACAAGGAAAAATCAAAAGAACAGATAACATGTATGAAGGCTGTTCCAAATAAACTTTTCAGTTTGAAGCGTACCACTGCAATAAGATAAGAGACCTACAAAAATTACATAATGAGTGGTCAATGCCACTCACCTTAGCTTTTTATTTTATGATTATCTACAGAGACAATCAGGTACAAAGCTAGATAGATCTCCACTTGGTCTAATATAACATATAGTTTTAATTGATTTTTTAAAAAAGACCGATAAAAATACAGTTATAGGTACACTGAATGTTAAAAAAAGTTGTACCTACTTTTCTTGAAATTATACTAAGTCCCCATTTTAACGACCTTGTATTGAAATTGTTAGTAGCTATATACATATTAATGACATTAATTTTTGGATGAAAAGTTTTTGTATGTATAAATGTCTAACCCAAGTCTAACAAATGCATGAAAAATCACAAACTGTTGTGGCAAACATCCTTTTCTTTTAAACCTTTTCATGTAATAAAAAAATATGTAACTGTATTATTGGAAGTTCTTAATTAATAGGGATTTATTAATTTTAATAATGCTAGAACCTCTATGTAGTTCAGCAATGTATAAGAGTATGACCAGTGGAAAATACTTCTGCTGTAAAAGAGACACAAGGTGCTCTTTTTTTCCCTCCTGCCACCCAATTTATGCATGGTACTAATGCTAACAGCACACATTTTGTTGCCTTTATGCTAAGAATTTTGTAATCATCCCTCTTCTAAGTGAGTATACAGTTCACAAACAAGAAATAACAGTACAGGATTTTTTTTGTTTCTTTTGGGAGAAAAGAATGTTCCTGAAACTTTTCTCTAACTTTCGAAGCTAGATCAGACTTGCAAGAAAAAACCCATGGTTTCAACTGAAACAACAGACAATGCAGTTACATTTTCTTACAAAACTTCTCTATTAAATTGCATTCATATGTTCTTAACAACAACAAAAATCTTTAATTATCCAAACTGTCCAATGTGGCAGTAATTAGTCAATGCTTATTCAAATATTGTGAAGAAAACTCAATATTATTTTCCTCATTTAAACCACTCAACTTATGTTCTTTAAAATGCATTTTTTATTATAGAAAAAAAATTATAACTTTATAAATTTGTTTTTAAGTGTAAATGTCATATGACACGAAAGATTAATTTCCTTTCTTGATTATACTAATATTTCTGTCCTTCATTTTCTTGATTTACTATACATATATTAAAAGAAAATAAAAATTGAAGTTGTATTTTTCCCGTAACAGCTGTTGCTATGGCTTTATTGACCTCTGGTCGCTGTAAACTAAGTTTCAGAAAATCCTAGAAGATAGAAAGAGGACTAGAGGCATGCTTTAAATACTCAGGGCTAGTTTTCAGGACCTTTACCCACAGCTCAGGGGTTTATGTCACATCCACTGGAAACTCCACTGCAAACTCCAGCTGTCCCCAAGGACTTTTGTTGTCCTTCGTCCCCAACTGCATCTGACAGGAACGGCCAGACAAGGGCTCCAAAATCACTGCTCAATACAGAACACCAGGGGTATAGTAACAGTGTCAAAGCAATAGAAACATCTGCAGTAATACATATGTGTGACGCTCTAATTTAACTCTAGCCTGTATTCTATGAAGTAATTTTGTGTATTCCTTTGTTTTCCTTCCCAATAATTTCCCAATAATAGCTTGTAAAGTAATTATAAGTGAATAAAACGTGTAAGCATACAATCTAACAGCAGGCATAATGTAATGAATATGGTAGTATATAGTCAAGAAGAAATAGAGAAATAAGACTCAGAATTATGGTGTGAAGTTTTCAGGAAGTGCTAGTACACTAGACAAAAAACTGCTGAATCAAACCAATCTGTACTTGGGTGTGTCTCTGAAGAATCTAAATAGGTGGTGGAAAGGCTATCAGAGGGGAAGTTTAAACCGTAATCTGTTAAGGTTTTGGGTATTTGCACACACAATATTTGTTTAGGAAAAAAGAGAAACATTTAAACAATTTCAATAAACCTGAAGTGACAGGTAAAGTTTCAGACTTTGTAATTAACCTGCACTGATTGCAATAATTTTATTATTAATTTAATAAAGAAATACAGACTTGCCACCTAACAGAAAAAAGGTTTGCATATCGTCCTACAGCCAACATTTCCCCCCATAACTTAAATGGACAGAAATAACAAATTTGGGCAGCAGGTTTACTTATAACAGTGGCCAGATAACTTGATCCAATCATGTATTGTTTTGTCCTCATAACTTGTTTAATCAGTAAGATGTCTTTTAGGAAGGTACTGAAATATTTGTGAAGAATGGGTATTATAAGTTTCAAATGATTGTGCTTGTCACACATATTGTTAGGATAAATAATGCTCAGATCACCTCTGGACTCTCTATAAAGTGAACTAATCCTGAGTCTTATTTTCCAGATGTTCAGTCATTCTTTCCTGATTGCTTTCCATTTAGAGCATCTCTTGGACCTAGACTACGTGATAGTTCAATACATTAATAATTCCTGCTCAGAGCATTGAAATAATGCAGTGTAAGAGACATTTTATCATCCTTCTCTAGTGAAATCATTTAGTTAAACCTCTGACAAAGTCTCTCCTTGCTCATCATTTCTACATGTCAGTGTGAGTGGTCAAGTAAGAAAACAAACCCAAGATTTTCTCTTGTTCTTTTGTCACTAATAGTCAAATACTAAGAATAAACATTTATTTTTCTTCCTAACATTTAAAGTATGTTCACTTCCTGCACATCTGTCTTGAATTCAGGGCAGAAGATATGTTTGTTGTTCAAAGTTGTACTGCTGTTAGCAGAACAAACTCTGCTGCAGATACATCTTCCAGTAAAATAAGCTCAAGTCCAGGGTTGGTTTTTACCAGCTGTTAGGTGAATCTTCCTGCCCTTTCTGTAATTATTTTTCCTAATTCATTCTTTTTTGAGACCTGTAATAGGCAGTGTCTTGGCCTTCCCTTTCTTTTCCCCCCTGCAGATATCAGAGTGGGACAGGTAGTTCCATCAAATTCTGCAGACTACCACTGTCTCAGAGAGAGGGGAAAAAATGACTTATTAAATGAAGAAAATGAAAAGTCATCCAGAATTCAGAGGCATAAATCTTCAAACTACTTCCAAAAGAGCCAGGGCAACCACGAGGTGCTACGTAAACTTTTACAGAAAAATAGTTAAGAGTATTGTAGCAACACAGTCCCTGGAGTGACAAACCTTGTTGAGAGAAACTTAATCAATTGGAAAAGATAACAGACAACTTCAAAAGACAAAGAACTGCGTATGCCATTTTTGAGAAGCTTTTGCTTTCAACATTTACAAGGCATGCTTAGAACTAAGACAATTTTCATGTGCCAAGGAATAATTTCCATACATGTAATAAATACTAGATTAAAATTTCACTGTGTAATAAATTTAATATTTAGGTGCACAAAATACCAAAATTGCCTTTTTTCCTGGCTGACATCTTCAGTTTAATTCTTTCCTTCTATTTTTATACACATACAGAACTTTTTACTGTTCTTACTGCACTTATTACTAGTTATAAACACAGAGGAAGATAGACTGTTTCTTTATAAGTAAGGGGACTGGGGAAGGCACTGACAAACTTTTTATCTGCACCATGGCTGCAACGTCAAACAGTTGCTATATTTCAAGTGCTGACAGACAGCTTGAACAAAGATACCTTATTTACAAGACACGGTCCCTAAATGCAGGCACAGGCTTAACGTGTAATTATATTTTAATGTATAGTGTGTTCATCATAGGTTACTCTATACAGTTAGACCAGAATCTTGTGCCCTAATCTGCGAACACTTTGCATCTCTGAAATGTTAAGAAATGCTCCTCCCCTCCCCAAAATGTTAACGTTAAACCCCAAGTCTTTTCTCTAGGAAGAAAATCTGAACTATAAAGGAAAAAGAGGTAAGAAGTGCTTGTTTGGCATTTCTCAAGTGCCATATCATGCAGCCAAATACAGCAATATTTCCAGTGGGAACATAATGCTGGATAAAGGATATTTGTGGTGTAGTGAAAATACAAAAGCAAGCAAAATGCCTGGATAAAGTGTTTTGCATAGTTGATAGATGATTGCAAAAAACCCCAGGCATCAGTAAGACCTTGCGTGAAATCAGAGAAACCACGAGTAGTACTCATTTTTGTACTAATAACAGAGAAAGGGCACTGCAGCTAAAGAGACCAAAATTTCTTACAGTTCTAGCCTTGCCTGCATAAAATAGATGGAGTTCTGTTAGGAATTAGAATCTACTAAAAAAAATCCCCACAACAAAAATTAACCAAGCAAACTTTGAAGCACTGCTAAAAAGACACACTAGAGTACAGAATAAATGTGCTCTGATTATTACAACTAATGCATCCACACTGTAAAAATATTTTAAAAGCAGACAGGTTCTGGGCATGTGTCTTACTAAACCTATTTCCAAAGCTGGAAGCAGACAAATGCAATTCTGCAAGCAGACACTTAACAACCATATAATAAAAGAAAACTATTTAAGATGTATTGCAATATACTATCTTCTATTAAATGTCACATCTGATCAGATATGCAGACCATATTCTTGCAGACAATATGTCATCTATATTTTGTATCTTAAAAAGCAAATAAAACTACACCAAAAACATCAACCAAAGAACAAAAATTTAAGACATGAAATACAACATTTCACCAGGTCTCAAGCTATTTTAAAGTCTTTATCTAAAGACAATCTGATTTAAAACTTAAAATCCTAAATTTATTAGGTGGTTTATTACCCAGCATAATTGTTTTTCTTTCTGTTCATGTAGACCTTCAAAATTTTTCAAAGGCACCAGAAAAATACAACACAGTAAGTAGCATGCAAAACAAGAAACACACTCAGCACTGAAAGTTTTTCTCTCCTTCTGGGTGCCTTTCTGAGGCCAGTAAAAAAAACCAAAAACAAAAACTTTTTTGTGATTTCCATAAACACTGCATCCTAAAAATATGCTTTATGTTTGATATAGGAAATATTTACAAGAAAGCTATAAGTTACCTGGTACTAGAAATTGTCAGGAGGAGGGTGGGGGAAAGTTTAATTTGACTGCATTCCTTATTTATGAAAAACAATTGCTTGTAATGTACTGAGACATGTGTAAATTTATATGTCAGTGTACATCAAACATGGAAAAACCTCAAGACCACTACTAAGAGGCCTACCCCTGGGCTAGGGGATAAAAAACACTGATCACATTTTTTACTGTAAACATTGTCATACAGCTTAAATATTAAAGATGCAAATACATCAACTGACTATTTTTGTTAGTGCAGGCACTCAATCATTATTTGAATTTTTGTTAATATATTTTTGTTAGTATGTTCAAATTGCAGCAGAAAATCCTAGATGTTATACCACTCAAAAATATGTAAAACCTTTATTTTTAGTAAAGAATTAACAGTATTGCATACGTAAAGGTAAAGCTGCATACTTGGGGTTTTGATTCTATAATTTCTACATGGGCTCTATGGTTAGATCACTCAGAGACCTCTTCATGGAGTGACTCATGCCAGAAATACTTCTGGGCAATATCTCTATTTTCCTTGCCCCCACCATGCAAATATTTCCTGCTCATCACCACAGTTTCTCCATGCCTATTTTATGTTCTTAAAAAAAAGGAAAAATAAAAAAATAAAGGACTTCTAGCACCAACCATTTCACAAATTCCCCCACCATAAAAAAGTTTTCTTGTGTTTGTTTAATCACTTCTGCACAGCAAGAGAATAAAAGAACTATTAAATTCCCTTTTGCAAAGACCTGGTTTTAGAAAACAGCTATTGAAAGAGGAATATACAAAATCTGCACACAGTTCTTAGATGATCATGTGTGCTTAATATCGTAATAGGATAAAGGTTAAGAATAATATTGTTTGACCCCTTCAACTACTGACATTCATGCCATGTTATTGTTAGTGTTGCATGTTAAGCAAGCAAATTTTCAATGAACTTGTGTTGGCTTTACCACAGACACAGATGTTAGGCGGACTCCTTTTTTCATAAGGTTCTCATTATTAACTGAAACCAAGTTGAATATTTGACTGAAGGAAAGGACCATATCATTGTTTTCAGATTTTGCTCTATGACTTAACTGAACTACATCTGCCAGCTTTGGAAATACCAAGTACTTCTTGGCGCCAGCACTGGCGCCTTGCTCTATGACTACCATCTTAAGTGCTTCAGCTTGAGGAAGTCTAGTAACCATCAAAACAGTTTAATAAAACCTTAAAACTGTGATTACAAGTTACTCACTAGCTGACAGAGTGCTCTCAAATTTGTTCTATTTATGAATAATTTCGCAAAATAAGCAAATCATAGTAAACTGAATGCATGGCCGTAAATATGTAGCCTAGAAAGTTCACAAGATGTTTTTATGATTTATGAAGTCTGTGTTATACTTGAAACCACATTTATTTAATAGATAGGCTGGCACTTCACAGGATAATTCAATCTGCTTCAAATCTATCCAAAGCCTTTGGGAAACATAAGGGATGCTCTGAATATAAATGCAATTCCACTTTTCACCTTTTTGCACTACTGTCTCTTATCATAAATGTGAAAAGTATTACACTCCCCTAGAAAATCTCGCTTTGTAAAAAATGCTGTTGAAGATGAAAGAACGCCACAGTTTGTGCTAACCCAAATATAGGAACTATTTTATAAAACAAATAAATTAAACACTATAATTAACTTTTCTGGATATGTCCCAAGGTTATCTGAATTAAAATAAACAACACATTCATTCTTCCTCAAAAAGACCAAAAATCAAAGTGTCTATATTATATACCACTTATACAGCTGATGCTGAAAGGGGAATATAAGTGCCAGAGCAAGCTATTTTCAGAAAAAAATAGTGTAAAAAAGGCCTCATACTAATTTATTTTATATATACAAAGATGTAAATATTTAGCATTTCCAGATAATTAATTATGTGTTCTGAGAATAATCAATAGTTATTTCACTTACCATGCTGAATGTCCTTCATGTCTAAATGAAGACTAGACATTAATATTCCAACAGCTTGAGATCTTTTGTTACTTAACAACTTGACAACCTGCCAAAAGAAATGCAAGTATTATTATATTATGCAGGATAATATACAAGATATTTTACATTACTAACAACATTTTCAAATAATAGTTCTTTGTAGTCCATATACATATCCAAAAATGAGCAAATTTATTATTCTTAAAGTTTGCTTCTGCTGTATAAACCCATTACGAGTGTATGTAACTTTATCACCTAGTTGAATTTAATTCCAAAAGGTTCCCCTAGTCTTCCTTCTTAATTAGAAAATACACTCTACTTCACACTGATGTTACCAAGCGTATGAAACACACTGTCAAATAAAAAAAATTCCAACTGTGTCTATCTTGGAATTGCTTTGGTTTCCAAAACCACACAATGATTTCCATCTTTGATGTAAGTTAAAACTGTGAGAATTTGTATTTTATTTGAATGTTTGACGTAGCAGGCGCCAATATGAATTTTATTTTAAAATGAAAATAACCACGTACACGTTGGGGTTTTCTTTGATCACTTTAAGGATTATAAAAGGTCATAAAGCTTTTTCATTTTCAAAATAGAAAAAAATAAAAAACCAAAATGAAGCCATCAAAGTGTCTTGCTTTAGGGGGTTAAAATCAGTGACTAAATAATTTAGACTTTCATACGTGTTGGTTTTGCAAGCATAAGAGCAGCATGTAATTCACAGACTATGTTACAAAGGACTCTAAGTTGTTTGAATTAAACTTGATGTAAATTTCATATCATTGTTAGGAGAAACAAGTAATGCCAGAAAAGGACTCTCTGTATCTGTAAAATGACATAATTCTAGATAAAATAATTTTCAATGCCAGGATTCAAACATTGCATAGAAGAAAGAGGTTAATATTTACTCTACATAGGTTGCTGAGTTTTACACTGTACTAATCACACTGATGAAAACCTTTGTGAGTCACTTGGAGGAAAAAAAGACAGATAATTAAAACTGTTAGTTCATGTCAGGAAGCATATACATATTCTTAAAGTTGCAGTGCTACTGTTGTAGCACCAGGAGGCTGTATCATCTACAGGCCACACTGGCAAAACTATTTAAAAATTAATTAGCAGAAAGGAGATTAGAAAAAGTAGAATTACGTTAGCCAGAGTAAAGAATTTAATGATCCAATTCACATCTTAAAAGCTCAAAAATGTACTCAGAAGATGTTTGCCCTGTGATTCACTGATTCATTGCCAAATTTGATTCACTGATATTTTCAGATACAGGTCTGTACACTGACGTTTGAACAGCAGAAGCGAAGGAAAAACCTGACCCTGAACTCTGCCATTGGAACTACTTCGGAAAGGAAACTTGAGAAACTCACTGTACTTACAGTGTAGGTTTTCTGAGGATGTGGTTGGCTGGCCAACTGTTTAATTTTATTTTTTCCCTTCTTAAATCTTCATAACCATTGATTATAAAGATATTTTATCCCACTTTTCTCACAGATGCCAAACTAGCTGCAGTGGAGTGAAAATACAGCTGTAGAAGCCCTGAAGATAAGGGACTAATGTCTGTGTCTCAAACATGAACAGCCAGATCACTGTGCTGCCAACCGAGGACCCTTGGTAATAACATGCTGTGAGAAGTAACAGGATGTGGCTGAAGAAGGGGGCCTTACAGGGGCAGGGCAGCAATTTTTTGTGGGACAGAAATCCTTGTTCTAGCTCCTGGAGATAAGCACAGCATGGTACAGTGCACGTGCAGGAATGAGGTCAGGAAAAAGGATTGCTGACCAAAAGCCAACCCAGTAGAGGGGGATCAAGACACCAGAGAACCCCCAAAGCCCTCCAACCCAATTCCAGAAAGGTCTAGAGGAATGAACTGTGCAGGATAACTGGTTTGCATAGAAAGCAAGAAACTTATCTCCAGGGCAGGGAAATCTTATCTATAGTAAGTACCCCCATGAAGCTCAGGTATACATGCTCCAGGACTCTGGACATCCCATTAGTTGGATCGACACTGGGGCAAGGACGGGTGATCTTTCTCCCTCCCTCTCTCTAGTTTGTCTCACTCACTCTACCTCTTTATTCAAAGCCCACCACTGTGTGCTTATACTGGAATATAAGGGAATAGCATATCAATTTCCGTGACTAGTGTATAATTTGGTAATAAAACTCTGTAAGCTTCTACAGACCTTTTGACTTTTGTCATTCCTTTTTCACCATGAGCATCTGCAAACTTGTGTGTTCCTTTCCCTTTTGGGGTGGGATGTCTCAACAGCAAAAATACTGCTCATTAACAGAAAATTTTAACATTGGAAAACAAGTATATCATAACTGATGTTCACAAGGTTAAAGATCTAAATTCAAGGCATGGCTACTCACATCACCTATCAAAAATTACCAAGAAATTCCTGTGTAACTTTTTAATCCATTTAATATACTATTTGGAATTTAAAACTAGGATACGATGGTCAGATTTCTTTGGAATTCAAATGTAAAACTAATGTAATTCAGAAAAATACAATTAGGATAACCTGCAGTAGTCTTCTAATAGGCTATAATCAGTCTAAGTATTTTTTAATGGAACAAAATTTAATTCAAGCCTGGAACTGAGTTAAAGCTGTGTCAATATGAGATTTTCTTCTTGTAAAGAGAAGCTGTTATTGATTTATTTTTTTGCAGCTACAAAAGGATTACAAAATAAAGTAGATCTTGGGTAGCAAGGTATAGATCAAATCTTTTTATCAATTAAGTTCCAATTTGTAATAGAACCAAACAAGTATTTTCCATTCTATCAAAAAAAAAAAAAAAAAATAGTGTGTACAAAATTTCAAATTAACAGAATTTCTTCAACTGATGTTGCTACCAAAACATACTTGCAGGAAAGGCAACAATATAGTATGTTACATGAAAAAAGTTCAAAAACTTCCCCTAAAGTTGTGTATTCCAAAAACATTGAAAAGACTGAATTTGGTAATGAAGATGTTGGGGGAACTGTTGCTTTCAGTTCCTATTGTTATCACTTAACTCCAAAATATCTTGTATTAATAGTATAACTAACTTGCTGGTGCCAGCATATAGTGGGAGTCCTTTGTTGCCTCTATTTTGAACTAGAAAACTATCCCAAAGCCGACAAATAAAGTGAATTAAAAATCAAATGCAAACTAATCTCAAAAGTGCTGTCAGGAAACAATAGTCACACAAAATGGCAAGAGCTCATCAGAAGTAAGCTAGTACGTTTGCTGTCCCTCACATTCTGCAAAAATGGAGTAGAAATGGAATTGATGGATACTAACATAGGATACTGTGTTATTAAGGAGTAAAACAAAACAAAAGAAGAAAATCAAGAATAAAATAGCTTATGGGTTGGAGTCTGATCTTGGGACTATCCCACATCTAATTCTTCACCCATGTGCTATTATATTTTCTTCAAATTGTGAAATCAGAGTTTCTATCTTCCATCAGAATTCTAGAGCTCAGAGTTACTAAGATCAGGCTTACAAATACAACAAGAGGATCAACACTAGGGAAAAAATAAGCAAATAAATTAAGTATGCTGTCATGCAGGCTAGAACATGATTCCTGTCCAGGGCGCAGGACCAGACTTAGAGACCTACTAGATCCTTTGAAGTCCTGGCATAAAAGTCAGCAGGAAAAAGAAGCTGCTTTTTCTGAAAGTGAGATAATTAGTTGCTGAGTGCCACATCTTGACAGTGATTAGAAGCAAAACAAAACAAACAAAAAAAAACCACTGTCCACATGAAGAATAAGTTATCTTTGCTGCCAAAATTCTGAACGATGATGATATCAAAAGGGTGACAAAGAGCATGACTGTCAGGTGAATGGGTGCAGAACAGCAATAGATAAAGCAGTTTCACATAGCAGCTACCAACTTTCCCTGGTTTTATTTAAAATGTAGGGTTTATGTCAACTTTTATACTAATCTCTATTATGCTGTTCATTCCCATTTCAGTCAATTGCATGAATACTAGAGTTTCCTCCAATAGAATGGATGTAACAATACAACACTAATTCAGAAAATATGAATATTAGCATAAATGCCTAAAGCAATTCCCACATTTAAAAGTAAAACAATAAAATAAATCAGCTGCATAGTCTAGGCCTACAGGCTACAGACAAGTGACGCCATTTAAAGGCAGAACAACAAAAGTTCGATAAATCCAATCTCTGCAAGATCTAAAGCCTCAGACACAATACACAGCTCCTTTTTAGTCTGGATTCTGGAACTCTGTTTTAAACAAATTTTAAAAAAAATAAATAAAAAGGAAGCTAGAGATATTATCTGCAGCCTGAAGTCTAGGACAAACTTTCTAATTCTTGAGTGGTCCTCATTGTTGAGCATTAACAAACTACACGTCAAATTTGTTCCTGATTCTTTAACACAAGCAAAAACAGTCAAAGAGATATATAGTGAAAGGTAATGCAAGACAGATGTTTGATAAGAACCCCAAAGCAAAAATTATGATGATTCCTTTTCCCCAGAATAATATTTAGTTAATGCATGGAATTTTTCAATGATTCTTGCTTTCTATTTCTGATTTTGAGCATTTAGAAAAATTATCCCAAAGTTCTCACTGGTTAAGAAAAACTGCTGTACATAACACAAAGTCACACCTAGGAAACCCCACTTTACCAAGACCTATCACTCATACATGTGGCAGGGAAGAGGCAGAAACAATAAAGTTCCAAATCAAACGTTAAGGGACAGGATCAGGGCAGTAATGCAGTCACCTTCTCACCAGGCAACATGACAACAAGTCTTTTCTGCAGATTCAAGTATTCCAAGTGTAAAATGGGCAATCACAGAAGTGGACCCATCATATCTTTCCCATGTATATCCTTCTTATAGGTATAACAGAATAATATACTCTTACAGGTGGGGGATTTTTATGTGTGTTGTGCATTTTAGTTCATCTTTTGTTTGCCTTATTTTAAAGGTAAATTCAGAAGTAAATTCTGGCTAGTAATGGCAACTGTGAGAGTGGAAACAGGGACTATTTCAAGTAGTGTGGTCACTTTGGTGTAATAGGAGATCAAAAATTTTCCTTAATATCTACAAAATACCCCTCACCCCCCAAAACCAACACCTGGTCTCAGTTGTCTAACCATGCTGATGGCACGTAATGATTTAGCTGAACTCACAAAACATCAATAACAAAGCCTAATTTTCAGCATCTCTCTGTCTCCCATTCTAACCAAAATGGAAAATCCCCTCTGGAAACGAGCTAGTTTCTTTACCCACTGAAGAATTTCATAATCTATATCTTTCTCTTTCTCATATAGTTTTACATGTAAGTTGTTGACATGTTATGGAAATTGGCGAAGTCAAGCAGCCATGTCTGAAACTTTATGCTTGAGGGTAGCGATGAAACATAATATTTACTTTTTGTACATTTTCTCAAAGCTTTTACCAATATGGATGAGAAACAATTAATGCTCTTTTGTGCAGTTTTAGCACTAAAATAGCACTGTTTGAAATTAACATAATAAAAATATTACTGTAGGAGTAATCCTTTACTAAGAGATTGTTACCCCAGTTAATATTCACAATTGATGACATTAGGTGAGAAAAATACTTAGAGTGCTTAAATTCAGTTAAAAATTAGTTAAGTTGGATAAGCATTGCGTTCCTCAACAGGAGGCTGAGCAATAGTAAAATGTCCCTTACTGAAAAATAAGAACCACATTCTAACTCTAAAGACTGGAGTGGCATTTTATTTCCAGAAGTATTCTCGTCCTTCTTTATGTCCAACTTCAAATTCAAATATCCTGAAATCATAATCTAAACTGTTTCATTGGTACATCATTTATGCACCTAAGGCTTTTGAAACCAAATGAAATTTCAGCAATCTACTATTTATATTCTGGGGTGGAAACAGTGTTTAAAATATTAATGTCAAAAGCTTCATAGTGGACTTTGCACATGAGAAAATCTTTAACATTTTTTTCATTTACGTGATAGATTATAAGCGCATGGTCTGTGATTGAATAGTTCACTGCAGTTACTTCAATAATATTTTCCAAAAGTACAGTTAGAGGGCTAGCAGTAAAATTTTGAAATAACTGTTCAAAAGTTAGGGAAGGAAGTAACCTATGCAAGTCAGCTCAGTCCATTCTATATCCTTATTATGCTGACTGATACCAAGGTTTTCTGATTATGTACCATTTTTCCACCAAACTCATTCAATATACACTGGCAAATGTTTGCCATGCAAGTATATTCTTAATATTGAGAATCAATAAGAGAATTATCATGAGACCATTTTCATGAGCCTTAATCATAAGACTATTTTCTTCCTCCTTTACTAATTACTTGTGTTATAAGTGCTTCAACAACTTCTATAAAGCAATTTCTGACACAGGTAACAGCTTAATTTAATAAGTAATCATTATGGACTGTGCTCATTTCATGCAGATGACACAAGCTATGGAAAGGCTTCTGTGAAAAAGGCTGCCCAGCCACATAATCCAAACTTCTATTGTAACTACATGGCACATCTGAACAAGACACAAGAGCGAGTTTTACCCTCTGCTGGATCAAACATCACAGGTTTGATGAGATTGACAATTTTGTTTAAAGGATCGCCCAGATCAAAAACACCCCAGTTTCACAAAAAGTTTCTGAGTGAAATTGCTTTGCACAGAATAAGAGGTGACACAGAATTCACAGCTAATATGCTCTCTATTTTCAACTGTCGGATCTCCCCAGTTACTCACTCCTTCCCCAGTTACTTTTCTTAATCTTCCTTTGCCTCCCTCTTCTTGGCTCCTGTTTTCCAAACTACCAGTAAAAAGTCAAAGAAAAATCTTCAGGATTATACCTGAAGTCCCTCCTAAGCAACAGGAACAATCCTATAACCTGTAGAGCGTCAAAATTCAAGACACCCTTTATACAGCTAAAAATATACATGTTGTAAAATTTCTCCATAATTCAAGTCTAGGAAACTATGTGGACATAAGCAAAAGCAGACCTTGTTTCCTTTCTTAACATTGGCAAAATGAAGGAGACACAAACTGGGGGAAAAACCCAGCCCAACAAAACTTGCAGTCTAAAGAGCTAAATTTTGGTAACGTTATAACAGGGACTTCTAATGAAAGTCAGACCACTTTAATAGGTAGTAATGGCAGCCCCACCTACAATATAGCCTATAAAGGACTTTCTTTGAAGATTTAGTAGGCATTCCCGTTAAGTGAGCCTGCACACATTTACAGCAGCTGAGAATTTGATATATATGCATTAACAGAGCAAAATAAATCATAGTTTGTGCCATAGCACCAAATAAGAGGTGGTAAGAATAAAATCAGCTGCATTCACAAATAAATAATAACACTTCATTCTTTCTCTTTCTTTAATGTTCTGGAATGGATTTTAGTGAAGCCTTCATTCAATGCTACGAGTAGTATTGATTTTTTTAAAGCTTTATAGATTTATATTGTATTACTTGCAGATGATCATGCTGAGAAAAAAAAATTACAACCAATAGTTGGGTAGGGTGAAATTGACTCATTCATTAACAAAAAAAAAAAAAAAAAACCCAATCAACCCAGAGCAATAAGAATAATTTTGCCACTTAAAAAGTACTCACTATTCAGAAATAATTATATAGTTCATTGCTATGTACATATACAACAAACATGCATACACTCCCTGGCTTAGACAATGAAAGCCCTGTGTGCAGAACAGCAGTGTACTTCAAAGTCATTAATCTTTCACCCACTAAAACATCCCAAAACTATCAAATCTTTCTACAGATTAGCTGGAATTCTCCCTCCTGACATGTGCAAAAATACATTTTTATTTCAGCTTGCAATAAAACCAGTTTTATTAAATTCATATGTTTATACAGAGTACCAAATACTTTATATATTTGAAAGTTATCTGTATGTTTTTTCATTACTACTATTTCCAGTGTAGCCAGTGCTTTACATCCAATCCATCTAAGCAATACATTCACTCAGCAGACCCTGCACATCAACCCAAGGAGCAAAAACAATTGCCAGACAAGAGCTTTTTGGGAAAGCGGCAGAGTGAGAGTCCTGATTCTGTTCTGTACAGTGCTTCTTCATAGTTCAACAGGTGACAAAACACATCTGCTTTGCATAACATGTCCCTGTAAAAATCACTACAGAAACACCATTTGTAAGATCTTTACAACACCCGTAACTATCATAGAAGCCATGTAAGTCAGTAAGCACTTAAACAGCATTTGGTGCTCCCTGTAAAAACCATACTTGTGGAATTACAGCCATGCTTTCCCCAAGTAACTGTTTCTTCTCCTAAACATGGATAGACTTCATTATCCAAGTGTTTACTGCACTATAGATTAAGGGAATTCTAAAATAATGTCCTGCATTCCAAACTGCTGAGATTGTGTACGTGGAATATATTTGTGAAGGTGTTCTATTTCAGTTGTGTTATGGCAATACTCTGAAAAGCCCTAATTGGATTCTCACACATGGGTATTTAACTTGACATCTGCAATAAATGATAGCTCTAACCATAGTGCTAATGAAAGCCTGTTTATCTGTTTAGTCAATCTTTCCTCCCCAGATACAATTCGACAAGCCAGACTTCTCTATTAGACAGTTTCTTTCTGGTTTTGAGAGCAGTACATTTGTTTGATTACCAGAGGAAGAGAAACAGAATTATCTTCTGTGAATTAAGGTGGCTCACAGGAATGTTTGTCCTGGGTGACAGTAACTACTTGATTGCCTTAAACTTGTGTGGAAATTTCTGTCAGAAAAAACTTGGTCTTTTCAAAGAAGTTAAGAACAATCAGTCATTTTAATTTAGCTTTCATTACATTTTTTTTAAAGTTACTGACAGCAGATCTAAATTTATGACATTGCAAGAAAAATAAATATTTAGTATTAGAATCCACATCTAATGTTTATTCATAATCACTGTCTGTCTTTAAGCTCTTTTTATGTTACAGAAGTAAACCGCCATGATTTCCACTCCGTTGGGAGATTTTCATCACCAAATCTTACGAAACTTTCAGGGACACACAGCATCACTTTTGCACTCCTTTTTTTACTTAAACAATTATGATAGTAATTAAGCTAAGAATAACCATTAAAAACCAGCTTTTTCTAGAAAGAAGAAAGAGAAGCAAAGGTCTTGCACTTTGGATATTTACTGCAGGACAGCAAGATAGCAATGGAATCTTACATTTCCTTCCGTTACTTAGTACAACCTAGTGCAGCACAGTGGTAGGTGTGTTTGCACTATTCTTTCCTTCCTTCCTTCCTTCCATCCATCCATCCACCCGTTTTATCCAACACTTTGGGATAATCATCCTACCTTCATTACCAGTTCTATTGCCTGCTGCAAGTTGTCAGCACAGTAAAGCACCTGACCAAAATGTGTCTATGGGGGCAAGATCTCCAGAATTAAGAGGTGGAGACCTAATAGGTCATATTCAGATATAAGGTTTAGTGAATAGAGATTTTAAAGAATACCACTTGGTATCCCATGTTGGAATAAAGTCTTGTAGAGCACTAAGCTGCACGTCAAAAGATAATGGAAAGATCTACCTAGATTTGAATTGAGTACAGGAACAAAACCAAGATAAAACAAGAACTTTAATGGCTTTTTAGGAACCCACATAAGACCATCCCCCTCTCTGACCTGAAAGTTTAATTGACAATTACTTAGCATACCCCACAATTTTGATTTTTACACAGACACCAAGAAGATTACAGCCAAATAGTCATGTAAACATTCAGATTAAATTCTTTTACTCTGGGGTTTAAACGTCTACATTTTAAAGTATTCTTCCCATTTTTATTATATTGCCCACCATTCTGTCTCAAGAAACTGGTTTGATTAATGTTGGATTTTTCCCAGCTGTGCTTGTCATTTATTGTCTATATAAACTTCATATTCTTTATATACATAAACACAACACAAACCTAAAACCATTCTGATTGGTATAACACTAGGAATTAGATTCTGAAGCATAATTCTTCTCTGAAGTCATGGTACTTCATATGCAACTCATTATTTAATGTATAAAATTAATCAGAATAATATATATACTACTCCTTGCACATCTGCAGTCAATTTCAAAGCATCATATATGCACCTAATTATTTTAGTATTATTTTTGTTAAAGTGGATAAAGCAACGATATTTTTAAGAAAATACATACTTGAAAAGTAATTTATGAAAAAATAAATCTTCAGCCTTTAATATGTACAGCTTTGAAATACATCCTACATTCTCTCCTTCTCTTATTTTTCTATAGTGTGTATTTATATATGGTAACAATTCCATACCAGATATAATTCATCTCAGCTGCATGCAAAAAACTGTCTTTATGTAAAAAACAGCCTAGAAAAGATCTGATATTAAATGAGTACTCACTTGTTTGGTCTTTGTTTTTGTAATGGTGTCCGAAATGGGTTTCTTCCTCTCTTTAACAGCTGTTTTAGAAAACAGTTCTTCAAACTCATGATAATCTATGGAAGGCTCTTCAATTTTTTCCCACACAAGTGAAGCACTAGAATCTCTAAAGTTAAGCAAAAGACCTATGTAGGGCAATGTCAAACTAAATAAGGTCATAAATGGAGGAATTAAAAAAATAAAATAGCAGCAATTTATAAGTTGTTGCCTAAATTCTATTAGCAGCATTTTGATAAAAACTACTGTTGATTCTTCCTCATACTTCTGGTTTTCTTCTTTTTTCATGTGTGGTACGGTCAGGCTTATTTATGTTCACCCACTCTACATGCCTAGGAATAAAAATAGGCTGTATATAGGCTATAAAATGTACAGACATGGACAGGAAGAGAAGTAGAAATAGACAGTTATCTACTGACACCTGGGCAACAGTGACAAGGACTTGAGAAGAAAGAATAAATTCATTATTAAATAACAGCAGATGGGTTTTATAATTACTACTCAGAGATATAAGGAAAATACTTATAAGGAAAATTTTTTTCATGATCTTGTTGATCAACGATCTTTTACAAAAACCCCAAAAACATCAACAACAACTGAAACCAAGTCATGTCAAAGTAAGGGCTATCAGAATCGCTTTATGCAAATAAATTGCAGATTGAATCTGAGTCTGTTGAGTGTACAAGATGTAAAAAAAAAGTATTTCAAGGTCAGTGAAGAAAGGAAAGTGAAGGATAGAATGTGTTCAGCATAGATTCATCTAGAAGGAAGACACTACCAAAACTTGCAAGATGCTCCAGAGAGAAACCAATGCTACCTTGAAATTTGAGGGGAATCACAAATACATTTTGAAAAACATTTCACAGAACACTTGGTGGCACACCATCATCCCCAGATCTCTTATCCACATGTGATATGTAGCCCCAAAGGACACTGAAAACGCATGAGAGAGCTTCCATGTGCAAATAACTTTTGCGTGCTTTAAAGAAAATGTGCACCCTATTTATATATCTAGCTACACATAAAATCCTGCTTGCACTGATGCTCTCTCAAAGACCTACCTAGCAGGAAAGACTTTTGCTAATGATGAACAATACTATCAAGACAGCCAAAGCAAAACCACCACTGTACGTATCTCTATGACTTACCTTTTACTGTGGAGCTGAATTCTTGTCCAGTAAAGAGGCTTCATTGGCCGAGAAGGCTCTATTACGTGTTTCCTGCTTCCTTTCTCCTGATTCATCCCCATTGCAAATAAACCAGATGGTAATGGAGGAGGAAGAAAGCCCTGTGGGACTGCTGGATAGCTGCTGCCCTGGACTGATGCTGCAAGGGGTGGCGCACTTCCAGGCAATGGTGGTGGGGCCGGAGGAGGCATGCCCAATCCAGGCAAAGGAGGGGGTGGAGGGGGTACAGCTACACCAGGCAGAGGTGGTGGAGGAGGTGGAGGGGGCACAGCTACACCGGGCAGAGGTGGTGGAGGAGGTGGTGGAGGGGGTACAGCTGAACCTGGAAGAGGTGGTGGAGGAGGAGGAGGTGGTGGAATGCCCCCTCCAGGCAGAGGTGGGGGAGGTGGTGGCAGTCCTGCTCCAGGAAGCAGTGGTGCTGGGGGTGTCAATCCCAGGCCGGGCAGAGGAGGAGGTGGAGGAGGCACACCAGCTCCAGGTAAAGGTGGTGCTGGTGGAGGGGGAGGTGGGATACCCCAAGCAGGAAGAGGAGATGAGACTCCTGCTCCAGGCAAAGGTGGTGGTGGAGGTGGTGGAGGGAATCCAGGACATGGAAGCAGAGGAGCTGGAGGCAGCGTTGGTATCTCCCCACTTGGCAAATGTGGAGGAGGAGGGAGAGGTGACATTGTGGCACCTGGGAAAGAGTGGTCCAGGCCTGTCACTGCTGAGACAGCAGAGGAAGGGAGTCCTGAGCCAGGTGGAGGTGGTGGCAGTGGTAATCCTGCCACAGACATGGGAGTAACAAAGGAATGGCCATGTGCTCCAGACAGGGAGGCAGCCTGTTCAGTCACTGGCAGTGTTGGGGGAATGCTACATGTGGGCTCTGGGGGCAAGGAAGGGGCATGTTCACTACAAGTTACATCTACAGTACTTAAAGGCTGATGGGAAACTGTCATTTCAGTCTCTCCTTCAAATGCAAGGGACAAGTCAACTTTGGGTCCCGGAAGAGGTGACTGCGGTATACTCGGTACTGATTGGCTTGCATCCAGTGGCACTGAGACTAGCTTCGGTGACAGAATCAAGGAGATTTCAGAACAAAATGTGGGCTGCAGTTCTAGAGCTGGCAATTTCTGAGTAGGCCCTTCACTTTTGCCCCCTTCTAAGTGCGGTGGTGGGGCTGGCTGTGGCAGTGCACTGGCTGAAGGCATTGTATGTGTTAAATAATCCTCTGTTGGTGACGTTTGTACAGATCTCGCCTGTGACACAGTCCTGGGTGTGGTCTCCTCTTCATTCCTTTGAAGAGTCACACTGCTGAGTTCCCCAGAGTCTGCATGTGCGTGCTCATTTTCCTGCTCCCTCCCAGCAGTCTGTACCTCTGCGGCAGGAAATTGTTTCTCTAGTTCTGCAATTTTTGTCCTCAGATCCTCAATAGTTTGCTCAAGTTGTTGGATGACACTGGCACGCTCCTCAGATTTCACCTCAAAAGCATCCTTTCAAAGAAAAGAAATAGTAATCTCAAAAGAGGATAACATTCATCACCATATAAAAATTAAATTTAGATCAAGAATAGTATTCCAGAGGTCCAGAAATAAGCTAGTTATGTCAAGACTTTAAAAAGTGAAGAATCATTTTGGCTAACTACATTTTAAGTGGAAGAAGACAGCTTAGGAAAATTACTTACTTATATATGACACTACCTTTGTCAGTACAAGCATATTTTAGACTGTGATTACACTTGAAAAAGGAAAAACCCGTAGCAACCCCTCCCTCCCTGCAAATACCCTGACTGAGAAAACAACCAACTGCTGAGCACAAGTAGTGCAGGCATTTGCCTACACGGGGATATGAAGACATGGTGGTGGGAGGGCTCAGCATTACTTTAATTCTGTTAATTGAAAAAAATGTTAAGTGTTTCTTTAAAGGGATCACCATGAGTAGCAGCCTCAGCATAGTATTGACTGCTGCATTTCAATATACACCTTAATGATAGAACACAGATCAGGAATGCAGAACAATACAAATCCAATCTTTTGGAAAACAGCTGAATCTCAGAACAGAGTAATTATGCTTTTCTCCACCTAGCATGACTATGAAAGAAAAGAAGCAAGAAAAAAATAAGGGAGAACTTTTATCCTACCCCAAATTGATAACTCTGCCAAGAGACAGACTGTGATAGGAAAGATTCCTGCCTGAAATGATTATTCTGTACTTGACAGGTTTCACATTTTTCTCTCTTTCTCTAAAGCATCTGATCCTGCTTGCTGTAGACTGAGTAGAGGAACCATTAACCTTAAAGGCACATTAATTCCTACAATTTTAAAGAAATACCTGTGACAAACTGTATTAAAGATAATGGATATGTGCTTTCATCCAAACCTGCCAATAGAAGTAATCTTGTCCAAAAATAATCATTTGTGCTTATTCAGGATTGATGAACAGGAGACAGACTTAACCTTACAACAAAAAAATCTAAAAAAAAAAAACATTTTTTTTTGGCCTGATCCAATTCTTTTTTTTTTTTTTCTCTCTTTATATTTAAAATATTAGCCAGCACTTCAAGCATTTATTTGAATTAAGTGGTCATGCAAGAAGTTTCACAACTGGTTACAGCAAAACTTGTTTTAGTGCCTTTTTATTTCCTTTTACCAAATCATGTGTATCTCAGATGAGACCATAGACTTGCTTAATAGGAAATATTTTAAGTATTGAAATTATAGGTTTTGTAGAGAAGCCTCAAATAAACATACAATACTTGATATACCAATTGCCTTGATTTGTTTCAGGGAAACATTTTTCACATATTTTGACACATGCAAGCATTAAAAGTAATTTTTTTTTTTGGAAAAGAAAGTTATAACTTCCAGCTGAGAATTGTTAATAAAATAATACGTAAAAGTTCAATAATACTTAAAAAAATATATCTGCACATGATTGGTTTTCAGACATAAAATTCCAAATTCTTATTTATCTTAGAATTTGTTAATTGTCCTAAAGCAATCCCAGAAGTAAAACAGCAACAGCATTTAAACCAATAATTGCTTGATTTTGAAGTACTCTTATCAAAAAACTTACAATCTCTTAGATTGTTTGAACTTTCTGGAGCAGCAGTTTGAACCAAAGATTGTGTATTACAACTAGGTCTCCCTGCCACAGGTTGACAAAAAATGTAAAACAAAGAAAGGAACATGAAAAAATGAATAGTGAAGGAATTAACACAGACAAAATAACAAACAGTATAATAAGAAGGAAAAAAGGCTGAGAAAGACATTTCCATTACAAATTACTCATGGTGCTTCAGTCCATCCAATTTCCTTTAATCATTCAATACATCATAGCAGCAACACTTTTATTGAAGAATTTCTTAATTTCTTAAAAAGGAGGAATACAATATTGTTTATCCCTTTGTTTCATCTGCTCTTATCCCCCTACCAGTCACCTGCAAATACAATAACGCCTATCAGTTCTTCAAAAGGCAACACTATCAAAGGAAATGTGTTGCTAGGATTATTAAGGCCACACACCAGTTTTCAGATGAGATCAAATCCAGTTTCCCCAGACTGTAATTCTCCTAAGCTCCCATTTTATACTCTAAGAACACTCCACGAAGCTTTTGTAAGAGATACAGTAAATTCATTTCTGCCATAAACAAACTGCTGCCAACAGGATTAGGCACAACATTCAATGGCTCTGAAGAGATTTGCCTTAAAAATGGCTGATCTCAGACCAGTTCACTGTTTTAAACACTCTTTTACTTGGGAGATTAGATTCAACTTTTAACAAGAAAAGAAGTACTTCTTGAATACTGTAATTCTACGTTAGTTGCAGGAAAAACCTAGAATCCACTCTTCTACAAGACAATTTACCCTGCAGATAATGAAATTTCTTTCAAGAGAACTATTTTATAAAGTTTTTTAAAAATGAGCAATGCACTGAGATGAATTAGCAATGCAGACAAGAAATGAAAATGATGAATTAAAGGGGCTGTTTCACCACACACTAAGAAGCAGCATTTCTGCTAGCCTCAAGATACAGCATTTCAAACAAGCTGGTGATTTCCTACACCTAACAATCACCAACATATCCAGGTTTTCATAGAAACAGCATTAGTATGAACAAACAAGACTTTGATGTGAATGAAGAGATATTTATCCAGAGGATATGATGTACTTGAATTTATTTGGTCTAAAAAACAAGGAAACCAAAAGCAAAACAAACCACAGCCCCAGTATTTATGCGTTTCAGTAATTATTTTAGGCAGACGTATTTTTCATTTAGACTTTTAAGATGCCCTCAGAGCAGTTTAATTGGATTTTTGCCTTTGTCCTAGTTTAAAGTTGACCTCTAGATTTGAAAGTGCTTATCAAACAAGAATGAAAATGAAAACTATATAAATCCAATCAGAAATAAAAATTCTACTATTTCCTTAGAGAATAAGCAAGAGAATACTTAATTTTTCATACATGTAAAATGTTCAAAAGCTGTTGACAAGGACCAGAAGACTGAGATTAAAAAACCCACACACACATAATGAAAAGAAGCTTCATTTTCAATCCAGGGGACATTTCCACAGCAGAAACCTATGGGGTTTAAAAGAGATATGAGGAAGCTCTGTCTTGCCTAGAGTTCTTACCCAGGGCCCAGGTACTGTGGAACAGTCTTCTTTCTGTAAAGAAAGAAAGAAAGGTGGAAGCTTAACCCTTGCTTTATCCTGGTGGCTTGAGTATGAAAGAGTGAGCAGGAAAAAACATTTCAGAGGTGTGTGGCTAAAGAACAGTGCCCAGCATTTCTCAAACAGGCTGTACGTGTTCCATGTGCAATGAGTTGGATGTTCAATCTGGGACCAATCTCTTTGGGTTGCACTGATAGGGTTGTTTGTACACGGATCTGGAAATATTTGCTTTGCTGGCTAAAGGTTGTACACTTGGATCTGCACATGTACATTACATAGAATTCATTCCAATCTTGTCATGTTTTCCACATGTGCATTTCAGATGTCCAGCATAAAGCTGATCTATATAGATAGAACATGTCCAGGATCTTCCAACATGTAAAAGATCAGAGTGCAGCTACCTCCTTCAAAACCTAGTTTGTCAGATGAGTGACTGAAACCTATAGACCCTTCTATAACTAAATTTCCAGGCAGAAAAAAACCCCACATCTGTAAAAGTTAGCCCTAGTCTATAGACGTACAGACGTGTGCGTGTATAATATACTTGTCAATATCTTTATAACTTAGCTTGCACTCACTTATATGCTTTATGAACAACCATAAAGTATCTTTTTTTTAAAAAAAAAATAAACATAGTGACAGTTCCTGTTGGTCATTTTGGCATATTTGAAAAATAAAGGTGTGTTATAGCTTTGTTTTAGAAGTTAATACCTTATGCTATTACAAGTCAAAAAGTTGCATCAGCAATTTGATAATTTTCAGCAGCTGTCACTTAGAGTCATGAAATTTCCTCTCTGGATGGAATTTATATTTAGATGATAGGATTATATTTGCTTTCTCTTTTTTTTTTCTGCAAAAAAACTTTTTAGTTTCTCTACATCACAATTCATGAATCAGAGGCTATGCTGCTACCTAGCTGCAAGAACACACAGGAAATAGAAGCATACAGTTAAACAGAATTAAGATGGCAAAATAAGGCCCCTCATGTATTCTAGTAAGTGTGCCTGGGAGCACTTGGAGGTACTAGCAGTGCACAGGAGCTTGGAAGGATGCTCTTTCCAACTGCTCTGTTAATAAATGCTGCTTTTCTACGCGAAGTGAAACGTTTTTGAACGCGCACGCTCACCGAATGGCACAAAGTAGAGCCACAGTAAGAATTTAATTCAGTCAGAGAAATGTGATCTCTATTCAGGTTTCTCTCTTTAAAGCTGTCTCATTTTCAAAGCTACTTCTTGCAACTGCAGATCAACCTTAAGAAAAGGAGACACAACATTTAACAGGCATTTTTAGTGCTACAGTATTTGGCAAATGAGAAGTACTGGTGGAGACTTGTTTTGCATTCAAACAAAATAGCATCTATTTAATTCTCACATTTCACTTAATCTCAAGGCTCATTGCAGCATTTTATTTTTACAGCAGTAGAAATTGAGACAAAAGTTGGCAAACTTGCCAATAGCATCAGGGAGATTACTGAAGGAGCAGAAGTAGTATTGGGTACTAGTTTCTTCCTCAGACTACCTGATTAAACCTTTTTGAGTGAAGCTTTTACTATTGTGAAGCTGCACATATGGGAACAAGGGGTACACTTTTTCACAATAGTCTTTCTTCCTACAACCGCAAGAAAGTGATGCTGCCCAGTATAGCAATGAACAAGGAAGCCCTGAAGCAAAAACAGTGTTGTGCATTGCCCTGTCTGAAATCATAAAATTTATCAAATAAGTGTGAGCTACTCTCCCACTCAGTGACAAATTGCAACAGATAGATTACACCAGCCTCCACAAGGCTGGCAATGTACTAGGTAGCTCTCCCTGTCCTAAAGAGCTGGGACATGTCTAATCAATGTAGTGGTTTTGTCACACCTATCATGTGTGACAAAAAAACCCCAAAGTATTACATGCAGAGATCAATAATTATTGAAATTCAAATATTCAAATAAACTAACACAGAATCAACAGGAAACATACACCTTTGAAGAAAGATGCATACATTGCAAATGCTGACTTGGAAAGCTGGAAGTCAGAGGAAAAAAGAGCTTAGATTCTTGAAGTTTCTGTTCCTGAGCAGTTTGAATTCCTTATCCCTGAGCTAAGCATATTTCAGAGGATAAGATCTCAGTTCTTTACATTACCCATTTAAATAAATAATCAACTTGAGATACATCAAAGATTGAAAGAGTTTTATCTCTTTAAGGTGTAACTCTTAACTTAGTTGGAAAATAACCTTAGGTTATCCCCAGCTCTTACTAAGATAGAAAACTCAAAAGAATTTTCATAGACTGAAGACTAGACAAGGTAAAACAAAATCTCACAGAGCCACTGACCACCCTAGGAGATGCACAGGAGTCAAGTTTAATTACTGTAGTATTACATAGCATTACTTTAAACCTTCACAAATAACACTTGTGGAAGCTTAACCCTCACTTTATCCTGGTAGCTTGAGTATGAAAGAGTGAACAAGACAAAAGTACAGTGAGAGGTGTATGGCTATAGAACAGTCTCCAGCATTTCTCAAACAAGCTGTGCATGTTCCATGTGCAATGAGCAACGTCCTGACTATCCAGGATGGAAAGCCAAACAAAAAGTCCCTCTCAAATGTTGAAGGTTTCTGTCCTGGCCTAGATGAAATTTCATTATTAGGGAGGCATGAAACAATACAGACATAAATAAGACGTCAAAAGGGATTTACTATCCACATAGCTTAATTTAGCTCAGAAATTCATTTAACTGTTCTATCACTCATCCGGCATAAAACAAGCATGTAAATGAGACTGGGTACTGGAAGAAAAGCTGAACTTTATTAATTTTAGTATAACATTATGTTACCTGTTGCTGGTGTCTTTTATTTACTGAGCTGTAGGTTGCAAAGAGACTGCTAGTGCTAGATAACTAGAACATAGCCATTTCTGTCAGCAGTCCATAAGCAACAGGTACCTTAAAAGTCACCAATTTCCTTAGAAGTTGTGATAAAAACTGTCTGGATTTATTTTCTCCTCAATATTAGATTGCTTACTGAAATGCCTAACACATGATTAATTGCTTCCTTTCTTCTGTCACCTTCATTTTTTCTAAAGTATTTCAACTATGATACTAAAGTGTTTGGGTAGTTTTCCTGTATATCCAGGCCACGGCAACAATTCATCTCATTCTGTTAAAACAGAAAATCTGGCATACCTTTAATGTTATTGCATTGACATGTTAGAGAAAGGTGTTGAACTTTTTCACACCAGACCTTTGCCTGATTTTCAATTCCACTTGAAACTGTCCAGCAACCTGGAAAGCAGTCACTGTGCAAACTAATTCTAATCTTATTTTTTGTGCTCTTTATATGCAACAATTGTAAGCTTTTATGCTAGAAATAACAATTTGGATTCTATGAGCCAAAATGTGAACATTAATTGTTTAAATTTGAAGGGCTTGGAATGCCTTTAAGCTCTATAAGGGAGATCAAGAAAGGTAATGATTTTTCAGATGAACTTTGCCACATCCTGATAAGCAACTGTTCAGAGTATGATACTTCTACACAGTACTTGCCCTTTTCATCCAAGTTCAGCCAGACCACAAAATGGGAGGTTCACATGTTGCTTTTGTCTAAAGTTTCCCACAGGGAATAAGCAGCAAAAAATATCCAGAGTAAGAATAAATCTTTGTAGACACACTGAAGCATGAGCCTATTACTCACAACAGAAAAGGTTTGAAGAAATGGAAAGAGAGCCTCCACAAATGTATCCATGAAGATGCTGAAGGCAGGGGCCTGAAAGTCTCTCATCTTTAACTCTTTAACTGTGAAAGCTATATTAGAAATAAAGTTGTATCACTTTGAGTGAAAGAACCTTAAAAAAAGTCAATCAAAATCAAGTAACCAAAAATGAGCTTTAAGTATTGAGAAGGTAACTAAAATCTTCCTGGTATCATGAACATTTAAAAAAAAACACCCAATTTGTATATTTAGAAAAAGTTGAATAATCATAAAGACCAATTACACATTCTGGAATATGCAAGTTACTTTCTATGAATAGTTTTGGTCTTGCTCTCTAAACAATAAATACAAAGAAAAACAGGTATTCAAAATACAAAAAAGAGAATAAAGTGATTTTACTGCTTTTATTTATACTAACTTAAGATGGAAAATATAATAACTTTTGAGCTAAATGTAAGTAGAAGATAAACTGGATACTCTGTCTTGTATCCAAAGAGTAGAAATTATTCTCAGCCTTACTTGTAAGGTCTCATTTCGGTTTGGCAGTATATAATTGCTTGTTTGGTTTTCTTTCTTTTTTTTTTATTAATTATTTAGGACATTTTTAAGTTAAATGAGTATTTATTTTTACCAAGAAAAGCATTTCTTATCTCCCTTCTACATAGAGGGTCCTGTTGAAAATCTCAGGATTTACATCACTAAAAGGTAGCACCTGATATTTAATGCCAAGAGAAATATAAGAAGAACTTGAAACAGTTCTCACTTTTGTGTGGAGAAGGACTCTCAAATAGTTTAAGTCCACTTGCCAAATGAAATGTCCTGCTAGGAATGTTGCAAGAAGTTTTCTTTTCACATACTGATATGTGCACACACACAGACTTACACACATACACTTTTTCAAACTGCTTTCCTGTATTTCATGTAATTTCTTCATCTGTTCTCTTGAATTTCTGTGGAATTCTTTTTTCAAAAAAGCTTGAGAAGTAAATACTATAGTACCAAAAATATTTGACATAATGCAAGTATAGGATGTTACCACCAAACAAACAAAATATCTTTTCATTAGTCTCCAAAAAATGAGAGAAATTTCATAAGTAAATAATGGGACATACAGTACAAATCTTATTTTGGTATAAAAGGAGTTTATAGATTTTAATCTGAAATAGGATTTCTGGTTTTAAAAATTTGAGAAAAATTGTATTTTAATAATTAATGAATACAGCTCATGAATTTTGCTCTAACCAGGAATGTATAGATGGCATAAGCACTACATGAAATTCACCTATTTTCAAGAGCAGGAATAGTGAGGAGTCAGAGGAGAAGAGAGTAAACAACTTAAACAGAATTTTCAATAAGTATATACCTATCATGCATTTGTATTCACTGCTCCCTAAGGGAAGTTTCAGTACTCTGTTATTTTACAAGAAACTCACTGTAAAAGGCAAGAGAAGAAATATATTCATGCTCAGAATCAAACACAGACAGAAAAGTGAAAATTCTCTCTGCAATCCCTATGCAATAGTTCTTTTCCAGGTAGTGAAAGTCTCTCACATTATAGTCAAGGATTTAAAGCCTTGCCAAACAATTCTTGTTAAAATAAATTATTTTCTCAGTTTTACTCTCATTCTCCCTTTCCTCCCTTCAATTATTGCCCAAACCCTAACATTGGTGCTGCATGCCCAAGAATTTGTACCTAAAATGACAAAAAACCCTTTTTAAACCAACTTTGTCTAAGTATAAAGCATAGTCAAAACAAAAAAAGAATGCCCATTATTACTAAAGGATGCAAAAATCTACATTTTTATTACTGTTGTTATTATTATTATTAATATACATTCTCATAAAATCTGTGATGAAGCTGCTGTGAAATTAGATTAATTGCAAGAATTTAACCCACAGTTTCTTAAGAATTTTAATCAATGCCTGAAAGGACTCGAATTAGGAGTAACTCACAGGAAATTCAGATTTTCACAGCGCACATTTTCATCTCTTTTAGCTGTTATCAACACAATGCATCAGAAACAGAGCAAGACTTACCATTTTACCACTGACTAGGCAAAACAGGAAATACGTACTACCATTACCTCATACCCATGCTCAGAGATGAGCAAAGTCCTGAGAAAAATCACCAAACATCAACACTAACCTTGCTTGGAGGAGGACATTGGTGGAAAAGAGTTTGTACATCATGACTTCCTAATGTTCCACTCAACACTGAACTGTGCTATGATTTTTATGTGTTTCACATCTATGATATATGGCTGTCTCAATAAAAGTGGAAAAAGAGAATAAAGAATCTTTGAAACTAAAATGAGTGCAGAAGTAAAACTTCATCTTGACATTAACATTAAGAACACAGATTAGAGAAAACAAATTTTAGTCTCACCATGACTAGGAGGAAGAGTGCAAAAATGGGTTATTGTAACTCCACTGAAAATAATAAAATGTATTGTTTCTTTGAAAAGGCAAACACTGCCTTCAAGCAAAATAACAGAAGTCAATCCAAGTATTGTGAAGTCTGGATATAATACAAAACACTAATATTTGTTCTGAGAATTAACTGCTTACATTTTTCTACCACACAGGCATAACATTCTTTACTCCTGTTTTTTTAATTTAAATATGTAGTCTGTGATTTCTATTCTATGTTTTTGTCAATTAATTATGTCTGACACAATTTTTCCATTTTATTTTTTCTAAACTTCTGCCTCATCAGAACTAAATAAAAAATGGGTTCACAATTGTGGCTGAAGAAAAAAAAAAATCATCTTCAACAGGATATTGACCTCTTTATTTAAATGGTAGTAATTAATTGATAAGTTTTTAATTATCACTTCAAAGGCAGTCATCCAGAAGGCTGGTAGACCAAACCAAATGTTTTCATTTCACTGGTTTAAAAAAAACCAACTAACAAACCAAAACAACAGTGACAGAGCAGTGCTTTCTAAATATTTAGTGTTTTGCTGGGTTGGGAAAGTAGAGCATCTGCTTTGAGAGAAGCTCAGATTACTAAATTTTGGTTAGATAAAACAGAGCAAGTGTATGTACATTCTAAAGGCTAAGTTATTAATTAGCAGAAAGCCAGGCCTTTGACTGGGAAAAAAAAAAACCCAAAAAAAAACCAAAAAACAAACCCCAAACCAAACCAAACAAAACAAAAAAGAAAAAAAAAAAAATCCCGCTGTAGGGTGTCTTCAGGACCGCCTGGAAATAACTTGCAAGTGCCTTGCAACCCATTCAAAAATACTTAACTGCCATCTAGTGGCTGAGTAGGCAGACTTCTTTAGGGTGTCCAGACTCTCTACTTCTTCCCCCGTTTCTGATATTTCTATTTGTCTTCTCATCCTTCTTGCACGGCCAAAGAAACCCCACCAGTATCAGATGACAGCATTTAATTACAAAGTGGCTACTAGGCGTGGGAAGCAGCACAGACTGGAACAGACAGTCTCTGTTTAAGCTATATTAAGGTCTCAACTCAGAAAATCTCACTTCATATTTCAAAAAGTTTAGTTAATTTACCTACTACAGTTTTAGGAAATAAAACATCTATTTGTGCTTGTAAGGCTTTCTGAAAACAAATCAAAAAATAAACCTGAAAATGGCAGCACATTTGAACTGAAAAGTAACTTCCAATATTAAGAATCTAAGAGCTCCATCAATAAAACTTGAAACTTCTGCATAAAAATTATGTTTCATGAACATAAAATACTTGATTTGCACTTAACTTCCCCTGGAGTTCCACAAAGTTAAATTCCCCTTCACTGCCTAAGCAAAACACTCTGCATTTCAGCAGTTCCTATGACCCTGGCAGTAAAGGCTCCTGCCAGCTTTGTATCACCTCTTTTCCTACAAACTTTGTTTCCTTTCTGTGTGTTTCTGGTAAAACCTCATTTACTCTGAATGCTAACAAGAAAACACCATCTATCTACATATGATTCCCGAAATTCAACTGCTTAAAGCTAAGCTACTCCAATTCTAACATTGGACCTACAATTAGAATATAAGTTCCTCCACATCACATATTACAAATCTGGCTTTACATTTTGCAAGATAAAAAAACCACAGAGAAATACCTCTGAATTTTTTTAACTTTTTGTTTTCTGAAGTTTGGGTATGGTGGCATGATTTTGCAGAAGGTTGACATTGGTACAGTTCTTAAAAGAAGATATACAATTCTATTCGCTGTCAGTTGGTTCATATGGAAACATCCAAAAATATTCACTTCTGTCATAATCCTTTATTTCCTCAATGAGACAACTGTATATAGTAGATCCTTTTGAATACATCATAAGACTTTTTGGTTGGATTTTTTTTTTTTTACCCAAGTATGTAACTTATTTTTCCCTGCTGAAATCTAGGACTCTGGCAGTCATATCTTTGTAGGAAAAGAATTGTTTTAGAGTAACTGTTCATTGCTTCCTCAAGCCTTCTCTTCCCCCTTACAAAAAGTAACCTGTCAAAAAGCAAAAGGATGGAAGGGGAATGACACTTCTTCACAAGCTTTTTTCTTAATAAATATCTCAAGAAAGAACATCCAGAATCAGGAAGTGTTAAAAATGCCACAGCCACAGAGCTGTTTGTGAGCCAGCCAAGAGGAAGAGTTCCCAATTTTCCTTAGGTTCCTGTTGAAGCCAGTGTGTCACTAGTCTTGTCTATAGTTGGTCTATGTGCTGATGAAAACCATTTAATACCAAAACAGAACAGGCTTTATACCAGACTACCAGTGTCATAACAGTCTAAATCAGGTTTATAAAATCTCTCCTTTTTAAAAAAAAATTTTTGTACTTCACTGTTTCAGACTGATCTTTCATCTACCTTCTTTATCTTACCTTCACTTATAAAGAATAATCTCTGAAATTTCTCTTAAGAGAGAGTTTTGGACAGCATGTATGTTTCTGAGACAAATTCTAATGGTGACATTTTATAATAATGAAAAGTAAATTCCAGTCCCACCAATGTTTTATACTCCTTAAACAGACTGACTATGTATTTATCTTAAAGGATTTCAGAACCTTTTTTCTTGTATTACTAAGTGTCAAAATTGGAACATTTCCAATCTCACTAAGCCATTTCCCTAAGGAATTACAATAAGTCATAGTCAAAAACTACCACAAGAAGAAAGGTCCCGACTGAGAGAGGAGTTACCATAAATTGAGGTTGTTAGGAATATTCTAAAGATACATTCCATGAGTCTGTTTTTATAAAGCAGAAAGTATCTTCAAGATGGCAAAACCTGACTTGCAATTTTTTTTTTAATTTTTTTAAGATTAGCATTGTTTCCCTATGACATTGCTGGAAAGTATGCCAGTAGATTATCCATCTTTATGCAGTAGAAATCCATCTTTAGCACCTCAGAACTGCCAACATTTTGTCTGGCTTTTCGTACCAGTGGAAGTACTTGGAATTCCAAAAGGGCATATCATTTTGGTTGAGGATTTATTTCTTGGGTAAAATGTGGTGAACCAAACCAAGCTAAGACAGAAACATTATGAACATAAGAATTTTTTGATGACAAGCTTTTCTGATGTAAATATGGTTTAAATAGTTAGTGTAAACTATCTTATAACCAAACTGCTATGGACTGCAACATCTGGCAAAATCTCCTCTCCTGAGGTGGGATTGCAGGGACCAAGCACAAGGTGGCATGAAATATTCATTATATCTGGATGCTGACAAATAAATATAATAAGGCCTTTGTTTTTAAAATTGTGTGGTCCACAGAACAGATTCTCATCACAAATGATCAAACATAGAAATTTAAAATAATTTTATAATATGGGGTATAAAACAATGCTTTTAAGTGCCTTTCAAACAACTTTAGGTTTCTGGCTCTGTAATGTCCCTCTACTAACCAAAGCCTAGTTTACATGTACTGATCTTACAATTAAAGGATCTTTTGGCTAAGAATCTATTTTTACCTACTATGTAAACAAAATCAAGCTATTCTGAAAAGTAAGTTAAAATACAAGAAAAAGTGCAAGGACAGTACAAAATATCAGGGTTACAAACAGAACAGAAATTGGCTCTTGCACAAAGTATAGCTGTCAAATTTAAAGATCACGCTTGAAGCTGGAGTTTCTAAATTAGGGCACTCAGTTTTTCTCTTCTTCTTTCACTAAAGGAGTTAAGGCTAACAAAACGTTCTCTGTTCATACTGGGAAGACTAAGCAGACATCGTTGCTATTTGGCATTTCAAAACCAGGACTTGAAATGACTGCCAACTTTTCTTACTTTTCCACCGCTTAACAATTCCTGTATTAAAAACAAGCACACCCCACATCCTGGTTTTTTGTAGCTGTAATTTAGAAAAATTAGATACTTTGGACTAAAAAAAAAACACTCAAAAAAAGTTCAAAAATTTTACTGTAAAACACGCAGATTATATATAATATTGTAAAAATAAGGAAATGGAGAGGATATATATGAAGAAGCCCCTTCAAGTGACAAAAAAGTATACAATCCAGGCTGTATTACTTGTGCATTTAATTAAAAATTATTCTGTTTCTTTTTGTTAATTGTTTGTCATAACTGAGAAATTTATCACCACATCATGTTACAACTGTGTTCTGGCCACTAATCTTCAATTATATTAGCAGTATATGGGAAATGTCTTTTCCCAGAGAAAGGAGAGGGAAGATGTCTGTAAGCACTTAGCTAATCAATTGAAATTTTAAACTAGAGCTCTCTTTCATTTATATATGAAAAGAAAAAGAAAAATCACCTATTAGGCTAACTTCAGGCCATGCTTTTTTTTTTTTTTTTTTTTTTTTTTTTCAAAAATTTAAACTGCAGACCACACAAGAGGGTAGTTCTCTAATAGAAACACGTTCATCACTTAAAAAATGAACAGATAACACCAAGAATGGTCTGACTGCAGATTGTAGGATTTACCTACAAACATGATGGCCGTGCTACATTCTAGATGTTTTTATAGATTGATGTAGTTAAACCCTGATAGATAGGTACAATATGCTTGACTGCTTGGGACACTACAGAAATAATTTAAACATATGCCACTTTATCCACATACAGTTCCTCAAAAGAAAAAACCTCCACCCTGATTTTTAAAATAAACCAGAATGATGATGACATAATACAGCAAAAGCTTGAGATGACTTTCTGCAAGTGAGGTGATCCTGTTAGTCCTGCAGGTTATTGATGAATAGTAGTACGGAATGGAAGAAGTTCACGTTACTGCCATAAGGGATCACCACGGAGTAAGAGGGATGGGGATCTCCTAAACATCAGCAAATGGAATTCAGGGATTGGACAACATACTAGGCTAGTTTTAAAAATAAAGAAAAGCTCCCAACCACAAATAAATGCCATTCAAGCAATCATGCAGTGCTCCAGAGCTCCTGGATAAACTTCAGTCTCACATGAATGCTCACGATACTTGTTTTTAATATGTAAAATAACTGCGTATTCATAAACCTATTTCAATTAATTACATTTCCAATAAGAAAACCATTTATATAGGTCATTTCTTGCAATGAATTATAATACTAAAAACTGCTTAAATATGCTCCTTACATGCAATTGCTTTCTGTAAGTATCGGGAAAAAGTGCTTTTCCACCATTAATAATAGAAACCATTGTTAGTGAAACCTGGGTGACTGGAATATAGAAACAGCATGAGAAAAATGTTAGGTTAAACTTAAAATACCAGAATGAATAATTATTTTGTAAAATTACTTTAATTGATAAGCTGCAGTTTTAAAATGTTCCATATTATGAAGTTAGAAGAATTTAGATAACCAGCTAGAAGAACTCTTTAAAATTGTTTGGCAATGCAAGCCATAAAGCTACTACACATACTCTCCCCACCCATGGCTCACAAAACATGTAATCAAGCCCAAATGAAATTTGCAAGTATAATGATCAGTAGTATGTATTTAACTTCACATTCCTTATTTTTCCCTGAAAAGGATATTACTGGCCATTTTCACAAATGCTGCTTGATACAGTGATGCTTGAATTGTCTTGTTACCAACACAAAATACTCCACAAATACCAAAACCCAAAAAAACCCCCTTAAACTCCACAAAAAAACACGCAGCAAACCAAAAGAAACAAAAAACACCCCATAAAAAAGCCCCAAAACAAACCCAAAGGGGGAAACAAGGGAAACAAGCTGTGAAACAGAGGAGGAAGAAAAGAGATTCCATGAGCTTTTGGTCACTGCTTTTTTCGAACCAAGATTTCAGAACCTAGCCTTCCTTCTAATGACTTCCAGAACAAGTGAATAGTATTATCCACAAGTAAGATAAGTCTGTTTCCTGTTGAGGAAGCAGAATTTGAAATTCCTCAGCCCCATTAAACTGCACCACCTTTAATGATGAATAGAAGAGCATATATGACATGCTAAAAAAATAAGACGCACTGTGTTTCTGTGGCATAAGTCCAACCCAGACTTTCTCCACTGTCCCACTATTACATTATCTCCTTTTTAAGTCCAGCATGCCCTCTGAACCTGTTCACACACTACCAGTGCTGTAAGATTGAGGAGAGAGTCAGAAAAAAATCCCTGACACTATCATTTACACGCACTTTTGTAGATTAGCTACTATAATATGATCTTTTATAACTATTCCTTACTAATGCCATCAGAGGGTTAACTTACTTTTGAGTGGACAAAAACATTTAGTAAGAATCATCTTAGGCAGGAACCTTCAATCTTTATACCTAGATACAATATGGAGCGTATAAAACACCCTCACTTGGGAATTTTTTCATACAGAACATTTAGTACACAAAACTATTTCAAAAATATCTGAAAACAAGTACTGCTTTTTTTTCCCTCTCTAAAAAAATGATAAAACATTTCTGTTAGACTCTTACCTGTGCCTGCTGAACACCACCTATGCATTGCTTCTCTGTTTCTAGGACTGTAGATTTCAACTCTGAATTTGAAAAGAAGATACAGATTTTAAAATTCTATAAATAAAAAAAAAATCGACTGATCTTTTGAAATACACATTAAGAAATTAATGAAAGGAGTGTAAAGTTAAAAAGGAAAGAATGTTAACTGTCCCACTTTCCAAATTATCCCCAAAATTACCTGTCCTTAAAATGGATGACTCCTGCCAACTATGTTTTCCTTTCTTCACTACCACAGAAATTTGAAAACTCCACAATAACATAGGTACTAATACAGATCTTAAAAATACAGCAAAATGTAAGGCACTCCACAGCTAGATCCTATTTCTTATTTTAAAACCAGATTACTTTTCTGACCTTAAAGAACCACACTGTGTCTCAGTTTCCTTACCTGATAGGAAATAATCAGAAAAAGGAAAACAAACAAGCTAACAACTCTATAAAAAACTACACAGTGCAAATATCTATAATCAGTTTAGGAACTACAGCTAATGATGCCTCTTTACTGATCATAGCTCAGTTATTTACACATAACAAGAACAGAATTATTTTTCTCTACACCTGCCCAGATATTATATGTGTGGCATCTTTCCTATATGTTTGAGGGTACCACTATTCAACAGGGAAATCTCTTGACTATTTGCAGAAAGAGTGAAACAGCTGTGAACCAGAGCTTTTGGATTCGTAATTTTTGGACCTTTGGCCTCCTCACAGCTTTCTGACAATTCCAACTGTTGGAAAGTGAGACATACAAGGAAGAAGCTTCGTTGCAAGTGTGAGTTTTGTCACAAGGCTGGAAAATTAACAATCCACAACTTTTTTACCTGGATGTGGATAAGCTGCACCTAGCAAGAAATAACTAATCATTTAGATTTTAGATTTGTCTGTGTTTGAGAGAAATGTTAGCATCTCTTTGATCTTTGCTTGCAACAGATTTTTTCTGTGCAGATTTCCTAGCATCAGACATGTACCCACAATGCTGAATGTTTTCTGCTATGCAAATTAGCACAACTACCTCCCTTACATAAAAGTGCTTAAGAAAATAGGAACAGACTGCTCCTGTGCAGTGGTCAACATTAAACAATTTGACAGAATTATCTAGCTTATTTTTACCTCATAAATGTTATCCTTCTAAAAAGGATTCTAAATATAAGCTGAAGTCATGGTGATATGAGCAGTTAACTTTAAGGCTAATCAGAGAAAATTTGGAAATAAAATCTACTTTTAGCAAATCAACCCTTTTTGTTAAGCAAAATGAAAAAAATAAAAAAAACAAACCAAAACCCCAAACACTACCACCACAGTTAGGAAAAAAAGGTTCTGGAAAAGAGTGCTGTATGGGAAATTAAACCTTTACTTTAAAGCAAATCAAACATTTTTTTCTTTGGTTTGGATTTTTTCCTGTTTTTTTTATATACTTTTTTTTAAAAGACTAACTTAGATTTCAGGTAAACCCAGACTGATATTTAGTGATCTGAGACTGTTTCGTTTTGCAGAAGTTGCATAATCTTTGAATGCCTTCTCAAGTGGTTAAACAGCCCCATGGGAGAGGGGGTGACTGGGCTCTAGTGCCTGCTTACTTGCCTTTTCCTCTATGTTAAGTAGAATAGTGTCATCAGCCAAGAATTAAAATAATTTAATTTCAAGTACACTGCTGAGTTTAGATTCAGGCAATGTGCTGAGATGTGATAATGGTGGAGTGAAATGCTGTAAGAGACAGGAAGAGATTTGGGTGTTCAAATAGAAAATTAGTCCCATACGCATTGATCTTACGGGTGATGTTGGCTCATTTTGTCCAAAACCTTAACTAAATCCAGAACTGAAAAATGCTTTTAGCATAAGTATTTGCTGACTTGAACCTAATTCATATTAGGTATTTCCAAATGTCTGTTTTTAAATAAATAACCAAGCTAAAAAATCACCAAACAACAATAATTAACCTGACGAAACCCACTGCCCCAAAAGCCCCAGAAACTCCCAACCACTCTAACAGCCCTTTTCACACATCCAGCAATGCTTCACATGTTACAGAGCATACAGGAACACTATTAAATACTATAAAACTATACTAAACAGATTATTAACTACCTTGAAGATTTTTGTCTCTTGCCTTACTTAAAGCTTGAAGGTCTACTATCTTTTCCAATATAGTATACAATATTAGAAATGATAGGAGGTCTTCTTTTCTAATATTGTATACAATATTTTATTGTATGCAATAAAAAAAAGATTCTATAAAAAACATCATGCTGCATCCTCTATCAATGCTTTTGTCTAAAATGCATGCTTTTTTAATGAACTATTGTTTCTAGTGTTAATGTAGATCTTTAATCCAGACAGCAATAATTATATACAAAACAAAATACACATACCTTGCAGATAATAATTTAAATATTTTTAAAAAATATTTGCCTTCTACAGACTGCAAAGGTGTAAATACACAAAATAATTTAGTTATAAATTTTGAGGAAGGTGTTTATCCTCAGGTTTCACATCACTCACCTCCAGCTTCTTCCAAAAGGCAAGCATGTGAACAATTAAAGAAAGTTAAATTATTCATCTATCTGAGTTGTACTCAAAAGAATTATAACTTTTTCTTTTCCTCCATATCCTACATTGAAAATCACACCAACATTTCATTAAATACATCTTAAGAACTACTTCTATTAAACTTAGAAAAACTCCCAATACACAATTTTTTGCTTTATTTCTAACTCTATTTCTTAATATTTTTGTGGGGTTTTTTGAGAGGGCAGTGGATGAGAAAAGGAATAGACAAGTGCTGTACACATTACATCTGTGTAGTAGGCATAATAAACAGAAAAACAGGATGGAAACAAATCACATACAAAATTAATACATTTAAAAATCATTAGTATTATCTTTTTGATAGAAATACACTTCTAAGTGTAGCTTTAAATTTCAAAATATTTTACATTATCAACATTCTTCTAGATTTTAGAGAAACTAAACTCTTGTTGACTTACACTAACCTCAAAATAATTTAATTTGAAATTCACCCTTTTGTTTTTCAAGTATGCACAGTATGTTCATAAATAGTGTGATCACATATATTAGGTATGTCTCCCAGCTGAGATACACAAGTCTCTGAGTAGATGGCAGTGAATTCTACCACCACATATGGCAGCACTTTCATTGAATACAGCATAAAACAGGAGATCATTGGTTAAAACCTGGACTAGCTCAAACATCCAGCACTGCAGAGTTCCGCACTCTGAATTGCATCAGTGAGATGGATGCAGAAACGTTTCCTTGATCTCCAATAGAATTCCTTTGGTAAAAGGCATAGTATTAAACAGAATAACACAGCAATATTGCATTTTTGTTGGCACCACTTGTTTTGCTTGTGAACACTGAAATAAGTGATACTAGTAAAAGTAAAATGTTGCCATGGTAAGAGGTGTCCATGCAAGAAATACTTTGGTCATATCCCAGAGGAAGTGGCAGAAAAGTCCCAAAGAGAAGCAAATCTGAAATTAGCTCCACCCAAAGCCTACAAATAATACAAAGAGATCTGCTGAAATAATGACTTAACTCTTCAACTCAGAGCAATGAAAAGGAGGAGTGGAAAAGAATGAAAGATTTGAGAATACCCAGGGGCTGTCCATGGAGGGCATGGGGATGAATGCAGTCTATAGTTTTGAGAGCTGCTGAATACTAAATGGAAAACAAAGCCTCCAAGAACCTGTAGTATTTATGGGTCAACACTACTAACAGAAAACAGGCTTGAAATCCTCTTCTAAATTTCTTTGTCAGCTACAAGGGAGTTCTTTTTCTTGCTTGGTTTTAATTGTCAGTGTCAACAAAGCTCTTAAAGAGCATGGAGAAGACTGCAGAACTTCATCTGGTAGCATAACCTCACAAATTTTAAGGTAAACTGAATTTGTAAACAAGTCCTCTTTTTATTTTTTCAGATACATTTTTCCTACTCCTCTGTCATCACAGGACTGCTGAATTTACAAAGGAATACCTTAAATCACTCTAATAACTTACAGGATAATGCCAGTCAGCTTCTGAAGTTTTCATATTTTTAAGAAGAAAAACGAACTCATATCTCATAGCTCTAAAGGTATGCATACTGGAAAAGAATAAAGATCACAGCACCTGGCAAAATCCATTATTTAACAGATGCCAGGTACATATCTTGGTTGTTAACAAAAAGAATGCATTTTTGGTGAATATTTTCTATTAGATTCATACTGGCTGACATTATTTCTGATGCTAATCCAAGATTCTCAAAACCAGGTGTTTGTTAGTAGCTAAGATACTAAGTTCATATTTCAGATTCTAAAGCACAGCAGCTTCCTATATCCTATACATTTATCTTTTCTGTATCCAAGAACTGTACCTTCTTCTGAAATTTTGAGCCTTTGTTCTTCATCTGGAGGTTTGGGTGGAGGCCACGCAGATGGAATTCTCCTGGGAAAGCTTCCTTCAATGTAATCTGTTGAATGTGTGGGTTGGCTAACTGCAGCCCAAGTATAAAGTTGGTCTTGCTGTGATTAAAAAGAAACAACAAACAAAACAGTGGAAAAGTTCATATAGAAAGACAAGGTCAAAATATATAAGTTTTGCTTCCAGTACAAATAACTCAACATCCATTATATCAAGACAGACTTGGGTTTATGCTCTTCAGTCTGATAAAGACTTAAAATAAATCTACATTGAAAGAGTTATGTTCATTAACAACAGAAACAACATTAACAACAGAAACAACATTAACAACAGAAATTTAAGCTTTTAGTTTTCTACAACCCAACTACATGTTAAGATACAGTTCAGCACTTTTTTGAGTAAGGAACTTTGTCACTTTTTTTCTTACAGTGCTAACACATTCTCTCCATCATGACTGCACTTCATCACATACAGCCACTTTATGGCTCGGAGGGAAATATTTCTCTTCACACCATACATAATTGTTTTACACCAAACAGACAAGCAAGGAAAATAAACAGAATTATTTCAGCAGGAATTAAACTGATATTAAACTGCAGCCCTATTTTTATAATTTCCCTTTTACTATTTTTAGAAAAGCAGGTAAAAAGGTGGATTTTCTTTTGGAGTAAAGAGAAAAAAAAAAAACCAAAACAACAGCTAAAGGTATTCTCAGTCCTCTGAGCTCAAACCAGATTAGATCTTTATTGCTCAACAGCTTTGAGTTTGAGTCTGATTAAAAGTAGAATATAGAGAGTTTCTGATGAAAAGCTAACAGCAAGCTTTAGGCTAACAGCAAGATTTTAGATGACCACAATTCAAGTAGTTATTCTTGTGATCCTAGTCCACATCAACATGCACACCTTGTGATTAAACATTTATAATACTGTAAATTCTATAGAGATCATTCACAGCAATTGCACAAGTAACCTAGGAAATGATCTGGATAGATGCAAATATTGTGGCACAAAACTAGAAAAAATCAAGTTACAGGATGAAAATACAGTCATATCACAGTAATACCTTCTTACAAAGATGATGTTCATTAGACTTCATTCATTCTATTGCCTGAGTAAAAGCTGGCACATATTTCATTTTTAGATTAAAACTAATTTTTTTAAAATTTGACAGATAATGAACTTTGAATAGAAATGCAGGAGTAAGAAGAAAATGCTGCTTGTTATTGAGATAATCACTGTTCTGTGCGACTAAGTTTCTACTTGCCTAAAAATAAATTGTTGTAAGAGTAAAAATGTTCTATTGGGAGCAACTTACTTGGAACAGACTGGTAACAAAGTAAAAACCTTTGTTTTACAGAGAGTGCCTTAGTCAGGGGCAAAGGGAGCTCATTAGAACTTCCCAGTACAAAAAACATGGCAAAAATCCAGACACATACATTGACTTTAGATAAAGGTAAAAATAAAAGGATAAAAAGCTTAATAAAAAAAATAACATCAGGTTCTTTACATGGCCCTAAACTCTATGATTCTCAAAAACCTTCTCCATTAGAGTAGCATTACCATGCTACTCTATTTGAAAAGGCTTGATTAATTCCGTCCTTTGAGTTACTTAATTCTTTCCCTTTGTCTATTTCCAGAGGATAGGTGTTTCTGAGTTTCTTCCCAATTTCCAATACTGTTTGAGTAAGAAGGAGAGGGAGTCCTACCTGTACATGTTGTGTGAAGAAAAAGTCCTGGATTTTGCTATCTGTCATGTTTCTGCACCATTTAAATCTCAAAAACACAGAGGAAAATAAGACTTGAAAAAGTCAGTGAGACAAACCAGGACAATTTTTTTCTTGACCACTCTACCATCTTTTACAGTCCAGGGAGCACAGGAAAGAACATGCACACAGGGTTAACTGGCTAAGCACAGATGAGGATTTCACAGGATTACATGTAGGGTTATAGGACAGTAAAACAAAAGACAACTGGCTGTAGGTAAGGTTGACATAGCATAAATGAGGAAGACAAAGAGTTAAACTGTTCCTGGACATGACATTTCACCATGCCAGTTCTTGAAAGATGTAATAGAATAATTTAGCAACAGATCCTTGAAATAAGATTAGTCCACATGAATCAAGATGTATTTAAAAAAAAAAAAAACTCAGAATTATTGTACAGATGGTATACATTATGAAGGTAAGAAAATATGAAGTACCTATATTCTTGCTGATATAATTTACAGCATATAAAATATGAGTAGTAATGAATTAAAACATCACAAAACTTGATAAAAAACTCTTCACCCATCATGGGAGCTTTGTTTGTGAGTATAAAAGACAGTATTTTTTTTTGCATTACATTTGGGGGGAATTTCTTTGTTTTCTATTCCATACAGAGAAGGACAATAGAATAGATGCCTCATGTAATGTAAATTTACAGATGTAAATGTAGATTTTCAAAAATGCCTCCAAGGGACTTGCACTATAATGAAAGTATATCCGTATAAATGAGGTATTTAACAACAACTACTTTCAGCTTACTTGAAAGCTTATAAATGCTATTTAAAATATGAAAAACCCTCATGCCCTTATGACAGAAAGGTAGTCTGAAGTTCTGGATCGCAAGTTGATAGTCCATGAATTGCAATTTAAAAGGGAAAATAGTAACCTCGTCTCTACTTTCATGCCCTTCAAAAGATACAAATCATTTGAATATCCTAATTCCTATGTACTGAAGCTATGGTCCAAACCTAATCCTCTTTATATTTTGTCTTTAGCTACTTGTCAGTTAATATAGTAACCCACCTCATTTCTCTTTCAAATCTCATAATGCCATAAATGTGCATGATTTTTAGAACTGTTTGAAGAAAGAAATATACTATTCTGTGGTGGTGAAGTACTGTTCAAGCAAAAGAAACAAAATAACCCAAATAAAAAAAATCAGATTTGTTTTTAGTACTAATAATTACAAAGCAATCATCCATGAACATAGATTTCTGCATTCAAATTTTTCTCCTTTAATCTTTTCATTTCAGAGGCAATTTTTAGTAAATATCATTGTACATACAGTCAGTGAATACACTTACCGTGATCAAGTTTTGGATACATCTGGAATTTCCCCTTCATCCTGCTCAGACTTCACTATTTAGTCTTTAAAGCATCTCTTTTGAGGAAAAAAAAATCACATATATGTCCTAGTAAGGAATGATCCCAGTCTTATTTATTCAGACTCATATCTGGAAGCTTCAAGCTGTCTGAGTCCAGTGCACTAAACATGATGTCAAGAAGAGTTCTTGTTTCCACACATCCTTACACAGCACTTTCCTCTGGTTCTTAAAAGTGCAGAGCATCTGCACATGGGCAAGGCAAACTGCCTGCAGGATCTGATGGTACCTAATCAATATACATTTTACCACTTATAGATGCTAGCATTAAGAATCACAGAGTCAGGTCTGTAGTTTAACTCACTCTCTTCCCAGACAGCTCTCAGCATGCACAGAGAACGGCTTTTTGTTAGAACTTTTCATTCTCTGGTACCACAGCGTTACACTTCAGCTATGCAATAAATTAAAAATCAAATATTCACTTCACTGCTCGAGCTGGAGATTCTTTCCGGCTCATCTTTAAAAATGGAAATGAGTGTGGGAAGCTACTCAAAGAAAGGCCCCTAGCAAATGCCATGTGGCTGATGAACCCAAAAGTAGGGCCATGAGTTAGACCTGCAGCAAACATCACAAGTCATTCTGGCGGCCCTGGACCTTTCAGAAGAGGGGTCACAGGTTTTTCACACAGAGAAACCAGTTTTGCTCCCTGAGCCACAGACTGAATTACAGATTAGTATATCCCTCACGGCCAGAATATAATGTGCAACCTTGAATGCATGCTATATTGCTCCTGGATATATACAGGTAGTACAACCATCTGCTCAATGTCATTTCAGTTTTTAATCAGCTGTTTATCTGCTTCCAGTTCAAAGAATAAAAACGTGAGAAAAGCTTAAAAGAGAGGAGATGGAGTTGAAATAGCAATAGGTGTATGCACCTTTACCCCAAATGGCTGCAAAATCATGAATTAGTATCATGAAAAAGTATAACTGCACTTAAGATGTAATGAGATAAACTCATAGAGGAATTCCATTTTATGCTATTTGGAATAAGAAGGGATCAGACTCCACATCTCAGAGGTGTTTTCTAGGCTAAGAGCTCCAAAGAGCTTGTCCAAATTTGTATATAATTTCTTGGCATTTATTCTGTTTCAATTGTGTGGAAGGAATTAATTTTTTTCCATTCAGGAGATTTAAACATTCTAGTATAGTAAGCATACAGCCTCTAAAATGAAAGAAACTCAGCTGCATGTTCTCCACTGCATACAAAGAGTTAATTGTAGAAGCAAGGTTTTAGTTTGAGAAACTAGAGCCAGACTACCTCAGAATGCTCTTATCAGCAGGAGACTGCTTTATTTTAAGCAGCTTTTAAAATAAAGAAATCAATACTTTTAAGAATGGGGAAAGTGGCTTACTTTTTGAGGACAGGTTCAGTAACAAAGCTCTGTCTTGCCACTGACAGAACCAGAGCAGTGATTAAACATGGCCCTTGACTTGTGCTGCCTTTGGCTGCACTTGTGAGCACAGATGCTTTCCAAGGTTGAAAACCAGCAAGTCCTTCATAATACTGTAATGTATAGCTGAAGCAGCACATTATACTCATGAACTAAATTTGTTTCATAAGCATTTTACTTGAGTCAAAGGGTTTTTTTTTCTTTTCAGGGAACCAATGTGTCTCAACAATGAATTTAAAAACACTTCAATTGTCAAAAATCATGAAACATTTATTTCCCTTTAAATGAATTCAGCCTCCTCAACCAAAGAGAAAAAACATGATCAATCCCATTAAACTTCACTCAGGATTCAACACTATATCCCAGGAGAGGCAAAAAAGAGCCAATAGCTCTGCAGCTAGAGTTCTCACTGGGAAAGGAAATCAGGAAACTAAATTTCGTATTTCCACATCTATTCTCATTCTGTTACAGAGTTGTCTTGGTCTTCCTGTTCTCCAGCAACTTCTACATTTATCAGAGCTGAATAGGTTCAACTGGTGAGCTTACAGTAAACTTTCTGGAAGGAGGAAGAGTGGCTAACCTTCAAGAAAACAGGTCAAGACCTAGCTTCTCTACACATCAAACTAGAATATCCACTTGGAAGGCCACATCCCAAGACCACAGGCTATCAGCTACTACTGACATGACCTGAGGGTTTGTGTTCTCATTGACTCATCAGAAAATATAAGCTGAGACAAGAAGCTTCCTCATCAGGAATTGTTTTCATTTACACTGACACAGTTCTTCCATAAGTTTGGACTCTGAAAAATTTGAACTACGCAAATCAACCTGCTTCCTTAGAGAATTTCACTATGTGATTTGACATAATGTAATTTTTACTATTGTAATAACTCTCTTTGAAAGAGAAATGCAATATATATGCAAATTCAATCCTCAATTTATTTGCAATTCCAAGTAAGAAAAGACATCTTTTTATGACTGACATTCTGAAGAAAAAGAACTAACCATAAAATAGTCATAAAATATAAATATCTCTTGAGGTGACAGGCTGACCACCACCTTCATCATATGTCCAATGATACTAAAAAATTTAAACAGGTGGTGTAAACTTAACATTCAGTATATGGCTCTTGAGGCAGTTCTTCTTTGATAACAAGCAAGTTATCAAAATTGCAAAAAAACCCCTGAAAACCTAGCAACATCCTACACATAAAACATCTAAGTTGAAAGTGCATATAGTAGCATCACCACAAGGAAGCAGAATGAAGAAAGAAAAGAAGAAAAGAGTAAAAGGAGTAGAAGACCTCAGGGCCTGAGCTAACAATAGTGAGATAAATTATTTTTTCTAAGAACAGAAGCCAGGAAGTAGCATAAGAACAATACTTCGGCCCAATGATCAACCAACTGTTTGCATTTTACTACACTCAAGAACATTCAGAATTGCTCACCACAAAAGACAAAGAGTCACTAAGTGTGACTGGGCAATGGAAGAGGAGACATGAGGGCTTTGATTTGGCCAAAAGCAACTGCTATGGTAACCTACACTACAAACAAAGATTCAGACAGCAAATTAACCACGTGTTTTCTCTGCTATAGTACACAGTTTTCACTTGTTCACTTTTAAAGTCTTATTCACTATTGACTCCAATGTACCATGATAAAATCGAGTACTCCCAATGTACTGCTTTGATAAATACTGCTCTGAGATGGGACTGCATTCAGTCTTACATATTATATGCCCAAGCATTGAAAGTATGCTTGAAAAAAATGCTGCATGCATTGTTGCCAGCTATGTGCTGCAGTTTAGAATTGAAGTTCTCCTAGCTGATGTCAGTACTTGTGAAAGTTATTTGGAAACTGATCACTGGTATCTTGTGTCTCTGTCTTCTGAGAAAGGAGTGTATTTACAATCTGTTTTCCTACTAATTTTCAGACTGATGTCAGCAGTGCAAATAAGTTAAAATTAAGTCAAGCCTTCATGCCACTAATTTCTCTTCCTTCTGACTTGCAAAGTCCCACCATCTGCTCCTACTCAGCAGAAAGAAAGCAGCATCTTTATTTCCTTAGAAAGCGTTTGCATCACCACAGGTGGCCAGGAGATAATAGGAAAACAGCCATTTTTTGCAGCATTTTCCATTCATGCTGTCTGTCTCGCTGCTTCCTTGGGGAAGCATTATTTCAGAAACAGATGACAGCCTAGTCAGGCATCATAACTGCAAATGGCACAAGGGGAAGTGACTATCCCAAACTGTCAAACATGACAGCACATCATAGCACAGTAAAAAAGACAGCACATCCACAGTAAAAAAGATGCCATCCACAAGACTTTATTTAGCCCTTTCATTCTATAATGTGCTGAAACTGTTAATAAATCAAGAAGGCATTAACAGCTGTACTCAACACAGTAAAACCATTAAATAGAAGCACTGAAAAGATATGTAGAGATATAGCTGAGTCAAAATCAAATCACAAACAAAGATGAAAGAAGATTATATTTTTTTAGTGCCACTTGAAAAGTAGTCATTACTAGACCCTTAAGTGTGAAATAGAGATTAAGTTCTTCAAACAAGGAATTCAGTATGAGTGTTAAGGTATGTTCCGTTTTCTTCTCAAAAGCACTTACCAAATTATAAAAGAAAGCCCCTATCACAAAATAACTTTTCATTCAGAATTTAGGTGTTTTAAACCTAATGCTCAGAAACAACACAAAGTTACTTGAAAAGCTTGTCAGGAGAAAATTAGGAACTTGTTATGAAAGAAAAAACTGCCCATAGTTTAAGACTCTACAACATGAACTGGAAAATCTGAAATGGGAAGTCATAATTAGGGACACAACATCCACAGTGTGTGTTAATTGCAACTACTAGATAAAATTCAAACAGCAGTCAGTATTTCTTAGCTCTGAGATGTTAAAGAAAGTTGCCTCATATTGATAGGAAAATGCCAGCTCCTTCCTTGGTATGAACAATTTAGATTCTAATGCAAATATTTATAATTTATACATATTACTGATGGCTCTCTGAAGATAGTTATCTTATACCTTTGGTGATTATTTAGAGGGGAGCTAAGCAGATGTGATCCTCCAACAAGAAGGAAAAACCTGCCTGTTGTTACATTCTTGCAGAAGATGCACTCTTTAGACATGTCAATTTCAGCATTATTTTACTCTACTAAGATAATATAACGAGGTACCATGCTAAAAAGCTTGAAGTTACAGCTGCACTACATGTAGGAAGGTAGGTAGCTCTCACTGTGACAAGTGACAAGACAAGGGGCAAAGGCCTCAAGCTGCACCAGGGGAGGTTTAGGTTGGATAAGATTTCATCCTGGAAAGGGTAGTCAGGCATTGAACAGGCAGGCTGCCCAGGGAAGTGGTGGAATTACCATACCTGGAAGCTTTCAAAAGGAATGTGGATGTGGCACTTAGTAATATGTTTAATGGTGGACATGATGGTGCTGGGTTAAAGGTTGCACTTGATGATCTTAGATGTCTTTGCCAATCTTAACAATTCTATGATTCTATGGTTTATGAATGGAAGACTTTTTCAGAAGGCATTAATGTCTTGCATATCATTCACTCAGAAGATACTTTGTTCTAATTTGAATCTTTAAAAACCCTCTTGAATAACTCACAACTGCTAAAAAGGGAAAAATTTAAAAGGCAATAGCTATTCAAAAGGCAAGAAATTTTTTCAGAGAACACACTTTCTGTAGGCTTTTACTAATCTATCTAAGTTTCCCATTTACATGCTCGACTTTGTTTTTATTTTATAAAATACTAGCAGAAGCATTAAAACTAAAGATAGCCTGATGAGTAAGATGTCATAACATAAATGAAGCAATAATTAGCAGCCTCCCATGCAAACGGGAAACTAGCAGTATGTCTAGACTATAACGTATGTGTAGACAGAGAACCTGCCACTGAACATTTACTTACTCTTTATATTGTGAGAATAGGTAGGAAGAGCTATAACAAAAGCTTCCACTGATTCTGAACAGCCAAATCTTAAAAACACCAAACTTTGTCTATTTATGTTACTTTTAAAGCTTTGTTCAACTTGCATTTTTCAGACTAATCTTTTATTCTGGGCAACTGCCATCAGCTGTTTCAAAAGAAATAATTGATAAAACAGGCCAAGATTGAACATGCAACTTTTCTCATAAGTTATTAAAACAGTTCTAAAATTTCTGATCTTTGGGCTAATTAGACAAAAAGGTCAGAGATACTTCATGAACATGTCATGTCCAATCATCATTAAGACCTGAGTAATATAAAAGCCTTTGGAAAGTGGACACTATCCTCAGCATTAATGTGGTGACAGCTGCCAGTTCTCTGAAGATTTGTGCACTCATTTGGCGTTTGTTGATCCTTCATGTTTGCCATATATGAAAAAAAGGCATAAGCATCACATCCACAAACCATAGTGAACACCAGGGACACAAGTGCCAAGAATTTCAATTAAACTGAATTTTAGGAGCCATTATAAAACTAGCCTAAGAAACTAAGAGCTGTGAAAGTTGTCTTTACTTTTAATGCACTGCTTAATTGCAGCCAGACAAAGGGGAAGAGAAAGAAATAGGATCCAAAGAGAAATCAAAAAGAGGGCTTGTACTATTTTTTAATGGCCTACACTGAAGCCTGGAATATCTTGGGAGAAAAAAGCAAACCAGACCTCTTGCATTACTGAGAAAACAGACAAAAAATTTGGATAAACATTTCTAAGACAGGGAGAAGTAGAGGTGACCAGCAGGCATGAATAATAAAGAAAATGAGAATATAATCAAAATGTGCAATTGCAAACATTTCAAGAGATTTCAGCATTAGCCATGTTAAATTAAATTCACTAGAGGCCATCCAGGAAAGGGCATCAGAGGGGGAGAATAGGACTTTTAAATAATCTGATCATATCCATCTCAAGCCATGAGCAATAGATCATAGAGTAAACAAAACTTATTGAATTGTTTTCATAGACTCTAACCTAACATCTTAAAAACATCAAGTCTGCAGGACCACACTTAAACAAGAAGGGAATCATGGATTTTATTCAATTAAAAAAAATAGTACTTTAAAGTTCAGAAATACAAGGGATAAGTCACAAAAGGAGAAAAGGATTCAAAGATGGGTTTCAGTGGAAAACATGTTGAATTCTGAAAAAAAAAAAAAAAAAAAAAAAAAAAAGAGATATATTCTGAAAGAGTGACCTAAGAGACTTTACAAGCACCAGACTAAAATGAAAATCAAGATCGCCAAAGAAGTTACACTAAGGAACAGCAAGCACCATGGCTTCAATAAAGAAGGGAGGAAGGCCAACAAGGTACCAGGGACAAGGCAGGGACCAGGACAGGGCTACAGGAGCATTGCTGATGGCAGTTTCAGCTAAGTGAAAAGGATATCAACCAAGCTGGAGGCAATCCATAATTGAGCTAGGGGTCTGATGAACTTAGACACGAACTTCAAATATGGATCGGGCTCTCCTCCTAATTTTGGAGTAAGGTCAAAAAAGATGTACATCTTAAATCTAGATGGGTGAAATTTAGGTATGAAGGCTAGCTCTTAATTAAGTCCTGATTCCTACATCTTTAAAATAAGCTGTTAGGTCAATATTAAATTTTTGCTCTAATTAATTTAAAAAATGCAAGCAAACAAACAAGAAAAATGTGAATAGGAAAAAACTCCAAAGTACACACATGTACATGGAGAGAGATGTAAGAGAGGACACTACTAACCAATCTTACATGTCTTTTTAAAGTAATATTCAGCATCACCATAATTTTTTCCAAGCTAATTTTTAAATGTTTTATTCCCTAACATAACAATTAGCATTTATTCCTGTAAAATACTTTAAATTTACTCTAAGAAGCAAGGAGATGCACAATTTTCAAGATTTCAGCCATTACAATTTATACTGCAATTTCTAGATATTTTTATTCATGAGAACATATAATGAATAAACTGATAGATGTTCCTGTACTGTCCTTGGTCACCAAGGCTGGAGTAGAAGCATATTCCAAAAGCCAGCATCAGCAGCTCTCAGCTACGAACCACATGGAATTCAGTTATGGAGATCTGGTGTTCAAGACAGCTGTATGCTCATTTGAAGTACAATGAGTTCACTGGTTACATAACAGGGCTGTACACCAATTCTGGTATTGTTTTACCAGGAGTGTGATCTATTTAGGGGATTTATACAGAAAAATAGTCACAGAAACTGTGACATTTGTGGCTTACTGATAGAGCGAGTCAAATTAAGATCACTGTTAATCCAGCAACATCTTAAATTCCTGACCTTGGCAGATGGCTGATGTGACACTAGGCTACTACTATGCCCCTCCTTTCAGCTATGTTAAACAAAAGATAACTAAAATATCTGCTACTCAGAACAAGCATGGTATATCAGTTTAAAAAAAGAGTATTTTCTGTTTATTTGCAAACTTTGAATCTGATAAATCATCTATTTAGAATGCAAAGGAAGCTTTTTAAAAATATGGTATTCAATAATCTGAAGGAGATTGCTGAATATATGGTAACAACAGAAGAGTGGAAAACACTACCTGACTCTTCTAAACAACATGAAAAATAAGAAAGTTGTCTATTCCAGTAACCTTTACGAGGATGTTTAACCATAAGCACTTTCAAATGCTGTGTGATTTAAAGTTGTCTGAGTTTGATAGTTAGACTGCATTTTTCACTTAATTTCAAAAACTAGTTTAAAAAATCCTTCAAATGTTGCATCTTAAAAAAAAAAAAAAAAACCACAGCCAAAATATAAACATATTATATTGTTAGAGAACTTTGTAGATAAACTGGGTTATTTAGGAAAGCTCTTATAAGAATTCATTGAAAAAAAATTATTCTCTCAGTTTTCCTTTCACCAGTTGTGTTAAACTATTCTTCAGGAAAGATCAGAAAGATTTAAAGAGTTAGGAAGTAAAAATGTTTTCTCATATCTATGCCAATTTTTTGAGTGTTTGTAACCAAACTTCAGCTTAATGTGTAGAGTAGGGATGATCTTAACTATATCAGCAAGACATTAACTAGATTAGTTTATATTTGTACACTATTTTGAAGCTAATTAGTAGAGAGAAAAACCCTAATTATCCTTAGCCACATAAAACAGTACAAAATGCCATGGGTTACAACAAGAAGATCCCAATTGTTGAATTAATTATCCAAGAGAAAGGAAAAGTATGTAAGGTTACGTCTGCACTGAGGTTTGCAACACCCGGCCAGATAGCCCACAGGTACAGATAACACTGCAGCTGGAATGCCAGCATATTTGCACTGACCCCTGCACTATTTTGTATCAAAAGTATTTTCTGGGAAAAAAACCCAAAAAACCCATAAAAACTAGCATAGACATCTAGTTTGTGTTCTGTGAAATTTTGTGACGTGCTGTTTTCTGTTTTTCCTTTGATATATATTTCTTTGGTGAAGCAGTTATTGATGGAAATCTTGGTAATCATACAAAGTTATTTGATTCAAAGAAGGCAACAATGAAAACTATAAAAGAAGGACAGACTAGCGCTTATGATATGACTTAAAAAGTTATGAAATCAAGTTATGGGAGAACATGTTTAAATGGATACAAAAGTGTACATACCTGAGCACAGAAAAATAGCTGCTCACTCTCCTAAGGGCAATTTTCATTAAAATGACAAATCAAATTCTTTCAGGAGGGATAAACTATTAGAAAATCATGTCCTGCTTCACAAAAGAGACAAAAGGCAAGTTTTTCAGTACTTACATCAAACGTGGGTGTGCTTTGCTTGGCACTCTGGTTACATGGCTCTCTGAAGCAGTCAGTGAATGGAAGCAAAAGACCCATTGCAATAATTCGAGAACACAATTTTTCTGCTTCTTCTTGTGGTGCATTTTCCTGCTGGCTGAAGAGCTTTTCCAGCAGAGTTCGTCCTGCCAAGGTGAGGAGAGAGCAATAAGAATTTGTAGCTACACACAGGACATGAGTATTTAGGTATCACAATGTGTATTGAAAACCTGAATTATTAGAAGTAAAACATATTAAATAAAAAAAAATTCTTAAGAAATGTATCTGATAGTAAGTCTTCAATATAAAATAGCTCTACATAATGATTGTAAGTGCTCTGGAACCTGATTAATTAAGATCAAGACAATTTTCAAGAAAATATATGAATATATTTTATGTGCCTGCTGTACTGTGAAGTAGGAACAAAAAACCATGAATTGTTGTAGCATCAATTTCCTATAAAATTTTTCTGAAGGGAAAATCAAGACACTAGCAAGAGATGAAACAACTTCTTCCAAAGATGTCACACAAAGTTAATACAGAGTCTAGCCTGTCAACTCCTGGAATGAACCTTTGTTTTTTGAATCATAAGATTGTTATAGTCTTTGAGAAACTTTGCTGCATTTCTTGGGAGAAACTCTGAATAAAAGAATAGTAACAAAAAATCCCCATAACTATTCTGATTAAAATTGTATTGTATACAGAGTGGTGGAGTGCTCCAAACTAAAATGCAGTGTCACAAGCAGCAATTCAGAGAAGTGAAGCTTATAAAGACCAAGAAGATACTTACTCCTCTTATAGGGTCAGATTTCATTATCAAAGTGATTTCTTTTGTTATCCAATCAGAAAATGTAAGGAAAGCATGTGTTATATAATATATAGAAGGATAAAACCTTCGTGGTTTGAACTATGACAATGCTTTGTGAGTTTAGCCAGAAATAGACTATAAAAAATAGTAACATACGCAAGCTGAAGTAAAATCCACATTGTAAGAATATTAAGTTGCTTAAGCTCTAAAATGTCAGATGTAAAAAATGCCAAAGTTCAATTCACATTATATGGATAAAGAGATGAAATAGATCTACTGAAAGAGAAAAGAGAAATGGAGTAATAAAGTTAATTTCATGTTTGAGTATAAACTAGCTGGGATTACAGCTTGTACCTACATAAGTTTCTATAGCCTGTTTTTTTCCGCCCACTCATTCAAGGCCAAAGGTATTAAAAAAAAAACAAACAAACAAACAAAACCCAAAACTTTGTTAAGGAAGCATCTTTAGTGCAATTAAGCATAATAACAATAATATTGATAATTATAATACTACTGTTTTTTACGTGCAAGATTTCTGATTGAGCATTAACTTTATTCAAAATGTAACATTTCCCAGGCTTTCTGAACATACTAAAAAGATTTTGCTTTTAAACATCTGGAAGCAATTTTAAAAGGATACTGTAAGTCACATTTGGCTAGAAGTCTCTGTAATATTTTAATTTCATGTGGCAATACACTCCAAAATAAACAATGTAGTAAAATGTTGGAAGCTTCTAAGATTTTCTTCTCCACATCTAAAGATCTGATAATTATCTGATTATTAGTCCAAGTTTGCTAGCCCTTTATTAGGCAAAATACAATACATTCAAGGGAATAAAACAGGATATAAGCTATGAGATACACTTGTACAAGACACAAATTTTGTTACGTGTGCCAGTTAGTTTGCCTCTGTTCCTTGGCTACACCAGCTAAAATGCAATGCCAACAAAACTGCTTATTCAACGTAGCCCTCTAGCAGAATTCAGCTATTAATTCTTTAAAATAATTTATTAGTTCAAGGCATCTTTCTTGCTGACCACAGAGGATCACTTTGCTCACACCCAAAAAGAAAGAATTACATAAAAAAAGACATTTCTGCATGCTATATTATATATTGAATAGTTATCCATGACTACTGAATGCCAGACTTGATAGATTTTCTTATTTTTTTTCCCCTTGACATTTCAACATTTAAATAATCTTGTCATGTTTAGAGAGTCTTCTCCTGCATATTCAGAACCAGAATAGCCCCTTCCTTTTGCTTTGACCTAATTAGCAGGAAAAATATCTGTAAATTACAAAAAAAGACATGTAGCTTTTCCCCCCTTAATTCACCCAGTCATTTGCTAACTTTTCTAGCATTTAACTGTCTTGCTCAAGTTCAAATACATTGCTCATAATCTTAATTGCTATTAAATTGGAGTTTAATTTTCATAGTAATTTTTAACTATTTTCTAAAAAACTTTACTATTTAAACAACAGAAAATAAGTATATGTATAAAAAAAGTCATTACTTAATTTAATTAATTCAGATTATGGTAAGAGAAATTATACAATTTTGCCCACCTGACCATGAAGTAGTCTTGGAATAAATAAGAGAGTAAAAATTATTTAATTATATTAGCAAGTACTTTTTAACCTAGAAGTATCAAAATTTTGATTTAAACTGATTTCAGGCTAAATTCAGTCAACTACAAGATTTTGAAATACAATTTTACATTGTTAATTTATAAATAAAAGGCAGCAGCAATAGCTTTTGGCCTCAGACACCTTAACCATTCATGAGGTAATTACATGAGGTAATAATTTCTGGAGGTGAAGATGTTTGCAAATAATCTGGAATAATTAAATTATGAATAATTATAGAATTATTAGATGATCGGCTGCCTTCTGCTATGAGTTTAAATGGAATGGCAAAAAATTTCTCTTGACTGCCTTTACCTGCCACAAAAACAGTTAAAATTAAAACCAAGATCTCTGAGATCTCTTTTATCTCCTAAGAGGTTAAATGATCACATTTAAAACATCTCTTCCTAGAAATGCCAGGTCATGCAGTTCTTGAACTCAATTCTTACCTTTCCCCTAATTATTTTGGCAAGGCGTGGGAAGCATACTAAATTTAGAATTAGACAAGAACTTCAGCTTTAGATCAAATAAGTATTCTGAGGACCCTGCCAAAAATCTTCAGCAAGTAAGATGACTATAAACTGAGAAGATATTTTTAGAAGCTTAGAATAACTTATTAAACCCCAGTGAAGGATAAAAAGACTAGTTTTTCTTCTATTGCAAAGGATTACACAATTAATCAACTAAAAGAATGAGAACATGAGTTTAAGTATCAGGTATTCTGACCTTCTGTGTATATTTTGTTATAATTTTGCTACTGTGACTCAGCCAGAATCTTCTGGCTCAGCTTCCAAGTTCCTTGTTCTCCACCTCTCTATGACCTGCCTCTTTGTCCCATTCCCATGAAGATGAAGCACTATTGATCTTGTCTCCTCCACTATGACACAACAGGTGCTCATTCAATCCCTGTGATCAAGAATTGAACACCACTGTTCATGAAAGCCATCTCTGTAGAATATGTAATCTATTCACTACAGAAAGAAAATTCACATGTTCCAGTATGGTTTCCATTCATACTGTCTCCCTGTATAAAAAATGTGGGTAAAAGAATGTTCAGTATTGTCCACAGAGAAATACAAGCAAATCCTGACTCAATGAATTCACCTTACAGATATTTGATATGCTCAGAAGACAAGCCTTTCAAAGAGCTACAAGGTGAGCAACAAAATCTAAGAGGCAGCAATATCATAAAAATATTAGCTTTCAATTTGCCTGATTATCAAGGAGACAAAGAGACATGAATGGAAGTGAAAATAGGAAGAAAACTGCAGTAGTTGTACTCGCAGTCATACTGAAAACATACACACTGAGGCACTGTGCGGCAGCAGAGCTTGCAATAATGCTTCCCTGAGGATCTTGCTGTTATAACCTTGCACTTATCTTTAAAGATGTTCTTCTATCCTCTTTACACTGGATTTGCAAAAGCCCAGGAGCACGGCTGTCGTGAGCACCAGTTGAGACTAATGATCAAAATGAGTTATACTGCAAAGGCTCCCCCTTCTGCCAGTCTCAGTGATCTTCTCTCCAAAAACCAGAGCACTACACCACACTTTCACCATTAACACAGCAGTTGCATCAGTACATCTTAACCTACACACACACTGGAGACAGACTTTCTGTTTTTATTTTTCCTAATGCAAAGTGAATGGCTTCAGTATAGCAGCAGTTCTGAACAGCCTATTCAGTGACCTCAAGAGCTAACATGGCTTATGCACACACTTCTTGCATCTTCAAAAGCTGAGATCTCCTTGCTTCCTTTTACCCAGTTTACTCCTCCTTTTGTCCATTTTAGTAAGATCAGAAATGCTCACATAGCAAAGTGATTTCATAAGCTTTGAAGCCAAATGTGCCATAGGCCTTGCTCTATTTTTGGGAAACAGTACAGGAAATAAAAGAAAATGAAGAAGAACTAGACAAAATGGTGAATTTCCATTTACAATATTTTCTTTTAGTCTTGCAAAATGTGAAAAGACAATTGTGGTCTTCTTATGGTTTCTCATTTAGAAAGCATTTCAGTTATGAAAATAGTTTTATAAACAAAGAATAACAACAAACAAAAAACCCCAAACTAAAAGACAGAGAGAAAATAGGAGGGGAAAAAAAGGAGTTGCATTCAAAACTTAGGAAATGCTGTACTGCAGCTATCTGCAGTTCCATATTAGTCTACATCATTCCTTCATTCCAGTTCTTTTTCTATCTCCTTTTCTATGTATGCTGCCAGTAAGGTGGCAGCTAACTCAGGTCTCTGTCATCTGGCAAAGCATCGACAGTGCAGCACCAGACATGCTCCAGAACGCCAGAAGAGGACAAACATGTCAGAGAGACAAAAATACTGCAATGTTAATATTTTTAGTTGAGATGGCAATTGCAACTACATGTAATTTCTTAAATAATTTTCAGTATATATTCACCCATTCATCGTATTCGCTCAAACTATACAGCAAAAGCTTAATGAATAATTTTTCAGGGTAAACCAATCACACTCAGTTTTCACCTTTTTGCTGTTCAGTGTACTTTACCAGGTCTGAAATATTTCAAGCACACTAAATTTTTACATATAAAATTATTACCTCAATGATACAAAATATTAAAGTTATTTAATGTTTTTATTTCATTTCACCATCTTTTCAAATTTCCAGTTTTACGGCTAACCTGTACCACTCAGCCTAAATATAATATGCAACACATGACTGCTGAGAAAAAAGAGGTTTTCAAGATGCACATGAAACCTGGGAATGTGCAGAATAAAAACCGAAATTGTTATTCTAACCAACTTTTCTTCAAATGATAAGTCCAAGTACTGCATAAGTGCATATTAAATATATATTTGCAGTATAAAAGAAGCAATTTAATTTTGTCTGTTGTTTGCCTGAAAACTGATCTGGGAGATTACCCCCAAAATTCCAGGATTAGAAACTTCATTTATTGTTCTTTTTCACTGCAGAATTTCTAATCCTCTTCTGATTTAGATTGGTAAAGTGTTCTAGATTTTTTTGTCCTGTGAGGTTGCTTTAGCTGGTTTGTTTTCTGGGTTTTTTTTTTTTCTTTTTAAATTTTTTTAAGGGATTGAATTTTTATTGACAGATACTTTCCTAAAATCATGTGACATATTTCTGACAGCTTGGTTACATAAAACATGGAAAACCTAGTAAGCAACAGGCCTCCACACAATATTGTTTCATAACAAAAAGAATAAAAAAGCCTTCTGCTTTAAATAAACACAAAATAAAATAGGTTTTAAATCTATAATTTCTAGGCAACACAAACCTTAAATATAACAAAATTGATCTAAGCTTAGGGCACACATTGCTATAATACTGGCAAATATATTTCCTTTTGTTCTTATTATCCATGTAATAGTTGATCTCTGCTTTCACTGATTGTATAAAAGCCTATGTTTCTAAGGGGGGAAAAACCCCACAGATGTTATATATTGATATCTTTATATATTTATACTGTATATTTTCATATTATACATAAAATATTATTTCTCATATCTATATCTTATATTTTAGTATTTAGAACATTAATAAAGTTAGAGATACGTGGAAATACCAAAGAAGATTGTCCTTCCTTCTCTGATGTTCTGCCTCCAGATTTTCTGGCTATGTTCATATGGATGACGTGAACTAAACCCACACATCATCTTAAATTCAGAAGTCAAAGTAGAAAGCCTGTCTAAGCCTGAGAATTAAGAAAAAGACATATATCAACATTGTCTCCCTCATTCCCACAGTTTTCTATGGCTGCCTACACACAGTTTCAAAGTCAGAAATATATATTTATTAAATTATAGATAATAATGTATTGATTGAATAGATTCATAGACTATTCAAACAACTAGAATAAAACTATCAATTATTAATTTTAATTTTCTCAATCCTGTACTTGATTGTCACAGTAAACACTATGCTTTACTTTTGCCAAGTTGTCTGAATTTCTTGGCGTCTCAATCTTGCTCCTTTTACAATGTCCTAGCTCTCATAGTATCTTTGTTTAATATTAAAAACTTTCCATGTAACTCTTCATTAGCTCTAAGGATAGGGCCAGAGTACACCAACCCCTGTGCAACTCAAGCAAGTATTTTTTTTCCTTTATTTTAGCCTTACATTTATCACTAAAAATTTAAACAGATTCCGGGTTGCGCAAGACAGCTTTAATAAGTGTATAAACTGAGATTTCAACTCAGCTAAGAATGAGCAACATATTACACAGAAAAAGAAAGGGCATCATATAATGCTAATAGCTTCAAGTGCTTGAGGCATCCCAAAGAGAGCGAAGGAACAAGTGTGCATGCTTCCTTTTGGAAGCAATGGCATTAGCTGCCACTGGAAGAGAATCCTGCCACTGCTCCCAGGTGCATGCAGGGCTAAATAGCACCTCAGCAAAATGGGCCTGAAATTCTTCCAGAAATGCTCTGATGGAAAAAGCGGAGGTCTGACAAATATTGAAAAAAATATTCTCCAAAATTAAAGGTGAAAAAGAGAGGAATTAAGGAAGTAAAAATTCACCCTAGAAAGGAGGTTGCAGTTTTCAAAAAAACCTGCATCTTCTACTTGATCTATAGTTCTCCTTGACTGAACCAAGCAGCTGTACTTTAAAACCGCCTGTTCACTTTTGCTGACTATGAGACATGACAACACCAACAATTTCAGCATATAACCCAGTGATCTGTTATAAAATTACTTAAACAGACGCCATATTTCTACAAATTGTGCTAGAAAGCATGTGAAAATCGAATTAATGCAGACCTTCATCCTGATGAATGAAATCCTAAGGTCAGTTCCTAATTTTGAAATTTGTGTCACAATATAGAAAGACAAGTAGAAAGAAAATTTTGCTTGGTAATGAAAATATCAAATCCCACAAGTGCTATGGTCAGGACAAAGGTCAGGACACAGGTTTACTCTTGTGTTAATTATGTAATAAACTTTCCACAGCCTGACTTAGCCCATCAATCACAGCACTAAGGGAGAGCAGGCCAAAATGCCACAGTTCCTCTGGTGGCAGTGAAGTAACATGACAGAGTCCCTTACCTAAAACCACCAGGACTTCTCTTCTTTGGATAAGTGATTTGCAGCATTACCATGTATGGAAATGCAAATTAACACCTTCTTACAACTCTTGTGTTGTCTAGAAAGCAGCTGTAAATAAAATATTATCAATGCAGTCTTATTGATCTTTGCTAAAACCATGCTGCATTTTGTTGTTTTTCTTTACCCTTTTGTCATATACTCAACAGTTAATTATATCTTATCATTTCCTCCTTCAAGACTTGTTCCAAAGACTTGCTGCTGCTGCAGTCAAAAACAAGATAAAATTGGCTTGATTATTTGCAACAACAATATCTTACTTTTTATAAAAAGAAGGTATCATAGCTTTGCCATCACCAGAGCTTCAAAATATATTAAAATATTTGTGATAGACTGTCACAGTGCTTTCAGCATTCTTCCAGATTAGCAAGTCTATGAAGCACTCTGTCTCCCTAACTTGAACATAAGCTCTTTGAAATTTTGCTTCCATGGTGACTAAGATTTTACACCTTTCCCCCACAGTGAATTTTTTTACATATGACATATGTATAACAGGATAAGCTGAGACAGAATATTAAACTATTCTTTTATCCCTACCTTTTGCTATATGTCATTTATGCATGTAATTTAGTAACATATATATGTAACATGTATAGAAAAAAGCAAGACCACCTTTTTCAGAAGTTTTCATATAGTAACTTTCAGAAGCTGAAGTTTTTAAAATGATTGTTAAATACCAGACAATTCCTCAATTACGATATAGCAGTGGCACAGAGTACAAAATGTATTTCTAAAATTATCAACAACATGTCCCCCCCACCCCAACGTTAAATGACGTCTCCCTCCACATGATTTCTGTTCAGGCTCTAAAGCAGTATCATTGCAGCTTACAGAGGTACATTTATAAAGCTTCCCTAATTATACCAATTTATTATGAAGGAGAACCTATATGTGTCTGTCTACCAAATCTTTTAGGCACCATATGCATCTTTGGCAAATTTCATATTGTGTTTTCCAGGTATTTAGCTTCCTCTCAGCAAGTATTTAATTGTCTCCTTACCCTTTTAGTTTCTGTGGTGATATGTGATGTGAAGGTAGTAGTCTGTGCCAGGTTCTCACAGACTGCTGGAAAGCCACAATGCTTTCTGTCTAGCTCTTTTAAAGTAAGAAGCTCTTCTGATGCCTTTTTGGGCATCTATTACTAACAGCATCTTTTGTCAGTCCAACCTGACACACACTATTCCTTACAACCCAATTTTGTAAAACTTTATTCCCAATGGTTTGACATTTTATTCCACATTCAATACAGTCTGGCCTGTCTCTACCTTAGAAGTAAATTTTCAAGCTCAAGCTTGTGCGCTTGAGCAGCCAAAAGTCTCAAGACACAACTGAACCCAACCAAACTTGGCGGTCTTTAAAGTAGGACACAAATAACACATTTCCTTCAACCTACTCATGAGCTCCCAGGCATGCCTAGCTTTCTTTCCCCTCCATGACCTGTGTTCCCAAGGCCTGCTAATCTCCAATTTTAATAACTGCTTTTTAATATTTATCAAGAAGCACAAAAGCTTTTCTTTGTATCCATAAACAAACGACAGTTAGACAAAGAAAGGGCAAAAGCAGAAAGTTAGAACTACATTCCACAAAACCAAAAAATTAGATGTGCATCTATGTATTTGTGCAGACATATTATTCTAGACTTCATTTGAAGCAAACCTAGAAACACAACTCCCTTGCTATAGCTAGGCCTTTATGTTCTTTCACTGATGTAATCAAATATTTCCCTCAACAATTTCTCACAAATTATTTCTTGACTCTTTGAATGACAAAACATCACTCGGATACACAACCTCTTTTATGAAGACAATTTTTTTTTTAATGAAAACTCCCTTTTCTTCCATGACTTTTAAGATGTGTTAATGTAGACAGTTATTGTGATACTACAGCATAGATTTCTTTTTTACAGTGATTTTTTTCCGTATCAGTGAAAGGAAGAAGAAAGTATGTACCAGGGAAAAAGAAACACCTATCCTATCTCTGCATCTTCAAGGGACATCTGAGACAGATCTTCTCATCAAATGAACTCTAGAATGAACCTTCTGTAATTAGTTCCACAGTAAAGTTATCTATGTTCTCACCTGATTCAAATTCACACCAGATTCAGAGCTCTGGCACTGCTGATAACTTTTATATTGATGCTGACACCAAAAAATTCATACTTACACTGACAAATAAGAATGTCTTAATAAATCTCATTTGTGACTTGGCTTTCCTGCCACTACTTAGCTATATATGTCAAGACATCAAAAAGATGAAATTGTCAATATTTATCTACTTCTTCTATATTTATGTGTTTACATTTAGCTTTATACGTATTAGGGTTTACTTTTAGAACTTGTGATGTTTACACACACAATCTCATAACCACTGCTTCTTATGGCTGTAAAACTGCTAACTTCTACTGCTGTGCAACTACAGATGAAAGAACTCATGGTCAGTATTTGTCTGAGAATAAAACAAAGTTTAGCATCAGAAAACATAACTCACTTCCTGGTGAGAAAGCCTAGCTATTTCCATCAGTGTGAAGAAAAAATTCTGGACAGCAGCAACATGGAAATAAAAGGAGGAACAGTCCTTTTTTCACTCAAGGTAAAAAAGCCCACCTTGTTGTCCCTAATTTTCTTTACATTAACAGCAGTATAGAAATACAGGATGCTGCTGTTGCTTGGAGAAAATAGTAGCTCCTGAACCCACTTTGCTGTCTTTTCTAAAGCATTTAATGAAATGCAACTGGCCTTCTATTACCATATCAAGAGGCAGGAATGAAGTGACACAATGTAAAGTCCTAACATCTGTCCATCACCTTCCTGTCACAGCTTCTTTTTGCTTTTGCCCTGTTACCTTTGTACCAACTCTCCCCATTCCCAAAAAAGATCAACTGCCTGCATAAATGTAAGTTTCTGGAAACTTGCAGTCCAGCTAAGTGCTACAGAGTGATGTTTTTAAATGCACCTAAGAATAACCAGAGCTGCAGTCACCCACACCTACACGTATATGGTTCATCACTGCTACTCCTTATGTAAGCTGAAATTTTGGCAGAGATAGTTCATAAAGAATACACTTGGCCGTATCCTGAGCTTGACTAAAACACTAAACAAGCAAAATATCTTGGGTAATTAGTATTTTGGTAGTGTTTTATCACCATTATTCACATTAAAACTTAATCCTTCATATACAGTCAGCTTAAAATATCCCTAGAGCTGCTTTTGAAATCCAAGGGGTTTTTTTCCTCAGAACAGCACAAGGGAAAAAAAGCCTTTTTTTTCCCCTGTGAACAAAAAGAAATAGTTTGTTTTGGGGTCTTTTTTTTTTTTTTTGTTCTGCAAATAAGTCCTACACACAGTTTTTTGGTTTTTTTTTTTTTTTTTGGGGGATTGTTTTTTTTTTTTTTTTTAAAAAAAAAAAAAAAAAACCAATCATGCCCCAAGCTATTAAAAATACACGCATATTTAAAAAATAATAAAGCACAATGAGACCCAAGAAATATAATCAAACTTAACCTCCATATAATTATTCCCACTGGAATAATCCACTGCTCATTTCACAGAAATGAAGTCACTGAAACACACAACATCCTTGAATGGTCAGTTCCAGACAGGTGCCTTGTGTGACAGATATTGTAGTGGTACGGTGTCTCAGAATCAAGTAGAGATGCACACACTTTAGCTATAATTGTCCATATTTCTTTACGCCTTTGCACCCCAAAAAAGACCATCAGACAACCAAGATCACACAGTGCTACTCCAGACATGTTGGGCTGCCAGTCATACCTCAGAATGTGATGCTGCTCGGAATGCGGCTCCCAATAGATAGAGCCACCCAATCTCATGACCAAAACCTGCTACTCCCAATGAAGTTCTAGATAAAGATCAAAGTATTAATCATGAGATCCCATCAAAACAAGCCTGTGGCAGCACTGAATTCCAGTGGAATTACTCATGTTGCTCCAAATCCCATATTGCAGTGCTGGCACATAAACATTAAAGTAACTTATCAGTACTCAGCAGTCTTTCAACAACATATTGCAGCCCACTTTCACACACATTTCAGTACAGTTGAAGTGCAGTATGGGAGTCTTCCCCCTGCCCCAAGTTTTGTGTGTATTAGGCAAAAAGAGGAGGATCTTTGCCTTCAGATGCTTGCTAGCAGCACCCAGTGTAGCGTGTGATCACATACCACATGGAGGGATGCTGCTGGGCAGCTCCCTTAGTTAGAGGAGGCTACACCCCGTCTGATAAAAGAGCCATCTGTATTACTGCTAGCAAACATCAGCAGTGAAACAGCAAACCATAAGTAATCTTAAATAACAGCTGCATGAAAAACAGTCCACTCAGGATGACAACAGATACAAATCCATATTGTGTGCAGCATCACATGAATCAGAGAAGGCTTTTTTTTTTTTTTAAGCCTTAAAGAAAGCATTTAAAAAGATCTACTTTATATCTCAGAGACAAACTTTCATCCAACTTTTTCAAGTTTTCACATACTTATCTATACTAAACCTATGTACATGCCTGCAGACACTGCACTGCAATTGCAAGTGGGAAGACAGCATAGGCACAGTACAAAAGTGAAATAAAATGGAAGAAATCAGCAGACATGAGTACACAAGCACAGCACTGGCTTCAGGTTTTGTTTTGTGGTAACTAGGGCTTTTGTTTGTCTCCTCTTTACAGACAGAGCAGAAAAAACATATAAGTCTCTGAAGAAAAATTTAAAGATAAATTATCTGTTTGAAAGAGATTCATGCAGCAAGTGTGTTACAACCAGCCAACAGTGATTAGGAAGGGCATAGGTTTGTCTGGGTCAAGTTTAATTACCATCTGGGGCAGCTGATGGGACTCATTCCATTTATGTAAAAGACACCCTTATTAGCTCCTCTACAATCACTGCACCTCAAATTAATGCAAGAATGAAATCCTTTTTACTAAATCTGTCCATTGGCTCTTTCATTTCAGGTATGTTAATGTTAGGAAACATCAGTTTCATTTTCCCACCCAGATACTCCACTTTAGTGCAAATTATTCACTGCCACATACCAAAGGGAGAGAAACAGCTCTTGTTGAGCTCTTGTTCTCCTGGGACCACCATATAAAAACCATGGCTCCACTGTGCATTGAGTAATCTAGAACTTGCAATTACTGTCACTACAAATTCAAATACAGCTGTCCACATAAAATATGAAATAGATCCAATGCCTGAATTACAAAATGCCCTTAAACTTGTCCATGCCATTTACCTAAAAAATGCATAGAATTCAAAATACTGTACTTTTCTTCTTATATAAAGCAAAATTAAAATATGCAAAGTCTCTGCCATTCAAGTACTTGACTTCCATCTACATTTGACATTAAAGGAGTCTTAAAGAGTTCATATGGCTCTCTATGAAAACCAAATGGCACACAGCCAAACCACAACATGGTGCAAAAGTAGGCCAATCATCTGCACAGAACCTGCTGTCATTGAAATCGATGATAAAGTGCTGTGGAATATTTTACTTGATTCCAGTTAGGAATGCAGAGCAACGCTGCACAGCAAAATGGGATTTCGTGCTGTAGGCAAGAAGCTGTTTTGGACTGTCTTTGCTTTGTTTTTGTTTTTTTTTTTTTTTTTAGGCTAGAAATATCTCACTATAAAAAATATTTCTAAAAGCCTGATGCTAATTCCCAGATCAATGTATCTCATGCATGAAAGTAAAATACAAGATTTTTCACAAGTAGTATAAAATTACAAAGAAATTATTATTTCTGTAATTATTGTTGTGCAGAATGGTTTATTTAAAGAGGCTTTTCTGCTCTTACAGCAATAGCAATAGTTTATGGAAATAGTAATGTGAAGTTTAATTTCCCTTTTCTTAATGTACACTAGCTGTTATTTTTAAATTCTCAATGAATTTTAGCTTGTAAATACATTTTTTAAAACTATGAATGGCCAAACCGAGATGAGTCATTTCCAGTTCCCTCACTTGAAGCTTTTCTGCATGAACTGAAAGATATAATTGTCCTCTGCTTGTAAAGACAGCTGGTATGTAGATGCAAATGAGGGTCACTGTAATTTCCATAAGAGATAGAACTACTGTTGCATTGGATGCTGGTCCCTTCACAATAACAGTCTAAAGCATTGGTGGGAAAAAAAAACCAAACCAAAACAAAAATTATTTTTAAGTAAATCAACATCTTGTGAGGAAATGTGAAAAAGTCTATTTCCCAGGAAACAGGTATGTTAAAAGGAGTTCCATGTTCTTGAAGTTTGCCATACACAACTTATTTCCATCATAGCACCACCATAAAGTCCAATTACAGACATAGCAATTAAAAATTTTCTGAGTTGTTTGTAAGCTGTCAAATGTTGATAGCTAAAAAAAAAACCTCAGTGTGCTCTTTATATGCTATTAAAGTAGTGAGCACCTCAAACTGGAAAAGTTTAGGTAGCATGTCCAAAATTAAGTCTAATAAACAGGTGAAAGTGATTTAAAACAAATTTTAAAAAAAGATTCAGCTCACTTCACAGCGGGCTAGTCTCAGAGGGGCTGGTTTTCCTGTGTTAAAAATTTTTAATTCTAATTTTCTACACTGAAATTGGGGATTTTAGTTCAAGGCTACTAAAGAATGAAAGCATTGTGATTTGAATCTGGAAAACAATTTTAGTTATTTACTTCCTAAACTGTACTTTTTTGTTTGCTTTTCATAAAACCATAAAAAAAAAACTCACTCCATTTTTCACAAGGACCTTGTGCACATGTATGATTAGTGCTCATGCATCTAGAACTGATTTCATTAAAAAAAATCTGATTTTATTTAATAGCAGGGTATGTTCTCTTAGTTCTACAGGTTCCTCAAGTGAAAAAACATATGGAATATGCTGCTGAGTTTTCTCTGTATATATACCTCCTATATGGCAGAAGTGTTCCTAATTATGATTATATTACCTTTAGAAAGAAACTTCAGGTGAGGGGAAGAGAAAGGGAAAAAAAAAAAACCCTCTGAGTGAAGGAAAACATAACCATCTACTCACACTACTTTATTTGTGAATTTTCTATTCTATTCCCATGTCCTTGGGATAGGATGCAAGCTGCCTAACAGGCAAGGAAAAGGTTTACTGAATGAGTCACCATATGTAGCCTGAGCAGCAGCCTGTCACAGCTACCAAATTGTATAACCCCCAGTTTCCCTTCTCCTCCCCTGTTTTTGCTGCCCTTCAATACATGGAGTTTTTTTCTTCACCTCCTTTCCCCTTCTGAAGAGGAAATTGGTTCTTTTCTGAAGTGCTGTCCATCTGTGCTTAGCATGACTTTTTCCTTTTTGTACTGAGCAAATCCTCATCATTGTCTCAGTCTAACACCAGGTGCAGCTCTCATGTGTTTATAGTACATGAGAACAGCACCTAGCACAAGAAAACCCCAAACAGGATCCTGGTTACGGAAAGCTTTGCATTTGAAAGATCTATTTATGCAGAGAGCTGATCTGCCTACAACAGTGCAGCTTTTAGCATTTTTCAACAAGAATAATTTAAGGCATTCAGTCTTTTCCTACAGGATGTAGACAAAGGAGACAAGTAGAAAGAAAAACTTCAGAGAGTTATGCACTTCCTTTACTGGCAGTACTGCCAGACTGATGAAATGTGACTGTGTTTGTAAGATCAGGCCTTGGATTCTAAGGCCAAGGTACTGGATGTGAGGAATTAAAGTATTTTAAAAATATTTTCAAAGTTATTGTGGGAAAAAAGAAACAAGCCCAAAACTCTTGATTGTGTATATCACTCACCTGAAAAGACATTGGGAAATGTCTCTGTAGAAGCCTGGACCCCTGAGGACTTTCTTGAATGAGTCAAAGGCACTCTTTCCGCTTGAAATTTCTCTCTAAACCCCTTGTGCTCCAAATAGTCTGCAGAGCTCACCTTCTCCGATATCTCGCTTTTGTGATTAGACACCTCTTCTGTCCAGTCTGCAGAACGACTGAATAAACCTGCCAGACTAGCAGACCTCTTCTTCCTGATTGAGACTTTTTCCTTCTTGTGGAAGGAGTCCTGCCTCCTTGTGAAAAGCGGGCTCTGGGATGGGGAGGGAGAAGGTGAATGGTTGGGAGAACTCAGTTGCCTAGTTGTGGTTTTGATGTAACAAGGATTAATTAGATAGGGCTTAAAACACCGGGAACCAAGCATCGGACTGTCCGCTGTTCCTTCAGAGGACAAACTGCCATTTTTCATTTCCGTGGATGAACCATTACGCAGCTCCTCTTGACTGGCTGACAGAGTGTGTTTCCCTTCCTGAGTCTCAGCAGCATGATCACGGCCTGCATCTGAAATACCACTCTCTGTTACTGAGCCCTGAAAATCAACAGCCTGCACTTCAGCAATTTTAGCCTCAGCATCTGCCACTGGAGATGGAAAAGGTTCTGTGGAGCTGTGTGTCTGAGACCCATTTTCTCCTGCAGCTCTGTTCAAACCATCTTGTAGTTCACTGGCTACAGCATCCACTCCAGCAAGGGGCTGCTCCTCAATCAGTAGCTGACGTTCCTGTGTTTCAAATAAGCTGTTACCAGGAGAGTCTGTGCCATTTACCGCCTCTTTTGGTTCACGTTCAGCTGCACAGGAGACGGGAACGCTTTCCACAATTTCCGATACCGCTGGAAAAGCCCCCTCAGTGTCTGGGCTCCTCTCTTTGTCAGTGGTAGTTACTGAAAAAAAACGTTCAAAATCTAAGGGGGTTGCTTGAGAATTAGCCATGTGTCGGCCCATTGTTTTGGTGACAGCGTCCTCAGTTCCAATGTTAATTGCCCCCTGCTGCTGCTGCTGCTGCAGTCTAATAGCTTGCTGGATATCAGAGAGCAAATCTTCTTGTTCTGCGGCTGAATGGAAACTGTATATATCCGTATCAGAGCCAGAGCTGGTCCTTTGTCCATCCTGTGTCTCTGCAGCAGCTGGAACAGTTTCATTTCTGATTTCAAAATGTTCGACATCTGTGTCTGAGAGACCCCCTTCATCTGCAGAGATGCTTATATCGGGAGTTTTGGTTACAATTGAATGAGTACTGTCCAGCTCCCCAGGCTGCAAGGCCTGGCTTTCCAAAACATCCTCCCGTGAGCTGCTATTCCCATCTTTAGCCTTGGACAGATTTTTTCTGATCCTCAGATTTGAAAACACAGAGGGCCTGGAGTCTGACTTACCCTTCTTCTTACCCGATTCGCTTCCTTTTGCATGCTTCCCCAGTCCCCTTCTGCCTCCCGATACCTTCTTTGTGCCGTCCGTATCCTTGGGCCCAGAGGCATCTTCCCCTCCTTCTTGCACATCACCTGTATTTTTCTTTAGCTTCCCATCTTGATTCCCCATGATTTTTTGCAGTGCAACACCTTTGGCAATCAAGCCATCCTCCCGGATTTCATTCCTTTGGCCTGCTGGCGAGATCCCCTCTAGCGATCCAGGTTTGTTTGCAGGCGGCGGTGATGCAAGTGAAGCAAACGCTCGCTGTGCCTCTCTCCCATCTGCTGGAGCTGCCTTTTTGCATAATGTGCTGCTTGCACTGGGCTCCGCTGGGACATGCTCAGTACAGCACTGAGAGCTGCAGACAGCTCCTTCCAATGGCTGCTGCTCTTGGAGCTGCCTCCTCGCCGGGGTTCTGCTGCACTCTTGTTGCTTTAGGAAGGATTCGGTGAAAAGTGTTTCCTTTATAAAAGTCACTTCTTTTTCCACCGTTTTTATTGCCTGCATTGCAAGCTCAGCTTGTCAGCAAATCATTTATGATTTCAGTACTTCAAGCTCCTGAAGGGAAAAAAGAGAGAAAAAAAGTTAAAGCAAGGTACCTTAATCGCTCTGCAACTCCTCTGCAACTGCTCAAACAAATAAACTAACAAACTTGGAAAGAGAAATATTATGATTATTTAATAGTTTATAAGGTGCTTAAGCATATGCTGCTTTGACAGATTACACAGTACCTCTGGTGATTTATATGCTTGCTTTTTAAAGGCCACCAAAACAATACAGAATTTTAAAAGAAGAGTCATTCTCATTTTAAAGTAGTTAAAATAAAGATAATAAACAGAAAGTTATTTCCACAGTTTTAAAGAGGTGCACTTAAAATTCCATGCATTGTGGTAACTATGCTATAAAAAACCTCCCACAATTTGTATTCTGAGAAGGTAGATATACTGTTATTCCCGGGAGAATCAGCTCATCAATATTAAAACACATCACCATTGTTTTCCCTGGTAAGAACATCTGGCACGAAACAAGATAAAACAAAAAAAGAAAAATAGCTGCATTCAAGTGCTACTAAGGAAAAAGATACAGTAAAGTACTCCTGTATTTCTCCCAACATATTCAATAATTGATTTAGGTGGGAACACTTCCTAACTACTTTGGAAGCTTGTTCAAAAAGTTTTAATCAGTTGCTGCTTCTCCTTCATTTTTGCTTTAGATGTATAAGCTTCAATACTTCATAAATACATTTCCTGAACCTTTAGACAGGTATTTCCTTCCATTTTTAAAATTTAGAATTAATATAACTGGAATAGAAATCAAAGGACTTGAGAATGCAAAATTGCCAAGTTGGATCAGTTCAGCTGTCCAATACCTTGGTTCAACACCAAACAGGTAGTAATTAGATAGATTTTTCTGTTTATAACTTACCATCTCTAAACTGCCCAGTCCATTAGACTCAGTTTCTGTGAAAGACTTTATGTATTCCTCATAGCTATGAACTTCCTCACTTGCAATTTCCCTTTCATCAGGGATTGCTTAAACCAAAAACTTCATTCCAGGGAAACACATTCTAGTGGTTTATCTAACTCTTACTTTTAATGTAATTCCCACTAGAGATTTCACTTCTTTCCTCTGCCTCAATAGACATTCAAGAAGAAGAATTAAAATTACATTTTAAATTACATTTAAAAAATTATACAGGCACCCTCCCCTCCCCTTCTCCCCCCCCCACTTCCTCCAAGACATCCAGGATTTTTTCTCAAAAATTTCTGAATACCTTTACAAATCTAGGCTCTTATTATATAAACAGCAAATAATTGCTTTTTATTTGTTTTGGAAACAATAACACATAATAACACATGCAAATTAATTCATTTGGACTATCATAATTTCTTCCTTGTGCTTCTTGGTCATGTACTGCTCTGATGTAAGCCCTGTGGTTCAGGCATGAGAAAGAAACCTCTTGTCTACAAAAACTTGAGTGTTTTATGTGGGTCAGATGACTGTATACTCAGTGGCATGATTTGGTGGGGTTTTTTTAAAAATTATTTTTCCTTATCTAATCAAGTCAAACGTCTATTTTTTCCTACTTTTAGCACTTAACAACTATAAATATTCTAACAAGAACTAGTACAGCAAAACCTGCAAGAGCATGTTATGTGATTTTGCTTTTTTACTCCATTCCTGCTTTTGCTTTCTGTTAAGCTACTTAGTTTCTACTTTGTTGCAGTATTTTACCTCTTACATTGCTATTATGCACTTATAAAAGGCTTTCGAAAGCACAAATAATTTTGGTCCAACTGAAGATACACAGTAACAATTAAGGCACAGTTTGATAGAACCATTGCAGTAGAATAATACCTTGATGGGTGTTTTAGCTGACTAGAACTGACAAACCTAAGCCTTGATTACAACTGGAGTACTTGTATCTTCCAACCTCACTTAAAAACTCTTTTCCTGCTAAAATCTGCCAGAAATTAACATAATGTGGGAGTAATATAAAGCTACAAAGAACCAAATGTGTAAGGGAACTGTAGAATTAGTGCAATGTTCTGAAACACTCCCTTTCCTTCCTTCTCTGTAAAGCTGCCTGGCAGATCCTATATACTTCCATTACAACTAATGACAAATCACCAGCAGTGATTACTCTGCAAATTGTGGTGCAAAACCAAGTCATTGACACAGGTAGGCTCATAAGGGAGTCAAATTAAAGACCAATCTTCATTTCTTAATTAGATACTAGAAGCTTATAATAGGTTTAATCATGTAAGTACTTACATTTCCTAGAAGTTTTCATACAGCACATCCTAAAGAGTCAGTCATTAAAAAACCCCCCACATAATGTATAGCCATAAATATTTTCAAAATTTAAACATATTATAATAAAAAACCAAACGTTAATATTTTGGGGTATGTTTATTCTCAGTCAGTCTTTTAGCTTCTGGAGAAAAACACGCTGTCAACAGTCAGCAAGAGACCATTTTGGCATCAGTATAAGATACATTTTAAAAGCTGACATGGCATTTTATATTTTACACCAAAAAAAAAAAGAGAGACTTTCAACACACCCTAAATAGAGAAAAGAAAAGGATTTAGGTTTTCAAGAAAGATATTTCATTTTAAAGAGTGATAATAACTCATTCTGAGTTACCATAACTTATTCTTATCTTGCTATAAATTGTCAACAAACTGCTGAGGCTAGACAGGGAACTTGCCTGCCTGGCTCATTCAATATTTGCCAGTGCTTAACCAAAACCACTGAGGGGTGACACTACAAGCATAGACCTGAGATCCTCTTCATCTCTCACTCTCCTCCTAAGCTCAGGAGATGCAAATAGCAGCACACAGAGGAGAGTCAAAACTTACAACTCAAGACACGTTGTCCGTGTGCTCCCAGAGACCTCCACATTAACACATTCCTGTTAAAAACACAAAATCCTGTTACAGGACTGTGATTATTTTCAAGATAGTTACCATTCCCCGCAGCCTCGCTGGAAAGGTGAGCAGCTCCCCCAGCAGTGCCTGCTTAACCCTTGATCAGCTGGGAGGGGACGGGCAGCCCTGACTGCCCACACCTGGGTTCAGGACAGCCTCCTGGAGCCCAGCCAAGGCAGAGTGCTGCCCCTGTTGGGTCAGTTCTCCCTCCAATTCCTCACAAAAAGGTTGGGTGACCAATTGGCATCCTGCTAGTTCAGACCTATGGCAAACATGGGCTGCCTGGAGGAAAAGAGGGGTGCCTGAGGGAGCCTGCACTCAGTGAAGACACAGCTTTCCTGGGGTGGATGAGTTTTCACCGTGCTTTACTAACTCTGGCATTTGATTCTGCTCTCAACAGTAGTTCTTGAATAAGTCCCAGTAAAGTAAAGACAACACCCTGTTACTGCCTCAGGCTGTGCCTGCTGGAGTCCAAGCCTTTGGGGAGGGTTAGGCTTCACCCACAGGACCCCAGGAAAGGGTTTAACGCAAAGGAGTGGTGGCAAGACACAAAGGACCCAAAGCAGCATCCCAGCAGCCATGCTGCATCAACACCACTGCAGCAAAGATGTGGAGGGCAAAGAATGACCTGTGCCACTCCCATGCCCCCATAGCACCCGCAGAGTGACTGAGGGACAGGCTCCGCACTCACAGCCAGCCCTCCCAGGAGCCCACTGTGGCTGGTCAGGCCACATGTGCACATGGGCTCTGTGCCCTGCCACTTCCCTGCTGGGAGACTCAGCGGGAGACGAGGCTGCTGCAGCCCAGGGCAGGTGCTCTCCTGGGCAGAAGACACAACACGGCAGGCCAGGGTAGAGGCCTACTAGAGGGGGCTGAATCTCAATCTCCAAGGACTCAGGCTCCGCACAGAGGTGGGCTGAGGCTGGGGCAGCAGCAGTGTGAGAGCCTCAGCCCTGTACTGCAGGCCCTGGGAGCTGGGCTCTGCTCCCCCAGCACTGCGCTCTCCAGCCTCTCCTCACACGGCTCCCAGAGAAGACATGGCTGCAGGGGATCCTCACATATGCCATACACACCCTGCAGAGATTAATATTAGTGGGTGGCTCAATGTGCCTGGGTTTGGCTTGGAGATAAAGGCACACAGAGTAACAGGAGGATTTTAAAGTACTCTGGTGTCATGTTACTGACTGGGATATGGTAATGCAGAGTGTAGGAAGATTTGTTTAAGCAGACCAAAACGTTCCACCCATCTGTGTTACTAAAGCTTGAATTTTCATACTCATTCTCATTCAGCTCAGTGCTGGAACCTGGTCCCAGTTCCTGCTGTCCTGTGGCAGCAAGAAGCCTACCCTGACTGCCATTCTGAGTGCAATGCAAAACTTCTTCCCAGAAGGCACCAGCTACCATTAAATATTCCCTTACATTACCAAAGTCAGGTTCCAAGCAGTTGAAAATTTATTCCTGCCCCTACACTCCCATCTCTTTCAGCTACAGGGAGAATTGCCTTTTACAACTTCACAAGCTCTAGGTGTGACCGGCAAGGGACAAATCAGGTGATCAGAAAAGAGACCATAGTGGCCAGGATTAAAGCCAATCCTGCCCTTGCTTCATTTAGCTTCTAGTGGATATAAGATTCTGCTCTTTCTTTTATTACTTGTTACAATGCCTGATGCATTGTATTTATATTACACAGAGGTGATCCTGCTACTGGGAAACCTGGTTTACCTACTAAAAGGCTTCCTTTGGGAAGGTTCAAGGAGCTTGAACCTAGCAAGCAATGATCCTAGGTGAGATTTGACTTGCTTAGGAACTTTTATTTAGTGCATAAATAACTAGTGACTAGGATTTTCAAATGCCTGCTATGTGGTGCTGTACTTTCTCTCTCATAATTTCTAGCTAGTGAAAACTATCATTTAAAATTAATGTGTCTGAAGAAGCAGTGTCTCCAGCAAAGCAATGCTTGCCAGCTACTTGCTGCAGAAGGGCACTGGCTAGGAGCCAAAATCTCTATGAAGCATTTAACCTTGTGAATTTTTCACCTAAATGAAATAATACATTTATGCATTGTGAAATAGAGCAGTTTTTGTTTAAAAATACAATCGACTTGACATAGCAAAACTCATAGACATTGCAGTAAGTTGCTTTATTGTTTTCCCTTTGCATTTCCATATTCTTACTGCTTCTTTATTGTAAAATATTCTTTTCATCATAAAAGCTATGCAGAACCTATCACAGTTACTTATATGGGAGGAGTTGGCTGAACAGCTGCACTCAAACCCTTGCCAGCATTCCCGAGATTTATGCATTGCATTTCAGGGTTAGGTCACAGAAACAGGCTCCAGAAGTCCAGGCCTCTGCAAATACTACAGCCAGACACTCCTGCATTTGGAGCACAGTGTACTGCACTGCTACTGTATTCAAACCCAAGCAATGAGGAAGTCTGAAAATCTGGTTTATTCCCTATTACAGACGGAAAAGTGAGGTGCCTTGTGGCATAGCTTCCCCTATTCCTTGCATAAAGTTTATTTCAGACAAATTGCATGTTGAACGTAGATTGTCAGCACTTGTTTGCTGGTATATACTGAAAGAATTCAATGCAACTCAGTTTAGGCTACACCAAGAAGTAGCACAATATCAAATGACCAGACTGTTATTGTAAAGAAAAAACAGTTTCTACCATTTAAGCCACTGTAAAACACTATCAAAACATGGAGTAACTGTCTAAGTTATAATTTTGTTTTCCAAAGAAATGAAATTTAAGCAATAAGGTTATTTCCTCAGACCTCATAATAGCTTTTGAACACAGTAGGAACATCAACCAAACTTTTAAGATGGAAATCATTAAACCCTTGCAAAATTCACACATGTGCAGAATCACTGTTGGTGTAAAGGGGGGAAAGATAAGCAGAACTGACCATGTCAGTTGATCGAACAGGATTAACGTAGTTTGGAACTACCAACCACAAGCAAGCATTTCATAGGAAAAAATGAGAGTGGACAAGATTTATTGTACTAGAGGATAGAGAAAGGAACAAAGAACACAAAACTGTAGAAAACTGGGCCTCCTCATTTTCATTCCTTAGAAAAGAACATATTCTGTTAAATCAAGTGGAAAATTACATATTGTCTTGCTGGATTTCTTGGACAACTCCCAGAGTACTTAATGACAGGTTTGAAAAATGTAGACTTTGATCGTATCAGTGAACCTTTTTGCCTGCAGAGAGCCCAAAACACCATGAAACAATGACGTATTTTTGAGCCTACTCCTTTTCTGCAGGAGACAAGGGATTAACTAAAGTACTTAGTACTCTAATTTTATCTTCTCTACTAGAGAAATTATCTATTAGTCTAAAGGAAAAATCGACCAAGATCAGTTTTTCCTGAGATCTCTTTTGAAGTTTTTTAAAATCTCAACTGATTACATTGATTGTTTTTAAAAATATGTAAAGAGAAGAAATAATATTATTTTTCCCTTATTTTAGGGATCAGTTATTGTTCTGTTGCATACACATACGTGGATGTGTAAAATTTGGGTCAAATAAAAAACCAGAGCATTTGATCAGCTTTCATTTCTTGTTGAAACACCAAACATTCTCCTGTGAATTGCCTCAAGTATGATCTCCATAGACTGAACAGCCCTGGGGCATACTCTGTAAAACACTCGGACAGGTTTTCAGAATGTGATAATTTTTATTTTGTACTAATTTGCTGCATTGTTTCAAATACTTTTGGCAATTAGAAAACAGGACAATGGACATAAGCTGGTCTACCAGTCTACCTACACACAGTACTTGATAGCACCCAAGCAGTCCTGGCTGCCTCACTAGGCTGAACTAGCTGTGATAGGAACTCCCTGCACTGAGACAGCTGCAGCTACGCAAAGTGGGCTCAATCCATAATTTATGTTTTATATCCTCAGCTAGACCTTAGCATGAGGGACCTAAAGCCTTGTTAGTACAGTGGTTTCCTACTGGTTTTGTAGTTAAAATGGCTTTCCTTTTGTCAGATGAATTGTTATCAGAATAAACTGAGTTAAGGTCCTGATTGTCTGTAATGATTGAACAGGTGGCAAACCATTTAACTACAGTAAGACAGAAGAAACATAGTCCAGATAAATGACCCATATGCCTAGATAAAGGTCATGAAATTCAATTAGGATGATAATGTTTTTATATCAAAAGTATTATGATATGCATAGAAAGTACAACTGAACTAGAGTTTTTGTAAGCTAAATACGTAGAGCAATTAGTGTGATCCAGTTAGGGGACTGGATGTTCATTCCATGATCAATAGAAAGCTAAATTTTTCCAGATCGCTGTTCTGCTCACTATACCCATTCCCAGTCTTTCATAGTCTTATGCCTTCTTCCTCAACTTCAACATCTTCATCTGACCAAGTACCTAATATCAACCATCTTATTGAATTTTTTTGTCCTAAGCAACTTTCTTTTGACTTAGCCTCCACCACTGCTGTATATGAGAATTTTTCATTTGATATCTCTTATTTCATGACTTATCTGAGGTCATTGAATCATCGACACAGGTAGGCTTATAAGAGATAAACCATTTCATGATTTATCCAAGAATATCCTCAATATGATGGGTTACCTGCTTCTAGATACAAAATGGCACCTCTTTTTCTGTATTGGTTTATCTTCATTAATTCATTTTTCTGAAGTTGTTGATCATTTAAAATGCTTACATCCATTTGCCAGTTTCTACTGCACCTTCCCTGGCAGTGCCATTTCTCCCTTCTGCTAAGTAACTCCATTCTTTTCTATATGTGATAACTGTCTGGTCCTTAAATGCTGTATCTTCACTCATTTTTTATCTATTCATTCAAAATCTTGTTAACTGTACCCAGGGGCACATCTGTGGCTATGATGGAAGGAGTCACTTCCAACTCTTGATAGATAGCCAGTAATGAATAGCATGTAGGAGCAAACATCACTTTCTTTCACTTATTGTTTTGGGTAAGGAATACAATGAAATTATCTCACCAGTTTACAGTTCAGGCATTTTAATTGTTTTTAATTTTGCCTTCCATATCTTGGTTCTTGGATAACATTAGTAAATGTTAATGCCCCCCACGTCTTTCAAATATTGTCAACACATGACTGACAATGTAAAGGATGTTCTGTATTCATAATCTATTTTATTTATAATTTTTATACAATTTACTTTAGCTTTATGCAGCAGATTCATTATCCCTTTGTGAAAACCCTGAGTTGGATTCCAGTCTTCTACAGTGTCACTCCAAACAGAGCTGGTCAGAAAGAGAAAGGAAAGAATTAAACGTTTGCCTCCCTACCTTTTTAAAGAGAGTTTTCCCTGTGAAAACATGTAGAAAAGATATTAAGGAAAATTATATTTAATTAATAAAAACTTAATTTCTGAGAGAGAATTGTAAAGAGTGTAGGGAGTTATAATTCAGCGAATGCTTGCTTGCTCAAGGTCTTAATTTCTCCTAGAAATGTAACATGGTCCCCAGGGAAGTGGGCACAACACCAAGCCTCTCAGAGTTCAGGAAGAGTTTGAACAATGCTCTCAGGCACATGGTGTGATTTTTGGGGTATTCTGCTTAGGGCCAGGAGTTGGACTCAATGATCCTGATGGGTCCCTTCCAACTAAGCAAATTCTATGATTCTATGAAGCTGTTGCAGCCAAGATATCGTTGGGAAATTGGTCATAGATCCTGAAGTACTATGCAAGCATTAATTTATGCAACAATTGGCAAGAAACACTTCAATAAAATGTTTTATTGTGAACTGCTCCCAAACTTGTCAATATCCTTGTATTAAGAACTTACATAAAATTATTTAGAAAGTAAATTTCTTTCCAACATCCAAGCTGGTCAGTTCTGCACATTAAATGACATGACATTTCCATTTCATTTATGTTCAGGAAAGATGTTCAAATAACAAAATTTATACACTCAGTAACAGTCCTAAATTAAACTTAAAGAGACTTTGTGTGAACTGCCCATAGGACAGCTCATCTTTTTGTATGTGTTTACAGTAGGAAAGATAAATTATGACCTAAGGGACCTTACTTTTCAATTTTTAAAAATCATGTACACCACCTGGAGAAAAAAAGAGTAAATGTTCAATTAAAAAAAGTTTGATGGGCTTCCCTGAGCCAGCTCACCTGGTGTAATATTACAGGGGGTGTTTGCTTTACTAAAGTAGTGTCAGGCTACTGTAGCACAGTGTAAAGAAAGAGAAAAAAAGTAATAAAGGGAGTTTTAATAGCGTGTTCCCATTATCATCTGGCACTATAGTTGCTTCTGTGCCGGAAATCTTCCCAATATCCACAGATACCAAAATATTTCAAGATATATTACCTGAATGAGGAAACAAAACTCAGAATTCGGACTGGAGATACACATGGTTCAACATCAAGCTTCTAGCAGTTGTTAGTCTGACAGACTGCAGACAATGATATAGGAAACACTCTAAGTGTAAGCAATAGGAAATCTAATTCCCCAAGTCTGTCATTCAGGTTAATGGATGTCCTTAGATAAGGGGGTTGGTTTGTTTGTTTTAATTGAGTCTCACAACTCCAAACACTCTTGTACTGGACACCTTGTTCAGGGTGTGCTATCATGTTAGCTGTGTTTTGTGCCCACAGACAGGTCAGTCAAAGGTGGGACCAGCTGCACCAAGCGCTAAGCAAAGTGCTAGAAGCTCCCTGTTCCTACACAGAGAGCTGATAATCTAAGCAGACTCACATGGATAACCTCATTAACTCAATTACATTTATTCTCTTTGCCTTTCACCACTTTTGCTTTTGCATCACAGTGCAGTGAAGAGCTATTTGATGGACAAATATCAGTAACTTTCCAGAAAATATGAGCTAGAAATAGATTCTTAATGTGGAAAGGATAGACATCCTGGCCTAGTAAAATTAAGTGGCTATTTCATGCCTATAGCAAATATGTGCAAAGTGGGAAAAGAGAGCTCCAAATCTGTCAGTACTTTCAAATCAAAGGACAACAAGCTACAGAAGGGCTCAAGCAGTACAGATCATAGGTGTCACGGACATGGGATGAATATGACATGAAATGCGCAATCACAATATAGCATTATAAGGAAGTGTAGGAAAGTAAAGGAAGAATTAGAAAAGGAAAACTGAGGACAGATGGAAGATCTGTCCTTATAATACACATAAGGAAGCGTTGCCTTGAGCTGCCTTGAACTCTCCTGGGTGGTTTAACTGTGGGTGTAGACATTAACCTCATATTTCCATTCCATCCAAATACATGAATTCTCAAGCTCTGAAAAAGCAAAAATGACCTTTACTGTCTTACAAACACCAAAGTGCTGGATTTCTCCTGCACAATTGCAGGAACATATAATTACTTATGTGAACGTACTAAGCATTATATTCAACAATTGCTGTTACCAATGCTGCTTTTGTGGTAAGATACTGTAGCTCGATGTGAGTACACAAAAGAAAAGGAAACTCATGACAAGACTAATATTGACATTAGACTCTAATATACACCAAGGGCTCACTGTGAACTAAGCATCCTGTAAGCAGAGCAGAAGACAAGGTTTGGGGTTTTGGTGATTTATGTTGGTTGTGGGTTTGGTTTCTTTTATTTATATATTTTTTTAAATTTAACTTGAGGCACAAGATGATTACCAATGAAGCAGAAATACGCAATATTAAAAAATACACCTTATTTTAATCTTTATATTGTCAGATAAATACCTTATACCAGTCTGAAAAAAACAAGGAGAAAATAATTTGACAGGATATTTACAGACCTTGCTTTTTTTTCTGTTCCACTCCACTGACCTCACTGTTATTCACTCCCATTAGGACTATTCATGACACAATTGTTTTTCTTCTGCCATCATGTCAATATCTGATTAGACACAAATAAGCTTCTTCTGTTCCTTTTAATTAAGTGCAAATAAAAAATATATCAAGTGCCATAACAGGCTTCTAAGCAATCCAAAGTTTCAATGTGAAATTTTATATTAACAGTCTAACATTTCTCCCTCTGATGTGGAAATCCAGCTGTGTTCCAGAGAGAAAATCAGATGGCTTTCCATTAAACCACCGCTCTCAAGATTGTCTGCACAGGCAGGAGTAAGTCAATTGGAAATAGCTTTGAATAAACATCTGTTTAGCAGTATGCTGGATATATGATTTTTCTGATAGTAAAAGTTGAACAATTTCCATATATATATATATCATAATTCCTTTTATAGATAAAAAAGCATAAAAGATGTATTTTTTAATTCAACTCCTATAATTCTCAACACAGTTTCTTAAACTGGCCTTAGCCCAAATCATGTATTAATAGGGCTGCTTATGTTGCCAATTAAAGCCCTAATTGCATGGAAGATTTCAGTGAGACCTTAAGGCAAACCCACACCAAAGGCATCTTTATTTATAAATATACATGTATCTTGACACAGCTCCTTGATCCCCCAATTAGGGTCTGCTCCAGCTGCGCCCTAGAATTCCTAATACTCCTCTTGTTGTAGTTTGGAATGAATAGATTCTGCTCACAGTTGTCTGGGGAAGGCATGCAGATAAAAGACAGAAATACCTTGTTCATGACCTAGAAAAACATTTCTTACTCAAATATTAACATTCAGTATAGCTTATATTTCAAAAAGATAGAATGTCGTGTTACTTAAAAATTCCTTTAATAATAGTGGCTGCTGTGAGTTTTTCTGTTTTGATTGTGTTTCATTTCTCATTCTCTTCTGATTCTATCCTGAAAATTAGTGCAGAGAAGAGAGTTTGGAGATATTTATAATGAGTGTATGTAAAGGCAGCTTTAGAGAACACAAATTCAAACTCTCCATTGAAATATAGTCTGTATATAAACTGTAGCTACTCTGTGTTACAGAGTCTAACATTCAAGAAAGTCATGAAGTTCTGACAGAAAAGGCTCAGGCTGTTGCATGAAGCAGAGAAACCTCCAGATTGGAATGTAATGATTAAAGCATTGGAAAGAAATTAAGTTTTCTTATGTACAATTGTGAAGACATCATAAGGAACTGGTAAGGATTAAAAATTTGAACACGTAAATATTTTTTTTTTTACTTTAGATCTTCATAAAGAACAAAGAATTATTTTCTTATGTTGAAAAACTATTTTAATTAAAAAAAAAGGAAGTTTGATCCAGGTCAGGGATGTGTGTACACATAAATAACAAAACTCACATATGTTCAGTATGATTATAAACTTTGAAAACTGCCAGGTTTCGGGGAATTTTGAGTTGTTTTCATCTAATGACTCAGACTCATGAAGAGAAATCTTACAGATATTTTGTAAACACCAAGAATTTCAGTAACTGGAATTGATTACCAGACTATTTCAGATCTATCTAAAATAAGTTTTCACAATTTAAATGCCCTTTTACCTGGCACATCTAGATTTTTCTGTTATAGAACCATTTGTACAAAAACTTCATGAAAGAACACTGTCTCACTTTTTTCTGTTAAAAAAAACTTTTTAATAAAACCTCAAAACAAGATGCTTTTCAATTCTTCTGTACTCTTGAGTGCAACTGGTTTCTACAGGCACACAGATGTAACTTTTATTATGTGGTAGTAGTTATTTTAACAGTTTGTGGCTTTTTTCACATATTTTACCCTGTTTCTTCTTCTAAAGAAATATCCACAGAAACTGGGTGTCTATTGCCACCTCATTTATCATCTCAAACCAGATAAAATGGTTCTGATGTACTAAGCCACCTACTTGGTTGGTTATTTTTAAACACTTGGGGTATAGTTTTTTGTCTGCGGTAAGATTTCCCCCTGCTTCTCCCTCAACATCTCTAGACAACTCATAACTTCTTATCAGTTAAGAATGGTAAGACAATGATGACAATCCAGCTTAGGGAAAACACTTGCAGATCTTGGAAGACTGCTTCCAAGATCTGCAAGCTGCTCTAAAGTATCATTATATACTATTTATTTATTTAACACACTCATCATGTTTTTCTTTGAGGATTTTTTTTAAAATCAAAATCCACATCCAGCACAGATAGGATGTAGAATGAGCACAGTCTGACACTACACCAAGGCTATTTGACAAGTCTCCTTTGTCAAATTAATTGACACCTATTTTTCCTAGTTTACCTCTACCATACATCCTCTTGGAGGCATGTAGGAAAGAATTTTTTTCATTAAAGAAGATTATAAAAAAAACCCCAAGCAATCCATCCATTCAGTCTGGTAGTCTGGGTAGATAAATATAAGTTAGTGCAGTGTTATGTGGGCAGCCTGTCATGTAGTTACACAGGAAAAAAGTGCTGTCCTGCCAAAGCAGCAAACCTGTGCAGTGCAGCTGCTTCTCTATCCTGTTCCTCTCCTACTTGTGCACAGGCTGTAAGCAGGATGCAGAGCAAAGAGAAGAGAAACAAAGCACAAAAGGACTACAGCTGTCATGGTCTGAAGCTACTGCTTGCTTCCATGTAGCCAGGTACATGCAAACAGTCTTGGGTAACAGCAAGAGAAGATAGGTGGAGACTGGAGAGGAAGAATTAATTACTCTTCCCTGTTTCTCCTTTCAGTAAAGTAGTATCTTAACATACACCCTGACTATCTGCATTGGCCATCCAGCGCTTAGTTTTATAAAAGGCATATTCCTAAATGACAGATGAAGTTTAGAGAACTCATCTAAGCCAGTAATTATGATCAACCTTCTTACAACAACGAAAACCCCTTTTTTCTTTTGGACTGTGAGCTTCACAGGGAGTCAGGAATTCAGTTACAGATCTTCTGCTATGCTTTTAGACCTTACAATTTCTCTGAAACTATGTGCATGTCTTATGTCTTAAATATATTTAGAGACACTAACACCTTTGGATGCAAATGCAAGTGCAAGTCTGCAGCTGCTCCCAGTTCAGCCATCTCTGACTGGCACAGTTTTCTGTCTTTGATACCACCCATGCGACACTCCAAATAAATCCCATTCACACAGAGTTCAGTTTGTCTCTTTCAGTGTTCATGTCTAAAAATGCCCTTTACCCTTATGCACAGCTGGTTGCTGCATGGCATTCCTTCTACTTAAAAGGTGGAAAACCTCTTAAGAGGCTAAGGCTGTTCAGAACTGCTCCCTGAAGTGGCTATAAGCTAAAACGCCAAATTCAGCCTTCTATCCTGTGAGATAATTCATATATAATCCCAGAAGAGTTTCAGATACTGCCAGCAACATGTGAGCCACTTAGCCTTGTGTCCAGCCAGAATCCTTATTTAGATTGTCATGTTTTTCTTCAGCTCGTAGACCATTTGTTTTCCAAATGTACCTTAATTAAAGGTAATAATGATAATAAAGTGGTCATAATGCAGCCTTACCTTGTTTCCTGCCAAAATGTATTCTGATGTGAACTCAGCAACTTCTACTTCTGCTCCGAGAAACATTTCCACACAGACTGTACTTATATGAGAGTCAGAATGTCTGGCTTTTTTGCTCTGGGCACCATTTCCAGTCACATGAACTGGGAACAGTTTGATTCAGATGTTAACAGCCACTGACATTTACAGGAATGTTAAAAAAATAAATCATAAATGCCTTAAGAAATTTCACTGCTTAAAAGACTTAGCACAAAAGTTATTGAAAATGCGGTATGTGTTTTTTTTGGAGGAACATAGGTGATCCTAGTAATATGCCACATAACTATCTGTTATCTTATGGAGCAAATCAATATGAGTAAAGTTTTCTTCTCAAATTTTATGTCTTTACAGTCTCACTGAAGTAGAACTTGTGTGCAATTCAGGGAAGAATCTGACATTTTAATTTTTAATGAATATTGGAGTTTAACTGACAAAAGCAGTGGATTTGAATAAATCTGTGATTGGCACCTAAGCTTCCTGTAAGCTCCCTTCCCTCCCTTTGTTTGTTTTAAGCAGAGTTTTTAATTCTGTAAAGTGATTTATTTTTCTTGTAATTTGAAGGAGCTCTGCATCAGGGGAAGGGGGAAGATGACAGATTTGTGGTTTGCATTTCATAGGACTGTGGTAATAGAGACACTCAGAATGCAGCTCTCTGTTCCAATTCATTTCATGCTCTGAGGAAGTCTCATGCTCAGAAGGTGACCTTCAAGGGGCATTGCTCTGTCCTTGAATCACTGTATTACAGGATAAGTCTTAGCTGACAGACTTTCATTCCTCTCAGAGTAAATGGAAGTTACACGGATTATTTTAAGCCTTCCTCCCACCTGAGATACTTTCTTTCTGCACTCTCTGGCTTTTTCATGTGAACAAAAACAATCAAAGAACCTCATGAAGCCTACAAGGAGTGTTCAGAAGTTTTGAAACCTTTTCCCTTTTAAGGTCAGTGAGAGAGGAAGAAATAACTCCAAGGCAGCTAAATGCAGATAAAAGCAATATATACACATTGTTCCCTTTACAACTTTCATGGTTCTGGGAGCAAAATTTTGGTATTTTTCTAAGAAACAGAGGATAAGAAGCAATATATTTCCTCTTTCCCTATGATTTCCACAGCTCTTGAGTCTTCACTAAAGCGGTAACCAAATGATTGGCAAACCAAGATCCTGAGCTATGTACAGGAGGAAAAATGAATTGCTAAGTGTGCAGTGACACTATACATATTTTGTGGCTGTCAGACTTCCTGACTAGGCACAGATCACCTGAATCATACTTGGATGGACATTGAGTCCATCCAACATTTGTCAGAAAGGGGATTTTTTTGTCAGATTTTTTGTGTTTGGATGAGGAAAGGATAGAAGCAAAGAGTATCCATTTGTAAATGACATTTTTTTCACAGTTCAGAAGTTAATGGTAATCTAAATTAATGATCACATCCCCCAAAGATGAAGTACTGACAGGAAACTGCCTCTTCCATAAGAACTTGGGACACCAGCAGCCTGTTGTACTGAGTAAGAATGAGCTACACAGCCAGTGCTGGTGTTCCACAGACATGGCTGGGGTGTGGTGTTTCAGTAAGAGCTGCTATCCTTTTGGTGTAGCACTCACACTGGAAAATCAGTTTGATGCCTGCAAGCAATTGAGAGTAGATATGATCACGTAACTTTTTTGAAAATTCTCCTAAAAGATACAAAATTCCTGAGAATCATCTTGCATGTACATCCCAAAAGTTAAATATAATGAGGCAGTGAGTAGAACACTTGTTTCATTTAGTTTGAAAGCATGAGATGTTACTATTTATTTGCCATATTGTGGGATCTCAGCACATCACTGTGGATGTGCAGAGACACCAGGGGAGCCCCTGGGGGGCTCGGAAACCCTGGAATGTTGCCAAAAGGGTTTGGTGGTTGGATTTCGATCCATCAAAAGGAGAAGAACCTGTGTATGAGGAAATGAGAGCTTCTTGGGTGTGAATGATACATTTATGGAAGGAGATATAAATTTCAGAAAAATAGGTACAGGGGGGTCATGAGGACAAGATGGAGGATTCAGGGCGTGGTCCTGTGTTCTTCTTTCTTCTTCATGTCTTCCATTTTGTGTGGTGATGTTGGCACTTGGGGATTGGTTCATGGTGAAGGTACACTTGTCTATAAGGGTGAATAGTATTGGGAAATAAAGGTAAATATGGCACCCGTAATTTTTACTATAAAGGACAAAAAGTCCCCTGTGGGGTGGGGGAGAGTGCACTTGACTGTCCTGCTAAGCAGACCTCAGCTGGTCAGAGAGAAAAACTTTGTAGATAAGAGATAATAAACAGAACTGAAGACCGAGAATCTGAGAGTCCAGACTCATCCTTTGCAATCGCGGCTGCCCAGAACCACCTTTCCCCGTGTCGGGGCAGAGACACATAACAGCGGACCCCGACACATATTTTCAGTCTAGATTACAGCTAAAGTGTTTATTTAAAACAATATATACTTTTAGCCAAAAAATGGGAAATTTCCATACTCTAGAATAAAGAACTCCAGCAACCTGCAAATGCAGCTATGTGAACATCACAGTATTCCTGCTTCATGAGATTTCCTCCCCAGTGTAAGATTTAAAGGACTAGCTATAAAGGATATTAATGAGTCACTATTTTCTTTACCATCATATTGACTGCATCATCATTATTAAGACACAGAATTAGACCAAGAAGACATCATGACCACCTGAAAACTCCATAATTCAAAGCAGGGGAATTATCCTGCTAGAGTGGTTTATGCAAAGTAAGTTAGCAAGATTACCATGAAGATATAGTTTGAGACTATTTCATGAAGATAGCTTGTGAAGCAAAGATATTGAGGAGGAAGATAGCATAAGCAATATAAGAAGCTACAGGACAGCCAGAAAAATAATAAAATATATTTTGTTTAAAAAAACCTGAACACCTCCCACCCCCACAAAAAACTCCAAAGCAACAAAATAACACCCACAAATCATGGCAAGATTGCTTTAGAAATTGAACGGGAACATTTCCTTTTGACTTCATTTTGTCTATTGAGCTGCCACCACAGCAAATTAAGCAGATACTGAATATGCTCCATCTCACTGGGCTACAGAGCTCCCTCCACTTCAATGACAAGACTTTGTGTGGGGTTCCCTGAACTTACAATCCTGGTTCCCTCCCTCCATGGAGGGCCGCGCACTGATCATTTACTGAGTCACATATGGGTGGATTTTGTATCTTTAGCACTACATGAGCTAATTTTACTTCAGGTACAAGTCAAAGAAATTGCTCCTGAACCACTTTTCTTCCAATTATTAAATGATTATATCTCAATGTTTAGACAAATATGGTGAGAAGTAATGCCCTACAAGAAAAGTGCCTGTATGGAGGTGTTGTGCTTTGTCTCCCAGTGTTACAGTCAAGAGAAGAAAGTGGATTTTGGGTTTTCCTATCTGTCAGGAAAAAATAATATAGTGAAGTTGCCATATTCAGTAACATTGTCTAGAAAAATAACAGCAGTGGAAGAGACAGAACATAGGATATAAGACTTTGGTTTTTTGATTTGTTTTTGTTTTTTTTTTCTTGGTTGGTTGGTTATGGGTTTTTGTTTGGTTTTTGTTGGGCTTTTTTTGGTGACTTTATTTTTTTGTTTGTTTCTTTTGGGTTTTTTTTGTAACCTTGGTGAAATAAGAGTAGAAGGCAGTATGTATTAATATTGTTGCCCTGCCAAAAGTCATGCCTAGGATAGCAATAGTGTAATGATTTTCCACTTCCCAAAGCAGGATTTAGAGTGAGATGAAGTGGGAATAGTTGCCTTTTTTCCCCATAGGTTGTTGAAGGCAAGCCACAAATGTTATTTCTTGGAAACTGAGTCACTAGGCACCATAGCTTTTCCGAAGAAGAATCTTGCAGAGGTTCGAGTATTAAGAAATCAGATTTCTATATGTAATACAATATTCCCAGAGGAGAAGATCCCATGTGCTGTAAATGAAACATTGCATTAGATTTTGAAGGATCACAGGGGAATTAGCTGTGACAAGTTCTAATCCTACACCCATTACCAAAATGGAGCTTTAAGACTGAAAGCCACATATGTGACTTAAAAGCCGTAACTTGGAACACAGCACTCTGATGTTTCAGAAGTGCAAAACAGCAAACAGACAAATTTTAATATAAGGAAATATGTTCAGTAAGCACACTTTCCTTTGTTCATCACTGGGCAAGCTCTTTCACTACTCTCAAATCCTGTAATACCATATTTGATTTGATTTCTTGGTTCTGTTAGATGTGTGATGTACCAGTACTTGTGATGGTCTAGGCACTGAAATTCTTGTATACAGAAATACTGAGCATTTTAAATTTAGTTGTTGATCAAGATAGAAGAGGATCACACCTCAGTAGGCAGAAGGTACTCCAAGGACACAAGAAAAAACCAGATTATGGAGGAACATAAAGGTCTGCACTGTCATTATAACTGCCCAGAAGTATATCTTTAAACATATAGGGAAAGAAAGAGAAACTCTCCTAATTTTTTTTTTTTTTTTTTTTTTTGTGGCTATTTTGCCAGGTGAATAGTTTCTCTAGCACAGAAACCCATAAAAGATTAAGTGATATATCTCTATAAATTTGTCTTTAATATTCAGTCTTTATTTTACTTTCTGGTCATTACTTCAAACCCATTTATGTAAATACTGCTGAATATACTGTTTTTCAGAGCTCCTGCAGAGCAACTTAAGGCAGTTATTTCGAATAAGCAGTTTTCCATGTGATATAAAACAGCCTCAGAACACCAGATGGATATTATTAAATTTTATGATAGCCCATACAGAGATAACACTCATTTTATGGAGACAGAAAGAGTCATAAACCAATTAGAGTATCAACTTGGTCTTTACATTATGTTCTGCATTTTGAAGGCAGAGGCAGAATTCCCAGTAAAGTCCCATCAGACAGCACAAATGGCCAGAAATAGTATAGAATATGTCTACAATAACTGTACTATTGAAAAACATGTAATTCTTGCCCTCAGCCAGAAACAGCAACTTCATTGCTCTATGAGCTGCAGGGCAAAGCACCAGGCAGGGGATTCTGAGGAAAATCATAATCCCACTATATGGGATAATACCCTATTACCTCAGAAATTAGCTGCATGCCAGTGAATACACTCCAAATTTTAACACTGGGGCTACTGGGTCTTTCTTGCACCTTCTAAAGAAAAATTTGTGTGATGGAAGAGAAAGACAGCAAGAAGATAAAGAGAAAATGAAAGCTGATAATTAAGAAAATAAAGCTGTTGACTTTGTTTATAGGAAACCATAGAGTTTCTTTCTGACAATTGCAAGGATTGGGAAAGTGTTTCACAGTTCAAAGTGGAACTTATTCTAGTGTCTGTCATTGTTTTCTTGGCAAATCCTGGGTAATTCACACAGCTGAACTTGTATGTAATGCTCTACACGCTTGGCAAACAAGCTGAACTTGTATGTAATGCTCTACACGCTTGGCAAGCACACAGATCATGAGGGGTCCAGCAACAGCAACCTCACTGACACCTCAGTATTGTTTTGTCCCTTTTACAAGCATGGACAGACAATGTACATTGGCAAAACCTGTTGAACAATTAAGAAACAGAATTGCCTTGAGCTCAAACCCTGTGTCCAAGTCACTGAAGTCTTTCCTTACAAAAAGCCCATTGCCTTAACTAAAGCTGTATCCCTGATTTGGGTCCCCAGCTGGCCCTCAGACCCCACTTGTCAGAAAGATCTAAAGCTGTGCTTGCATGGTAGTGCCAGTTGCACCCGACACGAGACACTGTTTAGGGACAGAGGAAGATTGGGCTGCAGATGCATCTCCTTTTAAGAGTTTCTCAGGAAAGAGTTGGAGATGCCATGAGCCAGCAGCCACACAGATTTTTGTTCTCTAATGTTTGCTACAACAACATATCCTGCCTAAAACTGAGGCTACAAGTGCTGCAATGGATTTTCTCACATTGCTTTCCAAACTCACCCACCAGCCTGAAGTTTTCTACTGACAAAAGCACATTGTTTTGATGTACAATTTGCATACCTTATACACCAATTCCTCACCCCTCAATTATTTTTCCTTCATTTAGCACTCAGTTCCTTGTTAAAAAAATAAAAAACAACTAAATTTGCTTATAAACATTTTTCTCCCTTCGCAGTAAGTTCTGAATATTTTAAGAAATGTGCATCAAGGAAGTTTTCCATAATATTCCTGTTCTTGAACTTGATGACCTTCCTGTGTTTTAGTTTGAAATAAAGCAAGTTATGGTTTGCTACCAGTTAAAAGGTTCTTATCCTTAAGATGTAAAACATTAGCTGTATACATGTTTTAAAAAAACCATAATTATTTCTGTTTGCAAAAGGCGTCTTAAAAGGCATCTTTATGGTATAAATATAACTTTTACAGACATGATGTTGCCTAAAAATTATTAAAAATATAAAAATACCTCCTGCAAACATTAAAAAAATTCTGATTTTAATAAATAGATACATTTCTTGAGAAAGTATCATAAGACGCAGCAGAAACCCAAGGAATTCACTAAAATGACAACAAACCTTACCTCAAGAAGAATCAGCAGAGCCTCTAGTTTTTCTCCTACCTTCTATTCTATCAAATGCTTATGGCAAGACTTAATGCTGACTCCTTCCACCTCTCTAGTGGTCAAAGAACAGATAGCCAGAATCAAAGCTCTCCTATAGGTTTGTCAAACTGAATGGGAGTAACATCTGGCTTTCTGCCTGAAATTAATTGGAGAAATGTATTACAGGCTGTGTACTTATCATCAGCTGCCAAGAAGCATTTAGATAATGCTTCTTTACAAGAGGAGAAAGGAAGATTTTTCATTTCATTTCCAGAGAGATGCATGTACACTGTCAGGCAGATAGCAATTAAGGACTGACTGGTGAATATCAGAGAAAAAAGTGACATAATTTAGTTTTTCCTTTAAAAAAATGTAATTGCAAATATGAAGTGGGGCACTTACATTTTCCTACAGATTTCAGGATGAAGAGCCCAGCTGATAAACTTTCAGTTTTAAGGTGCTTTGCCTATGTGCCTTGTTTAAACACTGAAAGTCAGTGCTTAAACTTTTCAGTGCTACTTTTCCCTCTTTTGATAAATCATCAGTAGAAACTACCATTTCTCCAGGGCTGTGAAATTGCACCTGTGACTCTTCACCACCTCTCCTGACTCTGCCGCAGGTGTCACATTGCCTGTGTTAGGGCTGCATTACTACTGCCAGCAAAGGATATTCAAGCAGCTTTCTCTGTGGGTTGTATCTTACAGGGAGGAACCAGAAAACAATAAAAGCTGTAAAATATGGGCAAAGGGGAAAAGCAGAGTTCTCTGAAGAGCATAAGTTGAAAGACTCTTTCCTGCTAAAAGGCCATTAGCATTACAATGTATATGATACACAAACATACTAGTAATCTCTGTTTATTAGTAGTAATATTGATTATTATATTTTTATTTTTATTATTATTGCTCTAAAGTGAGCAGCTTAAACCAGGCATACATTTTGATGAAGACGGATGGACATTGTGGCAGAGAATAGAGTAGGAAAAAGGAGAAAATAGCAGAAATAAAACAACATAAAAATTAAGCAGGAAAGAAAGAAACAAGAATAGGACATAAAAAGAGTTTGGGTAGAAAAAATATAACACAAACTTTTTTCTATTCCCTTTGCTTCTTGGATTACAGCACATGTCAGGAAAGGCCTGGAGTGGTAGGCATTCCTTAAGAGCCTGACCGTCAGCCTGGCTGCCTTGAGAGGAGGGACCCAGCAGGATGCTGTAGGCAATGGCTGCAGGAGGGTCTGCCCAGCCCAGGGTCAGCAGTGTGCCCACTGTGACTGGTGGGGGATCAGGACTTAGCCAGGCACACAAGGCTGGGTGGCAGGAGACTCAGCATATTGCTAAATGAAGTGCTGGGGGCTGCACAAACAGCTGCACAACACTCTTTCAAGCAGGAGGGAGATGTTGAATGCCTTCCCATAAGATTGGCAGTCCTGCTGGCAAAGCAGGAGGGTTTTTTGCCTCTTCACTGGTAGCAGATCCTCTCTGTTCTGCCTGCATGGTGAAATGCAAAAATGTGAGGGCTGGCACTGAATTCTTCTGGAGCTGTTTTAGGCAGAACAGATGTAGCATGGCTTTACAGTCCAGAGCCATTCACTGTAGGCTGGCAAGGTGACTGGAATGGTAGCTGCATGATTCCCAGTCTTTTGGCATTAACATCAATGAGCAACACCAGCTTTCCTTATGCATAAAAGCTCTTTTAAATCATCCCTGCAAATTTACCTTGAGCTAATCTGAAAAAATCGAGAAAAGTTTGCTTTGGGCACAGTAACAGTGTGAGTTCTGAAGCACTAGACTTCTGCTTGGTGAGGCTCAGTAAACTCACAGCTATGAAACAGGGAGCTAGATGCAGGTAGAGTAATGAAGAGAGGAGATAGCTGTGGTACAGCACAGCATTTAGAATATAAATCAAGATTAATCTCCATGAAAATATTTTATTTGGGTCCTGACAAATACTTTATTTCTAATACTTATTAAAAGGAGTCCTACAGATTATCTATTATTTCCAAATTAATTTCTGAAAAGGTTTTACTGTACTACTGATTAAATAATCTCATATATTTATTCCAAAACCTGGTATAGCACATAGCAGAAATTTACACCTTCATAGAGCAGACATTTCTATCACTTAACCAAAAACATTGCAAACTAACTCAGCCTTGAGAATAAAGATGATGACCCCAGTATGAGAATATATATCAGCTCTTATCCTTACCTTTTAATCAAATAAGGTCTATATATTGGTATAAAGGCAAGCATGTGGATGGTTGAACAGAAAAAAGGTGTAGATTCATATCTCTGATTATGCTTCTACCAGCTACACTTTCATCAGGAAGTCATTATAGTTATGCTGGGAAAAACTTTGTGCATGTTTGTGCATTTTGGATGCTACTAAGCATGCCTGTTTCATTTGCTTTCATATGCATTTGTTAGGCTTTTCTGCATAGTTTGATTAGCAGAACAGCATAATGGAAAAATAAACAGTCCACAGGCATGTGTTGTCTTTCACATTTATTGATACAGCAAACTAATTAAATGGAGCTAGGCTTAGCCACCAAATTAAAAATCTAATGCTGAAACTGGGAATCAATCTTCCTGTTAGTATTGCCAGTGATGTCAGCAGCACAGCACTTAGGAAAGGTTATATTGGTCTTATCAATGTTCAATGTTATGTTCTTTTCTTCTGCATCTAAATAAATAAATATGGCTAAGCCATCAATCTATTTGAATTATTGCTATTATTCAAATATAGCTCATAGATTTTGAATCAATTTTCTCTCCCCTAAATCACACAAATAAGAAATTTCATATAACTCTCCAACTCCAGACAGTGGAGATTTAGGAAAACACTGCAGGATAACACCAAATTGATGAAGGTGCAAGTTCTGCAGCTTTTAGAAATCCTATATTTCTCTTTCTGTTCCCCAGTTTTCCCTTCCTAGGCTTCTTTTCTGATCCTTCTATTTTTAAACTTTAAAGATTTCTCTCTTTTTCTAGGCCCTAGTTTTTTTTTTCTTCCACTTCTTGGCTCTTACTAAAAGAGTTGTATTTTTCTGTTAAAATTATATGAAAAAAAAAAAATCATACCTGGAAATGTAAGTGAGAAACCCTAGGTATGATGGTGGGACTGTTAAGAAGTTACAGTGTTTTTATTTGTCATTTGGGTTTAACAGGGAAAGCAGGCTGAAAAATTGACGATTGTTTACTGCCAGGGCAGAAAGAAAGATTATATATTCTAGAGGCTATTAGTTCTTGGGCTAGTTGAAGGAAACAATATACTAAGGTAAACACTTTTAAAATTAAAGCATTTGTACTAGCAGGAAAAGAAAAAAATCTTTCTTGATGTCAGTGGCCCACATAAATATGCAAATCTTTAGAGCTTGTTGTGAGGTGAAGGCTGCTGAGAATGGTAACTTATTGTCCTATAATATTAAAAAAAAAAAAAAGCTGCTTAAACCAACAAGCAGAAAACCCAAAGCCTGAGTATGGTTGTGTTCGAGGGTCCCAGGATGAGGGAAGAGATGAGAATCTTGACTCCATGTTTCAGAAGGTTGATTTATTATATTATGATATTCTATTATATTAAAATGCTATACTAAAACTATACTAAGAGAATAGAGAAAGGATCCATCAGAAAGCCAGAAAAGAAAGGATAGGAATGGAATTATAACAGAAGTTCGTGACTGTCAGAGAGTCCCCACAGCTGGACCATGATTGGTCATTAAGTAGAAACATCTCACATGGACAAATCACAGATGCACCTGTTGGTAAACGATGTCCAGACCGCATTCCACAACCATCAGATCGTTATTGTTTACATTTCTTTTCTGAGGCTTCTCAGCTAGAATAGAGAAAAATCCTAGCAAAGGATTTTCATAAAAATATCATGGTGACACCTGAGATAATATATCAATACTTTTCCATTTCTGAGATAGGTGTATCCATGTACATGGTGTTCAGAATTTCATGTCTCCCCCCAAAGAACAGCTTTCTAACCAAAGTGAGCATGCCCTTGTGTTAGCAGTGGTACTGTGCTTTTGCAGATCAGGAATTGGCTAAACATGTAGGAAACATGGTAAAGATCCCAGTCAGTATGGCCGGGGAAACTCACTGGCCACCAGCTAGAAAAGGGCTGGAGCTGGGAGAGGCAGGAGGCAGCTCCTGCCCACTTGCTGAGCCTGGGGCACAGCCAGTGTGACCTGGGAGGGAAGGAAATGCAGCACAGGGGACTCTGACTTGCTCCAGCACGGCAAAAGGTGAACCTCTCCTTCCAGTCCTTCCAGGACCCTGTATGAGCATTGGTTTACAGGGCCTTTACAAGGAGACACATTCTTGGAACAGGTGTTCAGATTACCCTGCTCAGCTCCATGGCTCAGCTACTCTCTTTCATGGGCACCTAGAGAGCTGGCAAAGAGGTGTAGGACGCTGTAGTAAGTTGAATGTATTTTGCTCAGAGTGAAAAGATGACACTGACCCCTCGTGATTTACTCTTGGTTGTTCTACCTTTGAAGAAAACACCAGAGGAACAATATTAAGTAGTTCTGTTACAAGTTTTCACATCAAGAACCACAATCAAGGACTGTTTCACCAGAGTTACCTTCTAGGTTTTTATTTGTCCAGAAGGTAGAAATTAGGAATAAATACAATTTAACATTGCATACTCTTTTATTTGGAGAGTGTATATGGTGTAGGTATGTGTAGATATATAGATACAGATACTCATATAGCTATAGATTTAATGTAAGAGACTTCAAGTGAATTTAATACAATATAATTAATACATTTTTGACAAGCTAAGTTTTTTTTTTTAAATTCAGATCTTAACTATCTTTATATATTTTCATGCTTGCTTTCCTTTCTTATAGTATTTGTTTCTCTCAAATGGTCATGCAGTGCCACCTAGTCGTTGCTGGTGAGATTTGCAGCACTTAACTGAAAGCAACTACTTCTCTAAAGGGTTATTAAAGAACTGATTTTCTTCAACCCTTGGGAGGAAGGGTGGTTATGTATGTTGTTCCCTCCCTCAATAGTATTCTAACATAATTTGTTCATAGAATATTTAAAAATTTTACTTGTGTGTAATTTTTAAATTTTAGAATGCTCATGTTTATTACTATGGCACACAAAACATGTTTGTCTGAACAACATACAAAATTACCAAACTTCCAGAATTCCACAATTAAGAAGTGATTCTTGAGAGGAGCAGTTAAAACAGATATGAATGAACACAGAATAATATTTTCCCTCTACTTGGCAGGAGAAAGAGGTAGCTTCCATTGCAGCCACAGGAAAATGTGAGTGTTAGCATGAACATGTGGCAGTAACACAGCTATTCCTTAGGGCTGATCCTGCAGTTAATAGAAAGACAGCCCTCAGCCCAAACAACAGCAGCCATATGGTCAGCCTCAACCTAAATATGCAGGTATAATGCAATCATAAGAGCAGCTTGAATGGTTGTTTCAGGTCTTGAAATTAGGGTGTGTCTTGTCATAGTTGTATGAAAACTTTTCTGTGGATCTGCATCTCAAATGCTTATATAATCAGCATCTTCATGTAAGTAATCAAAAGGCAAACCAAATAAAAATTAGTGGGATTCCAGTGTGCAACAGCTACAGAGCACAATTTGGAAACACAGACATCAAAGTCTTAAAAACGGAAGTGTTAAATAAATGATGTCTCCTTGTTTCCTTTAAATATATATAGATATTTTTAAAAGTCCCTAATTCTGGGAGTAGTAATGCATGACTTTTCCATTTGTAGAGTGGAAACTGATTGTATATCCTGGATCAAAACGTTTTCCCTTCAGAGAGAGGGTGAATTAACAGATTTTTGCAGAGGAGTAATCTTGTACAGGTTTTTGGGTGCCCTCTAGAGTATGTAACAGATTGAAATGTATGATAATAGTTCAAATTCAGGTCCTTTGATAAATGAATAAGGGCTACTATTTCATAACCAGTATTGTCCATTTTATCTGACTTTTAGACTTTTTATTGATATTGGAATTTTTGAAAGGTGAGTATAAGGAAGTGTCTAATACAGGACAGCTTCCTCCAAAAGCTGAGAAACTCCATGCAGATATAAGAAACTAATCCATTGAAAATCTAACCAGACTGCAAAATAGTTTTTTTATTCTTTATTATTTGATCTGTTCAAGAGGATCCTGTTCTTTTAAGCAAACATTCTTAAAAATGCTTTTAGTATCACCTGGTGGTTTAGAACATCTTGAAGAATATCTGTGTGAAAACATACAAAAAATCAGTGGATGGCACTGTTGGCTTGCATGTAGAGAATCATCTCCTAAAATATAAAATTTATATGGATTTTAAGGTTAGCTGTATATATATGGATTTGTGTTTGCCTAGAACTTTACAGGTTTTGCTGTATTTGAGCAAATCAGTTTTTTAAAAAGTTTATTATCATGCTAAAGCCTCCAGAATTAATAGTTATCTAATTCTGAAATTTTGTAGCTAATTTTAATCAGAAATTGTTTGGACTGAACAAATCATCCCTTACAATCACTGCAAGGAACATACTTGGTCTTCCAACACTAAAAAATTACTGATTTTACCTCTTTAGTCTATAAGCACAAAACATGAAAATTTAGTTTATTGAAACCTTGTACAAAACTCCACTTTTTCTGACCTATAGAGTGCCTTAGGAACTTACTTCAGGCTCCAATCACTTTGTCTTCACTAATCACAAGTTCTCTTAGAGCCCACGAGCACTCTTTGAGACAACGTAAGACAGAGAAAATGATGTTGCTGGAAAAACATCATGTGGTTGGTGTGAAGAGGCAGCACAAACCCGGTGACAAAGCAATTGCCTTCCCCAGAGCTCTGAGCTTATTTGATGCTTGGCAGCATTTATTCTGTGCTGCAGTACTGAGATTTCCCCCCATAGGGAGGGGGAAATCTGCAAATCTTTCTGTTGTGGATCATATGGGTAGGTGAAGGGAAAATGAACTGCCAGGCTCCTCTGCCGTGGGTAGAGAGGCTGAGGCTTCCATCATTCACAATGGAGTTAATTCCACTGAAAAGAAGCACACCTGAAAGTTGTACCTTGGCTTTGAATGCAAACCAAACCACCAAACAAGTGTCAACCTTAGCTTGAACCTACACCATGGACAAAATGTTGAGCACTCTGAGAGCCTGCTCACAGAGGAGAGATAAAAATGCTCCTCTCTGTGTGATGGATGGACCAGGAAAATGAGGTGGCTTGTGTCTGTGCTTTGGCTTTACAGCAGGATTTGCAATCAAGTCAGCCAAGGATTCGCCTCCTGGGTGAGCCCCCACGTAATGTAGCAATGGCACCAAAAGTTCGTAAGCAGCCCAAAACTTACCTCCTTGTTCCGATGGTGTGGCACTTACTTGCAGGGGTCCTAACCTAAGATGCACGTGAGGCTACATGGAGCTAAATCAGGAAACCTGCTAAGGCTCCCAGAAGCTTGGAACACTTTAGAATGCCTGTATGATAATTCCATCTATAGGAAAATACAGCTTAAGGGGCAGAACCAGGAAGCACTGAACAAAAGAGAAAGATTCCCTCTGAAATTAAAGGGGTCACTTTGTCCTCGGTACTAAATTCCAGCTGGATGGATATCTAGCTAGAGGCAGAGGGAACAGACCTTCCTTCCCTCCTTCCTATTAGGGTTTTTGCAAAGATATTTGTGTTACATTTTACTGAAACTGAAATTTTAAAACTATTGGTTTTTTTTAAGATGGAAAGAAAAATCCCACTTGTATTTTTTCAACTGAGTGCTGTAACTCTAATACTCTGTACCAGCCAAGAAGCTAGAAAGCAAAATGCAGACAGGGATTGAGTAAAGGTTTGGGGGTTATTTTCCATTCCCTTGCTGTGGAGCTCACCCTGCCTCTCTTACATTGAAAACAATATGAGTTAAAAAACCCTCTAAGGGACTTCTGTTTTGTGACTCAAAGGTCTTGAAGGAGTCTTTTATCATGTCAGATAACACATTTCTGGCTTGTCTGCTGCATCTACACTTTTTATCTAGGCACTCAGAGTTGTCATGGCTACGGTATCCCTACTCTGAAAAATAATAAATAAATTAAATCCCCTTGATCATAGTAGAGGAAAAGAATATTTTTTGTGAGTACATGAAAAAGTTTTCTGCGCTTATTTTAGGACTAAAATTTCAAATTATCAGAATTGTGTTGCAAATTCAGTTTTATGCCCCCAAATGTGAAGCTGGAAAGTACATGGATGCATCTAGTCAACAACCGAGCTCACAGCTGGGAACTGCTGGAATAACAAGAAACACTGAACCTTCAAATAGATCATGAACAGCATCTGTTTGTATTATCCCATGAAGAGAAATCTCCCCCAGAAATTTGGTAGGGCTTTTTATGCAGAAGGGGCCAAGATTCCTTAATCATGAAGATCAAATATTTGAAGATGCAGGCAGCAAAAGATTTCTTCAATGTAAGTAAAATGGGAAGTGGGGACAGAGTCTGTGGTGTAACTCCATTAAAAATGGAGAGATTCAGCTTCAGGAGTACAATTAAAATGACGTGTTTCCAAATGTAACCTCAGAATAATTCTGCTAACCAGTAGATGACTCTGCTTTGAGCCAAATCTTCTAGCCTCAGGGATTGAAAAAAAATGTCACAGAGATTTAATTCTCTCACTATTGAGTTTTGTAAAGCTATAACTACTATAGATTGACAAGAGCATTATTTTGATGTTAGTTTACATGGAGCATTGTGCCTTATCAGACAAGGCAGACAGTCCCTGCTGCCTCCCTCACTCCTGGCTGTTGGGAGGCTTTTGTGAAACTCAGCACACTCTCCTTGTCATGCCATCCTTTCCCTGTGGCTGCTTCCAGAGGTCTCCACTTGAGACCCACAGCCAAATTCTTACCTCAGTTGTGCTGTTAACAAGAAAATGCCTTCACTGTGGTGCATAAGATTAACTGCAAATAGGGTGTGCAAATTGCACAGCTTGCCCTTGCTTGGTGCCATTCTTCCCATAATGTTCAGAGGAAGCCTGCTTACATTACTGGCTGTCAGAGTGTTTCTGTAAGGTCAGACCCTGGCTGACACAACGCTTGTATAGACTTCTTCCTTATTGAAATGGAATGGCTCCTCTCCCCTGTCAAATATAAACAATTCTGCCCTGGATATTGTCATAGGTGTCTGATTCTGAAAGATTTCATTTCTTGTTGGCAATAGCAAACCTACTTGCTAATACAATTTAGTGGAGTTTTAATCAGCAGCACCAGGCTGCTCACAGAGCAGCTCTCAGACATCTGCCATACATTTCCCATCTCTGACAGGACTTTTCCCAAGGCACATGCCATTTATCAAGGAAGGCATGTGATGCTGTCTCTTACCAAAACCTGTTCTCTTAATGCATGTGTAATGAGGTGGTTAATGCTTTGTCAGTAGGAATGCCCAGGCTTAATAAGTACTGACATGAACTAAATGATATCGTAGGCTTTGGAGTTATCCTGAAAAAAAACCAGCCCAACCGTTACATATGTATTTGCATGCAAAAAGAAGTTTCCAAGTATGATTACAAATTGAATATTTTTGTTTAAATTTTTTTGCTACTCTCTGTTAATCATATGAAAACAAAACAGAAATTGCAGTCTCTTGCTGTTGTAGTAATATTAACACAAAGAAGTCCACAACACCTATGCCCAAAGAATGCATTATAATGAAACATTGTAAAGCTAAAAGTAAACATTTACAGAAAGGAAGGAATAGTTAAACACAGTGTATAAGTTCAGGGGGAAGACCATGGTTGTCTGGCCAATAGCCTTTTTCAGCTCAATACCGCAGACAGAAATTCTGATCGACTTCTGATTTTTGTGTGTTCTGAGAGAATTACAAGTTTTTGCCTTCTGCTATAAGCAAGAGGCTTGAACCTAAAATGTTTTTAAAGGCAATCTTTCACCTTCTCTCTGATAATCAATACACATTTTTCTTTTTTCTTAGAAGGCCACACCACTGACTCTCCACCTTTGCTGTGCAACATTTCTGCAGGCTAAAGCTGCTGTTGGAACCACATAGTCCCCCAAATCCAAAAGCCCATTATACTGAGCACTGCCTTCTCCAGTTGCATGGCTAACAGCTCTGCATTTCTTCAGAACCACATCCTGTGATTTCCTCTTTTGTTCTGGGGTTTTTCTGCAGCTATTGACCACAGGCTGCTTGGAATGGACAGCTACAGCCCCACCCAGTGATTTTAACAGTAGGAAGTCCAACATAGCTTTGGATAGAATGTTTCTTCCTGGGAAAAACTACTCCACCCCCACACAATTTTGTTCAGCTAGGACGAGGGTCTCTTATTCCCTTCTTCACAAAACACCTATGGTACAAAACCCCAAGAGCCACAGCATGTGCCTCATGTTCTCCCTGAGATGGCGTGCGGGACTACAGCCACCAGCTTGGTTTAGGACCCTGGACAAGCTGCTTCACTTCTGTGAGTTGTTGTCTGCGAAACTGGAAAGGTCTTTGACACTTCATAGCCATCTACCCCTCCCTCCACAAGAACAACCATGTTAGCAATTAACTGATCTGTGTGTTTACAGGATTAAAGGATCTGGTTTCTCTTACTAGGTCAGTTTACTCTGCTGTAATTAGCCTTATCCTCTTCTTACAATTAGTGTCACACCAAAGCCTCAGAGCTTAACATGGGCCAAACTTTGGGAGTGACCAAATTCATATCTCACAGGTTGAGGTACGAATTTAATTGAAAAGAGAGTTTGTAATCTTGTATAACTCTGTATGTTCTATTTGAACACATACAAGACACTTTAAAATGGTAATGTAGCCTTGAATGTAAGCAATTTACCCAACACAGGGGTGCTGAAAGTGCATAGAAGTTTCCAGAGAAACCTGTGTGAAGCACTACAACAGGGGAGCACATAACCCACTGCTGAATGACCTACCTTCACTTCACTGGAGCAAGCTGGCTAGATGTTAGCAAGGTCTGATTTGAAAGCAAATATACCACCAGCAGGGTTTATGGATGTGCTGGAGAAATCAGTGCTTCTAATACCTATTCCTACTGATGCGCTCTTCAACACTGTCTGGAGCTTCATAACCTTTGCTTCGTGATTGTCTTGAATGATTTATCACTTACCTCTCTTTTTGGATAATTCTTGACTCCAGTATTACCTGTCCCACAAAAGCTAAGCCACAAGCAGCAAACTGCTTAGCATGAGAGCGTGTAAGAAGAGTTGCAACTGCTGTGCTCTCTGAGTAAGGAGGTGCTGAGAGAGCGTGCTCTATCACCAGCTGTTGGACACATTTATCGGTCATCACGTTATCTGTGTTGCTCCTTATGACAGAATTATAGGTCTGTACTGTCTGTATACATAGTCAGAGATGATGCCCATGTGTGGCATATCATCCTCCTCCCACCCAATACACTTGTGGCTGATGACAAAAAGTGCCAACATAACCCAGTCCCCTCCTTGCAAGGGAATGGGCTCAGCAGAAGAGCCAGACCTCTTGGTGTTTTGTGTGACACCTGAGCTGGCAGTCATCCCCTGTGTAGCAAAGCATCACAGCTTCTGATTCTTGGGCTTTAATTTTACCTTGCCTATTTGAAGTCACTGTCCTAGCTTGAAAGCAGCTTCAGAATCTAATCCATCAAGGATCTCACTCATACATCAGGAAAGAAGTCAAAATATTTCAGGATTAAACCATTCCAATTAAGTTTAATTTCCCTCACCTCCCTTAACTTTTGGTTGTCCTGTCTTCAGGTCAGTTAGCTCAAAATACTCCAAGTTTATAAAAGACTTTTGCCCTGTTTCTGTAACTTCACAAAAATAGTAGATGAACTGATGGCAATTTAACTTATCCAAAATTTGTCTAATCCATTGCTTCAACCCTTCTGTGGTGTAGTACTGGGCTGTGGTTAATAGATAACAATAGCTGGAAGCTAGGTTGTAAAATTCAATATTATGTCGTTAAAATGTTGAATATCTGCAATATAAAGGAATTCTTGAAGAAAGTGATCACATGTAGATTAGATGATCTGCCAGTCAGGTAACTACCAGCAACTGGAAATCAACTGTTGTTAGACCACTCACTGAGCCCCATGGGTGTTCCATGCACTACTCCACAGCAGCTGAGAGACTGACCTATGGATGAAGGCCTGTTCTTCACAGCAGGGAAAGGTTATCTGTCTGGTGCTTTTGCAGCTCCTTTCCTTTTTGGTGTCTTCTGAAAAAGGCATTCAAAATAAGGTTAACAACACCCCGTATTGACAGACAGAGAATTCAAACCACTCAAAAAATTATGAGAACAATCAGAAGACTAAAGACAAGGTATTATTTTCTCTTACTTTCTGTAACAGAACCAGTCTGTAGCGTAATAGACTTGGTCTCCATGTACACTTCCCATATTTTTGCAGTTAATTTTTATTACAATTAAAAAGTTCTTACCACTGGAGATATTCCACCTCAACTAACCATCTGCCGTCTAGTCATTCTCCTTATTTTCCTAAACAAACTAGATGTGAAAGGCTGGGCATTTTATATGTTTTATTACTGTTGCAAATCACTCAAGCAAAACATATTCCTAATCAGGAGGGATCAGACTTAGGCTTGAAAATTAGGAATAATTAATTTCATTACACTTTAAGTCAAAAAATAGCTGCTGAATCTGATACTATTTCTTAAAATGAAATCCGTGAAAGTCCCAGATTATTTTGTTCTATGCACTATCCTTTCTTCTTTTCCCCCTTCCCTCCAGTTCAACAAAATATTGGTGTTTATTCTCACAAGGAAAGATGCTGGCAAAGAGCCCAGAGCTTCAGAAGCAAGGCAGTGGGCTCAGACTCATTTTTGTACTATACAGATACAATAATTCTGAATAATAAAAACATAATAAACCCATAAGGATACATACAATTGTAGTTGCTCCGTGTCATCCTTCTCTCTGCATTCAGTAGATCTGCCTTGTTAACAGTTATGGCCACTTCTCATTTTTCCTTGTACTTCCACTAAGTTTCCACAGGGAGCACTGCTATGATCAAAGCAACATGAAGACTTTTTGCCTCTATGGATTTGATCTGTATTTGGGGACTCCTGTCCTGCCCTCAGTCCTCAAGCATATAAAGAGGAAAAGATATTTGGCAAAATCTTTGCAAACTTCACAGCTTGGTACATGCAGTGAAGGAAAAAAAAAGAAGCTGTTTCCACAGCATCTGTAGACTTTTATTGTTATAGACAGGAGAATCAAGAGGCAATTATTTCCCCATTTTTAAAATCTTTTGAACACATAATTAATAAAACCAGGGGACTCTTGCAATTGTTCTCACATTCTGTTCAAATAATCCAAAAGCAAGGCACATTCATATTGTGCAAAATCTCTCCTAGCTTGTTTTGTGTAGAACTGCCATTAAGGTAATTATCTTTCAGACTGGCTACAATCAAGATGACAAATCTTTAAAACTGCAAAAAAGCACAGAAAGTAAAATTGAGGGGTTTTTTTATTTGCATCATATTAACTGGAGATTTTTATGCTGCTCTTGCTTTGTATCCACAGTGGATATTTTGAGGGGAAAAAAAACCCTGTATTTTCTTTCTCCAAGTTCAGCACATTTTAATTTAAGCCATGAAAAAATCCACTAAGTAGCCATAATTCATAGCTACAAAAAGATACATATCCACCATATTTTAGAGCAACAAGTCTATTTAACTAATGATAATGCAAATCCTTGCTGAAGGAACTGTAAGAAATTGTGTGGTAACATTGGGAAACAGGCTAATGTACTCTCAGGTTCTGCTTGAGCAGCATTAGGAACTGTATTGCTTTTTCTTTGACCTCAGTTGAATGGAAGTAACAAAATATTGCTGTTAAAACTTTTCAATAAATCAACTTCCCATGCTTCCCTGCTGACTTACTACTTTATGGCAGAATAAACAGCTTCAGAGAAGGTACAAACAACTCACTAGAATTCATATCTAGTTGCATTAAGTAGCACAGCCAAAAAGCTGTGAAGAGTTGCATCAGCTGTCTGACATAAGTACTGAAAAAACACAGCATATGGATACTTGCACAATGAAGCAGAAGTAAATTTCCATTTTGAAAGCATCATCAGGAAACAGCTTGCTGGCTAGAGGAAAGTGAAATGTTATTTTACATTTTCTTATTGCAGCAACCAGATGTATTTAGCTGCCATAATGACAGCTATAACTGGTTACAGGACATATTTTATTGTTTTATTTGACAAAGCATCCTGAATGATATTTAAAATGAGGGCAGAACAGAGTCCTTTGCATTAAGAAGACTGAGGATGTTCAGAGAAATAGGAATGAGTAGCTTTGTAAGGGTTGTTATCCAGGCTTCTGAACAGGAGTTGGACTTTACAACTTCAAGGTACGTGCATCAGGAGCCTGCTTTAGTCCCAATCCAGAATTTCTTTAGAAACGCTTAATAGCACCTTTGAAACTTTAATCCAGGATTTTAACCTATAACTGCTTTAGCCTTACTTGAAGCAACTGACCTTTGAATGCAGCAACAAGGTTTTTCAAGACAGGTCTTTCCCTAGCATCCCAATAGCCAGGCCTTCTTTTAAACCATGCTGAGCAAACTTAATAGCCCATTTCAGCCACACAAGGCACTACAAGAAAACCCCAAGCTCCCTTTTCCTTCTCTCCGCTCTTTATTTAATCTCTGACGGCATAAACAGGTCAGTTTGTACCAGTTGTGAAGGCACTCCTGCTCTGGGTGGAGTGTTACCACTTTCAGCTGTAACTGGGAGCGTGTGCTGCTGCTCATCTCCCTCCTGAGCCGCACAAGCAGCTCACTGTAGATCAGCTGGCTGGGGCTGGAGGAGTGGCACTCTCAGCTGCTCACAGCATCCAGCTGTGCTCCAGCTGCTTGAGTCATTCTGTGATCACAGCTCACACAATTCCTGAAAGGGTGACAATAAATCTACTCCATCCTGTAATGAAAGGAAGGAAAATGGACAGGTGACATTTGATAGTTGAAAAAGAAAAGCTCATGACACAAGCAGATGCCAAATGACAATATAATAATAAAATAATTTTAATATAACAAAAATGAATCCACTTTTGCAGTAAATATAAAAAGCAAACACTTCCATTTCACAACATTAATTTCCCTTTTTATTATTTGTGGTCATTGTCCAGGGCCTTGCCTTTGTCTTTTTGTATTTTAGCTATTTCCTCCAGCACTTTATTGCAGAGAACATCATATAAAGTGACATTTATTGTTTCTGGCTCTCTTTACTTATATTCCTCAGATCAGCAAGGAGAAAATGAAGTTGAATCACTGGAAGAAACCCCACCGTTAAGTTCATTCCTCTCATGCCCTTTCTTTTATAGTGGCTGTTGATATGAAACTTAAATGTCTGTAGATGATTGCATTTCATAGTAGCTAGTGGTCGTTGATGTATGGAATATACATTTTGCACCCTGTTACACACCTGGCCTTTGGGCTGGACCAAGGAAAAAGCTGGAATTGTCTAACTATTCCAAGTGGCTGTGAATTTGCAGGTACATCCCATAGTGTACAAGGTGAGGAAAGTACTTAAGACCTCTACAGGTTGTGCTTGTGAAGGAAAGTTCTAAAGCCTTTCCTTCAACATGAAAGGAAACTGGAGAAGTACTATTTTACTGAAAGGAATATCAACACTGGGACTGATATTTTAAGGTGCTCCGCAACTTCAACCCACATTCATTGTTGTAAGAGGTCTGAATGCCCCACACTCCAGAGAGCTCGAAATGACATGGTATGATGTGGAAACCATCAGTTAAAAAGTAAAACCAAACTTTGTAGGAAAGAAGGAGTTCTGACTTTTTGTTCTCCTTCACTTTCTGATGTCCTCTTGGCATGATGCAATGAGGTGGCAATCCCTTTCCAGGACTTCTGCAAAGTGTATCCCCAAGTTCTCACATAGGCAAGAACAGCTCATGTATTCACCGAAACTGGAAGGCATATAGTTAAGAACTCAGTACACACTCTGTTTTAGTAAGAAACAGAATTAAAAGTAATAAAATAATGTGCTGGATATAAATGACAGCTGACAGGAAAATGAGAACAACTTTCATGTTTTTATTGCTGCCTTAGAAGCAATTGATAAACAGTACACTTCATATATAAATGAGCATGTGTCAATATATGACAACAAAAATAAATTACAGTGACGTAGTATTTAACTTTACAAGGTTGTACAAAATTTCCAAATATGAATAGATTTCAACTTAAAAATTTGAAATAAGTTAAAACTTCAACTATTCTGAAGACTTAAAAATATACATACAGTTTCACTCAATCACATCATTTACAGTATGATTTTTTTTTAAGCTGTTTATTCTTATACACCCATATATTTTTGACTGTATTAGTGGAATATATCCTGCTATATGCAGCTTTGCTGCAGTGGGGTAAAGGGGTTCCCTGAGGGCACAGAACAGGCTTTGAGTGTTTATATTTTAAATAATTTGATTACATATACTAGCTAGAAATATAAACCCAAAGTGTTATTTATCTGTCCTATAATGAGAGACTGATTTATCTGCTCTTTCTAGAATTTCCATTGATGCTAAAGAGAATTTGGAAGAGAGCTTAACAGCAGGATTGAACTAAACTAAGTTTGTTTAGCCAGGATGAATTAGGTCAAATTATTTAATGAAATATTTGAAGAATATCTGTTTAGTATTAGATGTCATTATAGACTCCATAGCTAGCCCTGGCTATGCACTGGCATATTTGCTTCCACAACTAATAGGAAAATATATTTGATATGGTACTTTGACATAATGGGATGGATTATGGATTGGCATTTTAACACTTCAATTATATCCACATGATTACTTTATTAATATTATGAAGATTAAAAATATTTCCCAAAACTCCTTGGCTGTTGAGTATGTGACAATTGAGAATTCCAAGGGTCTAATTCAAGCTGTAAAATAAGGTAAGGTGGAAGAAATTCATACTGTGGCTGGATCACTCCTGATAACTTAAACTAAGGCTGGTGCAAACAGACTGTGCACCAATAAAAAGGCAAAGGCTTGTCAATTCAGAAGCCATTCATAAGAAAACAGATAAAGAAAGAAATTTGAACAAACTGGCACATGTAAGAAAATTGGTCAACTGTCAAATATACAGGAAGACACTTGGGCAGAGGTGGGTCTTAAACTGATTGCGATTAATTTGGTAAGAAATAAAAAAAGAAATCCAAGATGTCTATTTGTGAGACTGAATTTTCTTTTCTCTGAATATGTTAAAATACCTATCAGAATGCTGCACCAGTAATCCACAATCTTTCCTCCAAACACATAAATGTTCTGTGTACATCATTTAAATGAGAAAGGAAGAAAAGGAGTCATAAACAGGCCAGAGCTGTGCAATTCCCTATTTCCATTTTTCTCTAATGTTATTTGTAATAAAGACCACTGCAGTCTACAATTCAGTTGGAAATTATTTTAGAAGCCACTGTTTTTGTTGTTTGAATATGATGTCATTGGGCAGCAGGAAGGAGGAAGGGAACTGGAAGGAGATATACATACATACATACATACATATATATATATACACACACACACACACACACATATAAATATGTGTGAAAATGGATGGCTGGGGGTGGTTTGCTCTGTTTGCTCTATATTTTCCAAGAGAATTTCTCTGCAGACTCATCCCAGGGAGTGCAAGGTGAGGGCACACAAGTGGAGGTATGTTATGCTGAAGGGAGGCCACACAGTCCAGCCCCACACTATGGTGCAGGGGCCTGGCTGCCTCCTGCTTTTCTGGGGAAAAAATGTTCATTTCAGAAGCAGAGAGGGAACCTTTCCCTCCTCTGGAAAAGCCAGCTGGAGCTGGGCTTGGATCAGCCCCCAGAAAAGGCTGTTTTTCACTGTCGCTAGGAGAGCACAGAGCAATTTCACTGAGCAACAGACTGGGTCATTAAGTGAATTAATAGCAGTCAAAGAATATTGTAGCATATGACTGGAATCAACATTTCCTTCTACAAATCCGCACCTAAGGGGAGTCCTCCCACACTGAGGGGAAGGACAGTTTCCCCAAAGGAAAACATCTACATGATGAAGACTTCAAAACACTTTCTAGATTTTTTACCCCTCTTGCAACTTGTAATCTCAAATTACTTCAATCAAAACAATTACATTTCTCTTAATTGATTGTTCTGTGCTCTGCTCCTGTTTTGGCTCCTGAGAGGAAAAAATAACATGGAAATATATCTCAAAAGTTCAAGCAACATCTAGCAGTTATGTAAACCTTACCTCACCGACTGCTTGGCACACAGTGTATTACTGTACAATCAGATATGTCTTTTATATCCCATAATTTGTTTTTATCTTAACTAGCAAGCCACTCTATGAGCAGCAACTAAAGAAATGAGTTTATCTTCTTATATTAATGCAATTGTTATCAGGGGCATACAGGGTAAAAATAATTTGTAGATTAGAGTAATGTATTTGCAAGGAAATTTCCACACGGGAAGGTGCCACCTGATTAGTTTTCTGTGGAGAGTTAAAAAAATAGAAAAAAAAAAAGAAAAAAAAGGTGTTAAAGCATCTTGGCAGGAAAAAATCTCTTAAGAGCACAATGTTCCACCGTGATAGTTCAGTGGGAGCCAAGTTTTGACAGCACATTTTGGGCTGATACCCATGCAGTGAAAGGAGAAATGTGAGTTCTCGTGGGACACTTGACCTGGACTGATGTATTGATTTTTCTACCAACACACAGCCATCCACCTCCTGCCCTCAGGGCTGCAATGGTGGCAGTCATGCCAGAGGGGAGAATAAAGCATTTGAGTCTGTCTCAGTACATCTTCTCTTTTATTAGATGCAAAAGGGAAAGTTCCTCTAAAACACTGAAGCCAAGGAAAAAGATTGTTCTTCATCGTTATCTGCCTCTACTCTTCCAATTACTGTGCTAGTGTTTTGCAAACTGCTGTCAATATGAGCTAGGGCCAATTATTCTTTCTGAGTGTTTACCAACACATAGAATTTAATTACATGGCAGAAAAATTGCTGCACAGTAAGGTAGGTTTTAGCAAAAAAATATTAACTTGGCTAATAATTTAAAAAATGCTAATGATCTGTCTCATCCTTGAATGGGTAGCTACGACTAGATCAATAGACACCAGATTTTGAGTGAATGCTCAAGCACTGTCTTTTTACACAGTAGAAGTTGAGGGGCTCTTTTCTACAGTTTCCTTTTATTTTATGAGTTTATAGTACATTCAGCTCTACTGGTTTTGATGAAGAAAATCAGCTTTCCAAATTCTTTTTAATGAGATCTATTTCTGAGACAATTATTGCATGAAATTTCTTCATATATTTCAAAATCAGAAAGCAACAGCCAAAAGTCAATTTATTTAAAATTTCAAGCCTTAAAAGTATGTATTCAGATATTGTCTCTGGGCCTTGTTTTGCTCCATAACCAGCAGAACAGAAAGCTTTCAAGTAATAGGAACATATCAGGAAACACATAAAATATGTTCATCAGATTCCTGCAATGTTATCTCTATTTCTATCACAAAAATACCCGCTATCTCCAAATAGAAGCAGGAAGCTTATGGCTCTTTCTTGTAACAGCTTGACTGGTGTGGCCCACACCCTTCCTGCCGGGGGGTGGCAGGGGCAGGAGTTCAGCTTCAGCTTCCCGTGAGGCAAAAGTCCCATGACTGCTGGTCAGCTTTGAGGCAGGAGGAACTGAGTTAAGAGGCACCTGGGTGATGGGACATGTCTAGAAACCCAGGGATGAATCATATTATAAAAATGACATCTTCGCTGACATCTTCTAACACCTACAGCTTACAACTGAAAAACTTCACATTATATTTGTCATTTTCTTAGTTCTTTTGGAAAGCAGTGAATTGTAATTCAGGCTTTTTACAGCTTTGACTAAGAGCTCTTGTGTGCACTTGGTACATGGACTTCAGTGATCCATCCTTACGCAGCTTCCTTTTGAGAGCAGCTGTCCATCCTTAGTCTTTATATTTCTCTAATGATGGATTCCGTGTCAGTCAATACACATTGCAAAGATTAAAAACCAAAATCAAACAAAACCAAAAGTGGCACCTGTGCACATTAGTTTAAGTCTCTTGGCATTTTTCATGCTGATCCTTCCTGTCTCACAGCAGGAGAAATATGCAACTACGTAATGTAGCTGCACTGTTTTGAAAACAAGTGAAAGGACCTGAAAGGACCTTCCATATTTGGTGAAGGGCAGCAGCAGAGCAAGAGATAAATCCTGTTCTATCCTTCACACAGAGGATTTTGTTCAGATTACCCTATGGCCAAGAAATCACATTAATTTTGAATAAAGGGACAAAACATTCACTCAGATATACTTCTACAGCCTGAAGTGTGGAAAGTTTTGGTCCTAATATCACTTGTAAAAAAAACATCATTAATGGAGATATGAGGCAAGCAAATGGAATGTATTTCTGAATCAGAAAAATTCATGCCATTGGAGGATAAAAGCTGCATAACTGCAGCTATATCTGATTTCATATAGCTTTGCAGATGCAAAGAAATGACATATTTATATATTGATGGCAGAGGGTATTCAATAGGTATATTCAATAAATCTATGTGATAGGTATGTTCAATAGGAGGGGAGTGATCTCTGTGACGGATAAAAATAATGAGTGGAGAAAAGTACTGAGCATGAGGAAATACAGCACAGGCCTATTTCTTGTGATGTATTATCTGCATAAGCAGAGCGCAGCACTGTGTAGGGCTCAAAGTAAATGGGCTCATTTCTTTTGCCCCATGGTGTTATTCAGTCTGCACCACAATGGTAATTATAATTCTTAATGTGGATACATTAAGCACAAATTAAGGAAGGCTATTTGGCAATTTCCTCATCCCTTTGGCATCTCTAGAGTAGGCAGTATTTCAGGAGTGACTACAGTTGCTTTGTTACCTAAAGATTTCAATGCAGACGAAAAATAGGCTCAAGAAAACTGGATGTTTTGAAACTATATAAGGAATCAGATTTTTGTCCAGAGACTTTACGTGATAGTGTAAAAAATTTCAGATCTTTTGAGTATTTTCAGTAAATTAACTATGCCTGTATAAATGAATTGAAAAATAAATTTAAGTTCTCTTGGCACAATAATATCCTGTGCTTGTCTGATTGTTAGGCATGGTTGAGTGACGATTACCAGATCATTTCCAGAGTGCTTTCATTCCAGAAAGTGAAAAGTTATTTAACTTTAGTTCAGGAGCGAGAAAGAATCTCCAATCAAATTCCTGGAAAATGCATATGCACCCAGACAAACAAGCCCTGCTTACATATTAAGGCCTTATTATTTAGTCCTAGAGTGCTATAATAGGGATCTCTTCAAGAAGGCGTGAGTGGGGTGTCACGGTGCTCTGCCAACAGTGTGGCTGATGGTGATGTGTGCTGTTGGCTCACAGAGTCATTCATACACTGAACTTTTTTGGGCACTGTTTACATGTGTTTATTCACCCTTATGCAAGGAGGATGTGCACATCTATAAAGCCTTGAAATGTCTTGGGGTTTTTTCCACACTTTCTGCCAAGTTACATAAATTTTATAGCTTCACTAGCTTGGAAAAAAATTTACCTCTCCTCACCACCATTAGACTGAATTGTTTTATCATCATTTTCATAAGACGCTCCTTTAAGCCAGCATCACACAGTCAAGGATTTATTGTTTCAAAACTCAGAAGGGGGTGAATGACCTAGATATCGTGGGTATTTCTTAGTCTTACCAGGCAAATGAGGTTTTTAAAGCCTGGAAAATTCCACCCATGGGACTGGCAAATGAAAAGCACTATACTATGCAAAAGAAAGGGCAGAGCACTAGGATAGGATGAGGGAGGATGGTAATTTTTTTTTCTTCTAATTTCTAATGGAAGGAGTGCTGTTCTTACCTCAAAGAATTTGCAGTGGTGACTTGCTGTGTTTGTGACATTTGCCTCCAACTGTTTTCATAGTGACTGGATTTCTCTTCCAACTTTGAGAAACTGGCAGTGATGTTCGCATGGACATAGAAGTTTCTCTTACATAAACCTAGCAGAATCTAGTCAAAGAGGCCTTTTCTTCTTATTTGAAAAAAGGCAGTGTGAGTTTAGGTAATGGAGTTAAACCTAGTGCAGCCTTGACACAATAGCTCAGTAAGTGAAATATGTTTGTGCATTTCTAAATTTTGGGTAATGTCTAAAAAGCCAGCTCAATATACTGAGAACACCATATCCAGAAATAAGGACAATGCAATTGTAAAAAATATGCACTAAGGAAAGATGTGGAAACTTTTCTTGCAGATAAGCAGAGGAGACTTAACCACAGTTTCACTGTCCAGTTACAACTGATGTGGCATCAAATGCAATGTTTACCATGGCTGACAATTTAGCATAAGTTTGTACACACTTCTGTAAACATTGCTCTAGATGTGGTACATCTCTCTGTATGTGCATGCACAGTAGAGTCACACATATCCTTCTGAGATATACACAGTGCATGGAGATGTATTGGTACAATATACACACCATAAAACAAGTGTTGGAACAGGCCATGAAATAAGTAGCACTTAATGTTTTCCCATGTTACCTGTGCTCCTTCCATTAAGCAATCCCTGACAGGGATTGGCTCTCGAGCCATCTTGATATCAAAAATTGTAAGCAAAGCATCCTCAAGCACATTTAGGAATGCATCTGGAAATAACTACAATGATATTTCTCAAAAAAAAAAAAAAATACAATCTATGTTATGTTTTGAATGTGCAAAGTGAATGGTGAAGAGAAGTCAAAGTCCCAAGTGCCAGTACAGCATAGGTAATGAGTTTGCCAGTTAAGATTGTGAAGAACTGTCAGTGACCTCAAATACTGTAATGCTCAGTCTCAGCCAAGTTGCAGTGCCATGGTGTATGAAATGAAATAAACATAGTGTGGAATTTCCATTCACACTCAATTTGTTTTCAACAAATAGTACAACTGCATTATCTCTGCCTTACTTTAAAACCTGAAGTACAAAAACACCAAAGTATCAGACATTACAAATTAGTATTTTGCCCAACATCTTTCTAGAGGCTCAAAAATGTAGAAGTAGAAAAGTGCAGATGCTATAACTGATCTATGCCTGCTACAAGAAAGAACATCCTAATTAAATGAAGTTTTTAATTCCATGAAAACCGGAATGTCATTCATGCTTTAGCTAAGCTTCCAAACAGAAGTGTTTGGGTATCATGGGAGCGCAGTGCATGAGTCAGAAAAGGCAGCCATCACTATGACCACCTCAGCTCCACCAGACATCTCTGCATACCCTTCGGGCTAACAAGAAGCAACTTACAAATATGTATCGCTTTGACCTGCCCCCAGAAGCCAGTGCAGTGGTATCAATGGGCAAACATATAAAAGATAAAAAGAATATATAAAATAGAAAACCACAGAGGGTGGAAGCAGGTTGTGAATAGAGACACTAGATTTGCATGGGTCAAAGAATATTCAGAACTACCACAATTGAATACGTACTGTTTTTTTCAAATTTCCAAATGCATTAAAATACATGATGATTCATGAACTGTGTGAAGTTCAAGCTAGTGGGGATTTGGGAGAACATCCCTAGGGACAGGTCATCCTCTGGTTCAGACTGGGTGAAGAGACCATTTGTGGCACAGATAATTTCTGCCAATGAGGAGCTGGCAAATGTGAAGACTTCTCCAGTTGGTTTTGATATGTTTTATACATCTTCACAAAAGAAAGTATCAGATCTCAGCACTTTACAACTCCTGAAATTAGTAAAGCGTGTTTTGATAACATAAGATCAGATAACTTTGCATAAAGGGATTGTGAAAGGAAAAGAAAAAACACCTGATAACAAGACAGGCTTGTAGAGCATACTTTAGCACAAGATTCTAGGAGCCACCTGGAGGAAAATGAGGGTTTAAAATCTCAAATATAAATTTGAATAGTGATGCATAGTCAGATGGGTAAGGGGTGAGTGAAAAGCAGTTTATAAATAGTATGACACTGCTTGACTATCCCTACTGTATATAGGGTAGCATGATGATAATTATTTTAAAAATTATTGATGCTGCTGATTAGGGAAAAAAGTTTAAAACTTCCTTTTGCTTTGGTGTTTGCATTCTGTAGAGGCAAAGCAAGTGTACTTTGGGATCTCTACTCACTTTTTAGATATATAAGCTTGATAATGAACCAAGACTTTTTAGAATATTCTTGCAGAGTAAGTAAAGAAATACAATAATCAAGAGAGCAAAGTAAGAAAATGGAGCTGTTTCAACATAATTGAGAAAGGTCACCAACTCTCTCAGAATATCTGTGTACATATTTCTACTGCCAGAATCCTGAAGGCTATTTATTGTTTAGGTTACACAGATCCACAGTTTTAGATCCTGGGAACTCTCAGGCCTTTCCTACTTTTTTTAGCTTTAGAACAGTGTCAGACTGATTTGCAGTTTACTTTTGTTGAAAGTGTGTTATGCAGGAGTAGGAAAAAGTGCTTCATGCACCATGGCCCCTGCCCTCAGATCTTCAGATCAGACATCTCTCACTGCCTATACTAGTCAGAAGTAATAAACTTGATCACAATTTTACACTGAAAAATCCAAACATATATTATAATGTATTTTGTTGCCTGTTCAGAGGCTGACAGTGATTGGGGTCTATTCTACAAAGCTTTCTCCAGACTACCCATTGGCTCCTGTCTGGCTATCGCTTCTGACTTTTTGGTCCTTCTCATATGGAGTCTAATCTTGTATTATTGCAATTAACAGAGACTGGTCTCTGAAAAGCCAGCTTTCAGAGCTGTGAGGAGAGTTAATGGGGCTGAGCTGTTTGTCTGCCATCAGAATGATGCTTTCTACTGTGTTTCTGACTTAATTTTCCTCAAAACAGATGAAATATTACACCAGTGTACTTCCTAAAAGTAATTCAGTGTCATTGGTCCTGCATTGTTCTTATTCTGCAACCTATTACGTGTGCCTGTGTTCATAAATAATATATCCACTAGAGCATACAGCTAAAATTTTTGTGTGTGCGTGGGTTTAAAGCAAATACAGCAACATATAAAATACAAATTAAATTGATGCCCACTGTACTTGTAACACAGCCAAATTCTTAATATTTTATAGTGCATATTTCATTAAATAAATAATAATTAATTGATCTATGCTACAATATGTGTGTACATACACATTTTATGATGCCTGTAAATAACATTTTAAAGCCTGTTCACACATCAAAAGACAGGTTGTTTATTTCTCTGTTAGAACAATCCAAGGACTTAACTCTTCCTATTATGTAAACAGTGGTGACAGACGCTTTCAAGGAAGCTTAACTTCAATAAAAATAATAGTTTCCCATTTTAAAATCAATACTAATATACCATAAATCCCCCGATGAACTCTGGCTTCCTTACATGCTCTCACATTTTGTGTGTTAGGGGCACAGCACTACTCTAGATATCAGAATATAATAATATGGCGATATATATAGATATAGATATATATATAAATGGTAAAACAGTTTTAGGTCAACTTGAGTAATGAATATATTTCAAATATATGCTTCTTTCTATAAATAAAGGTAATTAATTTTCTTTGCAACATGGGTGCCTCTGTATGTGGCTAACAAACCAGCAAAGCAATTCTGGTATCTTTAGTTCAAAATGCAATTGTGACATAGATAAAGTTTTAAGTTTTTTTCTTTTTTGTACTAAAATTGTACTTGCAGTAGAGTTTCAATAAAATTTATGAGATTACTTTAGGGTAGACATTTTAAACAACTCATACAAAAGAGAATTTGTTTTAGTGATAAGAAAGCTAGGTATAATCTATTCATTTCTCAAGCAGACCTTTATGAATCACTTTAAAAGGACACTACAGCTGAAGACTGAAGAGCAATATTTATCAACATTAAATAAAACATTCGGTGAAATATGTATAAATATTTCTTTATATGAACATAACACAAAATTAAATAGTTCAGATACACAGACACCATTTAATATATTTCCACTGTTGTCAAAATCATCTGTAAACACCATCTCACACTGAATACAAAAGCAGCTTTAACATCAGTTCTGCGTTCACAACACTGATGCCCCTTTGTAAAATAAGATACTTGCTTTATTTTCAGCAAAATAAGAGTCTAAGCAATTAAAAAAAAAAAAAAAGTTTTGGTCAGCTCAAAGGAGAATACAAAATAATCTTTCAACATGTAACTAAATCAAATTTAAAACAACAGTTTAAAGTACAATCCTTTCCCCAGGGGACCTCTGACTTTTACAAATCATGTTTGGTGCAGACCACCTCACAAATACCAGGAAATACTGGTCATGTCTAAACTATAAATATTAAAGCCCTTTTAAAATTGTCTTTATCAAAAATTGCCATGTTACAAATTGGCAATATCACATTTTTCACACCACTGAATAACCTGGTGTCAAACGGATTTAGGTGCACTTCTCCTGATGATTTTTAAAACAGGTTGTGGAAAACACGTTTTAGTGAGCATCCTTCACATGCAAAAATAAAGCATTTCTTTGAAACAAATCATTTGCATCTGAAGATCACCTGGGCAGACAGTGCAAGCAGCGGGGCTCCACCAACTTTTGTCAGAAAATTCCAACTTGAACTTTCATCGGAAGCCGTAGTGATACTGCACACAGGATCTGAACTGGCTCTGAGAAAGGTGGTGCATCCCCACGGTGCAGCTCAGGACAAGGTGTTGCAGGAGCCATGTGTGCTTCGACAGCAGCACAGCCCCCCCAGCAGGACATGGGGCTGCTGCTGATGGTGGCACCTACCTGGCTCCTGAGCACTGGTACAGCAGCCCAGATCTGGGTTCTCATCATCCTATGCCCTGCCAAGACATCTTCACGCTCTTCCCTGAATGTGGCCTTCAATTCCTTTCCCCTTTGTATCTTTTAAAGAGGCATGATCACTTTGAGAAGAGATTCTGTGCTCAAGATTAAGGTTTTACTGTGCAAGTACCCAATTATAAAACTCTGTAAACTTACAGGCTATGTTTTGGTTTTCTTAGTTTGAAATGTGGACACCGTGTTTTGGTTCCAGAGATAAACTTGAATTTCAGGTGGCAAATAATGAGCTATATACTTATAACATGATTTTCGGACATTTAAAAAGTTTCAATCACATGTAATCATGATGGAGGGCCCTGTAAAACCTAGAACAATAGGTCACCTCTTTCCTGGTATGTGTGTATGTCAGAGGTGTGAATGTATGCTATGCATGCATACACACTCACACACACACATATAACACCAGATGCACACATAGATACTCAGAAATCAGGAATCACGGGTACAGTTAACAATATATCAGAAGAGAAGTAGACAGGAAGCTCTACCAGGACAACAAGAGGTAATTTTTCAACCTATACAGTGTGTCAAATAATTTAATAATCCTGTTTCACTAGCTTTGATACATCTGTATGTAACTTGAATTGAAAGTTGGATTCCTTGGAAAAAGAAGAGTTGGGCTAGCTAGATGTGCTTACCTGAGATCCCAGAGTTGATTATAATCAAAGAGCTGGGCAGATCAGTAATGGGTTTATAATTGCTATACAGCTTCTCACAAATTCGTAGGAAAACTTTATTAAATCTTTCACTCCTTAATAAAAATGTTGAAGTTTCTTAGTTTTTGCTGAATGTGGATTGACTTTTATATTAAACTGGATTTATTGAAAGGATAAATAAGCCTGGCAGCTGCTTTCATGTCTTGGTGTTTAAATCATAGAATCAGCACCCTGAAACCACCTTCCCTCCCCAGCCCATCCTGTCTCATCCCTTACTATCTTGCCCATCCTGCCCTGTCCCATGTCATCCTGTTCTGTCCTATCCCATCCCATCCTGTGCCATCCCATCACATCCCTGCCTTGTTATTTTTTAATTTGTTTAAAAAATACTATTCTATGAAGCCTCCCTAGGGATCCGCTTATGAAAAATGACAGACTGCCTTTGCTGATACTGCTGTTTGCGTCGCTTTCGCTTGTCACACTGGCACAGCAGCAGCATCTTGAAAGTGTTTCTGAATGTTTTGTTACACAGTGCATAGCACATGGGGTTCACTGTGCTATTAATGTAGCAAAGCCAATACCCCAGGTGCCAGAAAGTTTTGGGGATGCAGCTGCAAAAGGTGTTCACCAAAACCATGATGTTGTATGGGGTCCAGGTAATGATGAAGGCAAACAAAATGGCACTGAGTGTCTGTGCTGCTTTCTTTTCTTTGATAAGTGACATTCGTTTTCGTTTTGTGATCTGACTTCTGGTCTTCAAGGCAAACTTTTTTGCCAGGGTTGCTTCCTTAAAGGACAAGGGCAGGGCTGTCGATGTCTTGGTGACTGATGAGATGCCATCAGAAGCTGTGGTTGTCTCTTCTGATTCTGGTTCAATTGGAAGCTTAGTAAAGCTCTTTTGGAAATTTCCACCATCCTGAACACCTTTGGGAGGGTGCAATTTTTTAGGTTTCTTTTCCTTCGATTCTGTGTCGGATTTCTGCAGTTCATCCCCTGACTCATGCAAATCTTCTGAGGAGGGTAGTTTTGTGGAATTGAGGATAGCACTGTGACCAGGAAGCTTCAACACGATTGAATAGATGGCTCTGGTCTCTGCAGCAATGTCTTCTTCATCAGAGGAGGCTGAATTTTCAAGGGAGGCAGCAGCATCATTGTTGTTCCAGCTGTCACTGCTGCTATGCTCTTGGTCCCCCTGATCTGTGCTGGGTTCCCAGCTCTTCATTGTGAGCCAGAAGTGGCAGCGTCTGTATTTCTTTCGGGTGGAGCGTTTCATGTTCTGCCGCTGCAGCTCGTAGCTGCTGCAGCTCCGGGAGCTGCCTGTCTGGTGCACAAAGCGCGCTGCCTCTGCTTCGCTGCCCGAAGCCTGTAGCCCTGCCAGCTCTTTGGTGCGTTTCTCCGTCTCCTTGTAGATCCTCCAATACAAAATACTCATAATGGTGACCGGCAAATAAAAGGCAGCTATGGCAGTGCCAAAAGTGATGATAGGTTCAGATAGAAATTGGATGAAACATTCATCAGGAGGCACAGTCCTCTCCCCAACAAAATACTGCCAAAACAAGATGGCAGGGGCCCAAAGAACAAAAGAGACAATCCATGCTAAACCAATCATTACCCCAGCTCTTTTGGTTGTTCGTTTGGCTCTGTATGTCAGTGGCCTGGTGATGGAAAAATACCTGTCAAAACTTATCACAAGGAGGTTCATGACAGAGGCATTACTGGCGACATAGTCAATGGAGAGCCAAAGATCACAGGCCAAGCTTCCCAAAGCCCAGTGGTCCATGATGATGTATGTGGTATAAAGATTCATGGAAAGAACACCGATGATCAAATCTGCACAAGCAAGGCTCAACAAGAAGTAGTTGTTGACTGTTTTCAGTTGTTTGTTAACCTTAAATGCAACAATCACTAAGATGTTTCCTATGATGGTCACCAGTGCAAGGATCCCAGTGAGGAAAGCAATCAAAACTACTTGCCAGATAGTGTGTCCACCCAGAGGGTCTTTGCTTGTGGCATTTAGGGTCATGTTTGTTGATTCCACAGTGGAGAAAGGAAAACTCTCTGTGGTCTGAGGGAAATCATAGCTGCCAATGAGTGATGCTGCTTCATCAAGGAGTCCCGGTCCATGCGAATCTCGCTTCCAGAAGGAGCTCACATTTGGTAAAAGCAGCGAGGATGAACTGTTATTATGCATGATCATTGTGGCTCTCTGACATAGTCTGTAGCAGAGAAAAACCAAACAAAAATCAAGTGAACAGGTGAAGAAGTTAAATAATCGTCCTCTTGTACATAAAATCCCTTTAGCACTTTGAAAGATGTCTTTTGAAAAGCCAAGCTGCCTGTGATACCTTTCAAGCCAAACCTGTATGTGATATCCAGACTGTGATTAATCTGAACTCTTTATAGTGATCACATTGTGTTTCCTTATAAACATTCTATTACAGAGGAACCAAAATCCCAGTAGAATTTGAACGCACAGCAGTATTAAAATGCCCCTGAACTCTAACTCTGAATTAAAACACGCCCTGCAGGATCTGCCCTGAGCTCAAAATCTGAAAAATCCTGCAGCCTTCAAAAATTAAGTTCCAATCATATGAAGGCACAAATCTCCAAGTTCCAATCAACACTGGTCCTCAGTGCTATCCTGGCTCTAGCAAAACAGAGCCACAGCCTCTCTGCTGCCTCCAGCGATAGCTGATGACAAACAAAAATATTGTTCTGTGTTTCCTTAAACTATGGAGATACAAGCCAGCATAATTTCACTGTGTCTAACTACTCTAACCTGTAAGGCTGCAAAACTCTTCCCATTTTCATCTACCTTTCAGCTATCTGATAAAAGTAGTAAAAGTTCTCATTAGCACTTTTTGCACGTGCCACTATTCATTTTTTTCATGCATATTTTTATGCTTGGACTAAGGGTTTTGCACATCTAATGATTTCAAAATTTCTTCGGGGGCAACACATGGTAAAAGTTCCTTTGAAATTATGGTCTCTAGAGTCAGGGAAAAAACCTTTGACAGATGTATGTCAAAGAAATCACTAAACACTTTAGGAAAATAGCATAAAAAAGCATGAAAGGAATTAATAATTAAGCTTTAATCCTTTTCCTCAAGTACTAACATAAAATGAAAACATGCTCACACTAGGAACTTGCAATTCTCTTATTTCTTGGCTTCTCTAGTCAGCTGACTGGATCCTTAGTAATAAATGAATTATATCATAAAGAAGAAAAAATTCAAATGAAAAAGTCCATCATTGACTGTAAATGTTGAGCAAAATATGCTGTCAATGGTTGTTTGTTTTCTAAATGTGAGTCCTTCCAGAGTCAATATATAATGGCATGAGATAATAATGAGTATCACAATACACTGATTTTACATAAAAATATTTAACCAAAAGAGGAGGGTTTGGTTATGTTTTTTTAATTAATTTCTAAATTCTGCTTTCCCTTGAACTGTACTTGGTTTTGTTATGAAGACATAAGACAGTGTGGGATTTTAAATGGTACAGTTTCTTTGACATATGCAGTAAATAGATCAGCAATTCCTTTCTTTCACTCATTTGGATAACTAACACAAACCTCTCCCCTATTTCAATATCTAGTTTAAATGAGGTTTTATTAGGTTACAATGAAGATGCCATATTATTATCTAATTCAGTCCACTTTTAATGCATTCATCATTGTATAACTCAGAATATGAACAGACTAATAATGAATAAATATTGCTCTGGTAAATCACACAGTTAAATTTTAAGTCTTTTGCCTGATAGAATGATTGAAAACTCAGAGCAGCTCAACTTCTGAAAAAAAAAATGGTAAGACAGAACTGCTAGAAACCATCCTTCTTACAATGTTTTATTTAGGAAGCAGGCATTTTTTCCAGAGCTGTCAGACAGGATGAGGTCAAAACCAGAATAGTATGAGCAAGATCTCAAATAATGATATTTGCTAAATATATGCCAGAAATTATTAATGTTATAGGGTGCAGACCTTTCTTCACTCACACTGGGGACAGAGAGCAGAAGATTAAAGCCAGAAAGCATCCGCTCTGCAGCCATAAATTTCTAAAACCTCTGTAGGGCAACAGCCAATCCAGTCACGTACTGTTTGAGAACTCTGACAGGTACACTTAGATGGCAATGATATCATTATGCTGCTTTTTCATAAAAAAAAAGAGAAGCTAGTATCTTCTAACACACAAGAAAAGATCAGGAAGAACATATCAACAAAGGAGATGAAACTTCCACTAATATGGATAGAAAAAAATTAACTTAGAAGTGATGGCAAAAAATAACCATATTACTAAGAAATAGAAATAGTTAACAGATAGGTAATAGTTCCCATTTTCATTGTATAACACAACCATGAGCTAATCTGAGTGCTAGCCTTGGAAGTCCAAAACAAATACCATAAGAGATAAGAGATACAAATAATCTTGCAAAATCAATATGTAAATGCCACACTATCTATCAGTAAATCCATAAACCAATTGTGAATTATGTTTAACTGTAGACTTTGAAATGGACTTCCAATGGAAATGCAATGATAAATCCTTTCAGAAATGCTATGATTCAAAAGATTCGTGATGAGGAGTCCTGGGATCATCACAATCCAGCTGCAGTCTTTCAGGCAATGAAGAAGCGTTGGAACCAAACCTTTCTTTCTCAGATCAGTTCTTTCACGTCTGCACCTCAAAGTAGCTTCTCTAAATCATTGTTTCAGTGAAAACCTGAAAAGTCCTTAGCAGTCCAGTACCTGAGGAAAAGGAGAAACTGAGAACAACCCACCATCTGTCTCCTGCTGTCCAGTGCAATCCTGTGTCTTAATTCGTTTTTTTAAACTCTGCAGGGAATAGAGGGAACCCTAAACTCACACTGACTGCACTATTTGATAAAATGGAAGTGCCAGTGGGATGATTAGTACAGTCTTTTGTTATTCTGCCTCTTCTACAAGCTCCTGTAACTGAACCATTTAATTCAATTAAAAAATGTATAAACCATACGTTCATCTGCACATAAAAAAGAAAATGTCACTACCACTACCACCACCACTACAACATACCAGATCAGCACAACTGGATTTTCTTGCCTTTAGGAAACCAAGGCAAGCTACATTATCCATCATTTTCCAAAGCTGCCACGCAGTTTCTGCTTTCTGTATAAGTGCTGCAGGGAAAGAGTGTCCTGGGTTTGACAAGATGACAGCGGGATTCACAGTGCAGCCGCCAGCACCTGCCCAGCAAGCCAAGCTCTGACAGAATGATGTGTGACCAAGTGGGAAAGCAGCCACACATACTTCAGTAAAACAAACACTGCAGCACTGCCTGAGTGAGGCAAACATACCAAACTGTGAAATGATTATAGGTTTACATACCATGATAAGAATTTACAAATCATTGGTATGATACATTACATTACAATTTCAAGGCAGGGAGTAGCAAAGGAAACTTCTTTTAGCCTAAGAATATATAATTACTAAACTAAGATCACAGTAATGGTATTCCCTGTGGGTTTGAGTCTTTTTGTTCTTTTTGCTTTTTAATGAAAGGTGCAGGCCAGAGATCATCAGACACAGTGTACACTTCCCAGGATTATTCAGGAAAAGTGTAGGCCCAGTACAGGCTATGGCTATTTAGACTTTCATACACATCCATCCAGCACATCCCTGCTCTCTGCCCAGCCACAGAGAGTGAGATATTTGATATCCCTCTAAGACTGACTGGAAGGGTAGGAGAAAGCATCTACAAAAATGTTAAATGATTTCAATAAATGGGTATAACCCAGATTTAAAAGCCTGAAATTTTGACTAGTCTAATTTATTGCACATTGCTGTAAATAGAAAGCAAAGTAGAATAAACAGTAGTAACAGTTCTGTCACACATTTTCAGTGCATTTAATTTCTCTCTGCTTATTTCAGATTTAAATGCTTTTGTGAATACTCCACATTTTACCAAAATTTTTCTTTTCCTTAAACCCTCCTATTCAAGAAGTCTATTTTTCTTGCTGTCTTTAAAGGGTGCTAAGAAGCATTTTATGGAAGTGAGATGGCAATCTAAGGGCTTGGCTATCTGTGTGCTCAAAACTAGCAAGCCTTAACGGATGAAGAATTTCACATTGCATCTGTTTACACAGACAAGAAAATTGCTTACCTTATTTTTCCATTTTCTTCTGCACTGCTCTTATATACACATTAGCCTAAACAGCAGAGAGCTCCATGCACTGATTTATAAAACTCTTTTCAAACACAGAGAAAGGAAGCCTTCAGAATGCTTAATACAGTTACCTAAACCGGCACATATACTTTGTTCCAAAACTATTACTTGGTAAATATACATTTGAATTACAAGGTTTTCCTAATATTATTAGCAAGATTATATATAACAATTTTTCAAAACACACAGAGTTGTTTTTTTTCCCTCAAAATACAGTGTATTTTTTCAAAATACAGTAAAGAATTTTAAAAGCTTGTAGTAAAAGATGAAAGCATTCACAGTTCTATATTTATAGTAGCTCATACCAATTGAAGTTAGTGTAGCACAAAGTACAGGATTCCATATGAATGTTTATGTTGCAACAGGAAGCGTGGTGTAATTATCAGTGAACACGACCTCAGATTTACCATGACTAAATTACACTTATATTAAATACATTACACTCAATATATTTTAGCTTTGAAGAATGAGAATACAGAACCATAGAAATAAGCACACCAGAAAAAATCCTGGCCACTGTCTTGCACATTCACAATAAATAAAACCAGATTGTCATATACTTATGTATATATGTACATATACACATATCACGTACAAATGTATATTACACATAGTGTGACGAGTACATGTATATAGAGCTGCAGATGAAAGTATATGTGTATATACATACTTATGTCTATACACACACATATATCTGCAGCTATATATACACATAATTTTGTCACATTATTCCAAATATTGTTATAAGGGAAGACTATCTCTTTCACTAATTAGCTATCAGCTTGATACAGATAATGTTCAGTCAAACATATCCCAGTAACGCTTCAACCCAAACACTTCTATTTTGCATCCATAAATATATTTTGTTTTCTAAATTCACCCAAATTAAATGCCAGTGCTTTAAAATCACTTTTGTGATTAATGAATTACATTTGCTCATTATTTGCTTACTCTATTTGTGCTGCTAGTGTGAAGTTTAGCATGGGTAAATTAGGAAGTCATTTCTCTAACCATATGGATCCCTTTCATTACATTGAAGAGTGTGCAGAGAACCTAATGCATAGCACTGAGCTACCTGATCCATCTCCCCTGCAGCCCTGCAGTCAGAGGAAAGCAGCATCCCTCCTGGGGGGCAGAGGCAAGGGGATGTTACCTTAGGAGTTCCTGCTGGGACATCTAAGGACGGCAGACTGGGAGTACCTGAGTCTGTGTACCTGACACAGCCAGGAAATACACTCTGAAGCTGGACCATGGCAAGAGCCTCTTCTGTGCCTTGATTTGCCAGTTAGTTTTTGTTAAACATCTACCATTTCCTTTACTAGGACTGAGAGACTTATGTTCATATTGCCCAGCTGTACCTGCCACATCCTCTGGGGATGTGACTGCTTAAACTGTGCTTGCTTTTACAGAATTTGCTCTTCCAAACACCTTCCTTCTTGTAGTATGAACCCTTCACTGAGGGTTTTTATATGATGCTAGAAATACAACTTTGAATGTGTTTTCATGGTCAGTAACTTCAGTGGAAACATCTGCTTGTTTACATAACCTCAAAAATAAGAATAAATAATGTCTTGCCATTAGGACCAGAGAAGAAAAATCTCAGATTTTGTATCTGTGCAAAAATCCAGATATGCATTTCGGATCTCTTTCACTTAAGACTTCCATCAAAGATTTAATGTATTATACAACCTGTATAACTCTCTTGCATATTTTTTTTAACAAATATGCCATCTATAACAAACATACATCCTAGTCTGCATAGTTAGAGGATAGTGATTTTCACCAATTTACTGAATAAGTATTTCTCTAGTATTTATTCTTTATTTACTCCATGACTCAATACTCATTCACATAATGAATTTCAGTTTCAAAATAATCCTATCTTGAAATCCTCTAAAATAATTCCCAAAAGTTTCAGAAATGAGCTACTGATCCCACCTGTGACAGGCTTCAGGGCAATGCAGGTTTCTCACATGCAGTGGCAGCAGATTTGCCAAAGGAAAGCCACTTGTCCTTCTGGGACAAGTGCACTTCGTGGTAATTGTCCAAGCAATTCATACAGAACAAAGTGAAATATTCAAAAGCCTGAGCTTGGACATGTCTAATTTCAAATGCTTGAAAACCAGAGCAAATCAAGTCTTGCCTAATTAATATTACAGTAAATATTGACTATCAGTTCAGTTAAATCTATGAGGTACAAATTCTTTAAAGAGAGGAAATTATTTAAATTCTGGGCAGTTTCAGTGAGCTTTATTAGAATTACACCCCATCTATCTAATTGATATTGGAGGAAACAGATATGCAGCCCGAAGTTAGTAAGAATTACAAATACTGATAGTTTCACTCACTTTGAGTAAGCCACTGCAAACTGACTTTGCAGGTATCTGGGGACAGGAAAGTTTGGAAAAAGGGTTTATTACTATACTGAATAGAAATATGGTATTAGATTTAAATGAAAGAAGAGCACATGCCATTCAATTACCTCCTCTATTTGTGAGCAGTGCATATTTTTCCTTTGAATAAAATCTGTTCATCTTAAAGACTTCATTTCAATATTTTATAATGTATGCACTTTTTAACCCAGGATTTATTAAAATTTTGTTAATTAGTATAATGTTGGATCAGAGTTGTGATCTAGATTTTCAGCTCTTTTTATAAAAAACTGTCCATTGACTCCACAGATAATCCTCCATATGCAATATTTAAAGTCACATTAAAATGTTCACTATGTGAAATAAGTAATGGGAACTCTTAGACTTAATTATATAATTCTCCCAGATATTGTTAAATGCTAGAATACCTTGACTCAACATGGACAAATAGTGTCTAAAGAGGAAAAAAAATCAAGCCTTGTAAGTGATTTCTCCTATTTTACTGAAATGGCATCATCCTCTATAAAAAGAATAATGTTTGAGCATACAGATATTGAGAAACGCTTGTTATCAATTCTAGATAAAGCAAAAAAAAATTATATTTATAATCCTTCCCTACTTTTAATAATACTTGCATGCATTTAAATTCCATATTTAATGTCAATATTAGCCATTAAGAACCTTCGCAGTGAACAACAAATCTCACAGGCAGACCTCTTTACTATCTTAAATGGTACTGCTTTAAAATGAAGTAATCAACTGATTATGCCTTAAAAAGAAATAAACTTTTGCTTTTTCTGTTTGCTCACTACATAATACACCTCCTGAGAAAACCAGAACACCCTACAAACACTTTTCAAGTAATAAAGAATTCAGAGAGCCTGGAAACTGAGCTCTAAAGAAACTCACCTGACACCTGACACAATCTTTTCAATTTCATTTGTCTGCAAGAAGAAAATGAAATGACAAAATATCTGTCAAACCTTGAAACCAGAAAATAGAAAACATTTTTTTTTTCTGGAAATCTTTCTCATGGTGGGAAGAGAAATAGCCCAAACAATAACAACGAAAACAACAATGAAACTGTAAAAAAGCCCCCTCAAACCACAGATTTTCTGCTTTTCCAAACAATATGTTTTTTACTTTCAGAAACTAATTTCATTTTCTCTCAGCTTAGAGCTGCATCTCAGATATTTTGTAACAAAAAGTGCTGAAAGAAGATGAGCTCCATTCCATTGTTCATTGACTGAAAATTATAAAAATGTTTGTGTTTCCATCAAGGTCTGATAGAGCTATCCAAGTCTCTGGATACAATGTCACGTTTACCTGGTGTCAGGTCCTGTTATATGAAAGATCGCTAACATGCATCATTTAAATGTGTTAAACAACATGAATTTGAACTTCCCTGGAGTGTCAGATAATCTGAAGGTTTCTAAATTGAACTATTGACGACCACTGGGTTTTCTACTGTAACTATGGCATGCAAGTATTAAAAGAGCAGACTGTACTTTGGCTTTTGTTCATGATGGATAGTGCAGCAACTTAACATAAGATGCAGTAAAGTGACTTGAAAAATGCTAGGAAATTCTCTATTAAGGGAAATTTACTGCTATTGGCTTTGGTGATTGAAATATTACTGCTATCTACTGTGGCAAACCCAATACTCCCACACAGGACAGATGGTTTACTTAAAAAGTGAAAGAAAAAAAAAAAAATCACAACCCTGTTGAGAGGTTTCAGCTAGAGAAGAGAAATCACTAAGAAAAAGCTACTGGCCAATGAACTCTACATAGCTTTTTGGACCCAAACTATTTATAAGGAAAAGGAAATTTTATGAGAAACTTTGTGTTTCACTGTTATGATTTTAATATAAAACACTGCTTATTATTTTGTCTAAACAATGCCTTAAAGCATGCAATCATAATAATGTGTTAAAGCATTTTTTCTTGGTGCCAAGTTATCACAGTTGTCCAGAAAATAACATTTTCAGTGTATGTATTTATTTGTTTTGCAGAATGGAAGTTCTTATAACCTGAGATTTGGGGATATCTTTTTACACTGATAAGTTTATGAATTGTTCTAGTAATTTATTGGAATAGATTTATTGCTGGGGAGGCAAAGAGCTCTGTGTGCATCCTTTTTATGTATTATATTTTTTTAATACACTTGCAAACAAAATGCTATTTTATGGTTGAAATGGAATATTTTTTACCTCAGTGAAACACCTTGGTAAATAATCAAGAAAAAGGGAAGATACTTTTTGTTTCAACACGTCACTCAAAATATTTTAATAAATACTTTGTTTCTTTATTCACCAGTATGTTTAAAGTCAATTTTTCCACCTATTTAAAAGTGCAGTTTAGCACTCACTAGGTGGCACAATAGTTATTCAGAAGCAAAAGTCTGGACTTTGCAACAAAATCTTAACCAGTCTCTCATAAAGCCTTTGTCTTATACATAGAAATTACAAAGCAAAATATATCTATTCCTTGATAGGGACAGCAGATAAACTAAATGCATGTCATTCAAGTACTGGTCTCAATCAAACTAGGAGCCAAATTACAGAAAACTGTGTTCCCTGATGTAGTTTAATTTAAATTCTTTTTTTCTTCCCCGATGGAATAGACACATCTGCAAATCCTAGTGGAATTCTGTAGATTAATCAAAATTTCCCATTCCAAACTTCAACCCCCTTTATGCATGGTGCCAGGAATTTGTAAAGTCTCTGGGAAATCGATGGTGGCAGGCACTGTGGATTTTAATGCATGCAAGCAATTGTTCTTCAGTGAGATCCAGACAAGTAATCAAATAATGCTCCAATGCTATGCTCCTTTTTTAGGCTTTGTTTGCAGGGCTTGTGGGTTTATTTTGGTTGTTCCCTCTTTCGAGTTACAGAGCAAAGATGTGCCCAAGTGGGCATGTCACCAAATGGAGACATCTCCAATGAAAGCAGACTTGACAGATAGGGAGGAGGCACTGAGGGAAAAACCATTTTTAGCTATTCTACATAAATGCCTGTTGGTAGCCCTCACGACAGAGTCCTCTTCCTACTAAGATTTAATTAGGTTTGCTTGACTCTCTCGTTTTCTATGAATTTGAAATATATCCCTATAATTGGAGGTTTTGAACTAAAGTTTGCTAAAAACAGTGCTAGTATAGAGAATACACCTTCACAAGGCAGTGATTTTATTCTGTGTGCAAAATGGATCTGCTCCAGCAATTCACTGCAGTTACACCACAGAGTATTGATTTCTTTAAGACCCTCTTGTCTGATGGTTTTAGGAGGTTTGTAGTAAAAGAGGCATAAGGCTGAGGAGGGAAAATGAAGGACTCAAGGTTAAGAAAGTTAAATGTGGAAGTCAATGTATTCCTAATTCTGTCTCAGGACCTCTATTCACTACAGGAGGACTGATGTATGCAGTTCTTTAAAATAATACCACCTTACCTTGAAAGGGTAGTGCAAAGCTGAATTTAGTAAATTACAAGCATTCCTCAACTTTTGTATATGCAACTTTGTAAAATGAAGGATCTTGAACTATATCTTTGAAGGGTTTTGTCTACACAATTCTAAAATTTTAGGATCATTCCATCAACAAAAAAAGACCATTTTTAAATTCAGCGACTATATTTTAATCTATTACACTACAAGTTTTCTATTCACTATCTAGTTAACACTAGTCATGGTACTCTGCAGTCTTTCCTTGTTTCTGTTTCTGAGGATCTGGGCATTCTGTACATGGCAAATAGAAAGACATGGAGATATAATTACATTAGCTGTAAAGGTTGCTATCTAAGTAACAGGATTTTGCTTCTAAAATAAGAAGGTTGAGTGGACTCATGATTGTTTGCATTTTCTCTTTCAAGCCTACAAAGCCTGCATTTTTAAAACCCATTACAGTCTAGGATAAGCAACAAAAAACTTAAAACCAGGAGTTCTACAAAAATTAGAAGGAAAATATTTATCTTAGATTTGACAGGGTTGCTCAGATGGCAAATATAATACACTATTTTCAGAAAGGAAGTAGAAAGCTAGAAGAAAGAGAATCTGTACCTGGAAAAATATCTCCTGCTCTACAAGGTCAGAAGTATTTTAATGCTTGAACTAAGAGTAGGGATACATACTTTTCACAAAGTCCCACTGCCTCAAAAAAGAAGCAGTAATGCTGCATTATTTCCTTCCATTCATCTGAATCTTCCAGCTGCCCCACTTTTATGCTTTGATTTGCCAGGGAGCTGTACTTCTAGGCTGCTGTGGGTCTAGCTGACCAATTATTTTTTACAATCAGAAAAGAATTCTCTATTTGGTTGCTACTCAGGAGGGTATGTCTTTTGTTGTTCTTTTAATCTTTCTTGGCAGTCCTACAGGGATACATGTGGGTAAAAGCTCCTAGGACTGAGTAGTCTTAATTAGGTAAGTATCTGCAGCAATCCACGGACAGACTCCAGAGAAGATAAAATGGTTTTGGATTTCTACTGGTGGACAGATAAAAAGACAAATTTAAACCTCACTTGCTGCTATTGGTATCTTCTTGCCACATTTCTTGTAGGATTAAAGGTTTGCTATAGAAAAGCCAGTGCAGGCTTTGTCTTTTGCTCTCCTGCGTGACCTGAGTAACAGCTCTGAGAGGCATTTCAAAGTCCAAGTTTGCAGGACTTGTGAGCTGGATCCTTGTGTTCAGCAAGAAGCGTGTACTGCAGTGTCACTATGTTCTTGAAAAACTGTCCTGTGGGCCAGGGCATGTCCTTTGGAGAGAATGAGGTGTGGCTACGCTTTGCATCCAGGGCAGGGGAAGGGTACCAGGAGACGAGTGGAATGGTCAGCACAAACTGCACATGCATGTAAATGCTTGTGTGCTAAAAGATCCTGCATGAAATTTCACTGCACAAACAAAACCAGTCTAGATAAAGATAAAAGCGACACAAATTATAAAATACAATACAAAGATGTGTGATAGTGCAATGTTGTAACTCCTCATGGGAACCTGAAGTCAGCAGGTAAAGCAGTGGGGCCATGCAGGCAATCCTTCCTTTTGGGATAGCAATTCTTGTAACTGACAGTAGCAACAGAATCACTTGAAGGAAAAAGGCATTTCTGTCAGTTGGAGCAGAAATTCCCTGTCATCAGTTCTCCCCCTTCCTATGGTGCTCTCATGGCTAAGAGAAAGGTTATTACAAGCACACGTAGTCAGGAGAGGAGTCCAAGTATAATGGACTGAACAGGTTAAGAACACCTGGGGCTTGTGACCCTCTTCTACAGAAGAAAGCATCTTCAGCAATGAATTACTCAAGAGAAAGAATTGCTTGAAAATGGGTGGAAAAATGCCACTTTCCTAAGAACTGAAATTTTTTGTTTGTCATGGCAGAAATACAGATTCAAAGAGTAGGAAGAGAAGACCAAAGGTTCTGTTAACATCAGAATTTTATATCAGAACAAGACAAGTACATGGAGTTGTTTTGGCATATATTATAAACAAATCAATGTCTTATTTCTCCTATGTCTGACAACAAAAGTGCCAGTGATGATCTTAGTGAAGAGAAGGAAGAAGCCACACTGCTGCCCAGGCTTTCTGGAAACCCACGCTGTTTGTTAAATAAATACATAAATCCCTCACCCACTTACATCACTTCTACACCATTTCAGCTGAGACTTGGGATCTGATCGCAGATGCTTGGTATGGTAGCATGAAGAACAGAGCTAAAAAGAGAATCAGGTTTCCAAAGAGACCAGGCATTTTGGCAAAGCCAGTGAAGCTGTGAGCCAGAGCCAGGTGATGGCAGATAAACACGTGGACTTCTGAGTCAAGTCCTGCTTTCTGCCACCCCAGCTGCTGCAGACAAAGGAAATCCAAAATGCTTGCTCCTGAAGAAGTCATTGCACGGGACTTCTGTGATTCAGTATCATTTTATGAGAGAAAGGAGGGAGGGAGAACTGAATCTCAATAAAGTAGTTAGACATTAAAAGTGACAGATGGGAAAAAGAATGCATTTCCAGGTTTAACCTCACTTCAGTCAATGGTGTTAGCTGGGAGCCTCAACATCTCCTTCCTACCAGGGAGGCAGTGGTTGCTGGAGGAGGAGTAGGAGTTTATGGTATTTCAGCAAACCCATGGGCACAAGGAAAATGCACTGGATTTACCTGTGTCACCTGTGTACAGAGAGTATCTGGAAGGAAACAAGCTGGCTGCTCAAGTGGCTCCATGCTGAAATACCATAAAAGACCTGGAGTACACTTCCCAAACGGCTTCTTCATATTTTTTTCTTCTAAGTGATATTCATATTTTAGTGAGAACTAAAGGCAAGGGATATAGCAATATCACGAGGAAAGCGAACATGTTAATATTGTGTTAACATTTGGAAAACCTTGATCTCAAGGAGGTCAAACACTTGCAATGTAGTACTGGTAGCACTACATGGGCAACTTTGAGCAGTGTAGGAATGTACCTGAGTTGCTACATTTATGCACATCATCAATACAGCACACAGCAGGATTTTCTAGATTTTATGCTGTACTGTGGATTTATCATCAAAATCGTGCAGGATTTCCCTGACATTCTCAATACTGCATGCAAAATTTTCTAAATTTTCTAACTACATAATTAATGAAAATTAAAGCATCGGTATACTTATCCATCAATGAAAAGTACCTGTTCACTTTGAACAGGCATTTAGCATCCAGTGTGTCCAGTTTTTTTCAAAAATCCAAACATCCTGCCTCAGCAAATGTGGCCCAATTTCAGAGATTAAGATTATCTGCATTTCTGCTGAAGTTACTGATAAATTATAAATTAATAAAGGAATTGAAATATTTTGAAAGAAATAATATTAAATTAACTACTGATACTTCAGAATATTAATTGCTGCCAGAATACTGATAAGACTTTCAAAAGGCAAAAAGTATCTATGAGGGACTGTGTTGAATCATAGTGGCTTGGATATGTATTAATGTTTGCCGGAGCTTTTGAAATTGAGACTAACACTTAAATCTCACTGTAGCCTCTTTTGACCTGAGCTTGCTTTTCCAAATGTCTCTGTGTCCCCATCAATCCCTTTCACTAATCCTTGCTGCTGCTTCACAATTTTTCCAGCTGAAAATGTATCCATGCAGGCAGTATCCTCCAAGCTCTACATTATTAGTGAATACAAATAAGCTGTGACTCTTTAGGATTCATGTAAACCTATCAATATTCCCATGCTGGCTGTGCTTTCAACTGTAAGAGAAACACTCCACACCAACAGCTGCAGCATATTAAAAATCAAAAATGAGGGTATTGATGGCACTTGCACATTTCTGCCCTTTCTTCTGTCCTCTATCACTCATTTACTCGCAGGAGGAAATCACTTTTCCTGCCAAGGTAGAGGTAAAATGTATCAGACAAGGGCAAAAAAAAAAAAAAAAAAAAAAAAAAAAAAAAAAAATCATTAGCTCACCAGAAGAAACAATTTCTGAGATACAAAGTGTCAGCAGAAATGAGTTTGTACTGTTGCATTCCTGTGACCGTCTTCAAAAAGGCATAATATACTACCTATTTTTTGCTACTAGAAGTAATTTTCAAATGATAGTACCTAGATGAATCAATGTTTTACTAGAGTCTCTCTACTTATCAATACTTGTTTTCTCTTTCACAAAAATGAAGAAAAGCTTTTCTGAGAAGCTGAAAAAAAATGTGTGCTTTACTTGCAAAAATCGGAGAGTTTGGAAATAATAAACGCTGGTGTAATTGGAAATATCATCCCTAATTCCAATGCGGCAAGATTTCACACTGAGTTTATTTCAACACACTCTGTTTGCAATTTAAACTTGTCTATTTGAGTAATTTAAGCACATTTGCAAAAATTCTAATTTCTCTCAGTTTGGGAAGGAAGGAAGGAAGGAAGGAAGGAAGGAAGGAAGGAAGGGAAAGAAAGAAAACCAGTATAAATCAAGTCTTAAAACTACTTAGGACTAAAAAATTTGGCCATTAGAGGAAGGTGAAGTGGAGCCATGAATATGCAGATTTGCTGGCATGGGCAATGAGAAGATCATCTGGAAATGGGGGGCCCAAGTAGAAATGGAAGAAAAAAGAGAAATATTTGCATCAGAAAAGGGAAATGGAAGACATTTACAGCTCCAGACATATTACAGTCTCTAGTACAGGAGAGTTTTAGGGAAGGATGGGGATGTGGTTTACAGGGAGCTCGTGGTCAGAGGCAGCACACAAAATCTCTAGAGCTATCGCCTCATTTGCAAGCCCTTGTTATCCCAAGGAGACGAAAGGCTGGGATTTTACCCTGTGTGTGCCAAAAAAAACCCCAGGTATGGGAAGCCAGTGCAGCAGGGTCTCAGTTTTGTAACCTGAGTGCCTGGTTCCCAAGTGCTAACTTCAGGGTGGTCTCCACTGGCTGCAGTTTTCCAGGTGCACTGCTGGGTTGGGATCCTGCGCAGGAAATATCACAATGTAACCTCCCACTGACTGCCCCCACAACACAGCAGGTCAGAGTTCACTTGAGACTGCCAGTATTTGCTAGGTTTTTCATTTATTCATTGAAACTTCTGTCCAGCAATCATCCAATCAGAAGAACAAGAGATCAAATCTGTGAACCTGACTAAATAAATTGCAGATGATTACACTTACAGTGCCTTCCTCTGGCCTAGTCAAAGGCAGGGAGCGCCAGTCATAACCTAAACACATGAGTGGAGAGAAAAACAACATTGCTAACAAAATATTTGGGGATAAGTGACACACAGGAACATTGGGCAGGAGTTTGGAACGCCTCATTTAGTAACTGCTCAGGAAGACTTTCACATTACTATATATATACACACATACATATATATATACACATAAAATTCATTTTTCTGGCTGCATCAAGTACTTTTTCTTTCCACAGCCTGATACACATCAATATAACCTAACTCATAACTGTTTTTCAAAAACTCTACACCAGTATTAAGTCGGGATGTCTTTTTGCAAAACCAGGAAGTTATAAAAGAGTAATTTCTCTCTTAGAAGGTTACTTCAAGGCAGATTTTTCCACTAAATAATTTCACTGCAATGTATACTTGAACTGATAGAAGTGAAATAAGTGAAATGCAAGCAAATTCAGACACCTTAATTCTCCAAGAGCTGTATATTAAAAGTGGATGGCGATGAGGTTTTACTTTCTTTAGGAAGATACTTTTTTTTTTCTTCTAGCATGTAAAGAATTTTCCAAGCAACCAACATTTTTGTCTCCTTGGTGTTGTAAAAACCATAATCATAAATCAATATTTTCCAGTAAAAAAACCCATTCAAACATCTTCCCCTGTATACACTTAAGCACAGAGTCCTTGTGTGTGAATAATCACATGGTTAGAGAAGTCAACAGGTTACACTCAGCTCCATTCTCAAAAGGAGACACTGGTATGCCATTCTGTAAATCACTTTAATCCCTTATTTTTATAAATGGGTATAAAATCCATTTATTTACCTAATCACTATGTCCAAGTCCCAACTGAATTATTCTGCAAGACATATTCATGCCTTTGGAAGAAAAGTCCTTAAAGCTAATAGGAAAAACTAATAGCTATTTAATTTGACCTTTTCCTTAAAGCCAGGTAAATATCAAACCCCAGTTTGCATGTCTAAATGGAATTTGATTTGAGAAACCCAAGTGGAATAATGATACTTTTCCCAGGTCTTGCTATTGCACTATTAGAACAGCCACTCTATAGGACCCTGATATGGTTATGTTTGTGGGTCCTAGGATGAGGGAAGAGATGAGAATTTTGACTCCATGCTTCAGAAGGTTGATTTATTATATTTTGATATTATATTATATTAAAATGCTATACTAAAACTATACAAAAAAGAATAGAGAGAAAAGATCCATCAGAAGGCTGGAAAGGAAGGCAAAGGAATGATAACAAAAGCTCGTGACTCTCAGAGTCCGAGCCAGCTGGCTGTGATTGGCCATTAATTAGAAACAACCAACATGGACCAATCACAGATGCAGCTGTTGCACTCCACAGCAGCAGATAATTATTGTTTTTCTTTTCCTTGGAGGCTTCTCAGCTTCTCAGGAGAAAAAATCCTGGCAAAGGTATTTTTCAGAAAATATCATAGCGACACCCTGACTCTGCTCCCCTTGCCCATCTTCAGGAGTGGAGATAGATAATGCAACTAAACCTAGAGGGGAAATTCAGATCATTCAGCGTTGCAGAAGATTGCCATAAACTGGATTAATAAAGCTGCACTTTTAAAATTGGACTTTGCAGGTTTCCCTCTGTGTATTTGTCTCCTGCTAACCAAGAAAGCCTGAAACTTAACCTCCAAGGGGGTTGCATGGGACACTTGCCCTGGTTCTGGGAGCAGCCTGTTCCATGAGCTCAAAAGCTTCTCTGAGTGACCTTTCTGTCCTTACAAGGCTTCTGTTAGTCCACTCATGCTTCTCACTTCCAGGCTGTTGTGCACTATCATGCCCTTAATAGACTTTGATGTAGCCTTTAAAATAAAAAACAGACCTGATTTCTTTTTCATTATTTTGTTCTTCTGTTTGCCATAAGATCTTCACCTGAACCTGTTCTAAATATACCCAAATGTCAGAGTTTCTTTATATGTGCTAATATGACTTTTCTAAAAATTTTTATTGACCTCTTATTTTTCATTCAGTACACTTCCATCCATGCAAAATGGGAATAAAGCCCTACTGTTATTTATGATGTATTCTAATAACTCACAGAGGCAAATAAGTTCAGAAAGTATAAAACAGTGAATAAGGATTATTTTTCTAGTATTTGTTTTCTAAAAAACCTGGATGATAGTAAATGATGGACAGCATTTATGCTTTCACTCAAAATGCTCTCAGCGGGAAGAAGCAATTTTCAAATATGTATGTCTGTAAAGAAGTCTTTGTTTCCCTACAAGTTTAGACCTGCAGCTTATAGAATGGATTCTAAAAAATTAATTACTAAACTGAATTAAAATTGCATAAAACATATAAAGTACCAAAATGGTTTGCTGTATTTTCCACATTTTTACTACGCAGAAGGAAAATTATCTGTATATTTTCTACATGCTTGGGTGATATTTGACATTATAAATAAGCCAAGATCTGAGAGAATGTGGGATATACACAACAAACAACTTTTTTGCTTTCACGCTAAAATAACTGGTAGCATATATCCACTAGATTTTTTTTGCTGTCAGAGAATGATGAGGACAATTAGTTTTGTAGCAATTCACCACTGGAAAAACAGAGATGGCTTAATTCTGAACTATGTGTCATAGTTGTGTATTAAATGGGTGACACTTGAGTGTGGGAAACCACCTGGACCACTGGGAAACCTTTAGCTCCTCAGTGCTGCGCAGGTCAGCCCTACAAAAACCTCCTCTGCTGGCCTGCATTCTTCATGGATGCCTGTTCTTAAATCTGTTAAATCTACTACGGATTTAATGTGCCTAAGTCTACTTACTTTATCAGGAGAGAGCATGTTACCTGTAGAGACCACACACCTAGTCGTGACTGATAAGCCTGAAAAATAAAGCAACCTAAATATAAAGCCATGCAATTTTAAAACAAAACAAAAACTAATCTGATTCACATGTTGTTTTTATGCAGGTGCCTTTAAGATTCCAAGGAAATAAATTCTGCTGAAACTATTTTCTACAACTGACATTCATCTGAGTGTTATATAAAATGTTGCAAATTTATTATATAAAGCTTCCAACAGTAAAGTGTAACATATTGGTTATTTCTCTGACTGAATGAACACTCTATCCCCCACAACCAAAGGTAAAAAAAACCATGATGAACCCCATCCATAACCTAGCATATTTCCACCAGCCTGTGGCATAACTGATCCTAATCTCATTCAACAGATATTTTTTTTTTTTTTTGGATTGTGTGTGGTAGGTTTTTGCTGCTATTATTTTGGGGCTTTACTCCTTTAATCTCCTGTAGTTCATTAAGGACTAGAGAAGCATACTACAAGGAAAACATAATTGTTAAGCAAAGAATTGAAAAAGCTAATTCTTCTTGCTGAGGACCCAACTTTGACCATTTACCAGCCCTGACAACAATATGGTCTGTGGATCACTTTGCCCTTTCATCATCAACTTCTGTGAATGTCCAGCCAGCACTAACATGTTAAGGAGGTGTTCCTCTGTGCCACATCCTCTCCAGACAATGTGATGGCACTTTCCTTAAAACAGCAAATGGGAGATCTCCTGAACCAAACACAGCTGCTTCTTACACAAACACTGCACAAATCCTTGATCTCCTTAGCCATTGCATGGTTGACCAGATATACTAATTCTATACAGAGAATTCAACAAATCACATCAAATCAATAACTGCTTTCTCAAATTCTGTGAAAACCTCTCACAATTTTAGTAGTTTATCTGAAAGGTATTTGTTGTATCGTGCTTTTTGTTTTATCAGTAGGTCTATGGTTTGATTGGTGATTTAGTGTTTTTCCTTGGTGCTGTTTTTTCTTTTGTCTCCACCCTTTTCCCAGAGATGTCGTCAGCTAGTTTCTAGTTTCTATTTCTCCAAACTTTACCCATTTCCTAAAACTGTTTTTCTTCCTTGGAAGTTTATTGGTTCACTACTGGTATTCCCCGCCTAGGTTTTTACTCCCAACTCTCCTGATTTGTTGGAAGTTGGGTCTGCCCCTGCCTTTGCCCTGAGATATAAGTCTTTGTTGGCCCCCTAACTGGGGCCCAGGAAGAAAGAGGGGAAGAAACACCATCAAATAAAGCTTCCCTGGGACCCCTGTGCGCTGCCTGTGTTTTATACTGCGCCAAAACAACTGACAACTGGGATTCAATGGAGCTCCAGGGGGAAAAACTGCCATCCCCTACTCTCAATATCAGCTAGCCGGGGAAGAGAAGCGGCAGTATTGGTCCTACATCTCTAATGCAATTGATGTCTCCAATGAAATAAATGCCTTGAACTTACAGGAAGTCCAGCTGCTTCCAGATCTCAGCATGGAAAATATTTTTGTCTCTGACTGCGCATTACCTATTTCTACTGAAGCTTTTGAAATCTACAATCTAATTTAAATATAATTTTGTGATTGATGGCAGAGCTTCAAAATAGTGCTCTATGAACTATGGAAAAATACTGGCTCCATTTTAAGATAATTGTAATTTTCTTAGCTCAGTGAAACTAAATTTGGTTTCTAGGTATTCCTGAGGCCATAATTAATGCATGTCTTCAGGCAAAGGGAGGGTGAAGTGCACCTGGACTTCTAAAACTATAGTTTGAGAAACAGCTTTCCAAGTGCAGAGTTTTTCCTGGCATTCTTAATGAAACTGCAAAAAAACTATATGGACTTACCAGTGTAAAGATGGTAAAAACCCCTTTGACTTTGAACAGAGAAACCTTTAAAAATACTAATTCAATAGAATGTTTGGAGCAACTTAGGACAAGCCATGAATAAAATTGGGCATGTGAAAATTCATTTGTTCTCAGAAGAAATGTTCCTTTTTCTTCATTATTTTTTCTTGGAATGAAAAGGCAATAGCTCAAACTCAGGCAGGTTTGGGGCTTTTTTCTATTTTATTTTATTTGAAACCCAAGCAGGCTTTTGTATCAACAATGTAGTAAAACTATTTTAGTGTGAAAAGACTTTACTTTCATAATGTCGTTATGTGTTTTAAAAATTTAAATGTTAAAAATATCAGTAGTTAATGAATCATTAGTCTACATAATGCATTTACACACTTTTACATCCAAAAGATGCAAACAGAATTGCTAGATTCCAGAGAAAGTCTTCTGTTTCCTGAGTAATGTATTTAGCAGAGGAAATTTCCTTACCTGAAGCTTTCTGGCTAGCTCTCTTTGTAAGGCTATAAATGTGAAGTTATCTTTTCCTCTGGTAAGGTGCCAGCACGATCTTATTAGAAATTGTTCAAAGTAGAGTTTTTCTACATCTCTTTTTTTAAAAGGCTTTTATCAAGCATCAGATTTCGTTTCCATGAAGCACCACAGCAGTACTGACCCAAAAGGCCCATAGAAGATTCAGGAGAACAAACTGAGTGTGTTTCCCTTGGTCCTCTAAATGGTATCCATGCCCAAAGTGAAAAATTGATACAATAGCACTCATTTTTGATCCACCTGAAAAATCAGAAAAACTGTCACCAAAGGAACTAAAGCATCAATGCTCCAAAGATGTGACAGAAATCTCTGTCTTGTTGCACAGAAGTAAACCATCAGAGACAACATGGGAACACTGTGCAGTGGCAGAATCAGACATAAGGTTATGCTAATTACACTGGTATGCTTTTAGAAACCATTAACATGTGGTATATGGCATTCAAGTATTGTCCCATAACTGTATCTCATACTCGTATCATTCTCATTTGGATCATAATTAAAACCAAAACTTTCAAACTTCAGCAAACTAGATGGAGCTGAGGGAGGTTTTTCCGAAGTCCCAGGGTTTTGGAGGATCATTTCATCAACTTCTAAGGAAAAAGAAGTTAAGTGGTAATTTTAGGGCTAAACTCCCAAAATCCCCCAACAAGGGGATTCTGCCACACAGCCTTTTGAGAAGGGAGTGCTCCCATCTGACATGGTTAGCACTGATGAGAGTCAGGTTAACCATTTAGTTTAGTAGTCAAAACTTTTTTCTCATTCTTACAGCGACTATATGACTTTGAAACTAAATTTCTCACGATATAATTTCCAATGGTGCTAGCAAAGCTTTTCACCCTAAGCTATTGACTTGTGTGTATGGAAAGTCCAGAAGATTAAAGATGGTTCAAGGTGAACATCAAAATGCAGACTCATGTAAACTTTATGATCTTGGCTTTTAACTGCTTTGTCCTCAGTTGCTCTATTCAAGTAGAAAAAAACCCCAGTTGTATTTAATTGTCAAGACTATAGCTAATTATTCACAAAACCACTGAGTCTATATAATTAATTTTTCATTTCCTCAGCTTTCAAAGAATTTGTCTTGAATTATCTCTAAACATCTCAAACTACTCTGTCCAAGAAAACATAAAATACAGCTTCACATGCATTGAAAATCTTATAACTGTATAGAATCCAGCACAGTTATAACAAGTACCATAGCAGAAGTCATGGATCATGTTTTTCAATAAAGCAAAGCATTAGATGGCTAACCTTTTAAAGTAAGTTAATGCTGCAAATATTGCAGCAGGGATTTTTTTTTTTTTTTTTTGACAGAACACATTTCCTATCAAGGGCAATTGCTCAGGTCCTTGAATTACTGGCTCATCTGTACTTGGCAACCTTGCCAGCTCTGTACCTCATGGTGTTAGAGCTCTGCTTTACATCCAGGAGGAAACCTTTTCCTCAGAGTGACATATTCCTGCTACCCCACTACTGCAAGGCAGCCCTGCACTGGTATCTGGCCAAACATTATCTTTCACTTTTCCAGTCTGGCAGCATCCATGTACCAAACAGATCACTACTTTGATTTTTGCCAGGGATCAATATATTGTGCATTTTTGCATTTATACAAACACATACAGTCTAGCTTACTGAAATTAAGAGGTTTTAGAAAATTAAAAGTACATCATAATGGGAGGGAAGAGAGGACAGTTTCATTTATTGATTATAGGAGTTATTACTACCAATGTCACTACATGTGTGTATTTACAGAGACTGCTGGCAAGATTGTCTCTTTTCTCTCAGACCACATCTTTAACTCCTTCTAACAACAGTTTATTATCAGAGACAGGTTTATCAAAGTTGTGCAGTGCAGTTATGAGTGAAGACATGCATGTGAGAGTATGTGTATTCACGTGCAGACACACATATACCTTTCTATTAGAATGTTTTCCCAGGGATTATGGAATATTCATGAAACAAGAACAGAATAGTTACCAACTTTTCTTATGGGTCCCCCAGTTTTCCTGTACTATTTATACACACCAAATTTCGCTTTTTTTAACAGCCATTTTTCAAAAGACAAAAGAGAAATAGGAAATAATTAAGACAAATCAAAGAATCTGAAGATCCACTACATGTAGCCATCCAACTACAATCATGCTGTGAGCAACATTCTATCTATCTATCATCTATCTATCTATCTATCTATCTATCTATCTATCTATCTCTATATCTATATCATCTATATCTATATATAATCTTTATCTATACCTATGTCTGTCTAATCTATATCTATAGTTATAGCTATAGTTATAGCTATATCTATACATTTATATCTATATCTACCTGTATCTTTCAGTGAGCTTCTACTACAGCATTCCTTCATTTTCTGTGTGCTGAAATGAAAAGAATAAATTCTCTATAACATGAGTGCTTGCCTGTTAGTTTTCTCTCCTCCTGAGGAGGCAGGCTGCACTGAGATTTCACACTGGCTTTCTGGCACAAGAGGTACACTGGCTGCTGAGAAACAACAGGCTTTGCTCAGCTTGCTACTTTCCAGGAGATTGGTACCTCACTCTGCACTGATATCACGCACATCTCGCTCAGGGAGAGCAGCAGCTGGAACTGTATCTCTGCACAGACAGGGAGACAGCAGCTTTTTGCAGTTTCTGTCCTTCCTGTGTTGAATGCCTGTACAAGATTAACAATAACACAACCTTGAGTAAGATTTCAGTAACTGAGAAAGAAGCAATTTGCATCCCCAAATTGATCCTTCACACTTAGGCTTGCAGTTGCCCAAGGTGCCGAATCTTCTTGCATCAGCTGTAGCATACTAAGCAGAACCTGTAATCCCCAAATACCTACTATTTTCAATAAATTTAGGAATTAGGCTGAGATAGATTTCTTTCATGGATGCCAACTGAGCTGATAAGGATTTTCTGTGTGGTAATGGAGATCCTGTACACAAAGGCTAGGAGCTTCCTGTTCCTTTTATAGAGTGCCAAATTATAAGGATGTTAACTGGAAATGAACAAATAAACCAAGCTCCAGCAGAAGTCCTGAGGGTGGTCAGTCCCCTTTGAACATTCCTTTTGGTTCACTGCCAATTTCTCATTTACTTTTCCCTCTGCTTCTGTATCTCTATCTGAGATCCCCAAGGGCATTTCAGCAGAATCCCTGAAGCTTCTCAGATCTTTTCCAGCCATGCAGGGCTGCACACAGGATTCCCTGGCAAAAAAAAAATGGAATCACCCATATGTAGCAAGTTTGGCTGCTTTTTTCCTGACAACAATAATTGTCAGACTGCAATCTACAGGTATGTGCAATGGTTGGTTGGGAGTAAAAATGGTTACTGAAACTTTACAAAATTCTAGGAAAAAGTTCAATCAACACATACTTTATATTTCTATTACAGCAGCATATATGACTTATTTTTGCCTGCAAATTCCTCTTGTAGCAAACAGCATCAGTTAAACAACCAGACATCAGTGAAATGTGAACTTTCTCTTCCTGAAGGAATTTCTGACATGCTGTGGTATTTAATTCTGGCCCAGCTTTAGTGGACTGCAATGACTTACAGCACTTTGCATCTGTATCACAGACAATAAAGCCATGCAGTGTTCACTAGTTCCATTTTTGTTTTCTGGCTAGTACAGCTGCCTCAATATTCAGAGACAAGAAAATTCTAGGACATACTGAGTCCAGATGAAAAGGAAATCAAGTTACCACCTATAGAGAAAAATCTACCTGAAAAATTCAATTTTAGCAAGTCAATACTTCTACAGAAAGTTTTAATGCAAATATTTTTACTTCTTGAAAACTGTACTTTTGCAGGTAAAAAAAAAAAAAAATAAAAAATTGTCTCTTAGGTTTCCAGTGAGTCAGAATACAAGCCCAGATGTTAAGTATTTGAGTTAGAAAACTGTTCATATAAAAAAAGTATTTCTGCATATTTTATATATAAAACACACACACTTGTAACAAAACTACTTTGACAGATGCTTGGAACTGAATTTCATAAAAAAAACCTATTTGACTAGATATATTGAGGTTTTTTTTCTCCCATTTGTTAATGAGTCAGAATCCTAAATGCCAGGCAGCAAGTAAATTGTGGGCAAAGGCTAAAACAATGGAAAGAAAATGGAAACTCAGTCATTGCTAATGGATACTGCATTAATTTCTTTACTATATCAGTGCAGAAACAATGGATAGTCACTCTGCATTACCAAAATGCTTCCCAGTAGAATCTTTTGGAAAACCCACTCGTCCTGATCAGGAAAAAAAACAATGCAAATATCTGTGCAATTGCCAATGTGAAAAAAAATTCAGGCTATTGATTTTAACTTCCATAATGTTAACTTACAAATCTGAGACTACAGAATCAGAGTATATATAAAAAGAAAATTAGTGGAAAATGAGAAAGAATTAAAAACATCATCCTTCTGAGAATTTTTTTTTGCAATTTTTCTCTACTTAATAGTCATATTAATTAAAAAAATTAACTATCCAAATTAACTTGATAATTCATAATATTAACCCTGAAATTTGGAGGAATTACAAAAAAAATTACTTTGGAAAAACATCAACTTTGGATGTGTTTCTTTTTATTTAAATTAATCTTATTTTAGTAATTTTTTAACAGGTTAACTCAAAACATCTCAAGAAGGAATAGATTTCAAGGTAAGAGTTTCAAATTGATTCTGCAGAACCTGATATCCTTAATACTTTAAGCCTACATGGGAGCTATTTGCCTCACTCTACTTCAGCAGTAGTAATAAAATATATTGCAATTAAGGGAGAAAGTTATTTTGAGGTTCTGAAGTTTTGACATCTTAACAACAAAAAAAATTACATTACTTTTTTTTAATTAAAACAAAATTTTATCTTTTAGTTATACATTCATTTCAGTTTACCTTAGACATCTTCATGATCTACAGCCTTATGTGAATTTCTATGATATTTCATACTGAGAAGACTGAAAGGTTGAAACATACATCTGATTTTACCACAGTGTAATGGAGAGTTTTGTTCCAGCCAACTTAATCTGTACAAGATACTTACTAAATAAGTAAAGATAAAATTAAAACAAAAAAAAAGTTTGAGGAATAGAAGTCCTTGAATTATAGGAAGAGAGTGATGAAACATTATTTAAACAAAATGAGAAGAACAGGAAAATACTTAAAGTGTAGAAGGACACCAAGCAATTTTGGAAATTATAATAGAATAAACAAAACATTATTATTCTCACAGGTTGTGTCAACATCTTCAAAGAAATTATTCACAGCAATGAAGCACAAGTGTCTCAAAAATAATGAAGAGGCTGATAGCAGGGGCAAAACCCCCAACAGTGCAGCTCCAAGAAAGGGAGGACTTTATTAGTGTTATAAGGAGGGTACTCAATATATCTGAGCAAAGTGAAGATTATTTCCTGGTGTCATGGTTTCAGCTGGGGGTTATACTATGACACCTGGCACCATGAATTATTAGTTTTTAGGATACATTTGAAGCTCTAGAGAAAGTTCTTAAAATGCCAAAATGGCAAACAACCTAAACAGACTTGCCTAAACTGGCAAGTGAGAAGTATTATAAGAAAGAAACTCTTATAGCAAACGGGTGGACTAGATGGTCCAATGAGTTTTAGTTGTCTAAAGTCTTCTCAAGTGCAGGAAAATGTATAGTTTTAAAATTTATTCTGAGAGAAAGATATATTTGTCACCTAAATGTTTTGCAATGGAAGATTCCAATACTAGAGAAATTAAAGACTTGTTCTCTTGTGCTATTATAGACTCTGAACATATTTACCTTGCCAGATTAAATGTTATTTGTAACAGGAACAACTGTAAGGAAAAAGGCTTAGTTCACAACATTCATGCCTGAAATTTAATAAAAATGTGATGACAGGTTTTAAAGTTTTCATCTTCTGAAGGTCTCTTACCTAGAATAAAAAAGGTTTACAACAGCTTTTGAGAGGAATCACATTTTTGTGCCCTTTTGTGCTTGTAGGAGTCTGTCAGTTCTCATTTCCAATGAAAAATACTTTTATTCCTTTAGGGCTTTTTTTAGTCAATTATGGTTTGCTTGCATTCATGCAAAAAGTACTAATAACAGTAATTTGAATAATTGTTCCCACCAATGAACACTTAGACTACATCCAGCATAAAAAAAATCCTGTTGCTTTGAAATCTCCAAATGCAGCCTGTGCTATAGGATAGCCAGGCTGAGACATGAAGATCTACTGAAAGAAGAGCTGAACAATGATGACAATGAGAGCTAAACCACTTCTGTACTAGGAGTAGGGACATTTAGGAACTATCATTTTGGACTATATCCACTGATGAAGATCAGTGCTTAATATTTTCTTAATCCTACACTTCCTCAAATTTTTAATTCTGAGTTTGTTCTTTTCTCTCAGCTGGAGCTGAAATTGCTGTGAAAACCTCAGAAGTGCAATCAGAAAAGATACATAATTTTATTTGACTGGTGGAAGTGAGGAGTTATTGAAAACCTGTCTCTGTCACAGCTTAATAACGAGGAGAGAGTGAGAGGTGAAGATGTCAGCTCAGAAAGGCAGAATATTTTCATTTTACTCAGGTGAAGAGAAAGAGTGTGAATGCAAGTGTCACAGCTCTGCGGGGGGTGTGTCACCCCTCTCCTCCTGTTAGGGCCACAGGCAGCTGACCAGTCAGCAGGAGATTCCAGAGAGCTCTGCTTTTGCATCAGCCCAGTCAAACAACAGCCCCAATGCATCAGAGGCACACACAAACAGCAGTGATCCTAGAAAATGCAGCTCACTTGTCTCCTGGGAATATGAGAAATCCACATTACATGGATAGGACCTACATCAGAGATATGATCCAGGGTCAGGAAACAAGCTGGAGGAACAATCCAATAACACCAGGTGTTCTTACCCTGAGTGATACTTCAGTTAGTCTGTCGAGACAAAGGTTTAGACCACAGACTAATTTTAATTACTAGGTCTTGAGGGTTCATATTTTGAGAAGAGTTATTTAAATAACCTTTGCAAATTCAATGAAGTAAGTAAAGGATAATCAATAAAAGTAACTAAAAGGCAATTCTGAAACTCCAGTCATATCAGTACTATTTTATACATCTTGTCTTTAAAAATAAAGCAAAGCAATAGTGAAGACAACTAGTAAAATACATTTTCATCAATAAACTACTGCATTAATGAGAACTTTATAAACTATGGTCTGTGTTGTAAATGACTTTGGAATACAGCTATTACTGAGTGCAGCAAATCAATACAAAGTTTTACTGAGTTCATACTGGGCTCACAAAAGAAAACTGTTTATTTATAGGAATTATCTCTAACTGTTGATAGTACTCTTGTTTCTAAATGCTAGCACAGTTATATTTGGAAACTAAGTAGGGAATGTACTGGGTGTCCAGGTAAAGCCTCTATTGTGCTTTATATGTGAAACTTAATGAAAGTTTAATAATGCAGTAATAAATAATTTTAAGCAAAATATATTCATCCTTTAAAAATGCTATGAATAAGAGTTTTCCTTTATTAGCATGCCCACAGACAAAATGCTCAGCATCTGGTAAGTTTTGCTACCCCTTCACTCCTACCTGCCATCCCCCCAGTACTAGAAATGTGTCATCACAGCATATAATTGTATTTTTAACTGAGGTTCTTCATAGAAAAATAACAGACATCACTAACAAAAACATTTCATCCTAGTTTTGGCACTGCATTTCTTCTCAGTATATTTAAACCAAAAATTATGAACATATCTTTACTTTAGAGTCTGTGTATTTACGGCTTTAGATTTCTGACCAAATTCTTATAAATATTTTCTTCACTGCAGAAAGATTTTTTTTTTCATTTGTGACAAGCTTTCTTGTTAGTTTTGTAAAAACTTTCATCTCAGACATCCTTAACACATTTTCTTCACAATCTAAAAATTGATTCATTCTGCTGAAAGTGGTATGCTTCTTTTATGCCAGCATAAAAACAGACTGCTGGCCTAATTGGAAATATCCTTTAAAAAGGAAGTTTGAAATACAAAATCCCTGCAGGGATCAATTACAAGAACAAGCTATTCCCAAACAGAAGAAAAATAAAAACTGAAAGACCCTGCTGCAAATAATAATGGATGAGAACAGTAGAATAGTCACAAAATGTCCAATGAATTTATTTACATTTGTAATCCTCTCTGTTAAAGCAACTATTTCAATATTTTCTATTTATTTGTGAAACAAAAACCAGAGAATTTAGGTTGTTTGCTACCAGCACTGTAGGGTGTTAAACAGTGTGCAGATTAGTTATGTCCATATTTTTTAAAATGGCAAAAGTGAAAAACGTGGTAGTCTACTACTTTTAAGATATCAATTGACATTGTCATGTAGTAGCCTAACCTGGAGCAGATGATGAGTAGCCTGACTAGATGACATTTACTTCCAGAGATTTACTAGGAGATGAGATGTGATGTAAACTTGATGCGAACCCTGACTGACCTCTAGCTGAGGACTGTGGCTCATTATATCTGAATTCAAATGCAATTCATGTGATTTGGATCTGCAATCCTTCCTAAAGCATGGTCAACACCTTTACTGGATTTTTTGAAAGAAAAGCTGGAAACCAGTGATCCCTCACATCAGGAGTGGCTCTCTTTCCTGTGACTGTGCTGTACATAACAACCAGTTTTACTGATTACAAAGGGTAAAATACCTACTGTAAAAGGCTACTCATTGCTGACACAGTCACTACAAGATTTTAAGTGTGTGACTCCTCTCAGGAAGGTTTCAGAAAGGCAAGAAGAGCCCTTCAGGATATAAAATACATTAGGAAATAGCTCACAACCTGAGCTGGAGGGTCTATTTGGCTGCATCTCATCATCTCATGTGAACATACTGCATGATTTTTATAGCTTTGGACATTCATGAAAAATTGTCTCCCATTTTGTCCTGCAGTCCTCTGCACTCAACAAACCATGTAGAGTGTGGGAAAGCCAGGCCTGAATATCGGCTAAAAGCACTTGAAGAAAGCTCTCTGCTTTTTCCTCAGGGCTGACTGCTCTCCCGATGCCTAGTTTGCTACTGTGAGCCAAGTCTGGATACTGTGTTTTAGAAGCCCATAACACCTCAGAATATGACAAATCCATGTATCCAACAGATACTCAATTACCTTTCAAATGGATGTGGCATCTGCACAGATTTTAGCACACTGCACAGAGAAAATGGCAATTTTCCATCTGTGAATGGGGTTGATAAAGAAGCAGTCAGCCTCACATCCAGACCCAACTCTACATTGTGCCTACCAAAAAGCAACAAAAATTAAAGAAAAGAGATGTCTCTTTAATCAGCTGCAGGAATTCTGACCATTTCTAAGCCAGTCTCACACAGCCACATCCTGCACTGACTCATATTGACTTGGGCATATATAAATCTATAACACCAGAACACAAACAGCATAACAGAGGTGCCTCTTTGGGTGTCATGGGCATCTTACATACAAAAGGCGTCAAAAGCACAGGAGGTGTGGAATTATTGGATTCCATGACAGAATTTAATGAAAAATCTGAAATATCAGTAGACATATGTTTTATCAGTATTTGATGGGTTTTTCAGGAAGAGAAGAAATATAAGAAAGATCAGAGAGAGGTTTGTGAGTGAAAGCAAGCCAAGTGAAAAGTCATTCTAGTCCTAATGAAACAGGATTTATTTGTTTAATAAATATATTCAAGGTACCCAGTTCTGGACATTGTACGAAGATCTATATTCAAAATTGGGCTACAGGCTTTCCATTTGTGTAAGTAAAATGAATTTATGAGGAGAATGCTGCTGGGGTTAAGAGCCAGAAAGAGTTCAATTTTGATGTGCTATGCAAGATTTCTGTACCTTTCTCCCTTCAAGATAATTTCATCTCAGCAGGGACCCAGGGGTTTTTCCTATAGATTTGAGCCAATATTAATGTTAAACAAGGCTGAGACTTGACTACAAGGTATGGGCTAGCTTAAATTTTCCTTTAACTTTCTCAAATAGGTAACATAAGCACCATAGGGGGGATTCACCAGGGACTGCTCCCACAGGCAGCGTGGAGGTGGGCATCCCCCTGCACAGAGGGCTATTATGAAGTGGAGGGCATTTGAGAAGGTAAAGAAGGAAGCCACTTCTGCATCAATCCACCTTTAAGTCCAAATCTGTATATTGAGGAGAGGTCAAGGAGGAAAGGACAGCCAAGGAGACTTGCAGATATATCTAAAATACCCCAGGCAGCGAGTGAGAGATTGATTCATCACCTGTGGAGAGCAGAGCTGGGGAAGTGAGTGTCTCAGTTTAAGGAAACCCAATGCCTGTAGTGCTCTTTCAGCATAGTGCCTCATTAGGAGGCTGAAGAGCCTGAAGCAATAAGAAACTACACACCTCCAGCACATCCAGGACGTATTTTTTTGCAAAGAGTGGAAATGAATAGCAGCCAAGTTATATTCCTTAAGTCTCAATGCAGGTCCCAACAGGGTAAATCTAATTTTAAAGAATAACTGTATAAGGAAATTTTAACAACAGCTCAGGTATTAAAAATGCTGTACTTGATATATCTAAGGTTGTCCTTGCAAAAAATGCAGTATAGAGGTTTCGTATACACAATGATTTTTCTACACCTCAGGGATTTCTCCACTTCTTGACTATAAAACACAAGCTAAAAACAGATATAGAGACATATAATTTTAATTTTAAACCCCTTTAAATTTCAAAATCAATTTCAGATCTCAAGATCTTTATGCTATGTTTCAAAGTGGAAAATGCACTCATACAGAAAGGTAGCAAAAAGTTTATGCAGCAGCCAGGTCCCAATAAGGTCCCAATAAGACTTCAACTTAAATTTTTTCCTAAAGCTGTCTTAATCTTCTCACTAGAGCTTTATTTCATCCTAAATGAATGCTTCCATTAATTCACTACCCAAATGTGTGTTAACAAAAATGCAGTTTCTCTACAAGAATAACAAAAGAGTCCAAAACAGTATTGGTTTTTACAAGAATAGATTTTACCTCTATAGACTGCCTTCATCTTAAACACTATTTAAGCAGCTTATGTATTTCTGTGAAGCATATAAAGTTTCTAAGATAAAAGCATCCAGAGTATAAGAGTATAACATCTGTATCAGGGCTGTTACATACATGGGATGATAAATGTACTGTTTTTCATTTATTATATTTTCCAAAGATATTCAAACTACATATAATTATCACCTTGTCAAAGATGAAATAAATTAAAAAAAAAATCAAAAATCACCAAGCCCGCTCAGCTTTCAAATATTTTATCATACACTAATGAAAGGTAATTGGAAATGTATAAATGAAATTAGAAAAACAGAACTGTGATAGCCAAAATTAATTATAATTTTAATTATAATTATAATGGATTATAATTTTAAATTCATTTAAGTTACAACACGAATGCATCCACAAGTTCTGAATTTTGTTTCTTCTTTAGTTTCCTTTAAGTGAGAAGGCTGGCATATTCAGCCAGGCTTACTTGGAATGTCACAGCTTCTTTTGACTAGTCCTGGGTTTTTCTGTAGGATTTTCTTTATTTACATAAAAATATAGGCAAAACTGCAATGGCAATCTTAGAAACACTAGGAACAGTTGTGAATGATGGTGCTGTTGCATTAGGCTTTCTGACAGCAAACTGGGTCGTAGTGAGGGACCATTCCTTCGTTCCCCATCTCTACAGTAGCTCCCTGCAGTGTCAGCCCACCCTGTGACTGTCTGCAATAACTCCAGTTGTGCCTTCAGTCTACAACTGACCTAATGCTTCCAGCTAAAGGAAAAAAGCTTCCTGAATCTTCATGGTGCTCCTCTAACACGTGGAAGGTGGTAAGACCTGTCATCTCTGCTTTTGCCTCAAATGAAGAGAAGGCATAGTTACATGTTTCAGCATTCAATTTTCAGATGTGGAACGGCGAGTCTTCTGAGCTGTGATTAAAACTGATTGATCAGTTTAACCTCCTGAGAAACAAATATTTCACCTCTTGCTGCCCACATCCTCCCTCTCCCTTCTCCCTTGGAGATCTCCATGCCTCTACAGAAGTAACAGAACATTAAGAAAACCCAATCAGTTTTCTAACAAACTTTTAAAATGCTTATGTTCTGGTTTCCTTTCCTGTGATTATAATTATTAACTGCAATTGCATTTAAGACTTGCTGCAATTCAGAAATAAGAAGTCCACATTTTATTCTAACAACTCTCCTGTTATTAGTGCTCATCTAGTTATTAGCAGTAAGCGCTAAATAAGTTCTTTTACTATTGTTAAACGTCAAATTTTACTTTGCAAGAACAAATTGATCCTGTAATACACCAGCTCATTTAAAACATCACTTAACTTTATTGCCTCAATCAAAATAACCAGTTTTTACTCATGACACAAAAACACTTTTCATTAAAATAAAGAATTAGTTTGTTCTCATATGGAAAAATTATGTTTTCTAGTATGCAAGGAATACAGTGTTACAATTTAAGTTGTGCCTGAGGGGAAAACCACACCAAAATGTTTCAATTATTTTCTGTTTTTTACTACTATCTGTTGAACTGATTGCCTGCTTTCACAGGAATTTAGGAATAGGGCTGACAAAAGCTCTGGTTAGTTTCCTGCAAAATGAAGTCTGATAAGCAGTATTTCTTAGTACCTGGTTGCTGATACTGAAATAACATGGGCTGAAATGGTGACTCTAAAAACAAAGTAGCAATAAAAAACTAAATGAAAAATAATTAATTTCTAAACTGAGATTAAATCACCTTGAAGGAACGGCGAGAAGCCTTTATTTTAACATTCACATTAATTGCTCTGAATTGCATTGTAAATTTCAGGGTAGTGGCAAGACAAGCTCTGGGATATTGAAAAAAAATTAGGACATGCAATCTTACGAGTCAATTTATTTTCTGATTTGTATCACTGTAAATTTAGAGCAATCTTACTAGGAAGTCAGGAGTCACTCCAAGCTTAAGTTGATGTGACCTAAAGTAAAATCTAGTCCCATTAATCTTTCCTTTCCTTGATTTGTCCCATAAAAAGCAGCAAAGGCTAGAGGAAATCAAAGTTATTCAGTGTATTTCATTTCCACAGGGCTCCGCAAATATGTCATTTTCAAAAGAAAAATGAGCTGCCATTAATTTTCTGCTCTGCTTCGAGGGAATTAGGAAGATGGGTGCTGAGGGCTGAAGAATAATCATTCTTCTATGATCAACCCTTAAAATCCCAAGATGAGCATGAATAATCACAGCTGAGGACATATGAGTAAACATACAGCTGTTGATATATCCTCTAATATGTAACTTTGGAAGATGAGCTAAAAAACTGTAATCCATTTCAGCTTCACCTGGTTTGATGTTCATGTTGTTAAGACACCTGTTTGTATCTTCCTTACAAATATTGCAACTTAAACCAGCTCTGATTTAATTTAACTTTTCAAAACATTGCTCCACCTAGTCTAAATCAATTTTCATCAATGTCAAGCCTTGTTTGCATCATCAAGCAAAAACTATATTTTACAGTTGCCATCACAAACCAATAATTAGTTTTGTTTTATTATCATCAGTATATTCATCAGTAATTTACTAAGGTACAACTTCTGCCTACAGATCCACCCCTCTAACCACATCCTAAACTGTATCCTGCCAGACATTATGCTAAAATTTTGCTTTCCAGACTAAGAGTCATACTCCTAATTCCTATGTATTTGATTGTGCAGTTTACACTTAACTGATTTGTAAGGAAGGACACTCATATAAAATCTACTGCCTTCAGCATGCACTCTTTTCTTCCTTTCTCCTTCTCTCACACAGTTATATTAAATGTCCTGTGAAGACAAAATTTTAAAGCTCCATTTGGAGGCGAATATATTTTTGTCATGTACTTATGCAAACGTTTTTTAAAAAAACATATTTTGAAACAATAGAGAATTTCTTTTCTAATTTCACTAAGTCATCCAAATCACTATGGAATAACATAAAACAAGCATATGACTGCTGACTATAGACAACAAGAAGGAATGAGGACTTGGACTGTGCACCTTCCTCTCATTTCTAAAATTATCCACTCCCAGCTCTGGTGATAAAGAAGAGCTGATTGGCATTAACATTTCCCTTTTCTGTCTGCAAAGAGAACCATATCCTGCAGTGTATGCTGGATATTTCTCCGGATATACAGACCCTGCCATTGTGTAGCATTCATAACATACACTCTGACTGCTATTTCTATAGGTTGGCAGAGCAAACAAGATTGGTTATAGCAACTGTAATTGGGGTTTGTAAAGAAACTTGGTGGAGTGTTGTTCAAATAAAGAAAGGTCCTATGGTTATTTGCACTGGCTTATTCGAGGAATGAGTATTTTTTTTCCTTTTAGTTATGAACTCTCCTTGAAAACACAGTAGAAAAATTGGTGGGTTTTTTTTCTTATTTCCATAAGAGTCATGTAAAAATTGAGAATGGCAGCCCAGACTTTTATATAATTTCCTTTCATTAAATGCAAAAGCTACGCACAAAGAGTCTGCCACACAGAAAATACTAATTTCATTTTCTAAACCCTAGGCAATAGAGCTTCTGGACACAAAAAGAGACATTACAACATACTTAAAAGTTGTACTGATATATATTAATGGCCATTAAATTACCAAAGAAGTTTCCTGGCATGACACACAGAACTCTCTTCTGGAAATGGCACTGGAGTCTTCAGTATAAACACTGCTCCTGGAAGCAAGTGACTTTCACTTTCAAGTGCAAATATGGGTTCTGTGCTTCAAACACATCCAAAACCACCCTTTTGGATGACTCTGAAGTATTTCACTATGATGAAGAGTTTCCTCCTCCTAACCCTTATTTATCAGATTCTCATACGATGTCTAAGAATTCACACTTGTAGGTTAGACGTGTAAATATTTTCTTTGGATTGACTCAGAAGGAGTTCAGCTGAAGGATCTGCAGGCAGCACTCCTTCACTGCTGCTGCCTCGCTGCCTTTCCTGCCCTCCTTTTTCCCAGAGCCTCCTAAGGGATTAGGAAGTTTATGAGCACCCTGGAAGCACTGCACTGTCTGAAGATAGTAGATGAAACCCAGATCTGTGATATTGTGGGATCTGTCTGGTGACTCTAGAGGCAGATTATTATCTGCTATCTCTGATGCATTGATCTCAGTTTTAACTGTGTTGCCAGGTTTTCATGATTGGCACAGTCAGAATAAATTCTGAGTTTGGGCAGAGCTCAGCTGCTTTTAAAATACCTAAATAGCAGAGAGATTTTGCTTCCACACAAATTGTATCCACACAGTGCTAGTTTTGCTTCAATGCTTAGATTATGTGGTTCACATGCAAATGTTGCAAAGCCCCTGTAAGGAGTAATGTTTATTTTCTGAATTGTCCTTCCTAACAGGACAAAGAAGGAGGAGCATATGAAAGAAGAGAGAGTTTCTTTCTCTGCTTAGCTGCATCACTGTGTAGGAAAATGGAAGGATCCTGAAGTTTGGAAGTGGGTGTGCTACAGCATGACCCTGGCAGACTGCACAGCAGATTGCAAGAGCTCTGCCAGTCAGAGCTGGCTGCTCCTCTCCAGCTCTTGAAAGACTACCTTGACAGGAATTTTTTGTTGTCTTTCAAAACAACTTGAAAAATTAAAGCAGAACAAGAAGCAATGTGGAGAGGGCACGGTGGATGATGAGGCTAGGGGTGGCAAAATGGAATGAGAGCAGTAGAGATGAGAAAGGCTTTAACAGTTCAAAGGAACTACTCTTGTCACCTTTCCTCCAGCTGCTCTTTGCAGTGAGTTTGTCAAGCATCAAGGCTATATATCAACATGCAAAAGTCACCTCAGTTTTGACACTTCCTATTTTTGAGGAGCTTTTGATACTGGAACACTAATAACAGACCTTTAAATATGGAGTTCAGCATATAATTCTGATTTCCAGCCCTTTAAAGATCAAAAGTTTGAGTTGTTTGAAGAATTCTTTCACTAAGGATTCTTTCCTGATTTGTACATATAAAAGTATATTTACAATTATACACTGTATTTTCTATGTAGTGCTAGTCTCAGTATATATTTCATCCTTGTTAGACAAAAGACAGTCATACATTGTGATTTTAATTTACTGTAAACTTAATAACAAATTTAATTGACAGCAAATCAATATATAAATCAATAAGTAGTGAAGGTCAAGGATCAAAAAGCCTGAGAGAAACCAAAGCTCAGAATACTGATTTCTGATAAGCAGTGATAGCATTCAAATATTTCTCAGCCTGACATTTGGCTGAAAGTTGGGTGTTGATCATACTGAAAGGATTTCACAAGCTCTTGCTGGGACAGGCAGTTCTAATCAAAAAGAGAATGAAAACCTCTAATAGGAATTTAATCTTTTCAGTAAATGAAGGATGAATGATTCTTGTACAAGCTTTTAATTATTTCTAAATTATCAGCAGTCTTTTGACAACAAAGGTGATGGATTATAATGGTTGGTTTAAATGCAAAGGAAAAAATCTTTACCATATGAAGGAATCATGCATTGTTGCACGCCTGTATGGACCATGCAGAATGAAGATGTTTTTAGAAATGACAGAGCAAATTAGCCAGTTTGATAAAACATGTGACACCTCCCTGGATTTGCTGACTACTTTACATAATTACACTAGCTCTTTAACAATATCACTCTCAATAGATCATTTTAGTAATTTTCCCAAGGCACATTATTTCTTGCTGCTTTTCTAATTAATTTTTCTCATTCCTATTTATTCAAGTTTACTCCTTTTTTTTTCCTTACCCTTGATCATTACCTACTATTTAATGTAAGCCAGTTCTATGAATTCATGGCAGTCATTTCAGGATAACAGAAACCACTGAATTAACTAGGTTGGAAAAGACCTTTGAGATCATCCAGGTCCAATGTATGACCAAACACCATCTTGTCAACTAGACCATGGCACTCAGCGCCATGTCCAGCCTATCCTTAAACACCTTCACCACCTCCATGGGCAGTCCATTCCAATGCCCAATCACCCTTTCTGTGAAGAGCTTTTTCTTACATCCAGTCTAAACCTTCCCCAGCACAGCTAAAGACTTTGTCCTCTTGTCCTAAATGCAAGCCTCCACTTATGTAAATATGGTACACAAAGCAGCAGACCTGCTGCTGACGAGCTCCTGTTTCCTGAGGAAATAAAACTCTGTGCCAAAACTGCACGATAAACCCATACTCTTAAGTGTATGAGCACAAACTCAAGCGGCTGATTCAGAAACTCCGAGTCACTCCATAATTGCTGGACCTCCCAGAGCAGACAGACAGCATACGGACCTGAATTCTTCATCCAACCAAATGAGAAAAACTCTGCTGCCTTATCTGGGTGCCCAGACTACTCTGGACTCATCTTCTGCCTCTAGGGAAATGGACGGATGGCTTCCTTTCATACAGCAGGAGAATACATCATGATAATAATGAAACTCCCCATGAATTCCCAGGAAACCTCAAAGGGGCTCCTTTGCCAGTATACCTACTTCCAACCTTGTGGCAGTCATTTAATACCACAGAATCACAATCCAGAATTACTTCCTTTCAGGTTATAATTATGTTGAAATTGGCTTTGTTTCTATCTACCTCAAACAAAAGGCGACTTTTATAAAAGGAGTCATTGTCCACAGCAATACTGTGTGCTGAAAAGTTTATGGGCTCCTTCTGCTCACCTGGCACAGTGTGCAAAACAAAAAGAGAAGCTGTGGCAGAACTCCACTTGGATAATCTTATACACTTGGTAGAAGCAAATACTGAAATATTTTATGCCCAAATGTAGTATTACCTCAAACATAATCTCTGCACCACTTGCATAGATTGATCATCAATTCAATTTTCATTCAAATGCCCCCTTTTTCAAATTTACAAACTATTGGCTATTTTTTTTCCTAGTATGCAGCTATCCATAGGTTGGGAACTTTATAAAGTAAAATAATTGAAAGGTCTAATTTGGAACAGACAAGCTAGCCCCATCATTCCATATACTAAATGACAAGGACAGAAAGTCTGACGGCAGACAAAGACAAGAGGAAGTGTAAATAGAAATGCATTTCCAAGAACCATCTCAGTATTCTTCTTACACATTATCTTGGATCTTGATTGTTTGGTGCCATAAGCAATGTCACCAGCTTTCCTGCCAAAAATCCTAGGGCTCAGGGATCATGCCAGTTAGGAACTTGTTATATGAATTGCTGCTTAAAAATTATCTTTACTAAAGAAACAAGAACAGTATAACAAGCTGAGAAACCACATTAAGAATGGTACAGTACCGAAGACACTCACAATTCTCATCTCTGCACCCACATGGATTCAGAAATGATAACCAATGTGTGCTGCATTGCACAGTGGCTGCTCTAGCTGTTCTTTGTAATGTCTCAATAACCACACGTGAGTAGGCACATCATAGCAAAAGTTGCACCAAGTGCCATTTTATCTCTGAAGCTACTATGGAGCGAATGGCATAAGGGGTTATAACTTAGAAAAATAACCTGAAAATTATGAGTTCCAAAATATTCTCCTGAACTGAAAGTGTTTCGCTTCTACATTAAAAATCTGTGCAAAAACTGTGTAAAAATATGTGTCTGCTAGACTATAAGCTGCTCATAACAGGCAATTTTGATAATCTAACATGCCTATTAGAATCAGTTTTGCTTATTTTGCTATGAAATTGTGATTTTTTTCCCCTTTAAACTACAAATCATACTGCCATATGTCATTCCTTTCTGCCATTTTTTTCTATTGCTAGCTTAAATAAATGATAAATACAATTATAACATGAATTTTGGTTGAACATTTCAAAACAATTTCCAAAGAATCATTCACTTCCTGGCAGTATTCTTTTTGGCTAAGGCAGCTATTCAGCTTTACTAACTCTCCTGTCTTCAAACTAATCAGACCTTACTCACCTTTCTTCCATCAACAGTTAGAAAAAAAATGGTGGCTTGATCAACAGGCACAACACCAAAATCTGGTAAAATCCTACCACTATCCATGAAAGGCTCTGAGGGGCTTCTGAATTTTAATTGAAAAGGCACATACCTGTGCAGATCTAAAGTGCTTAAAAAACCCCTGAGATTAATTAAAAATAAAATAATTATATGTTAACATAATATGAATGTAACATATTTCACTATCCATATAATCATTATTGTCTTCTCAAAAACTAATTTAGCAATTGAAAAAAAAAACCAAAAAAACCAGAGGGTTGATTGGAAAAATAAGGGCCTCATTCTTGCAGTTATCGCAGTAAATAAGTCAGAGGAGTTGATTAAAAAAAAAATTATAAAAAGAGAGCTGCTTTGAAATGGGCTTTCATTGTGTATCAAGGATTTGCTAAGGTGATCTAATGTCAGTGCACTTTGACTTTCAGCTATTTAAGTAGCTGCGCTGTTTAAGTACTACAACCAGTTCTGATCTCATAGCATGAACTGTAAACTTCAGATTTACAAGAAAAATGAAATGTGGGAAAAATAAACAGGAAATGGTAACACAAAGACATCCATCTGCAGCAGGAAACTGCCTCTCAGAATATATTTGCTTAGAAATAAATAAATGGATATCACAGAACATGACACTTAAGGTAACTTGAACTGCAAGCTAGTTAAAAAGGGAAGCAGACCCTGGGTGAATTGGTTTATATTCAAACCTTTCCCTGGAGACTTCAGTGGCTCTGTGATCTAATGTTAACATAATTTTAGTCAAGCATCACCCATTCTACCTTTAGAGTGAGTTTTGTACCACTTAAGCCTCAACAAGTGGTCACCCACTACCAAATGAAGGTACAGATGCTGCCCAAAAGGGCAGACAGTCATGATTTAATGTGACATTAGAAGCATACTCATATAGTGAAAAGGGGATTGAGTAAACAGAAAAGAAGGACAAGCATCAGTACAATAAAATGACAGAAGGTTATCTGGAAGATTATGTCCTAGTTGTCCTACAGAAAATGAAAACTGAAAGGCTGGAGGCAGGAAAAAGGTTCAGAAACATTTGTATCTGAAAACTGCATAGAAAAAAATCAGGGTCATTCAAGGAAAAGAAGACAGTCAAGTTGATATACTTTTGTTTCAAACATTCTTGTATATTCTTTTATAATTTATTGATTTTTGAATGAGATTTGCCTTATATCTACTTACTTTATACCGCATCTTACTCCTTTGACATCAAGCTTGAGAAAACATCTCATGACATATTTAATTTCACAGGGTAGTTGTGTGCCTCAACATCACTTGCTCCTGAGGCCACTCTTTCAGCCTCTGCCTCCAAGAATAAACTAGTATGGGGACTGCCCAATGGCTCCAGAGTGACCTGGTGATTTACCCTTGGAACGCCATGGCACACTGAAAAATAAAAAGAGGCTCTGGACATACTCATCTCTATACCACTGATCTCATATAATCACTCCAAAATATAAATCTGTATGATTAGAGTTGGCTTTTCTTGATGGATGGGTTGTCCAAGACATTAGGCATGACAGTAAGGGGCTCTTTTTATTTGTCAGGCCTCATTTCAGTCTCTGTTGTGCATGTTTTCTCATTTTGCATTCATAGGTACTGTCACTGTATGAAAAAGAGCACTCTAAAATTTAAAACTGTTTTTCCAAATGTTACCCAGAAAGTGTTGCTGGCCTTAACCTCTTGTATTTTACCACCTAGTGGTTTTTTACTGAGGCAGGCAATACTTTGCTCAATAATGCAAGCATTGCAAAGATCAGAATAAATTAAAAAAAAAAAAAAGACCAAACAAAAAACCCCTTTAAAAATATCAAATATAAACTTTGCCTGAGATCATGCTAATGTATACTGTTAATGATTAAACTAATGTAGTATTTATAATCTCATTAAGTTGCTTATTAAAGTCCATTAACATTTTACTTTTAGCACTTCATCTTTTATTAGAATTGTAAGGTTTCTGGAAGATCTAACTGCTATTACCTGTATCTTAATATGTTTTGGTTTCTTACATTTATCATGGGCTTGGAACTTTCTTTCACTTATTACCCTGCAGTTTAAGTTGCTCTTTTACATTCCCAGCTGCAACGTCACCTCAATTTTATGTGTGAGTGTGTGTCTGGAAAGTCGCTGCTTTCAAACTTCAGTGGCACACTCAAAACTTAACAACGTCTGTCTTGAATTAGAACACCTCAACCTATGTAAACAAAACTCAGTCAAACTTCAACTCACCAAGGCAAGAATTACAGCCTCATTCATAAACATATTTGGCCATGCCCTGGTGTGGCAGCCTTCAGTGTGGCTGCATATTGTTGATTTTCTGGACTCTGAAGAGGGAACGTGGAACAGAGGCACTTGAAGGAACAAGCCTTCATAGTCAGAGCTGAAACAAATCCATAGCAGAGCAGCATAGAAGTGGTTCTGAGATCCTGTCAAATACTGATTGGCATCCTGCTGTGCCTATAAAGAAATAGGCTAAGTCTCACTGCAATTCCCAGAGCTGTAAGAGAATAAATTCTTTTTTCCTTCAGCTTGTTCTATCAGACTTATGAGAAAACCTGATGATTGCAGTTTTTTTTTTGTTTGTTTGGTTTTTTTTGTTTGTTTTTTTTTTTTCCCCTGTCTCTCCTCCATCCTCCCCCTTCCCCTTTTAGAATTACGGTGTGGATGAAATTTGACGAACCTCTCCATTTATCTCAGCCAGCAACAAGCTGGGCAAAGCTAGTCTGGAAAACCATCGTATACTTCTGTTGTGGTTGATAAGCACCAAATAAACAGGGGCCTGGCATGTCATTCTGGAAAATGGCTGCATGCTGACTGGACCAAACAAAAAACCCCTTTAAAAATATCAAATATAAACTTTGCCTGAGATCATGCTAATGTATACTGTTAATGATTAAACTAATGTAGTATTTATAATCTCATTAAGTTGCTTATTAAAGTCCATTAACATTTTACTTTTAGCACTTCATCTTTTATTAGAATTGTAAGGTTTCTGGAAGATCTAACTGCTATTACCTGTATCTTAATATGTTTTGGTTTCTTACATTTATCATGGGCTTGGAACTTTCTTTCACTTATTACCCTGCAGTTTAAGTTGCTCTTTTACATTCCCAGCTGCAACGTCACCTCAATTTTATGTGTGAGTGTGTGTCTGGAAAGTCGCTGCTTTCAAACTTCAGTGGCACACTCAAAACTTAACAACGTCTGTCTTGAATTAGAACACCTCAACCTATGTAAACAAAACTCAGTCAAACTTCAACTCACCAAGGCAAGAATTACAGCCTCATTCATAAACATATTTGGCCATGCCCTGGTGTGGCAGCCTTCAGTGTGGCTGCATATTGTTGATTTTCTGGACTCTGAAGAGGGAACGTGGAACAGAGGCACTTGAAGGAACAAGCCTTCATAGTCAGAGCTGAAACAAATCCATAGCAGAGCAGCATAGAAGTGGTTCTGAGATCCTGTCAAATACTGATTGGCATCCTGCTGTGCCTATAAAGAAATAGGCTAAGTCTCACTGCAATTCCCAGAGCTGTAAGAGAATAAATTCTTTTTTCCTTCAGCTTGTTCTATCAGACTTATGAGAAAACCTGATGATTGCAGTTTTTTTTTTGTTTGTTTGGTTTTTTTTGTTTGTTTTTTTTTTTTCCCCTGTCTCTCCTCCATCCTCCCCCTTCCCCTTTTAGAATTACGGTGTGGATGAAATTTGACGAACCTCTCCATTTATCTCAGCCAGCAACAAGCTGGGCAAAGCTAGTCTGGAAAACCATTGTATACTTCTGTTGTGGTTGATAAGCACCAAATAAACAGGGGCCTGGCATGTCATTCTGGAAAATGGCTGCATGCTGACTGAGGCTCCAAGGATTTGTCCCTGCATGAGCAAATGTCCTGCAGAGGTGAGAAAGCTGGCTGCCAGCCAGGTGGCTGCAACCAGCTTGTCCTCAGTTGTGCAGCTCCAGAACAAGCCCCTTTATTTGAGTACATCTCATTCTGCAGCTGAGATGTCTTGGTTCCATTAGTAAAAGAACAAGCTGCTGGCAACCTTCCTCTTCCTTTCCAGCATTCTGACCTCCACCTTGTGTCAGTCGCTGTAGATAAATTCCATCTATCTACCTGTGAGATGAATTTGTGGTTGGATCGGGTCACAGAGCCACTGGTGGAACCTCAGGGAAGGAGAGGAAGGGACAGCCAGGGCTAGCAGAGCAGTCCTGCCTCTTGCAGCTCCACCTGACTCTGTGAACCTTGAATGCACCAACGCTCAGAAAGACTGAAGACCTGCAGGCTGCTCCAAGCTGCTGATCTGTTTTTTGTGTCCCAGGGACCATTGTAACAAACAGTGCCGTGTCACTGATAGGTGTGCTACCCACCAGCAGGGACTAATAACAGTGAAAGCAGTGCTTGACAGAAGACTGTAGAACATAGCAAGGAATACTAGTAAAAGCTCAAGGCTTTTAATGGATCAATCATGAATGTGATCTACCTCAAACCTTACGTGCATGACATTTGCTTTAAAACAAACTGCTGTCAAGAAATATCCAGAGCAGAGGCTTGGTAAATAACCTGAAATCATCCACCCTTTGAAAAGATGAATAATAATAAAACAAATACACTCTGCAAAACAAGAGTGATGAATACTTATTTTCAAATTTTAGGGACGTTAGATATACTACAGCAATATTTCAAAATTCAGCTACATTAGCAGACTTCCAGGCTCCTGATAGGTGAAAAGCAGTAGCATAATAATCACATAGGTTAATGAGACAGCACTTGAAATTCCAGCCAGAAACATCTAAAAGAGATGCATTCTATTATAACACTCTCTCTGTGGGAGTTTTATGGACTTCATAATCAGAGAATTTTAAAAGCTAGGTGCTGGGACCTTCAGAGTCAGCTAAAATGATAGCACAGCTCTGAAGCAATACAGGAGAAAAATAGCACACTTAAGGCTAAGTCATCAAGCAGTGAAGTTAAGAATTACATTGACTTTGTGTTCTTACCTATATTTATCTTGCAACAGCTAAGGAAGGGCCGGATGCAGTTGCAAACGTCATATTTGCCTCTTCCCTGGGATGTGACTCTTCCCTATCCCATTACCCACCTACAACCACAGAGGGACCCCAGCAAGGAAGGCACAGTGGGAGGATCAGAAGATTCTTCTGGAGCAAAGTCATATCAACACCAACGACAACATCAAGGTAAAAAATATACTGTAAGAGGCACAGAAGAAGCACAACTGTGCAGTAGTTACCAACTGCACAGATAAGACATTTATGTCCTCTGAAAAATTCTTAATGTTTTGTATTTGATTTCACCCTACATTAATGCAAGCAGAAAAGTGCTTTTGTAGGAAAAGTGGAAGTGCTTTTGTAGGAAAAGTGGAAGTGTGAGAAACTACACTGAGCAGGATGCAGGCCACTAAGGGACAATGGAAATCTATCTCCTTTGTCGATCTGGTTTGCAAGTTTGGGTCATGCTCTGTCTCCCCTTAAGCAGGCTCTCCATGCTGCACAAAATTAATGACTGTATTTTTAACCTGCTTTAGTGTACGTCTCTCCAGCTCTGAAGATACAGCAAAGAACTTGAGATATGGAAAGAGAAACCTGAAACTTGTTGAGTTCGGTTTCATTTGTTTGCTGGCTTTTTCCCCCTCTATTTCTTGTCTAGTGCTTTATCCACTTTAGTGCGCCCTTCCTTCATTTTAATCATGCTACCCCTGCATCACGATCCATTAACTTTGATTTTTTTGGTGAGTTTTTTTAGTTTCTAAACAATTTTCAGCCTATAATCTTAAAAAAATGGTATAATCTATAGAAGAATTTCTTTTTGATAACCTGTTTCATCATTTCAGTTGTCTAAATTGTTCCCACAGAAGGCCTGAGCTGTCTCAGAAGATGTTTCCAAGACTTTTTCAGTAAATCACAAGGCCTTTGCGTTCCTCAGGAAGTGGTTACGGCTCACTGCTTTAAAAACACGTTTTTGCAACCAAATATATTCCCAAATCTTCCTTAATAATTAAATGGACTTAAAATCTGATAATACAAGAAGAATGTGTCAAATAAACTTCAGGAAAAGTTAAAGAAATCCCCCAAGGAACCACTTTGATTGGTTCTCAGGTAAGTCAGGGATTCATTAATTGCTTATTCACCCACCTAATTAAAACACTTTATTGAAATATTGATGAGGAAGCATTACATAAAAAAAATGTATTTTAGTCTCACATTTCCCTTTCAAAAATTGTCAGTGTTTTATCTTATGAAAGTTTAATAGGATGGATTCATAAAATAGTGTAATATAGAAAACTGAGCTGAGGCCATTTGATTTTTAACAGCTTGTTCCCTTGTATCCAAGAGCTTAAACAGTCCCCTATTTCAGCTGTTTGATTAGTACTCTTTCCTTTTGGAACCATCTGTGGGGTTTATTGATTTTTTTGAGAAATTATTTTCTGGTTTTCCATCAGGCTATAAGACTGTCAATGTCCTTATGATAAAATTCTTAACAGAGCTTTACAAATTGTTCTTGTTTCTCCTTCTTTCATTCCCCTTTATATGCCTCGAGAACTTTTTTCCAAAGGCACCCAGATTCTTTTCTCTCCAAATAACCTTGAAGTTCCTGCTATACCAGCCCTCAGAACTTACAGGATGTGACCCTATGGCAGGAGTGAATATGAGCAGGTTTTTCTCCCACAACTGGAGAGAAACTTGGATGGTTTCCAGCTGCTCCAGCCAGCTCAGCTCACCACTGGTTATTGCTGAGGCTGCACTTTCCCTAGAATGATTTATATTAATAAATAAAGTGTTATGACCTATAAGGAGAGGATTTTAAAAATTTACGGATCTTTTGGATGTCAGATGACAACTCTCACAGTAGGCACTCCTTATCGTTCAGTGCATATCACTGTCTCTCTTGGGTATCTCCTGTACAAGATCATTTCTAGGATGAAAGAAGGGTAAGAGTATTGATCCAAAAATGGGATAATAAAGTTCTGACTCTGCTGAAATATTTACTGCTTCTTTTGAAGTTTCCAAAATGTTCAGTTATAAGAAAATCTGTGTAAAAAATATGACAGACTCAACAATATGTGGGAAAATATGTCTTGTCCCGGGAAATCTGGGCACCTAATTTCAGCTAAATTGGAGAAAATCCACAGGTTGCCATCTGTGCTCCCTGTCCAGTGAGGATAGGGACCTGGCCAAGCAGAGTTGGCTGGGAGTGGAACAGATGAAGAAAGGATTGTCTCTCCAAAAGACAATACAGCTGCCACTCCTGACTGCATTCACTCCAGACCCCTGAAGGGAATTCAGCCAGAACTTCTCCCATGGTCTTAACTGCAGTAATGGGCATCCCATAAATAAATACCATAGTGTTAAGCAGTTTTCTAATCCTAACTGCAATTTAGACAATTGTCTAAAGGAAATTGTTTACAACTCTACAACCAGACTAGTTTAAAAAAAAAAAAAAAGTGGGAATTTGAGTTGAAAGAAGTCAGCAAGCTTTCATTTAAATAGCAAACAATTAAGTTAAGACATCAACTTTGCAGTTTTCACTTGCTTTTATTCTGATCCTTTTTTTTGTTTTTGTATGAATAAAATAATTTTTATAGTTCTTGGTGGTCTTTTTATACTGCATGCTGGAAAAAGTTAGAAGTGTTCAGAAATGAGATTTCCTACAATTTTCTGAATGCTGTATGTCTTCTGCTAATTAGAAAAAGCAGTTAAGTGCTGAAAGTACTGTTTTTATAACTGAGGTTAAAAAAAAGTGTCAGAATATATTTAAGGATTGTTCTAAATTGTTATAAACATTTAAAAACACTGATGAAGCTGAAAAATTATTCATTTATAAATTAAAATTTCCCTACTTGTACTTTGCATTTGAAAAGTTAACAGAATGAAATTCTCTATGAAAAAATAGTTTAGCATATCATTTTATATTTTATTTATTTTATTTTTGAGGAAGTTCCTCAGCTGCCATGATCCATGAGCAGAAGGCTGACTGCTTTCTGTACCTGTTTAAGAAGCTGCATGCACTGAAAAATGCATCTTCTAACTTTGGCAGACATCATAAATGTTCTCTGTAGGGGCTGACAATACTAATACTTCTTAAAACATGCAAACAGAAAGCCTCTGAACTATTTTTAAAAGTAAAGTTTCCACTTAAGTTTGATAATTATGTTGTTTCTTACATAATATATTAGTGGAGTATTTGGTGAAAGCACGATATTCCTCCTGCCTGGCACTATATAAATCTGATTCATACAAGTCTGACTGCTCCATGCTCCACTTGAAAGAAACAGAAGAATTTAGAATGATTTTTCCTTTAAGCCTTATTTCTAAGCACTCTAGGGGCATTCCACAGATGCTGTGAGGCTCTAGGTTTTGACATTAACAGTAAATAAAGGTGCTGTTATATGCACATTTTCAAGATGAAGTGTCAAAACCACTTATGTACAGAGCAAATAAATGTGAATTTCTTTGCACTACATTGATCCTAGCAATAGAAACATGAATTACAGACTCTGAAACAAAGCCCCATATGTTTGTTTACAATTGCTTTTCCCTTTTCTGTCTTCTTATTTATTAACCAATTATATAATCTGGGGTTGAATCTTGGCTTTGTTTTTAACCACCTGCAAGTCACAGCACAAAGAGGAGCTGGTCTATGGATGTACTGAGAAATGTCATAAAGTTTCATCCTTGGTCTCCCGTGGTAGAGGCAAGAATCAAGACAGGGCAGCAAACATCCAGCACAAAATACTTCCTCTACAGTGGAACCAGATCAAAGGCTCCAGGCAGCCCTGGAAGAGATCCTCTCTGTCAATTCTCTTTTTTGACTAGGGAGGTTGGTCTTCTAGTCCTGCAATATGCAATTCAAACAATAAATGTAAATGATGTATGCTTATTGCTCTGTAGGGATGTACTCCTAATTCATAGTCTACTGTTAAAAAAAATCACTGTTTTCTTAACTAGGAGAGCAGCTGAGCTGGACAAAACTGGGCAACAAGTCACCGGAAAGCATGGTCTATTTAATAAAATAAAAAATATTCAAACACAACTGACTTCCCTAGGAGCTATAGAATTTTGATAACATGTTCCCTCATCCTCTGCAGATGATGAGTTTCACTAGATCACCATACTTTTTTAGAACTGCAGCCAATTAGAAACTAATTTAAGAAACAAAACAGGGATATTGTGGATTATTTGGTAGCCATCCTATTAATTCCCAAGCAGTAAGAATAAATGTTCTTATTCTGGTATAAAGAGAAACTTTCATGATTTAAAAAAAAACCCGATGGAAAGTCCAAGAATGAGATGCTCGATCTACAAGGCACCGTACCACCGTGCAGAAGACTTCATAGCAATCCCCCTCTAAAGGAATTTAATATTTGAGTGTTAGAATTAGGAAATCTGGTAAATTCATGCCTTTCAGGGCATAAAATCAAAATATTTCTCCAGTTTTTGGATTAAAAATATTTTCAGGTAGCAATCTCTCTTTTTTACACATTTATATGGCAACTATGACCATAGCCTCTGGACAACTTCCAGACTCTATCTTTTGAGATTGAGAAATGTTAATGCTCCCAGGCAGCTGAGAGGGGTGGATTGAACCCTTGGTGATGGTTATATAGACCATTTAATAACAGAACAGGGAGTTATGTGTTTAGTGCCTCCTATGGCAGTGCACCAGCAAGGGCACAGATCTACACTTCTGACTACAGCACAGATTTATCCTTGGGGTTTGGCTATCAGTGCTTAATTTGGTGGGAAAATAATCCTTCTGATCCAACATCATCCAAATAGAAGTAGAATCCATTGTAATGTATTATTTTTTGGAAAAGGTGAAAACCAATTCAAATGGAGAAAAAAAACCACCATTAAGATATTGATGTGCTAAGGAAATGAGGAATTTCCTTAATTGCTCCACTTTGAGCAGCTAGTATCTTAATTAACAAAGAACATAGATACTACACAGTCAAAACTAAAAGTCATTAATCATTGCTCATCCATTCACTTTATTCTATAAGATGTCAGGCATACCAGGCATTTTAAATCTGCAAAACTTCACCTTCAGGAAAGACTAGACACTACAGTGCATTTTGATGTCATAAAGCGTGATGCTTTGCCCAAAGACATCAGTATTGGCAGAGTTGCAGAAGTGTGGTATGGCTGGGAAGAAGGGGAAATGAAAGTGTGCTGCACCTACATGATGATGTAGGAAGCTGATAAGTACAGACTGTGTGGTACAGATTAGAAAAGAAGTAAAATGTCAAAATATAATTTCCAAAGTAGAAGTAAAGTGGAAAAGAAATTGAGAGGATGGTCAAGAAAAAAATGTGATATTAAAGACAGGAAATATGTTCTAAACTGAAGTAGGATTGTACATATCCCATAGAAGAAGTAGCTGTACTTTTTTTGCTGAGCAAAACACCTGTCATGAGGCCACATCTCAAGTCCTGTGTCCAGTTCTGGGCACTTCGCTAAAAGAAGGGCATTGAGGTGCTGGAGGGAGTCCAGAGAAGGACAACAGAGCTGATGAAGGGTCTGCACCACAAGTTCTGTGTGGAGCAGCTGAGGGAGCTGGGGGTATTTAGCCTGGAGAAAAGGAGGCTCAGGGGGGACCTTATTGCTCTGTAAAACTGCCTGAAAGAAGGCTGTAGCCAGGTGGGAGTCAGTCTCTTCTTGCAGGCAACAAGCTGCAAGAAAGCACAAGGGGAAATGTCCTCAAGTTGTACCAGGGGAGGTTTAGACTGGATAATAGAAAAATGTCTTCATGGAAATGGCTATTAAGCATTGGAACAGGTTGCCCAGAAAAGTGGTTGAGTCACCATCCCCAGGGGTATTTAATAATGTGTAGATGTGGCACTTAGGAACATGGTTTAGTAGTTGACTGAGCAGCGTTAGGTTTATTATTAGAGTCAATCTTAAAGGTGTTTTCTAACCCAAAATATTATATGATTCTACAAATTTAGTAAAAATGGTTTGGAATATCTCATGTGGTTCTGGCCTCCTATCTTCAAGGAGGACGAGCCACAAAACATAGCAGTAGCAGAGACAACCTGTGGGGAGGACAAAGTGGATTCATCCTAGGAGTGGAGTTGTGGTGGAGACTAAGGAGTCTGACCTAGAATCATAGAAACATCAAGGTAAGAAGAGACCTTAAAGTTCAGGAAATTCAACCATCAGCCCAGCACTATGACTAAGGACTATTAGGTAAGGATTTCTGCCCATGAACATAGCAGCAGGTATCTCATTCCCCCTCCCCTAAAGGGGAAAATGCATAGTACAACATTATAAAAAACATGTAAAGGGAGTTACAGTAGTATTTGACTATAACCATACAAAGATCAAAATATGCTTAAATCTCCTCTCCATTATAGATCCCAAGACCGATTGAAAATGTAACTTAATATGCTGCTACCCTTTTTACACAGTACATTTCACTTGAGTCTTTTGATATACATTTCACTAGATTTATACCCTTAGTTAAAGAGCCATAACTTCTTCAGAGTGAAGAAGCATCAACTGCCTACCATGAATCTGTGCAATGATGTGCTCTTTCAAGATTAAAAGATGCATTAAATGCCCTGGATTGAAAGAAAAAAAACCAAAAACTAGCTAGGCCATCCGTTAAAATTACTATTCCATTTACAAATCATAGAGCAATGTAGGAGAATAAAAATAGGATTTTTGTTCCCACAATGTCAGAGAGTGAAAAAGTCCTATTAGTGCAATAGGAAAAGGAGTTGATATTCAGTCAAATTTTTGTCTGGTGATGTTTGTACAGGCAGCCATGTTTACAGCATGTGAGCATATGGGGGAACCGTCTCCATGCACAGCGCAGACGCAGGCACAGCCATGTACTTGCATTCCGATGTGGTCTCTGCTACCTTAAATTTCTGTTCTGTGAAATGACGTGTGTTTCTGAGGTGGAGCACATCAACTGTTTAATGACATGCAATGGTTCTCTACAATAGCCAAGGATAAAATGCAGGAAGAAATACAATATTGTATTTAACATTTCCTAACAGGGATTTCCCTGTAGCTGTCTCTCTTGCTATGTACAAGAATGACCAGAAGCTACACCTTTCATCCTATTTTGCATGCATAATATTGCAGCTTAGAAGCCAAAACATGACTTAATGTGTAAGAATTCACAGGAAAACATACAAGGGCAGGATAGAAGCACAAATATACGTGGATATTTCTTCTCCTTAGGTCATATGACTGGGTGACTATTTCCCCTCTGAAACAACCAATTAAATAACTATTGAAAATAATGTTATAAACCATTCCTTTCTCAGACCCCTTTCCTTAATCTCCAGAATTTCAGACATATAAAGGGGCTATAAAACTGATGAGTCAAACTAAAGTGGCTATAACTTTATCCTCTGCTAGTAAACAAAGTTGAATCTGACAATTTGTAAAATGTCACCATCCAGTGAAATGAGAAAGGTCTAGTGAGGCTTGAAGTATTATCATCTCATATTTTAAAAAAGTTTTGAAACCTTAATAGCTTGGAACTCAGTTAATTCCACAGCCACAAGGAAAGAGGTTACACTTCATTTAAAGCTGTAAATCCTTTTGAGGGTATTTAACCATTTGAGATATTGGGCAATTTCTACTCAGGGTTGACAATGACAGTAAACTAAAAAACAAACAAACAACCAGAAAAAAAATCAATGAAAACCCCCTAAACTGAGCTAAAATGACAGAAATACCAAAAAAATTAGATACCTTTGGCTGCATTCTGGGGACATGAGCATGACCTCTATCATCTTGTCTTGATGCAGCATCAAGCACACAACATTAGGACAGGATACCAGTCACACAGCAATTTATGCAAGTTTGTGTGTAAAGGAATTCAGAGAAAAAAAGGGGAAATGCCAAAAATGTTGCAAATACTGACACTAAATTATAAGGTAGTGAAGAGAACCAACTGAGAAGGAGAAATCCTGCAGTTCAGTTGAACAGTCAATAGCCTCTAGGACTGCCTTCTTATAAATGCTGAGGTTCCTTTTAAAGAGTCCCTCTTTATGAAAAGAAGAGTTGCAAATTCGTTTTCCTCTGAGATGGTTTGGTATCAAAGCTAAAAATGGAGGGAAGAATCCCTGAACCCTCTCTTAATCCAGAATTACTCAGATGGAGGACTCTGACTTGTATCCAGACCACAAGTAAACTTTGATGTGGCCAAGTTCACACGTTTGTGATGATTCTGCATTTCTGCAGGAGATGCTGCCATTTTCCCAGTCTGTCTAAAACCAGCTGTGGCTTGCTATCAGACCTGCCAGCTATAAAAGTCTTTTCTCTGCCTGGTTTGCTCCATAGAGTCAGGGCCAGCACTCTGCTTTATGCAGAACAGCTCTTGGCAAAAATGCTCACCAGACTTTTCTAGAAATTGTCAAGGGAAATAGCAAAAATTCTGTTGGGTAACCCGAAACTTTACCTTTCCCATTCCTCTTCAGCATACCAACTTATATCTATTTAAAATATAGCCAATAAAGACTATATTGGTGTGTATACAAAACCATGTACAAGAGTCTGAAAAATTGATATTCAAAGCTGAAATTCTATCACAGAAAAGCCCTGCACCCCCTATTTTCATTCAGTCCTCAGCAAGAGAAAAAGCCCTAAATGGAAGCATAGCTGATGGCCTGAAGTTTGGCTTTGGTGAACAAGAGAAAATGGCTACTTCTTCTTGGAGAATTTTTCTAGCATCATGTTCCTTTTGTATTAGCTAAAGAGCTCCTGCCTTGCCATTCTTTTGCAGGTACAATTACTGCAAGGCATTGCAGTGACAGAGGCAACATTACATTATCCAGATCACAGTGGAGGTTAATTGAACCTCCAATTAATTCAACATTAATTGAAGTTGTCTCTCAGTATTGTATCTCCTGGAAATCAGTATGAATTATATGAAACAAATGTCATGCTCTCCCTACAAGAAACAATTTTTAATAGACAGAGACTGTTAGGGAAAAAATAATTGATGGAAGATTTTTCATTAGAAAATGTTATGTCAGACTTGAAATATCGGGAATATTTTGCTTTGATTACATCTTTGGGAGCATTTCAAAACACTTTGGTTCCAATACAAAGCATTTAATTTTGATCAAACTAGCATTCAGCTAAAGCAGTGTATGTGATAAAGTGTATATGATATGTTAAACCTCTATTTTATGTCAAAAATTCTATATATTTTATTGGTCACTAAAATTCTATGTTACAGTACAGACACATTAATACCAAGCAAAAAAAAAAAAAAAAAGAATTAAATACAATATTGGATTTTATGTCTGGAAGCCAAACATTAAAATATCACTTTCCCAGAAATAAAATTTGTCAACCAGGTCCTTTGAGAAAACAAGAGGACGCATGGGACCTTTGATGCCCCCTGGCTGAGGGCTTGAATTTCCAAAGAAAAGGAGGGGAAAGAAAAAGGAGGTAGGCGTGAAACTTGGAGCATCTCTCCTATGAGGAAAGTCTGAGAGAATTGGAATTGTTCAGCCTGGAAAAAAGGCAGCTTTGGGGTGACCTGACTGTGGTGCTCCAGTAACAGAAGGGGCCCTACACAGAAGATGGAGAGAGACTTTTTACAAGAAATGTAGTGAGAGGACAAAGGGGGAATGGCCTCAAACTGAAAGACAGTAGGTTTAGATGAGATGTTAAAATGAAATTCTTTATTGTAAAGGTGGTGAGGCACTGGAACTGACTACCCAGAGAAGTTGTGGATGTTCCACCCTTTGAAGCGTTTAAGTTCAAGATGGATAGAGCTCTGAACAACCTGGTCTGGTGAAAGGGGTCCCTGTCCACAGCAGGGGGTTGGAACTAGATGATCAAGGTCGCTTCAAACTCAAGCCATTCTATGATTCTGTGCTTCTATGACTGCTTCTTTAAGATCTGAAATCTGTAAGGTTTAATAGCTGAAACTCACACCATACCAGCGCTCAGGAGCTCTTGAGTGTGTGTCCCACACCCCTGCGCTGCAAGAAATTCCAGCCATGTAAGAAGTGGGGCACCAATGGGGCAGAAAGACTTTCTAAGGTAGGTCTTGATGATCCTCCTCAAACCCAGGTAAAGCAGTTCAAAATAAACCTTTCCAGGTGGAGCGCGTCCTGGGTAAAAACACATGTTCTGAAGTCCTGCTTTTTGTATCTCTGGGAAATTGTAGATTAGACTAACACCGGACATCTCAGAGACTATTGGGAACATGATCAGTATCCACCACCAAGCACTCAGGTTAGCAGATAGCAACATGACTTCTGCATAGGACTGCCAAGTCTTATGTGAAACATCAGGCTGTCTTTACTCGAAATGATTGTCTTAATTATACAAACTCTGAATTTTTGTGGTAGAAAGCTGGAACTAAATTGAGGGAGCAAGTCTCCCTCAATATAACTTTGATTAAAATTGAGATGCAAATTTGCCTAATTGCTAAGCTCTTTTTTATTTTTTTTTTTTTTTTTTTTTTTTTTTTTTTTTTTGTCTTAGGAGTAAGTAGAGAAAGCCAATAGAAGATTTGACTTCAAAAAAACCTCACTACCAGCCCCTCTTCTGCACTGTGGCAGAGATGTGTGTACAAAACTGTGAGGAACATAGGTGACAAATATATTTGATAGAATGAAGCAGAACTAATTACAGGGATCATTAGAGGTAAAGACTCTTGAATTTGCAGCTGAAGGAGGTGGCTTACTGCACCTCTGCTCTGCATTGCAGCTACACCACACCATGTAATGGGTGCAGGTTTGAGACCAAAGCCTGTGTGGAACAATGCTTTAATTGACTAGACAGATAAAGGTATCATATAATTTCTATAATTATTCTTATTTCTGGACTTTAAACTTAATAGGAACAACCAGTGGTTTTAGATTGAAAATAATTTTATAAAAATTGACCTCCCTGTACTTGTTTTCTAGTTATATCTGAGCTAAATAATATATGCAACCTAGGCAGTCATGGCACAATAATGCCTGCATCATTTAGGTGCTTTCTCAAGTGCTTTGGCCTCAGTTATTAATCAAAAACACAATCTTTTCTTTGTGAAGTAGGATTCTTGGTTTTCTTAGTCTCTTCATTGCCCTTCTCTAGAACACAGGAAGAATAAATATATTAAGGACAGACCTGGATTTGCAAGGACCGAAGGTATTTAAGAAAGGGTTTTATTGTTGTGGTTGTTGTTGGTTTTTTTGTGTGCAGTTTCTAACCTTGCTTCTTAGACAGACATGGCTTAAACACAAAACCGTATTTATGTGTACCTATATGTGCTTTTTCTGTCCTCCTCTTACTGTCTGTCCTCCTCTATACTCTCAAAATGCTAATTTAGTTCACATTTGATATGGAAGAGAAGACCTCAGAGGTATGAAATGCATACATATTTCATGAAAAATCATTATCTATTAAAAAAAGACCCTACTACATGGTAAGCAGGAGAAATAAGACCCTAAACTCTGATTGCAAAGAAGTGTTAAAAATGTATCAACTATAGGAAAATCTGTATCTTAAAAAAATCTCTATCTTAGAGAATCTCATCTGAACACATATATCAGCTGGATAAAAGCTTCACTCATTTCACTTCCTATATAGTTTTTTCTTTTTCCTGCTAATATGTATACCATATTCACTCTTTGTTAACTTGGATAGCATACAACTATAAATGAAGCATGTATTTACCATGTGGCACCAGATCCAAATTCTCCAGAAATTTAAAATCAGACCCATATAGGATAGCACAGCTCATTCCAATTTGGTATTATTTGCTGCTTGAGGATAGCTTCAAGGAAAACAACAGTCAAGCATAACACTTTGCTTTGCATATTTAATGTTTCTTTGTGCAGAGATAGTGTGAAAAGCGATCAAAAAGCATTAAAACCATGAAGTCTTGAAGAATCAAAAGTATTAATTTTAAAAATGGGGGAAGTAATGCAAAAAACTGCTTAGCAACTTGAGAACAGAGAGCAAATGTGATGGACCAAACATGGAGCTGTCAGAATAAATTTTCATACAGAGACCTGAAAAATCTCAGAAATCTGCTACAGTGGAAAAGCTGTCTCACTAGCTTAATATGATGTAGGAAGGCAGGCTTTGCCAATAAGAGCAAGTCCCCAGAGTTAATACAAGAGTATTTTCTCATGTGCAATATTAAATGTATTAGAAGTGCATACTTCTAATGAATAATGTAATCTGTAATTATTGTCTCCATTTTTTTTTCTCAGAAAACAGAATATTGTCCAACTCTTCATTACTTCATATCAGAATAAGTGAGAATGGAATATAGGAATCTCAAGAAATTAAAATGCTTTAGGTCTAGGTAATGAAGAAGAGGTTATTAGCCCGTGAGTCAGCTCTCTCAACTTCAGTTTCTGTCCAGCCTTGAATGGATGTACAACTTCCCTCCCTCAGAGTTCTCTTGGATTTTAACTTCAAACACATATGTAGACCAAGTAATTTATTTCTATGGACAATGAGTGCCTGTATCTCTCCTTACACAACATGAAGATCCAGGCTTTATTAGGTGAATCAAAGTAACAGCTATTCAGCTTGATTTTGCACTGTGTCCTGGTGCTGATTCAAGGACAGGAGGAACTGGGTTCTGTATCCTTCTCATGCTTACATGATTTAGACCTACACCTCCTTTAATCTGACTTCTCAAAACTCACAGCGCTTCTCTAGCACTTCTAGACATAGGTCATGAACTCTCATCAGGAAAATCATATTCTGATTACTTAGGAGTTACCTAATCAGAGATATAATATTATCAGAAAATCATCTCATTCCTCCTCTGGCTATATAAAATTAATCCTCTCGCATCCTCTACTATTATTTAAAACTTTTATGATAAAGCTTCTATTATTTGTATAAGTAGACAGTTAAACACCTTGAAGATCCCATAGCTAAAAGACTTCCTTTCCCTATCAAATTCAAATCCTTTTTGTCTATCCCATTGCATCTAGCCACATCCATTTGGAGTATTTTAATCAGTTATTTTAATGCTTACACCTGTCAAATGCTTGCAGATCTTATCGTCCTCTTAGAAAGCACATTTGTGATTTGGTTGGCTATCCCCCTGAATTCCTGTGATTTTGATCAATAAATTCCACTAAAAAGCTTGCAAAAATCCCCTCTGGATCATGGCAAAATATTCTATAACACACCAAAATAATGTCAAATTAAAGACAGAAAGAAAGTGTACAATTCCCATAGACAAGATGAGCTTTTAAACTTCCCTGTTATGTGGAAAGAGACACTGTATCTCAGTGAAATTATTTTATTTCGGAAAAAACCAGAACACTGAAGCTAGAGGAAAGACAGACAGCCCACCCTCCCACACTCCCCACTCTCTGAGCCAAAGTACAGCCAAGAATAATGTGTGATATTATCAGCAAGTATTACTGCCCTTCTCTGTAGGCGGCAAGCATAATACAACATTGGCAACTCAGCAAATAAACTAAGGGCAATTTTCAAATGCTGCAATGGAAATGCCAGGACAATTAAAGAAAGGTCAGTAAAACATATACACAGCGGCAGGGATCCCAACACTTGTAAAACAGTATGAGAAAGATATTAGACAGGTCCTATTAACTCTCTGAATATACTATCACTGAATGACAATTATAAAATGATACAGAAATGTATGAAAACACATTAATTTATGAATATATCTAGTTATCACTAGATAACTTATAAGCTCTTATATGGTTAGGGCTGGTCTGCAATCTGCCAAAGAAAAAGTTAGACAAAGCTAAAGTTAACAGATCCCCAATTCTCCTTTAACTGTGGATCTAAGGATGGTACTCCAAGATTTCATACTGTTTAAATACACTTTTCTGTAGTTGGTTTTGAGTCATATCTATCCCCTGTGCTCTCTCTCATACAGCTCACAATATATTTTTCTGTCAGGGACAGACTCATTGGCCCTTTTCCCCACAGGGATGAAGAAAAAGGGCACACAAAAAACACCTGACTTCCCTTTGGGCATGCATTCTTCAGGAAGCATTCTGAGGCATTTATTTCTGCTCCTTTGGTCTTTGGCTGCTGTACCACTGCAGCCAGCTGAGGGACAGCTCCTGCATCCCACCTCCTGCATTGGGAAGTCCCCCCCTTCTCCTCACTTAATGGATGAAGCATGACCCTCATCACACATACCCAAACAACCTGTCTTGGCTTAGCGTCTCTCCTTACTTTGGACTTCTCCAGCATGCAGCAACATACAAACACCTCTTTTAATCAAGAATGGATTCTCTCTGCTGTTTGTAAAGCATAAAGCAATTTTGCCACAGGAAAGTACAAAAATGAAAAAGCTCCTGTTCCAGTAATTTGAATCAGTGAGTCCTTTGGTGTATAGGTCTCATGAAAGACACAATAATAAAATAAAAATACGAGTTCACATTTTACAATACTTAAGAAGTCCCCCATAAAACCACAGCTGTGAAAAAGTTAAACTGTTTTCTTTCTCATTGTTCCTCCTGAAGTTTCATATTTTCTGTAATATCCCTGTATATAGCTGAGGTAATCAATACACTTGTGTGAAGGGTAGCTCACTAACTTTGCATATCTGACAGATGTGGTTTGAAAAAGTTATGCAGAGTAAGAGAAGGCAGTATCCTGAATCTTAATTGAGTGATACATAAGACACATGTGTACAGAGTAAATGTGGCACTGTGTAAATGTGCCATGTGGCACTGTAAATGAAGATACAAGTGGTTCCAAATTTCGAGCAAAAATAACAGTTAGAAATGCTAAAGAAGCCATCTTCCTCAACTAAAAAATTCTGTCAAATGATATAAATCTGTAAATCTATAAATCTATGAAATCTAAATAAACTGCCAATTTTTAAAAATCCATTTCAATGTTACCAACATTTCAAATTTTTTTTTTAAATGATGCATTGAAAGTATTAAAATATTCAGTTATAACATATCCTAAATAAAGTGTAGTGATTCTCGATGTGGCATTATATCTGGTTTTGATATTTGCATTACATGTTAAATTATAAACATTAGAGAATCTATCAAAATGTCAGATGATAATGCTGATAATTTCAAAGAAGATTTTTTATTTACTGGGAAGTATGAAGAATTTAGACAGTCAATTCTGACAGAAAATCAAACTACAATTCAAAGCCCTCAGTATTCTTCAGAACAAGTTTTTCTGCCTTTTATACAGTAGCTGTTAATGTCACTGTCTTTGGTCTGGTGTTCAGTCACATAAAATTTTAGATATTCTAGTATATTTTAATATGAACTGTCTTACCAGACAAACATTATTGTCAGATATATCTGAATATATTCAAAAGAAAGGACTATGAAATAGGAAAGCAAAAAAGTGGAAAATTACTTAGAGTTACAGCATTGGTGGAAATCAATGAGGACAAAGCAGTAAACACCCAAACCAAAAGTAAATTGTATTGGGATTTTCAAAATTGTTCATTGCTAAAAGTACCAGCCTAATGTGGAATAACTCAGTATCTAAGCTAATTTTACAACTAACAAGAGCAATTAAAATAAACATAAATTAATTGTTTCTTTAAAGCATTGTGATAGGAAAATAGTGTGGTGCACTTGAAAATCAGATGCAGTTTATACATATCTGCATACCAGATGATCTACCAGACAGGGACAGCTGCAGTTTGAGGGGGGAAAGGGGAAACAGCCTCCACATGGGATGCCCAGCAAAGAGCCCCAGCTGCTCCCCCTCTCGCCACCAGGATGCTGCAGACTGCCCAGCTACCACCAAACTTTTGCCCCCTCCCCAGTAAACTCAGCCCTGCTGTACTTGCTGTGCTTCTCTTTCTAAAAGAAAAAAAAAAAAAAAAAAAGCCTAAAAATCATAGGGCAGACACACAAAAACGCATCAATAGCAGAATTGTATTAGTGACTGCTGACAGGAAAACTAATTCATATTAATTTCATATTACTAACCTTACACTAAGAATTGAATCAATGCTAATATGAAGGAAGATGCACGTGATATACCCACTGCTAAGTAAGATGTTCATAATATGGGATTAAAGTTCCAGCCTCCTATGATTTTATTTGAGATGAGAAATACAAGTACAGATTATGAGCAAGCACAACATGCTTTGAAACAGCTTGCAGGAGCGGTTTAGTAAACTTGCATACATTTTTACATACATATCAATAGTGGGAAAGGTACTACTGAAGGTAAGAACAACAATTTTGGATCTGTGAATTTTAAGCCACCTGCAAAAATAAAATAGTGATTATATATATATACCTGCTATTTATTAAAAAAAAATTATAAAATATCCAGCTTTTTCTTCAACAAATATGGGTCTTTGGCTATTAAAATTACTATTTATCTAAAAAAATTAAATTTGAAAAAAGATAAAATTTTTGTTAACATAGCTTTTCTGCAGCTGTGATGGTGTAAGTATAGACAAGAAACAGGCTGAAGGCATAGGTAATCTCTTTATTTTCTCATCTTCTATTAGACAAGTTGAGATAATAAGGAAAAGCAGGTAGCTTTCAGATTCAGGCTCGCATGCGGCATTTTCTTTGTCAGGGAAGCTAATGTGAAAAAATATTCTAAGCATTTATTGCAGCTCCTCAAACTCATCACTACTGAACTGCATAGTTCATAGGTCACAAAATGCATTTTATAATTGATGTAATACAGGTTTAAAAATACCCCTGTTACGGAGAGGTGGCTTCTTGTTTGCTTTGGAGTTTTTGGGTGGTTTTTGGTTTTTTTGTTTGTTTGTTTGTTTTGGGTTTTTTGGTTGTCTTAACTGATTCTCTCTGTTGTGTTAACCCCATACAAAATAATTAGATGAAGCAAAACCCCAGGTTAGAACAGCTCAGGCAAAGAGTCCTTTGCTAAATTAAAATGTTCTTCAGTCACTTGGGCAAAACAGGCAGGTGATACAATTAAAGGCCAGAAGAACTGATAGGCTAAGAGACTTTGTGACAGAGAAGGAGATTTTTTTGGAAACAGAGATTAAGAGATGTGGCAGCAGAGAGACTGTAAGTAGACATAAACCCAAGGTATGTACTGAATCCATTATTTTTTGATAACCTGGGAAGGCTTGAATTTCACTTCCCAGACTCACCTACTAAAAAACATTTATATGCATTTCATAGTGACGATGGTTGGGTTTAACCTCAATGGAAGGTCTTTATTTGGGGGGAATCAGCCTCCAACAGTAGCAAAGTATTTTTTTTTTTTTTTTTTTGTGTCAATTGACTGTTGAAGTAGTCATAGTTGATGGTTTTCTAAAATTTCCAAGAGGGCATTGAATATGCAAGACATAACATAACCCCTTTGGGTTGAGTATATCCAGGATTCATGGATTTTAAACATTCTTTTACAGGGAACACGTGTTCATATATTTTGGGTCATGGCTCTGGTGTTTTAATTCACTTCATAAACAATTAAGGCTTCACTGACCACTGGCAAGACCACCATTGGCCACAGTAGAAGATGACCTGCTCCATTCATATGAAGTCAACCACCCACCTAAATTTGTGTTGTCCTGCTCTCATTACTTGCACACGAAGTATGCTTTTTCTTATAATTTAAACTGCTTCTTAAAGCATGAATAGACATGGCTCTTGAAGAAGGACCACACAACTGGAGCCCACCTGATCTGACGCCGAGATTCTGAGACACTATCAGAGCACCAAGTAGTGGTGGAGAGAACACACGCTACCAAGGCAGATCTGCACATGCATGCAGGGATGTATCCAGCAGGACAAAAACCCTGGAGTGGGAAGATAGGTGGGAAACAAAGACTTTGCTCAATTCTCATGCCTGTTAAATTGGCATGATATATAGCTATCTGGGAAGAACTAACAAACAACCAAAGTACATATGAGCTTTAAAAGCTCATTTTTAAAACACAGACTTGCACTGCAGAGTGAGACTTTACAAGAGGAAATTTTTCTTTTGGGTTATCTTTTGTTCTCAGTGTTTTCAGAATTTTTTTTCTGAAATCACTGAGAGAATGAAGGCTCATTATACAATTTTTGAGTTACTTGCAGAACAAAATCTCATTGGAATTGGAACGGTGCCGTTAATTAGCTTCTTGATTTGCTATTTGGGATTTCTGTGAATTAGGAGAGAGATTAAGAACTGCTAATACTCTTGCATGTGACCTTCACTCTTACATTTTAGTGGCCTCTATAAAGGACAGAACAAGGAAATGTGAAGGCAGGTTCTAAATGTATTTGTGGAGTTTTTATTTTATCTTCTGAAGTATGATTTCTCTTTCTACTTACAGTATTTTTTTGCTAGCAGTTCCTCATTACAGTTCTAACTTCCAGGCATAATGCAACTTTATGTTATGAAAACAGAACAAGAATTAATCTTCTAGATCACAAAGGCAATGTTAAGAAATCAAATAATGTAATTCCTCCCTCCTCTCCCCCTGTAGGAAGGCTACACTAAAGCTTTGCTTTGTCTCTCAGTGGTCTTCCAGTCTAGTTCCAGCACCCTAGAAATCCCTCCCATGCACAATCCCTTCCAGAAGCAGCACTTGCTGGGCTGTTCCCCTCTGCAGAAGGACCATGGCAACATCACCCATAGGCTAGCGAACAGTTCTGAACATGAAGGAATCACGTAAACAAATTTGGTTCACTTTGAATCGAGAATTAATTTTAATTAAAAAAAAAAAAAGAAAATGACTGCCAATGCTATGAATAGGAGGCTCTGCTTCACATGCTATTTCATTCCATTCCCAAGGTGCTGGGGGCAGCAAAAATAGTTAAGATGGCTCAAGCAGGATAAAAGTGAAACTAATGTACCGCGGATAGCACTGTCTTGCAGGCACGAAGCAAGTTGCTTTGTAAATATGTTATAAAAATAATACAATGTTCAATTTTACTAATCTTAAGGTCAAGTAAACTTTGTTTGAACTTAAGAAGAACAGTTTCCCTTTGAAATTCCTGCTCATTACTCAGTTGTCATGTTTAGAAAACCTCCTGGGTCATATGAAAAGCTCCTTGCTGTCACAGCTTCCTCCATGAAGACAAACTGAGCATTTCACTAAAAGGATAGCTCCACTTTTCTTACAGTAACTGTTTTTGTTTGACTATGCAGCAATTTTTCAGACATCTTGAGACCAAACAGCTTTATTTTTTTTCCCTTCACAAAACAGTAACTGAGGCTTTACTAAACTCAAGCATGCTAAAAACTTAATACTGGTAGAGATAAAAGCAAACCATTAAGTAATTCTATAAAATGACTAATTTCAAAGCTGTTGAAATAATACAGAATCAAAAATTCTATCATAGTTTATGGCAGATTTTTTCTGGGGAAATGAATCACTTCCATGATTCTCTAAGTGATTAATATTTTTTGTCGGGTAAAGGAAAAAATATAAAAAAAATATACTGCTAAAGAATCAGAAGTGAGCCAAACTGGCCAGATACCTCATGAAAAAAGTTGTACTCTATAACTTGTGTCTTCTGTGGAGAATATGCAAGCAAGACATAAATATTTAAAGATAAAATAAGAAAATGCATGGATTTCACAGGCATACTTTTAATGAAATTTATCTATAAAAAGAGAATATTCTTTGAAGTTATAGATAAGTCTTTCACCTTCAGATCAGTCAAATGTCTGTCGCTTTCAAATTAAGAGAGATGATCCTAATCCTCCTCTCCCTAAGAATATAGTAATGATTTTTTTTTATTGTGAAGTATCAAAAGCACCCTAGAAGTTAAATTATTAGATCACTAATAATTTTAATTTTTTAAGAAACATTGTATATCTCATATATTTTTCTTCTAATGAAGCATTTTTTATTTCATTAGCCTTCATTTCTCTAAGATACATAATAGTAATGTAATGTTGCAAGGTTGTTTTTCTATCCCTGAACATTCACAATTCCAGGGAACAACCTACTTCCTGTGAAATTTGCTGTTTTCTAAAATATGACCACCATTCCACTATTACTATGGTTACTAACTAAACTTTGTACTGAATTGCATACCCCCAGAATTACCATGTTTATTCATCCCAAATAAAAATAAGCTTGTCCTTCACCACAGAGTAATTCAAAATTTCAAAAGGGCCAAATACATCTGTATTCCTTGTCTACCGTGAGGTGAAGCTTCTCAATATCCCAATCTCAAGCAAGGCTCTGGAGCACAATGCTTCACATCAGTTGTTTTCCACTCAGTCACAATTAGCCAAAACACGTGAGCATCCTTGTTTTAAAAGTAGGATGAACAGTATATCTAGTAAAACTATAAGCATATACACATTTATTTAGAGGCAACTTCTCTGGTCACAATTACTGGAAGACATACCAGTACCTAGATCAAGGGGGATTCCTTTAAATCTGCCTAAATTCTTTAAACTTGTATTTTCTAAATATTTTCCTCTTTTTTTCCTAGAATATTACTAGCTCTGAAGGATTCTTAGAAACAGCTTAGCTTTGAGCCCACTTGTTTTACCACACTACACACTAAACCAGCATATTCATGGGATGAATACAAATTAAACACAGACGGAGTTCAAAGGAAAGGAACTAATTTTTGACACTGAATCACCAACTGTATGTTAAATTTAAACAAATATTTTGAAAGTAGAGCATGCAAATACCATATGGAAAACCATAATAATACAATTAAGTACCCAAACGAGACAAACATTAGTTAGTTATATATTCAGAACACTACTTGGACTAGGGAAAAGTTTTCTTCAAATTATTGCTTGAATGCTTGTATTTTAGTTTTGTCATCTTAACCCATCCAATGATTATGTACTGGAACATTTCAGGTATTCAGAGTGATACTTTGTGTCTCCTCTGGAATGTGTAGGCAGGAACTAAAACTTTAGACAGGTCATTTATCTGTTAAACCAAGGCTTGGTAAGATTTCTTTTGTCCATACTAATTCTTTGACCCAGCAAGGCAGATTTCTAGTGTTTTATATTTCACACATCTACCACAATGTACAGCATTGCTCCTGCTATTACCTACTTTTAATGAATACTCTTTAGGCTGAGATTTCAGCCCTTTCAAGGCATAGAAATAGGTGTAACATAGACATAATATTATGTAAAATTCCTCTTTCAGAAATACCATACTTTAATGTTTCCATAAGACAATAGCTGCCCTTGCATAAGGATATTCAACTTAGAAAAAAACCCCAAACTTCTATTGTTTCATATGCTACTATATGTGCTTTTAACCAGAAAAACACATTAAAATGTTTAAAAAAAGAAAGGGGTTTAATTTGTGAAGTAGCACAAGAAAGTTCTCCAAGTATCTGGGACAGGAAGTGACTGCTTTATTGAGCACACAATGCAGAGGAGGACGGAACTCTTTTTTGCAGAAAGACGTATGTGTAAATCAGTGAGAAGATGCACCATCCCTTTTCAAGTGAAGAGTAAACAATAATTTAAAGTAACCAAAAAGATTCCTGACCAGAATAGTTTCATCCTGTCTGTACAGTGTAGTACATAAACAGTCACAGTCCTCAGCCAGTCACAGATTCAGTACAAAAATCCTTTGAAAGCAAAGCTCTGCATGGACTGTAGGAGTCTCAGATCAGAGACAGTATCTACAATACTGAGCAAAGATCATGAAAGTGATTTTTTTAGCATGACTTTCACTACATAAATGTGGTCCTAACAAATACATTTTTTTCAAGCACAATATCTTTATAAAATTATACACTGACTTTGGTCCTCTAGGGTAGACTTCCATTCATATTTACTGAATGGCAGGTTTGGGTTTTTAAGAGAATTAAAGTAATACTTTATTAACAATCCCTACACCTTGCCAGAGTTTTAGCATCAGGTTCAGCCCCTTTTTGCTGATCTGATGTAGATTAGTGTAATTAATTTTCATTTGATTCTCACTATGGTTTCAAAAGAGAGTTTGTTTAAAATCAACTAAATTTCACCTTGGGAAATCATCCCACAGGCAGAGGAGAGAAAAAAATTACTTGCAAATGCACAGAATATTAGGACAAAATACAAGCCCTATAATAAGAGATGAAGGAAATGTGAAGACTCTGTCAGCAAGTGTGATGTTTAGGCTGGACTTTCCCCAGATTGCTGCTCTCCATGGCCTTTGCATCGTGTGAGTGAAGGGGAGAAGGGCTGTGCGACCAAGCCTGCACGCCAGCAGAACCCCTCATGTGAGCTGTGGCAAAACCCAGCAGTGCTGCTTCCCCTGTTTAGTCCCCATTGCTTTCAGTCTTCTAACTGCTCAGATTTACTGCCAGGAGACCATGGTTTACACTCTATATGGCTTTCACATCCTTGAAAGCAAAAGACTGGTTAAATATGAACACAAATGTGCACACTGCCATCAGATGTACTCTCCACAGATGAACTGCATACTGCTTGCCCCTCAGCATAGGATCCCATACAGAATTGAACACTTTAAGAAGTTTTGAACTCCACTGCTATGCTGGCAGGCACTCACAGAGGCAACACTTCTGACATCACAGAAGTGGAAAAGGAAACATTATGGAAGGTTGGACTTTGACAGTTCTATGAGGAGTTGCAGTACAATCTCAATTGTACAAACAGCAATCACAAACACACTCCTTCTGTGATGGTAAACGAGGCTGTGTGTCCTAATTCATATGAATGAGGAGTATAAAACATTCAGAGTGTTCCAGGTCATCATGTTGAAGCAAGACAGCAAGACAACCTACAGCAACTACTAATGTGGAACAGTGAGATATTGGGTTTTGACACTGCTGTTGCCCAGACTGCTTGGAACATTTCACTGGTTCATGGCTACAGCTCCTTACAGAGTTTGTACTTTCTTTAAGTCCAGAAAAATGAAGTAGCATTTTAGTAGACATTCGACCAGCTGGATATCCTCCCCAAACAGACAAAACTTCAGCTAAAGTAACCACAGCGATGGCAGTTCTTGTGCTCTGACCCCAGTCCAGCTGGCCACAGTCTGGGCAGCAGCAAATCTGCAACATAGAGCAGCAAAAGAAAAGCATGCTGGATCTGGCTCTTTCAAGCTGTTGGTTTCATAGACCTGCACATAACTGAGCTGTGTCACAGCATGTCACTTTTCCACAGTTCTCAGATGTAAGCAGGAAAATTTTTAGATGCTAGTCCAAACCTGTGGGGACTTTTTCACATTTTTCTGAATTGATTCAGAGAAGGAACAGTGATGCATAAAAAGCCTGAGTACCTGCAATGGCTATCCTTTGCAATCTCTCCTGGTATCATTTTCAGGGTATCTTCAGCCAATCTCATTAGAGCTCTCAGAAGAGTTTCATTCCTATTGACTGAGGAAACGTTCTAAAGACAATTGATAAGGAAAATGTGTTCAAGAACATCTTCTGTAGAAGCGGAGTTATTTCTACTGTGCATTTCTAAGCCCATTTTTCATCACAAGCATTTTGATGCCTATGTCCAGGTAGTTGAGATGCTGAGTAGCTGATACAGATGAGACACACAGACTCCAGACATTATTTGTGGGCTGGAAGACAGAAATCACACACTTTTTCGCTACTTCTTCAGTGAGTGACTGTCTGCTGCTACTGTAAGACTCAGATTTTCCAGGATGGTATGGCAAGTTTAGACTGGTGCTTTTCCTTCCCTAAAGGCTGATCATACAGTCACTCAGCAACAGTCTTTCAGCAAGTTTCCTTCCTTGATTTCTTATTATATAAATAATACTATTTATAACCTTTATATAATAATTGTTTTATTGTGTTCACCTTCAGTATAACAAACAAGTTAAAATAGGCTGTACTAGAAAACAAACAATATGTCTGAAATGCAGTATGATGCAGCCTTGACCCTAGTAGACTTAAATGCTCTCCTACTTCGAAGTCTTCTGCTTGCCAAGTTTCTTTCCTAATATTTCCAAGAATTCAATCAGGCCAGCTCAGTGCCTATGTTCAAGTCACTACTGCTATGTGGGTACTTTCCCAGTGTGAACCACACTGACAGAAATAATGCAGAAAAAGAACTCACATTGCTTTTTCATCATTCAAACCTTTTAATATACAGACCACTAGTTCTACTGCAACCACTAGTGTGAATAATGTTTTTTTAAAGGTCAGCAGTTCTACCTAATACTATTAAGTTCTTCAAAATACACTCAGATTTGGTGTCTCTCCTGATGGAGGAGAACATAGTAAAGACACCACATTTCAATGTCACTCTAGCCAACATATTTATGGGCAAATCTCCCAGCAGATACTGCTTTTCTTGAAGGCTGGCAGATATTATAACCTTCTTTTGTGCCCAAATGGAAATAACAGCTTGACTCCCAGCATGGTTTGACTATTCTCAGCAACTGGAAACTCACAGTTTTTCCAAAGCGTCCTCCTTCCACACTGTGTAATATTGATCAGAATATCCAGGAAATAGCAAAGTACTTGATAAAAGATCTACAACTTATGCTTCTCTGCCCCTCTCTTTGTGCCTAACTCCAGATACCTGTAGGACTCAGAATCTGTGGCACTCTTAAGGGTTATTTTCTCTCTCTTATATACATGAAAAACTGTAAAGGTTCAAGTTGCCAAGGCCATGGTTACCTCCTATGTTCTGAACTCTTCTTTCTGGACATAGGTGAACTAAATTTTAAAATGATCTGGGGAAATGTCTACAGATCACCTCAAAACTACTTGAATTGAGAGCATTTGCCAGAGCAAGTCACTTGTTTAAACTGACTGAACACCTGGATGTGAGGCACAAAGAGAAGAAACATTATCTACCTGTCAGTGTATGCCAGAAGCTGTAACCAAGGAAAGCTGTGACCTTCCAATCAGAGGTGCTTATGATAAAAAAAAAAAAAAAATATGAAGCAGAAAACAACAGGAAACATAAGGCAACTTTCTTCATCAAATAAAGTGAAATGATGACATTCATGTGTCCAACACTGAATCATGAAGAAGACAGTGTTATAAGAGAAAAGGGAAGAATTCATATACAGTTTCATTTTTTCAGATTTTAAAAGTTCCTGTGCTACTGCTTAATGTAGGATACAGGCTTTTTATCTGTGATTTCCCTCTGTTTGTGTTTGTAACATCACATCAAATATTCCACTGGTGGAAACCCTTCATTTTATTACTACCAACTATCCTGGAGCTGAGAAGCAATTTTATAGATACAGTACAGTATGATATAGTGCAGTATATACAGTGTAGATACCATTGACTGTCAGTGTCTCAAATACAAACTAGCAGGACAAATACAGTTATCTAACAATCAGGGAAACATAGAATGTCCTGGGTTGGAAGGAACCTTAAAAATCATCTAGTTTCAATGCCCCTGCCATGGGCAGGGACACCTTCCCCTAGACAAGGTGGCTCAAAGCCCCTTCCAACCTGGCCTCAACAACTTCCAGGAATAGGTCATCCACGACTTCCCTGGGCAAACTCTTCCAGTGCCTCACCACCTCTCAATAATGAATTTCTTTCTTTCTAAAATAAACTTACCCTCTTTCCATTTGAATCTCTTCCCCCTTGTTGTGCCGCCCGTATAAGAAGTCCTTTTCATCTTCCTTGGTAGGCTCCCTAGGAAGGCTGCAATTTGGTCACCCTGAAGCCTTCTCTTTTCCAGACTAAACAACTCTCAAACTTTCCTCATGGGAGAGTTGTTCCATCCCTCTAATCAACTTCGTAACCCTCCTCTGGAGTCCAACATGTGCTTCCTGTGCTGGGTACCCCAGAGCTGGATGCAGCACTGCAGGTGAGGTCAGAGCAGAGCAGAGCAGAGCAGATCAGAGCAGAGGGGAAGAATCCTCTCCCTCACCTGCTGCCCACGCTGCTTTGGATGCAGCCCAGGACATGTTTAGTTGTGAGCACACACTGCTGGGTCATATCCAGCCTCTCACACACCAGCACCCCCAAGTCCTTCTCAGCAGGGCAGCTCTTTCTGTTCATCTCCCATTCTGGGGGTTGCTGTGGCCAAGGTGCAGCACCTTGCACTTGTTTAAACTTGCCTTGTTAAACCTTTTCCCAGCTTGTCGAGGTCACTAACTCTTACAAGCAGTATCTACATCTAGGTTATATACGAAAAAAATGCTAAAAAATCATGGTTTTAATCTCAAATAAATGTTACCTTATCTTTCAGCATGCACAATTCAGCAAGACTTGTCAATCCAGCTTTCTCTCTGAAATGGCATCACCCAGACTATTGCAGTCAGATTATTTGTGAGGGTGCTGACATGTGAAGTTTGGAATGAATGGTGCACAAACAAGGCTGTCCAATTCAACATTGGAATGAATGGTGCTGAGCAGACTGTGCTGGTAATTCAAGGGAGACATAACACTTTGTGGGAGGAGGTACCTCAGTGAGGCCTGGGAGTGACCTCATTGTAGAGAAAGAGACGATTTATAGTGCTGAATGTCAGTGATGTGTTATGCAGACAGGTTCCATTCTCACTTTAATGTAAATCTAAGATGGCTTATGTTAAGCTAATTGTTACACAATTAATGAAAAATGGCCTAAGAGGAGATCTGGGTAACTCAGTTTTCTAAGCTTAGGCTTTATAAAACCAGCGAACTCCTTCTGACTTCAACTTTTGCAGCACTCAGAAAATGGTAGAAAAGGAATTCTGTACAGTACAGAGATCACCTTATGAGCCATTCTCTTTAGTGACTGCATCTGTTTGCCACTGTCTTGTTTATAACACCCATGAGGGGAACAATAAGCAAGAATTATGCAATTAACAGTTTGCTTAGGTGTAAATTTCCATCCTTTCTGCCAAAGATATGGTTCTATGAAATGCAGTTCATATTTCTTAATTAGAACTACTCAACTGAGGGCAATTTGAAGAAGAAAAACTGAATCAATTTTGAAGGAAAAAAAAAAGACTGAAGGAATGGTACTCTTGGGTCAACCTGGCAGTTGGAAGTTGTGAATGTAAACTCTTAAGACATCAGGAGTTACATAAAATAAAAAAATTTAACATAAAATCTCATTGAATTAAAGAACAGAAACAGATTGCAGAAACTTCATTTCTAAAACCATATATACATGACTATTGACTGTACATGGTAACAGAAAGAGATGCTATAGAATGGCCAAAGGAATAAATAGTTTATGGGGGCTGTTAAAACACAGAGAATAAAGAAAACTAGGATGATGATGGACTAACTTGAGCTTTATTTCAATTCAAGAATACAAGACTTCCAGTTAAATTCGAGGTGAATGCAAGGCAAGATTTGTTCCATTCTTAGAATATATTCTGAGTTCCCAGTTCCTTAGGATATATTCCCATTCCAATGATCCATAAGTGCTGTAGCAAACAGGTATTAGTGTAATAAAATAAGCTCTGGCTGCACATCCGTTGCTGTTATCTCCTTACAAATATTTAAATTGATAAAAAGCCCAGAGATCCTGTATCCATACTGATTTACCTTTGAACTGCTGGAAAGTGAAACAGCTTGCAAACCAATGTCCTGTTGCCTCTGTTCCCCACACTGCACAGCACAGGACCAGAAATAGCATTGTGTGTTCTTTTATGAATTCTTGCACTCTACTTAACCTTTCACATAATGCTAATGTTACTGATGATGATTCTTGTAAAAGATTTATATATGCCTCAATTTCAAACAACTATTAGAAGTGATAAACTAAAAAAATACAAGAGATTAGAAGCAATTTCTCTTACTTCAAAGCACATATTCCAAATATGTCAGCAAAAAAAAAAAAAAAAAAAAAAAAAAAAAAAAAAAAAAAAAATCTATAGCAAAGACAGAAATTGCCAAAACTGTCATGAATTTCAGCTGTGGTCAGAAAAAATATAATCAGTTGAACATAACAGAAAACAGTGTCTCTTCAGGAGATGAAACTGCAGGAACATATGAACTTTATAAAAGGAGGTGCACAGTTAGGCTTGGTCCTCTGAAGATAATGAGAATAAGAATCTCATCAAAAGTGTTATGACGGAACAGAAGGAAAATTGGACTTGGTGTGGATTGCAGACAGAAGAGACGATTTGAGGTTAGAAACAAAGAAAAGACTGCTCAACAGCAAGAAGCTTTAAAGAAGGACAAATTGAATTTATCACTCGTACGGAGATAATCATGTAAGAGACTATTTTTATAATATAAATCAAGACATTTTTTCATGTGGGAAATTAGAATTTCATAGGGAAAATACAGCTAAATTATTTCAATATACTTTTCTCTTATTTTCCTCTTATATTCAACTTGAATGCATTTCTTTTGCATACCACACAGGAAAAAAAACAAAAAAACCAAAACAGCAAAAAGGTATATTTCTGTTGCTAAGCATGTTGGATGCTGTGTGCCTGCTTCACTGAGGCCCAGGTAGAACACAGGCATAAAATAACATAGAGGAAAATAGAATTTTTAACAAAATATTTGAAAGACAGCCCACAACAATTAATGAAGGTATAAACTATGTTAGGCAAGTTTCCTGGTGTAATCACTTAGATCAGTATTATAATCTTGCTCTGCTCATCTGGCATAAACCTCTTGCATTAGTCTTTGGTTGTCCCTTCTGTCAACAGGTACCTTAGTCACTTGCTCTCCACAGAGTCTATAACTTAAACAAAATCCTATTCCAGTGCCTTCCTGGGATTTGTCTTTAGTAACAATAAAAATAAGGTAAACTTCAACCTAAAAATTCTGTTGATGCTGTTTCATTTCATTGAGCCTGTTGCTAAGATGACAACTTTGGGAGTTCTGAGCCCACACCCCAGATTCCATCTTCTCAGGCAGCTACTTCCCCTTCTTACATCCAGAAGTTATGAGTCATCTGCCTCACTGTGCCAACAAATGTCTCTTAGCCTTTTTCAGGCCTGAGAGAATAACAGCAGAAGGAGATGTTCGGGCAGATTCTAATAACCTTTAAAATCAGAATAACTGTGTGGGACAAAATTTGGTCTTAAAGGTCTTTCAGAAAACACATGTTAGAAAGTAAATGCTAATTAATATGTCATTTCATATAGAATGTCATATTGAAACACTATCTAATATCTACCAAGGACAACAGTTTCCAAATCTGTCTAAACCAAGCTAAACAGAGTGAGGATTCTTAAGCATTGGTGCAGTGATTTATTCTAGCATGCCCAAACTTCATTATAATTTTGCATTTAGAGTGCGATCTTGCACTCCTCTTCCATAAATAAAGTCAAATCACTCACCCTGCAGAAGCTGTGAAGCCAAATTAAGGCTTTTAAATTTTAAATTTCCTGAAATGCCTTTATTCTAACTTGCAGAAGTCCAGAACATTTCTCATAACCATGTTACTGCTGCTGCAGGAAAAGAGAGATGCCTTAAGCTGTGATCAGCCAGCAGCAGGCTCTCAAAAGCACCACAGGCAGGTCCTTTTTCAGAAGACCTGACTGTCAGGATGCCTGGACAGATGGAAAGTAGCAGAATGCTGGACAGATATTTACAGTCTGCACTAGAAAGAGTTGTTTCCCACCAGACAGAAGGCAGGGAAATTTTTATTACCCCACAATACATACACACCTATAAGAGTAAGAGAATTTTGTCTTCCCACTGAGCATAAAACAGAGTTTCAGAAGAAAAGGATATCAAGCAATGGATCCATGGTCTAATCAGCAAGACAAATATGACACATTAGGTAAAGGAAGCATATTTAGCTCAAAAGTGACCAGCCAATAGAACTGTCTGGCAGAAAGGTATGCTATTATTTTGAGAAAACATACAAAATGTCAGCTGGAGAGGAATATGATAGACTATCATTGTGAAAGCTTAACTGCCAATTTGCTTTCTTTCATAACAATGTAAGGGATGTCTATCCTGACCACTTCAGTTATCTTATGTAACTGTAAAATGCCTGTGAACTATTTAATGCTAATTTTATCCCCTTGTTAATGCAAAATATCACACCAAAACTACTGAATAATCAAAGAGAGGTTCCTTTTACCACAATAATTATTATGTTCCAGTGATGCCTAGAGAATTTTAATACCTCAGATTCTACAATGTGCTTGTCATGGGTGGGACCAGTTAAATAACCTGAACTGCAGCTGTGATGCTCCATAATCTTCTCCTACACCTGGCATTTGGTGTGACTGATGGCATGTTTGCAAATCTGTCATGATATCCAAAGGCAGGAGTGAGAGGCTATGGGCCTCTTGCATTTCAGCTCATGACATTTTCCATTTCAGAACACTTTCACAAGATATCAAACAATTTCTCTTTTATTGCATTATTGTAATGGAAAATAACTGGAAGGGGTTTTCCTACCTTGGTTCTACCACAATTCTGAGAGCAAAGTTCTGACTACCTAGTTTGAAAGGAGCAATGAAGGGACTCCTTTCTTGGTCTTTCCCCATCTTTTAGTGGATTTATTCCCAGAAAAGCAGAGACACTTCCTTGCTGTCAAAGAAATCCATAGCAAAAGTTCTGTACTTTTTCACAGTGCTTCACACTGTTTGTATTTTAAAGGCTAGAATACAATTTGATGTTTTACTTAATGTGTCCTGTCAATCAATAAAAGTAAGCACTGTCAAAATAAAAATTAACTGAATGGTCTGCAACATTTAAATACAAATGCAAACAATAACAGGTTGTAGGCCTGCAAATGTCTGTAAATTTCATAGCCTCTAATTTGGTGTTATTAATTTTATGTGTCGAAGTTAAGCATAGGGAGTATTTAAAAACTTACATGATAAGGTGTTTACACTATTGAACTTTACAACACACATTTCTTTTTAATAATTAAAGCATTAGATCAAGACTGAAGATATACAGGTTGCTTTCTGTAAGCCAGTAGCCATCTGCATTACCTGGGGAAAATATTTGCATCTACTCTTCAGGTGCCTTATCAATGACATTAGAGACGAGGAGCTTTGCAAACTGATATAAAATAGTTGAAACCATAGATATTTACGTTTTGTTAGCTTATTTGTACAAGACAAATAAGCTTCAATAATAACTTCAGAATGAAAAGATATTTTTTCCTAACTAAACTTATGTTGAGAATGTATTTAAGCAACTACAAATAGACTAGGATACCAGAACATACATAAATGCTCATTAATGGGAATCCAGTGAGACTGTTTATGTCTGACTTTCAGCCCTAGGAGGAAATGGCTCAGAGACAAAACCTTCCTTTGGAAAGTTATTCACCCCACATGCCTTCATTACCATGCCTTGCTGGATGAGCCACTCGTTCCACAAGCACTTCTCTCTAGAATGTCCACTGGCTGGGACAACATGAGACCTTTCACAAGAGAAAACACCAGGAACATAAATTCTAGATTTCTAAATGCTTGTCAGAACAATCATGTTCCAAATATCTTGGGTATACCTACCATTTTGCAGGCCACCTACATTCATCTTCTCATGTGTATTAGCTATCGAAGACAACTGAACTCCCTAAGGCTATTTTAAGGCAATTAATTTTATAAATATTCCTTCTCCCACACAACCTGAAACAAGATTTTAACTTTTCTCCCTACATTTTAAATAAATTAAATAAGGAATAATGCTAGAATCTTAGAGAAGCTATAATGTTAACTCATAAAGTTTTGTTTCAATTTTAAGAACCCTATTAAAAATAGCAAAGCTTAAGTATTTGGGAGGGGAAAAGCATTTGGAAGGGGCAAAATATTTGAAACACATTTCTAAAAATATAAGAACCCATATCTTTGGGCTCATTTCTGTACTTATTAATTAATTTTAAGTGAAAATGGTTTCCATTAATTGTTAGCTGTATTTTAGCTCCTGTGCACCAGATGATCTTAAACTGTCTTTATTTATCTGCATCTACTGTAGACTGTTGTCAGTCTGAAAATGATGGTAGCATCTTATTTTTGTCATTTATGGAAAACTTCAAAAGTCTAGATTTTTAATTCAGTTTGGAAAAGCAAATGTGTGATTTCTGCTTCAGGAGTGGGCAGCATACCCGTTGGTAAGATCTTCACAACCAGTCTGGTTGGTTGGCTGAACATCAGCAGGAAAACTGCATGAATTCTCATGCATTTTAGATATGGGAACTGTGCTGTAGTCCACAGGATCTTCATTTTAGATAAGAATTGTTTTGTTCTTAGTGAAGTCATGATTTCAACTGGACCAACAACACCACAATCAACCCTTTGTACTATCAGCCCATGTAATACACACAACATATACAGATCTATATTCAGGACTGAAACTTATATTCAAGCTTTCATGCTTGGTCTTTGATATTAGAAAACATTTGTGAAGTATGGTGAGTCATTTTCTTCGTGTCCTTAAGGAGTTGAATAAAGATGGGATTTTTGGTAAATATTAATTTCAGTATTTTCATTAGAACAACATGGCAGCATAATTCAGTTTAAAGGAAATTAGTAATTTCCCTAGTCTTCCCAATACTAATACAAGAAGTGAGTTCTGTAATGGCTTGCAGCAAGAAACTACAACCATGTTGAACAACAAAAGACCCAAAATACAAAAAATGAACACGTGAGAATACCATGATGCAAAAGGAGTACTCACACAGGGAACAGCTATGGCTAGGACTGTTCACAGAGCACATAAAAGCTTACCAAGACTCAGGGCACTCTGTAGCATTCTGAGAAGTAGACAGGTGTGGGTAATATGGCAATGATGTAGTGCATAAATTCTGCTTCTTTGTTCAATAAGCAGCACATGCAGCTACTGAGCTGTCTCCAAAGGGAGCCATACCAGCTCCTTTATAGTTCAGTTGTGATTAGCTGGAGCTAATTTCACCATAACTTAGAGTACAAAGATGTGCCACATCGCAGTGGGGTCTCTGTGAGCCCACAGCTCTTTAGTGCTTTGCAAAGGAACACTGAACTTTTTTCTAGCTAGCATGAACAATTCTTAAGGTTCCTGGAGTCAGTTTAGTACCCTGATAGATGAGGTCCTCAAATACTTGGGATAGCATTAAAGAAATAATAAAAACATCCCGGCTTAGGCTCCTAAAAATGTCTCTTTTTAGTTTTCCACCACAATGACAACTTCCAAAAAACCCAGACAATATACAATATACATCTGGTGTAGGCATAGTGAGTAGGTTTTATTGTTTCTCTAAACTCAATTCTAAGCCCATGGAACAGCTCATCTTCTTTATATTTTCAGTATTTTTATTGTGTTTTCACAAGAAAGCTCCTCAACAACTTGTTGAGACTGCCAAAAAAGAAGGCAAGTGAAATGAAAGCCATCCAACCAGAACAAGAAAAATGGCCTGTGCTGTGGGCCTATACTGACTCCTGGATGGTGGCTAATGCCCAATGCAGGTGGCTGCAGCAATGGAAGAATTGGCAAGGCATGGTAAATCCACCTGGGCTGCTGCATTATGGCCGACACCACTGCAGGGGTAGAAAATATGACTCTGAAGGGACATGACACAGATGCCCAAAAGTTGCACCACTGAAGAACATTGAAGCAAACAACAGGTAGATAATAAGGTTGTCAAAATTGAAATAGCTCAGATAGACTTAGACTGGGAGCAGAAGTAGTAGCTGTTTGTAGCCTGATGGCTCCATGAAACATCAGGACATCTAGAATGAGAAGCAACACACATACAGATGTGTGTGATCAGGGGTGGCTGCTGATTTCATCCAGTGTTCTGGCTACAGTCAGCAGTGCTGGCACAGCATCAGAGCTGTCTCTCCAACATTCCACCTCCCATCAGTAGGCTGGATATGAGAAAGTCCTGGGAGGGGACACACCTTGCTGACCCAAACTGGCCAAGGGGATATTCCATGGTGGGGGGGCATTCCTTACTTACAATATTTGCCTTCCTGAGAAACCACTACACATGCTTCCTCTTCCCGGATAGTGGACAAATATTGTCTGATGATGGGGAAATACAGAGTATTTTTTTTTCTCTTTCCTTGTGCATGCACAACCCCTTGCTTTTGCTTTAGCAAACCGCCTTGTCTCAACTTATGACTTGTCTTCCATGTTATTTTCTCTGCTCCTTTGTATTTCCCCCTGTCCAGCTGAGAAGGGGGACTGGTAGAGCAGCTTGGGGGATGCTTGGCATCCAGCCAAGATCAATCCAAGCACACATTGTAGGAATACTAATAATTAAATAACACAGTAATGGCCAGACAAGATTCAAGCCACGTGATTCAGAGGCAATCTAATGAACTTCAGTGAGGTCAAACTAGTTGGATTAACTTGTCTTGAAATAGCTAGGATGTAGATCATGTTAAAATTTCAACTCAGAAAAAAATGAGGATATTAAACTAGTTTGGAGAGGGATATCTACAGCTACAGTTGACAAAATACAAAGTACAATCAGTAGCTGTGTGAAGAAGTAATTTCCCTTTATGGTACAGTTATAAAGCAAGTACATTACAGTTGTTGTTAGATCATTAATCATTTTTACTACACTAGTGCCTAAAACCATGCAAAAGATGAACCTCGTAGGATTTTGTAGTATGCAGACACACAGCAAAAGACCACAGCTATCCTGAAGAATTTACAGACTAGGCAAACAATATAAGTACCTGAGGAGAAAGTGATGCAAAAAATGAGCAGTGTGAACAATGCAATCCCAGAAAATGTTAAGTTTGCAATGGGAATGAGCACACAAGATGCTGAGAAGGAATGAGGGGGAACAAGGGGGCACTAAGAAGCTCAAGCAGAAAAGACAAAGAAACATAGGTGAGCAGGACAGGATGGATACACCTAGGACAGAAGTGAAGTAAAACTGAGGTGAAGGGTCTTGGCAGAGATTCAGAGCAGACATTCACTAAGTAGAGGGGCAGACACAAGCCTGTCAGAGGTGCAGAGACAGCTGAAGACTGTTGGTAGCCTGCAACAACAGCTGGGTGCACTCTCTGGACTCTGTTTTCCCACACAGTTGCCCTAGAGCTGGTGAGAGTTCCTCTGTAGGTCAAGAGGCATTTGGAAACTGAATGTATCTGAGACAGATGATGCACTGGTTTGTTCTTCTATATGCTCTTACATAATTGTGTTTATATATTACCACAATAAATAAAATAATTTATTTGCCATTTTGGACCACGGAACTATAAAAATAAAGCACATATGACACTTGCCTTAAAAATTATACTAGCTGTCTCTCTTTGGTTGAAACAAATCAGCTTTGTAATCAAAAAAAAGTGAAATTAGGGAATTTATTCTTGAACAGATATTATCAGTGTATCTCAAAGGATTATGATAACTGTCAATCATAATACAGTTTTGCTTTTCAATATTTACTGATATATTTTCTCTGCCCTAAGCACAGAGTGAGGAGGCAGTGAAAATCAGACTGAACATAAAATCTTTTCAGCAAACAGGAATTACAAGTGACAGTGCAAAATTAACAAGAACTTTGGAGATAGTGTGGGTTGTTTTTTTTTGGGGGTTTTTTTGTTTTTTTTTTTTTTTTTCTCTTTGGTGTCACCAGATGTGTTACACAGCAGAGAAGCAAAAGGGCATATTAAATATAATACTGCATGCAAATTCATGGTAAAGCACACAATTGGATACAATTTCCTAGGAAAAAGCCTCTTTCTGTGATCAGTTCCATGAAGTGAAACCTCTGATTCCACAGAAGTCTGTGGAATTCCTCTGGTGGGCATTGGTCTGGAAGGCTCTGGTTTCATGACCTCCACGAAAAATTATTTTAAAGGTGTTCTTTATCTACTGAGCAGGGACCCAACTAGAAATAGTGAATATAAAGACCTGTTGGTTCAAGCAGACTAAGAGATATTCCTAGAGCAATCCTTTCATAAAGGAATATAAGATCAACAAAACATATGAATAAGGGATGTGGTTGCACAGATGTATAAGGAGTAATTAATCTCTGTGGCTAAAACTGAGAAAACATAAGAAAAAAATACATTCCACTCTGGTGGCAATGTTGTAAGAGAAACAGAAAATTAAGAGCAGCTGCAGAATATTTTTTTTTGAACCCTGAACTTTCTCTACCTTACTGAAAAGAAAACAGATCCATAATCTATTTATTGTATACATTCTATAAAAAAGAGAAAATACTAAAGCAATTTTCATTCTGTCAGCACTGGAATTAGTGACCTGGAGCTGAAATAAATGTCTGGAAACAAGCAAAATGCACACATTGTCATGGAGCGTGATCATCCACTACAAAATCCATCAAAAGAAGCAACCGATCCTCTGTCACTGATGTCCTATTCATAATTCAGAAGGTCACTCTTTAATTTAAAGCATTTTAGATCAACACAAGAATAACTTGGTGAAATTTAGTGATTTCTGGATGTTCTGAATGTTTTCTGAACAAAAATATCTGTACTAGGTACAAAACAAACAGAAAAAAGAGATGCATGTACATCAGGAATTACCTCTCCCACAGCTGAGGAAAGTTCTGCTTTCTTGCAGCAATTTCCCAGATACTTCCCAGCTTTTCACTGACCTTCCCTTTCAGTTCACCCTCTACAATTTTTTTTCTTTTAGCTCCTTTAAGGAAGTTTCTTCTAATATGACCAGCATACAACTGTTTAACAATCTCAGCAAACTGTAGCTGAAGCCGAGGAGTCTTTTCCAATTGTGATTTCTGCCATTCACTTGACTGTTTTGGTAAAAGACATTTCTCCTATGTAGATAGCAAGAGTGTTTCTTTCTCTACTTCTTTATTCTTTGTTACCAATAGCTACATGCCCATCTTCAAATTCACCTTCTTCTATTGAGACAGAGTGCAAAGCCAAGCTGAACAAAAAAACACTGCAGAGTTATGAAAATGCATTGTATTTTCTGAATTCAGTGCCAGCTTCTGTGTGTTTGCAATCACAGCAAACTGCTATCAAAATAAATTTTACAGGTTTTTGGGTAGAGAAAAAAAAGCAATGAAGCTACTTAGGAGCACCCAAGCAAATAATAAATGCAATCAAGCAGCCCACTCAAGAAAAACTCTTAGGTCCTGTCCAGTCCATGACACAACTGCCAAAGCAGAGAACAGAGAGATGAGGAAATATCAAACCTTTGAGGCCTTTGGGAAAGGGGTGGAGACAGAAGTGTAGTGAACAGTTCAGAGCTTCCAGGGCAATGATCACAAAAGCTGTCAGCTTGACCAGGGATAATACAAGCAACCTGAAAACAGGAAAGGTTTTTTCTACTTATCACATATGGAAGTAACAAACGTGGGGAAAAACTTTATTTTTTTCTTACCAGCTTTTATGAATAAGTCACATGCACAAAGTCCTATTGTCGTCTGACCTTCTGCTTGCTTTTGAAGGTTAAGTAATAAGTAATGAATTATGAATAATTCATAATTAATGAATAAGTAATGATCCTTTTCAGAGTGACTGGGATTGACTTGCTGATAGCAGTGTTTCAGAAAGAAAAAGCTTGCAGTGAAAACAGGATCATTCTGTTCAAAGAATGTGAAGAAAAGATAGATGGATAAAGGCTTTACATAAAACTCTTAACAGAGAGGTGGAGGAAGCCAGGTTTATTTCTAGGAACTGTTTTAGAAGCAACTCTGTGGGAATAGGGAATTAGGTAAAATTTCAAACACCAAACTAAAAAAGTAAGTTCTTAAGTATTAAGACAGAGAAACTCTGTTTCTGTTTACTTGCAGAGCCTTCAAAAAAGGGAGCTTGCTAAGAACACATGCAGGGAGTACTGAACAGAGGCAGGTCCCAGTGTGCCAGCAGTGTGTAAACTGTGTAGGCTTAGCAATGCCTCAGGCTGGCTACACAGGAATGGTACTTAACATCACTGTTCACAGGTTTTGTAATTCTGCAGTGCTTATCTCCAAAAACAACACTTCAGAGATGATTGACTACTTTGTATCAATGGTGTAAGGCTAAAGGAAATGCCACTAAACAAATTTCCTCTTCAAGATCAAGGAACTAGGATAAGCATTCCTAGGGCAGATAAATGAGAAAGACATTATCAACGTAAAATATTTCTTCTATCTACTCTATTCTCTTCCCATTAATTTCTCCTACCCCAACAGTTCTCCTGTATCCCTATCTCCTGTATCCTGTATTAGGTTCCTATTACAACTCTGACGATGCCCACTACCCTTTTTTGCAATAATCACCTGAATTTTTCATTTAGTTGAAAACACATGCCATTTGCCCCTCCAGTGGACTGAGATGCATTGCTTATCCCACAGACAAGCAGAATGCACTGATGTCCTGGCTAGAAGGTGCTTACACCTATTGGAAGGTGCACTCTTCTGGCCAAGCTTTGGAGGAGACTTGAGACAAACCCTGCAGCCACTCCACTGATGAACTTCACATCACACCAGTGGGCCAAGAAGCACTCTGCTCTTCACTGCAGGTGAGCAAAAACAGGCACAGGCATGAGTTTCATCTAGGGGGAAAAAGTCAACAGTCTGCATTTCTGTAACATGCATGAGGAAGAGTCCTGGGAGAGAGCTTAAGCTTAAAATGTGCCTGATTTCCTCCCTGTATTAGTTCTGTCTGTGTGAAAAAAATTAGGATTTTGAAAAACCAATTGAAGTCAGTTAGGAAAGGAATGCACAATTCTGCAAACTCATGTAACCATCTGCATATTTACTTATCTTACTAACAGTTTTGCCCAGTATCATGAAAACGTGTAGTTATGAAGCTTTGTCTGAACAGTAACTCATTGAAGCTGGAGATATTTTCTTCTCCTTGCAGTTCTTCTGCTGCTGAATTCACTTTCCCTTATTTTTCTGTGTCTGAATGTCACCAGGATGTCTACTGGGTAGTTTGAGAAGCAAGTCACTCTGCAGTGGGCTTTAGCAAACATCCACAATCTCACATTTGATTTGATAGACCTAAACAACATGAACTCGTGACATATGAAAAATGACAAATAGGTCATGTAGTAAGCGTGAAACAAACTCCACTGAGTAGAGTTTGAGCAAAACATCTGCCGTGTATAAAAAAGGTTATGTGATGAGTTTATTTATACTTTTTTTGGAGAAAAGCACACTCAGTCCAACTTATAAATTGTATGAATTCATTTCACACATGTGATTTTAATTTTGGATTTACAGATTGCATCAATTTATTATATTTTCTTCACATCAAATAAGGAAAATTAAATATGTATTATGCTAACATGAAAGATGTTTCCCTCAAAGCTCTTTTTCCTGTCCACAGTAATTAGGGTGGCAGTACCATTATTTTTTGGTGTTCCCACAGCTTCTATTTTCCTATTGAAATCTACATTTGTGTTTGCTGTTGACTCAATTACTCTAAATAAGTTTATTTGAAACTTCCAAACAATGTTCTTAAAAACAGAGCCAGAGTAATTTTCATTGACACAAACAAAAAGGTAACTTTTAATGTAATGGTCAAGTCTGGATTCCAAAGTTTAGTAGAAACAGCATTTTATCTTGGCCAAATACTTGAAGTGCATGCACGTAAATATTTACACATATGTATGTGTACATACACATATATACATTTGTATATATGAATGCACACAAAACACAGAAATTGACTAATCCACCTATTTTTACTTAATTGCTACCCCAATATCAACCAGTAGCACAAGCTTGCTAAGAATCTTTTTTTGACCTAAATGTACAGGTTTAGCAAGGAAAAGGAGGATCTAAAACAGGAGTAAAGGGTAAGAGAAGAGGCTCTCTTGGGATATTAAAAACTCTTTTTATTAAATGTATAAGTAAAGATATAATAAATATGATCTCTTTACTGTACATAAAAATATTTAATTTATTTCAAAACAAGTTCTGAAGCTACATCATTAAACATGATTATCTGATATCACCAATTCAGAATACAACAGTATCCATAGCTTTGATATTTCATTGATCAAAAATGATCAACAAAGTAATGCATAAAAGATGCAATAAAGGAATTTTCATAAAGTTGTATGCCCACTGTAGGATAAAAACCTAGGTTTTATTTTTTTCATAAATTCTTCTGTATAGGATTTGTCTTTTTTGGCTCCAAATCCATATATTTTGGTAGTGTATCTTTACATAACACAGGTTAACACAAGGCCAACACTCAAAATTAACCTTGTTATTTTTCTTTACAGACACACAAAAAAGAGTTTTCACATTAATTGATTGCTTTTATTAGACTATGAGGACAAAATAATTGCCTCTCCCTCTACCAAGAGGGATGCATGTCTGGCACACCAGTCCATGCTGAGAGGGAAGCAGTGATGCCTTCCTCATATCAACATCCCAGACTCCTGGGAGGACTAAGGGTGGCACACATCTATCACAGGGATTTCACTACACATTAGAGATGACTAATCACTATCATATGATATTCACTACATCATTAGATATGATGGCATTCACCACTCAGGGCTGTCATTAAGGTTTGCACATGTTTACTGATTTCTTTTGCCATCATGTGCATATTAAGTTCTAAAATGCCTAAAGTTCTAATCTAAAATGCCATATTAAGTCTAAAAATGCCATATTAAGTTCCAAAATCACTGCAGGTTTTGCGCTCTGGCACTTGCTTTCCATATTTCAGATGTATCTGCTGGTCTCACGAGTGCCTTCTGTCCCTGGGTAAAAGTGCTGAGGATGTGTCTCATCCTCTTGCCTGACAGAGCCCAGAGACATTAATCCTTCTATCAGAGATACATCAGTAATCCTTACACAGTAAAGGTGCATTAGTCTCACTAACACTAACTGTGTTTCACAAAGTGGTGCTGAGCTCACTGGCTGGGGTACAGAGAAAGCAGCAGCTCATTTCATCAAGTAGCTGTCAGCTGAAACACCTGACTACAACCAAAAAAGTGTGTAAAAAGGGTTTTGGAATTGATCTCACCATTTTCATGTTTTATTACTTCTTCAATGCAATTCAGTGAGTAACAATCCATCATAAAACCACAGTAAATATGGTTAATTGACATCTATTTCACTCTTCTAATATAGTGTGCTTCTGTATTTTAAGGAAGCTCCTAGATGATGAATGATTATTTTTCCCTCTCTCAGATTAACAGATCTAGGGCATTTTACTTTCTGAAGCTCTAAACGATATTGCATGCTGCACCATAACTGACACTATCCATAACACTCCCCACAGAAGAGATACATCTTTTTCAAAATGTCACATATATTTTGGAAGACATTCTAAAATTATTTCCATATAGGAAGTATATTGCAGATATTGTCCTAAGTGTTTTTATCACTCTAAAGAAGGACTAAAGGGTCATATAAGCATTTCTCTTAATAACTCAGACAGTATTTTGGGAGGGTGTTTGGTCTGCTTCACCTGGAATTACCTCATCAGTTTTATGCAGGGTGTTTGATACAACAAGAAATAGTCACACAACAGTAGACAAACTTAATTCACTTGAGACACTAAATTCACTTAAGACACCTACAGTGAACTTCAGGCAGTTAAAGTTGGAGAGGGGGAGATAACCCACAGAGAACACCCACACACTAAGCAAAAAGTATTCTGTGATTAGATGAAAAAATAAGGTAAAAATCCCTCACTGACTACATGAGTCAAAGAGAAACATCTAGTACAAATTCCACCCTGTCCTCTTCTGAATGTGAGTCTCACATTTTAATAGATAATGGTCTCAGGGCTGGAAGCTCATGAATTGTTCTATATGACGCTAATTTAAAACATGTTTCTCTTAGAAAATATATAGAAGAAATATTGATCATCCTAACAATTCTAAAGAGATTTAAAAAGAAGACAAAAGGAATTGAAGAACCCAAATTTCAAAAACTTTTAATCCTTGGAAAGAGATTACACCAAGAGGGTTGTGAGCTGTGTGGGATTTTACATCTTCCTCATCTCTTTCTCATGGTAGGAGACCAGAATATCCCTAATAAGAGTGATATAATTAGCAATCTGTGCTGTTTAGTCATTCTTCCTCTGATCTGGTGACTGTCACACAACTTACATAAAAACTCAAAAAAAAAAAATCAGTTTTCTTCCATATTCCAAACTCCATTATATATCTCTGTACTTCTAGCATGTTAACTGTAGATATTATGCATAATTTTTTTCCTCTTAACTCTGCCTAGACACAGTGTTTTTATTTGAAGTTACACAAATAATTAAAAGAAGCACAAATAACAGTTAAACCTACTGAAATGTAAGGTACTTCCAATCATATTGAACTGAGGAAAACAACAAAGCAATTGGCAAGAATTGAAAACCCTTTTCAGAACTCCTTTGGCCACAGAGTAGTCATTTTTTCTTAATAATTGACTGAAAGTCCTCAGAATTATTGCTGTTCTAATTGTGATGTTATTGAATTATCTAGTGAAGGCAACGGATAACTGAGTTTACTCTTACTTCCATGAGAACCAAAATGGTCTATTAGAAAAGAATGATGAATCCAGAACTTCATAAACAAATTTAAAAAAAGCTGTATTACTTTTTGGTGTATAAGTACTTCCATATTTCTAAGATCATTACAATATATTTATTATTAGCAATTTTACATAAAGAAACCATGGAAAACTAACTTCATTTTTATTTTTCACAAGTAAAAGAAGAAAATTAATAATTAATATGTTAAGAAATAATTTTTATCCATCTTTGCATTTTTCTGCTAAAAGCTGAAAAGAATTTTTCAAATATTAAGTATCCCTCTAAGGTGACTTTTTCTATTATTGACATATTTAGAAGAATTGAAGCAAGAAAAGTACCAGTGACGGCTGAAAGTCAGAATGAAAAGTAAAAAAGAGTATTTCAAATTCTAAAGTCCTGATTACCCACCCACAGTCTTCGTCACACAATGACGCTCCTCTTTCTCTGTGAAGACAAGATGATTTACCACTGCCTTTTCAATAATTGGAATATTCATAAGCAATTATAGCTGTGTTCATAAAATGTTCTTGGACTTAAGCTCTCGAATAAAACCATTATCAAGGATTAAAAAAAAAAAGAAGAAATCATATTTTCACAGAAAATAGCACATGTTCACTTCAGCAGGGTGTTTCAACTTTATTCATGAAATTCATGAAGTTATACAGCAAATTTACTACACCTTATGCAGTTTTAGAGAACTGAAGTCTGGTAACACCCATGAGAACTTGGATTCCAAATAAGAATTAAAGTCATTGTGATCCTGTTGATGCAGAGCCACAAACCTAATTAACTATCAAAGTATATTTCCAGTTTTACATACAAATCCTCCAATAAGCATCATGGGAAGAAAAAAAAAATCTCCAAATTTTCCAGAGAAAATGTAAACAATTCACAATACCAGAATGAGTCAAAAGAGTCATTACTTAGAAAGTATGCAAAAAGGTAAAAGGTATCCTTATAAAAAAGCTGCATTTTGTCAGTGTCTCCTCTGGAATGGAAAAGCAAGATTTTGTTTATTTTACTTCAGTCTAAATGCACAGAACCTCCAAAGGGGTTTCACCAAGTATCAAACGGGTCCCTGGAAATCTAGTATTGAAAACTAAAATAAAAATACGTACAGTAAACAAGCTGTTGCTGCCATAGTATCTCTTCTCAGTGCAAACCAGGCTGCTCCGTACCGGCACAGCCGATCCCAGCACCATCCCGCACTAACACGGAGCCCGGACCTCCCTTTGCTGCACTGAGTGCTTCATCTCAGGCACAGAAGGAAACAGCAGGGCAGCTGTGTGCCAATTCCACCCTCCAGCCCTGGAGCTGTTAAGTGAACACCCAGTTCCAGTGTGTCTTGACAGTGTCTGTGTGGAAGCAGGGGCACAGGGCAGTGCTCCTGAAGCCTCCTGCCAGCACGGCTTTTCCAAGCAGCCCAGATGCTCTGCAGCAAAGGGAAGCAGGAGCCACCAATGAATGGCTGCTTTCCGTACCCGGAGACTGCAGCCTTTATCCAATTAATATGCTTTAAAATTCCACCCACACGAACCTGGCCCTAAAGCAAACCTGGAAGACTTTGTGCCAGCGATCCCCAGGCTGAAAGGATTTGCTTTAAAACTCAGCTGCACACAGCCTGGAAGCAGTCACAAGACACCTCTCTCCAGATGGCTGGGCAGTGCAGTACCCTCACAGCATTCCCTAAAACATGCTGGTGATACCCAGTGAAGTGTGGACACCAAGGTCTCCTGGGGACAGAGCCAGGAGGGATGTGGGCAGCACGGCTTCTGGCAAACCTGAAAGCAGCTACTCATCAGGATGCAGAACTTGGAAAAGGCTGATGCTAATGTCTGGGAGCACAGCAAATTCACTGAAAAGTGAAACAAAGGGTGACATTCCAGCTTCAAAGAATACATGTCAAAATCCATCATGAATATCTCGAAAGTCTACTTACTTTAAGAAAACAAGAGATCTGCTGCTTACAAGCAAGTTAAATTGAGCTAAACTTTTGCACTATCAAAAAAGTGAAGTTTTTGTGTCCTTAGGTGGGCACATACTGATGAACTTTACTATGAAATAAATAGCACTACCTTTGCAGAAGGTAACAGGAAATTACAAGACAGTTATATATACACACAGATTCTTAAATTTGCATGGATTCTTCCAAAGAAGTGGATGACGTCTTTTCTCTATTGAGTAAAAATGATGCTTTCTTTAAAACTAACTTTAATGACTTCCACGTGGTAGAACCTGATGTCTCTCTAGGTATGTTTTTTCTCAGGCAGTTTTAAGAAAAATCAGATTTTCTATGTGGACTTATTTCAGATGTTTGCAATAACCTGACTTGCAGAAAATATTTCAGATGGCAAATAGAACTTACTGGTACCTGCTTAATGAAGCAATAGAATTTCTGCTTTCAGTGTCTAAATGTCATAATGGGCTTATTTCTCACTAGAACTTGCTCTTAATAATGGCAGCCACTGAAAGCCATGAAATCCAAATTTCAACTTAAGTTCCATATGCTTTTGATGTGAATATGCTGCATTTCACCTAGAATCACATTTAAGAATCCACAGGTAAATAAAATGTTTATCTTAGTTTTGAAAAATCATTGTGATTTATTTCCAGCAAAGAATATAATGCTTTTTTTGATCTATGTGACTTGTGTTTTCCCCTGCAAGGACTGTGTACCCATCATTCGACACATTCTGGAGCATGATGCACTGGAGTAAAGCATCTGCTATACAAAAACCCCTAAGCTGGCAACTGTGTTTTGCTGACAGACCTTGGGAGTTAGATGTTTATTGAGTTCTTGCTGGTGGATGGAAGCATCATTCACAATAATGCAGGATAATCTCTGTGCACTCAACTTTTGCAATAAAGCAAGACAGACTCTGTCTGTAAGTAGTAAGAAAAGTGACAAATATAGATCCCTCCTAAAATTTCATCATGAGGGTGAGGCCATTGGAAGGGGAAAGTACTGGATGTATTATGAGATATTATATTTTACTTCATTGCATTTCAGTTTTAGGAATTTATGATCCTCAGTTTTTCCTTTAGAGCTGGATGAGAATGAATAAACACAACCACCATACACTGAAAGGTTGTAGAGACAAATTCTTTCAATTTGAACAGAAATATGGGAAGCCTACCTTTAAACTTTTGGCTTGTAAAGTAACTGTCTTAGAAAACAAATAATCAAATGCAATTAAACAGAGAATTGCACCAGATTTGGTGGTGATCTGTTGCTATATAAGAAGCAGTGGAGCAATAAATATAATACAAAGGGAAAAGCTAAACTTTTAGCCCAAGAGAAGAATTGAACTGAAACAAAACTCTCTATGGGGCTACTAAAGAATTCAGCTGATAATTTTCTCCACACATCAAGGTTTCATTTCCACAGTTAAAATTGCTAAAATCCCCTTTGAAATCAATGGAAACAGTCTGAAGTCTTTGGCAGTAGTCACAACATGTACATTGTTAACCTCCAATTTCTCCATCATCAGCAGTCTATTTGCTGAAGAACTGGTCCAGTATGTAGTTAAGTTATAGTTAAGTACAATATATGCACAGAAAGGTAAGTAACAGGATATCTATGGTAAACCAGAAATACAAAAGAATAGGACATGTAATAATTACAACTGCATAAGGTGATGAGTACTTCTACAGCATTGTTCTTCCTATTTGTTCCATGTATTTGTTCTTCATTGCCTTGTATTTAAGCAATATGTAAAGTGACTCAGCCCTAGGGAGTTCAGTTTTGGGGAAATGACACACACATGCAACCCTGAGAAAAGATAATGAAGAATGAGTCCCAACAGATTGAAATTTCAAATGCAGTTTAATTGAAATACTTGTAAAACAGGGGAAAACATTTTTTTCCAATTATTTCAGCTTATGTTATAAACAAAGATGAACATTTCTCAAGTTTTCCCCATTAATATTGTTGCTGTAAAGCTCAAGTATGCAAAACAAAATTAAATAAACAGGACTGATTCATCGTTTTGCAGTGCTCTGGTGAAGCAGTAAATGCAGAAAAAACATGTTGTTAGACCAACTTTATGGCTGTTCTGCATCACTAAAGTGGCACAGAGCAACTTATCACAGACAAGTAGCACAAAACAATTTGAAAAGCACTTTCTTATTCTTCCCATCTCTATCCTCTCTTGCCTTCCCTAGCAGTTGCACAAGACTAAGAAAGCTAGCTGCCCTCCTGCTCCTTTGATCCTTTCTGTACTTAAAGCCGTATAGAATTACTTCCATGTTGCTACTCACCCCTGGAGCTGCTCCTCAACACAAAGCTGGTGAGCACTGCAGATGACGGCTAACCCTGACTCCTGTTCTACAACTGTGCCTCACTGCAGCCCAGCACAGAGCCAGGGAAGGACTGGGATCACTGAATATAAGCTGTACAAACAGATGAACAACTCTAACAATGTGTTACTAAGAGCTGTAAGTAAAACAGCAGGGTTAAAAAAACCCCAAAACATAAAACTGAAAGGCAAATGGAAAAATGAATGTGCCTATGATGCACACCTGCAATCTGTAAGACACTGCTCAGCAAAGCACTTACACTGCCATGGCTGAAGTTGGGCTTCCTGAAGCACTTCAGCACACTTCACTTTTGGATGGAAACTCTTATGAACAATGACAATTCCTAGGTGGTGGAAAAGGGGTATCCACTTCTGCACTACGAACCCAGAAGATGGGGAAAGCAGAACATGCAGCAAAGGTGGCAGGGACATAGCAAAGATACTAAATGCACTTTAGACCTGTGTTGTGTGAGAGAAACTGATCCACAGCTCCTCAGTTGCAGGGATGCAGTTTGCCTTGATACACTTGTCTGGCTGAGTGCCAGCCCATTTTTGAGGTAGGAAGTGAAAGTGAACCTCCTAACCCATTCATTTACTTTAGAACAGTGAAAGAACTTATCACCTGTTGTCCAGGCCAGAAGGTAACAAGGTGACCTCCCCGGCTGCAACTCCGCACTTCCATCAGCTCACCTCATGCTTTACATTCGCAGCCTCAATGTGGCTCTCTACTTTGGCACTGCTATCCATGGCCACATTTCCTTACACTGGGATGATTTTTTTTTGAGAACCAATTAAACACATGTCACCAGCTGAATAAAAATGATATTTTCCTGACATGCAGAGAATAGAAAAAACTGCTTTGCATATCCTTTATCCCCTTTATTTCCAAAAAAACAGCAGGAAAGTTCCATTCTTAGGAAAGTCCAGGGGAGATTAAAAACCATGGAAAAATATGTAGTTAAACAAAGTCCACCTACAACTGCAGCAGAAATAATACACAGCAAGATTTAGATGCAAATATGGTGGTCTAGAACCCCACATAAAGAGTTTAAATCTACTGGTATACAGACAAGGGAGACATCCACAATGATCTCTCTCTCAGTGAATGATTTTCAAAACCATGTTGGATATATTTACCAGCTAGCACTTAGGAGATGACAACCCTTGACATTTACTATCTAATGCTAGAATACAACTCTCCAATGCTTTACACCTACAGGATAAACTACAGGCTGGAGAATGAAGAATGAAGACAGGTACAGGAATGTACATAAGGTGGCTGATACTGCAAAATTCTGAAAAAAATTTCCAGTTCTCACTTACATCACCAAAGCTTGCATTACTTGCTCCTGGGGATTTGTTTGAGGGTTTCCAGTCCCAGGTTTTACGCACTCAGGCAGGGTTTCCATTAGATTCAATTATAGCTTAATATTGGTATAACTAAGGTATACCCTAACACACTGATCTGTTCAGTCACTGGCAGCATTTTCAGCTCAACTGGTAGATAAATCTACAGCATTTAGAAATCTGAAAAGCATTTATATGGTTTTCAAGAAAATTATGCACACATACTGAATCATTCCCTCCTGACATCTTTTCATTGGCTGTGATCACACTCCTTTGAAATGAGAAAAAATCACAACTGTGCATACATGATTACCTTTAATTAGCCAGCACCTACAAATCAATTATTAGATTGTCACCGAATTAGCTGGAATAGTAAACTGTAAGCAGCTGACAGAAATTTCAGAAAGGAATGAGAAAACAAACAGTGCCAAGCACACATGAATTCAGAGCCAAGTTCAGCACCACTGAAGAGGAACTGAGATGGGGTCTAGGAAGCTCTGACTTGTCTTCCAGTTCAAGTAATGAGGACATGAAATAATTTCTGTAAAACTACACAGGTCCTCACTCTGAGCACAAGAACGAGCAAACAGAGCTGTACCTAGATGTGTTACAGCACTGTGCTGCTCCACAGCACACAAGCTGAGGACTTAGGTGATTTTATTGTCTATGTGTTTTAAAAATGTTACATTATCTGAAAGATTATTTTAGCCATATTTTACCAGGCTGCAGAGACAGGAATATGTTTTGCCATCCTGACATCTATTTTTTCCCTATTACATCTCCCTTCTAAATCTTGGCTCAGATACAGAAATATCAGGAGGATTTGGTGGGCAAAGCAGCCAGGCTATTGACACAATTGCAGTTTCTTTTGTTGAAATGGATGGGGTCCTTGCAAGAATCCTATGATCACAGTTTTGGCTGCAATAACATAATTCATAGGTAATATGATAAAGATGCTCTGAGCCACTTCATTGTGACCACAGTATTTTAACATTAGAGAACACACATTATAAACTATTTTAAGTCTAGGATGAAAAAATTTTATTAGAATTTGCATTTCCTGACAAGGTTATTGCATGAGCATATGCATCATATGCTACTCAGGGTGGAGTGTAGGTGCTGGTTTTGGAACAGGGCAGTTGGATGCAGGTACCATTCAGGTGATTTGGTCCTGACAGCAAGTATGCTGCTCAGTTTCTGGAGGGAAAAGATCCCAGATCACCCCTTGGTGGATTGGGCAGAAAAGGAACTGAAATTACATCTTGGTTTTGAAATAGTTTACTCTAGCAAACAACAAATGAAAAAGAAAAAAACAACCAAACTACTGAACCACCAAATACATTTCCTTTCCTTGTGCCTTCCTCAAATGAAATACCTTACAGAAGGATCTTTATTAATATTTTTTCCAATAATGTTATTTAAAACATTATCTTTCTTTATAACAAATTGAAAAGCAATACTCATGTAAGTGGGAGTTCTAAAAATTCCGGAGTGTGGTTGCTCTTTATATGAAAAATCATTTATTCTTTTAATACGCAGTGCATAGAACAATTCCATTAAGTATTAGTGCTTCTGGACTGATATGAATTTGGCTTTCTTCCTCTCTCCTCTGCTTTTCTCATCTAACAAAATTGTAGCAGCAGAAATGGTATTATGCAATGTACCTTATAATGCTCCTAATATAAAAAGCCTGTCTTAGTCTGCTTTCACCAGAGATTTCTGTCGCTGCTTTAACAAAGGTAAATGAAAGAAAAAATTTGGAGCATTTGAAAATACTTGTAACAAGCTTAATAAGGCATATCTTCATAGCAAGGAAAAGTGAAAATACATTTTTAGGAAGTGAGTACTTAAGAATTCTTTGCCTGAAATACAAGTTTTAAACCAGATCCAAAGCCTTTCAGCATTATTATGAAAACCATCAGGCAGTAAAGACAGCCATGGAAATGGTTGGGGTAGTGGCTGGCAATTTCAGCATCACTTCGGCTATCTCCTTGCTGAACTGAACATCAAAACTGGCTTTCAGGTAGAAGAAAACATATTTTTTAAATTTATTTATAATCAAGGATTACTGTGAAAACTACCAAAGTATTCACAATATGATCTGCACTTTCCATGTGACAAAGAAGATTAAAAACTAGGATCTGTAAAAGGAAGTGTTCTCAGTCTTGTAGAATAAACTACTCTTTGTGCTTTGTTCTGACAGAGGCTGTCACCAGAACAGTGACCATTAATGCAAACTGTATGCTAAGTTCTGAAACCCATTCTTGACATAAATATATGGCAAGGTATATGATAAGATCTTTAATGTAAAAGCCAGTTCATTAACTGACTGCCTTAGTCCTTAATTGTAAAGGATTGCTGTGTGAATTTCCTGGATGATTCAATGTCTATTTAAGAGCATAGTTTATGCTGTTTTCTGCAAGCTGATTTTGCTTATGGAATGATGTCTCTTACTGAGGAAAGAAATTTTTTCTTCACAGTATGAGAATGATTCATAACCACATTTTTGCCTTGATCAGAATGTATTATTTTTCTTGATGTATCTCACACCAGACTGATGGGTCAGCCAGACAGAATGTCTGTGATGCTAGAAAAAAAATACACCCTCCTGTTATACTGACAACTGTTCATTAACAGAACTCATGAGCAAGATAAACTAATGCAGGTGGAGAAAAGATTTTTTGCTAAAACAAGCAGCTGAAATCCCTTTCAGGCTTATCAGCTTGAATTGAGGATTATCTACTCCTCATGCAGCACTAAATATGATAAAGGAAAACATACTGTCTGTTTCAGCATTCGCAGTAAGAGAAAATGCTTCTCTTTGAGCTGGAATAAAAGCACCAAGAACATACTGCTAAGTACTTTGTACAGGCAAAACCCCTTGATACAAGCAATAAACAGTTTTGCCACATTAGATTATTACATTCCCAGTACTGTAACAAATTTCAGGAAGAACTTGTCACAAATTTCCTTCTGGATTTAAGAACAGTGCAGTGAGAATAGCATGTTATATGCACAAAACTAATGTGATGCCATGACAGGCCCACACAGCTGCTCCTTCAAAGTCTTCATAAACTGAGAATGAAAACAGAGCTTATCCCCTAATTCCCCATAACAGTTATTAGATTTTTAATACGCAGAAAGCATTTCCCTCTCTTACCTTTGACAGGCATGTGCTGAAAGGATGCTCCAAGATATTTTTCAGGATGCTGGTTATAGAGGAATCCCTGACTTACACAGGTCAGGTGCCATGGCACAATACTAAAAATGTCAGACAAAGCAGTCAGGATTACCCAGTGGCTTGATAAAAATAAGCTTACTTTGGATCTAATCTAAAGACTGAGCACTGATAGGTATGTGTTAGAGAAATGGCAAATATGACAGGTCCAAAAAGACAACTGAGGAACAAACCATGAACTATGCCTATTAACTTGACTAGTACAGAAACACAGTGTTCCTGAGCCTTGTAAATGAGTACTGTGAAATTTATCATGTCCAGAGTTCTTTTTTCAACAATTCTGCATAATATTTATGCAAATACATTTACAATTATTTTGAAAGGATTGGCATAACTTCCAAAACTGTCTCTCCAGAGAGGAATTTCCCAAATGAGCTTTAGGTTCTCAATACGAAAACAAAATTCTATTTACTTTTTCCTTTCTTAAAACCTCTTAAATTTACTAAAATAATGAAAACATGATCCAAGAAACAAGAATTCCAAGAAACACCTCCATAATATAGCCTGTGGATCAGTGAAAAACACAGCATCCCTAAGGAATAAACAGTGAAATTGTTCAGAAGAGTGAATATTCCAGAAAAATCTCAAGAAGGTTTTGCACAGATAGAAGTATGTATATTATCAAGCAAATCAGTGAGCCCTATTTTCTGCACTTTCCTGAAAAGCCATGAGGCTTCTGCTCCTGGATGTAGCCATGACCAATTTGACCTTTTGGACAGCTCCCTTTTTGAGCTGCAGCATTTTGCATCTGCTATTTCATTTGGAAAATGTTTGCATTTTAGGATTCACTAATATTGCTCTAGTAGAAAAAGATAGCAGATATTACTTTCATATCCTGTTGCTGCAATCAGCAAGAGTGGGACAATTGTTACTTTTTTGTATTATATTAACTGCATTATCTATAAGTCAGCAAAAAGTAACCACAAGACAAAAATATGTTTTTGCTTTTTGGTTTTTTTAAAGAAGTTATGATAAGCAGTATTTCACAAAATTAAAATAGGATTTTAGTGTCAATACCTATGGAAATATTACACAAACAAACATTCTGCCATCATCTTATGAGAAATAAAGTTTAGCAAAAAAATAACATTCATTGCAATACAGCTAAATAATTTTTCATGTTTGCATAAATTAAAAGGAAGCAAATTATTATTATAAGTGCTAATGTGCAGCAGTAAAATAAAGATTATCCTGGCACTGGTGTAGGCACAAGTGGTTCTGTGTCTGCTCTTTACTACCACTTGTAGCACTGCTAACATCAGTGATTAGGGATAAATAGATACATTTGCCTTTATTTAAGAAGTAATCCCTCTGCTAAGTATAAGGATAAATTCAGAACACAGCAAATACCATGATAAAGTGTTTCATTAAATAGGCTCTTTCTGGAACAGCTGGAAGGTCATGAAAGATTGAATTTCTTTCTGTCAACCTGAATACAACTAAAAATCCAAACAGCATAGACTATTTCAATTCTCAGTCACATGAAAACGTGGGCACTAGTGCACACAATGGTGAGTTTGTGGTAAAAAGACAATCACTGCTTTGGCAGAGACAAAATGAAGGAATATCCTTCCATAGTCTCTGCTGAGGAATCTGGCCAATACTCAGTCTTTATCATTTTTTATTAGTAATCTTATAGCACACAGTAGTTCTGCAGATACTTATTAACCCACAAAAATATGCTGATGAAGTCCTGTTTTGGCACTAGGTCTTCTTTTAAATTGAAGATGAAGACAATTTAAATCCTGCCCCAGATTTTGTATATATAAGTCAGGCTCCAAATCTGATCCAGAAGAATTGTATGCATTCACAGAAATATATAAATACTCTGATCCTAGTGACACAGCCATGTGCAATGTAGGTACCACCCCTTTTACTCTATATTCAGACATAAACTGATGTTTGTCTCTGGGTTCCATGCAATGATAAAATTTCTTGTGAAAGCCCAGATAAATGGTCAACCCAGAGCTTCGTTCATTCATTCAAGCACAGCAGTCAGGATTTATCAGAAAGGATACCAGAAAGGATTAATTCTGGAGTGTGAAAAGAAATGGTGGCACATCAGTTTATTGCTCGGACGTATAATATGTCCTGTGCAAGGGATATCTACCTCTACTTTTAGAAAAAAAAGAGAAGGGACAAAGGATGTCACATAACTTTGAATCTTGGATATAGGGAAATAGAAGTGGAACTTTTTTGGTGGCAGATTTGTTGGTCTGTCAGCTTTCTCCAGGTTCAGAATATAAATTTTTAGTGTGGCTGCACAGCAGTTACAATTCATTTAAATCAAGGATACCATGGGCTTTGCTTCCTCAAGTCACTAACCTCTGTCACTGTACCATCACTGACACACCTGTGAACCAGAGGAGTGAACTGGAAACTAATCGCTGTTTGTAGGATTGCACTGTCTGTACTTGAATGTAAAATGATTCCCAGCCTAGTGCTGGATGTTGGCATTCAATATAATGTAAGCCTTAAAGAGTTGATCTTCAGCTGTATTTCAGGGAAAAAAAAACCCAAAAAAACAGGACCACAGGCTCACACATAATAGCTGAATACAGAGGGACTGTGAAAGCAGTGCTCTCCTGAAGAAGAAATGGGACATGCTCCTAAAGTTGAAAGAGTAGGACAAATTTACCATGAGGAATGCACCCCAAGCTCCCAACCTGACACCTTAACCATCAGTTTTTCATGGAAGATTTTAGGGCAGTTTAAGAAGTAGCCCTTGTCCAGTCATGAAAACACTATGAGCAACTAAAAGTCACTTAAATGAAAGAAATAGCAATTTAAACATGCTGTTAAAATGTAAATTTAGATACAATCTCTAGAAAAAGGGAAGCGTCAGGTTTTATAACCCAGTTTAGGGAACACAAGAAGGTGAGAGAGTAAATGTCAACAGCACAACTGTATTCAAATTAATTCCTTGTGAAGAAAGGATCAAGAACGGTCTTTGAGAAACACAAATGGGGGAGAGGAGAGGGACTGCACTTTCAGGAGGGTACCTGGAGTAGATGTAGCCCCAAACATGGAGCAGTTTAACTGAAGCACAGGTTGCTGCAGTCCTCCACCTCTGAGGAGTGAAACAATTCACATTGAGCCTGGTCAGCCCTTTGCAGCCTCCTGTGGTCTCACACAAAGTGGGTGTAAGAGCAGGAACATGGCACAGGGCTGAGCTGGGGCAGGGGCAGAGGTGCTGCTGAGACTGCTCCTTCCAGGAGAGCTGCCAGGGCAGAGCAGCTCTGGGCTGGGGATGCCCTCACCACATTCTCAAGCTGTCTATGGTCAGTAAGAAGGAGCCTTTGGTTTTCTACAGATTGGTGAAACTTCCAGAGAGCAGTCTCAGTCTAACCTGAGAGGTGGGAGGCATATTATTCCTCAAGAAGAAAGTATTTCTCATAAATAGTGTGCAGGACAAAATCCTTGCAACTTAGAGCATACCTAGGTTGCTCAGAAAAAAAGATGCATCTCTAACCAAGCCATGAGTGTAAACAACTGAAAAGGTCAAGTCCCAGCATATAAAGAAATCTCTCTCAGGTGTGAGCTAAAGCCCTTCTGCCACAGGCAGGTGGATGGAGGCAGAATTAATTTCTGAAATGCTCCCTGGGGATTTGACGGGCTAAAGTATCATCAAGCCTAAAGTCTGCAGAAACAACAGACTTTTTTTTGGGAAGCCAAATAAGTGAAATATCGATATGCCCTAAACAAAATTTCCATCCTATTTACTGAGATTTCAAGCGAAGTTTAAATATAATTTATTGAAGGAATTTAAACTCATTTATTGTGAAGCCTTAGTCAGAGGATCTTAGTCTACATCTTTCAGCCCATCTTTCATTTGTTATGCTGCTGTCACTCCCACTCCTCTTCCTTCTCTAGATCAACAATGTTGTAGAGGGATAATCAGGTCATTTGAAAAGACCTTAATTTTTACTGAGAGCTGACAAAACCCTTTCAAGTGTATCAGAAAAGTAGAAAACACTAATATTTGAAAATGAAAAGCTTTCAAAAAGAAAAAAATGTCCTCAAGGAAAAATAAAACCTTTAAATTATTCTCCTGAAGACCTCAGAGGACAAAATCATTTAAATCCATTAATATTTTGGCATCAGTTTGCAGTTATTAAAATCATGCTTGACTACTAAAATAACACTGAGTATAAAGACACTACACAGGGTTCAATAACTTTGCTCGATTATGTGCTACTTAGTTCAAAATGATGTCCTAAAAGAAAGGAAAACCCAAACCCACAACCCCCTCAAAAACATACAAAATTTCCCCCTAAAAAATCCCAGCCTTCCAAGACATGTAAAGAGGGAGTAGCACAGAGCCCTTTCTCTGGCTTTCTCTGACACCTCTCCCTTGGGTCAGGATTTCAGAGGAGTCACCAAAACAGATGCAGAATAAAACAGATGATACAAATTGCGGATCTTTGTGTTTTCATGAAAATATTGAAGTTATCCAGGATGGGGGGGAGCCCCTTGCTCTCTGAAGGCCAAGATGCTTTAGATGTGCAAGCACTGCTGAGCTCTGGTGCTTTAGGCAATGCAGGCTCTTCTGGCAGCACTGCTGGGGAAAACCCAGCAATTGTGCTTCAGACCTGTGCTGGGACACTCTTTGGGAGCAGGAAGAATGTGTCCTCTTCAACTAAAAGATGTTCCTCAAACCTGCATTGAAAAGATAGTTTTTTCCTCTAACTACAGTGAGTGCCAAAGGCTGCAGACTGAACATAGCAGAAAACTCCTGAGTGAAGATGATGTTTCCCTTTATGATGTTTCCCTTTATCCTGCATGAGAGATGTGCTACAGATCCCACCTCCCGACTCAGCATGGTCTGGTGGTTCTTTTAGGGAGAGTCTCACACACATGGCTTTTTAGGTGCCATTTTCCATATACTGTAGAAGGTGCTAGGTTTACACCTTTAACTCTCCTAAGAAAGTATAGCAGCCAAAAACGCAATTTTTCAACAGTCAGTGCCCTGCAGAGAATAGCTGGTTAAGTCTTGACTTGTTTAAGGTTTATGGTCTTGCCAAAAGATTATAAAAGAGCCTGAATTAAAAGTCAAAAGCAACTATTTTATATAATTTTAACTTTCAGGCAGGAAATATTTTGCATACATATATTTGATATATCGTATTTAGTGGAATCATAAAACATGCAACATTATTTGATTATTATGGCCTTTAAAATTATCCAATGATTATAAAATAGTTGGTCAGACAATAATTTGGTCCTGATAATTACATCTTTTCCACCCCTGTGATTGAAACTATAAAATACAGAATTAACTATGAATGATCCATAAATTAGTTACCATCAAAAACAGGTATTTGAAAAATATATACATGGATTTAAATCAGTTCAGCTGTAACTGAAAGAACACCAGTAGATACAGTTTTGAGTGTTTTAAGATTAATTGTAGCATCTGGAACATATTAAATATATTTTGATAAATCATGAGATTAGGGAATTTCTTATTACAGATAATATACAAGTTCACGAGCTAAGTTTTGGCTTTCTCTTTGTCCATATAAAGCAATACATTTCAGTTTCAGTGAAATAAGCTTTCATTATAAACATAAGTATTACCTGAGAAACTTACCACAGATTAGCATCTTTATTGCACATACTCACTTATATAATCATGTCCTGAATATTCTAGGCAAAGGAAAAGATGAACTTTCCATGCTAGTTAAGATGAATTATTTTAAAAAATAGAAAATTTGGGATTGTAGATTGCAATGTTAATTCCTTGCCCTTTGCACTTTAAGGAGCCTTCCTCCCACAAAAAAAAAAAAAAAAAAAAAAAAAAAAAAGTAACAATATTAAACTAATGATCATAAATCATAAATAAGAGTAGTAAGAGATAATACTAATTGTAAGCTCTGCACTGATTATAAAACCAAATAAAACCAAATACGTAAAGAAGGCCTATTGCAAACAGCTCATGGAACATCCTATAAAGTAATTTTAACATGTTTGCCATTCCATGTAAAATCTAGGAAAATATAACTTTGTGTCTTAAAACACTTTGTGATGGTGAGTTCTCCAGGCACATCACCTATTTTCTTTTTAATATTTCTATGATTTAATCAAGAGCATATTATTTTGAATGATCTCAAAGGAATGGGAACATGCTGGATTCTTCCACAAGTGCGGATCCAGCAAAATAATGATGTACCAGCCCCATCCTGCAGGAGGATGTTTTGAACACTGTGTTCATGCCCAGTGCTTTGCTGACACTCACTACTGACATCTGAGTCTGCCTGGTGGTGTTTCTTATCCCAGAGATGTTTTCTGCCTCCTGATGCTTTTTAGCTAAAATAACAGAATAACTTAGATGTGTTTATATAATACCAGCACACAGTAAGCCCTAGCAAACAAAATCAAACAACCAAAAATAAAAAATGTACTCCAAAAGCAATATTTAGGTCAAGCTTAACTTTCATCAAAGTTCAGCAAAACAGTGGTTTAGTTTTTGGTTTTTTTTAAGTTTTAAAATGTTGTAATTTTATATGAATACATATGGGTTATTGAATTTTTAATTTGTAATTTGAGATGGAAGAGCAGGAAAGATCAGTAGAAAGAAGATTATTTTACATATCAGTTTTGTTTTGAGACCACAGTTTTCCCTTATTTGCACCCAGGAAGAAATATACAAGTGTTTTATTCCCATTAAATGAGAGTAAAAGAAGTAATGTGTTCCTTCTGAAATGGAATTTGTAAAGCAAGAGGTTATATGGTATCAACAAAGGCAGAAGATAGGCTGTCTTGATGACACATATGAAAAATGTGAATCTAGAGGTGTGTTTGAGAATTCTTTAAAAAACCCCAAAAAGCTCAAAGAATAAAAACAAAAGGCCAAATAAATCCAATATAGATCCTCTTCCAATTTGAGAAGGCCCATGCAGGAGCTCTCCTTTATGCTGAAGCCAAGGCCAACATGCATTTTATTATGAAATTCTGCATATATTGTATCATAAGATTATGAGGGGAATTCACAAAGAATTTGCCCGTTTGACTGTTGTAAAAACTGCATTTATCACGAAGGCAGAGCTGCTTCCAAAGGGCATCAAGTGATGATGTAAAGTTGCAACTTGTGTACACCAGGTACCAAACTGCAGTCCCCATGAGCCAGAGAGAAAAGCAACCAGCATGCACATACAGACCAAAAAGCAGGAAAAGAAATGTCTCTGGAAGTGTGTAAGACCACAGAGCAACTTCCTGCTGCAACACAGTTCTGAATTGTGTCAGTGGGAGAAGTGTTTCTGCCATTGCTGATTAGCTGGAAAATCTAACCTCTGAAGCTTGAAAACTCCAGAAGAGCCATATTTTATTCAGTCTGGGCTTCCTGCTGAAACAACTGAGAAAGACTTTCTGTACAGACAAGACAACATAGCTCACTTTTTGTAGTTCAAGGTAGAAGACCCTAAATAAAAATGCATTCTGGGTTTGCTCAGAATGTGGATGTATTATATGAAAAAATAAACATGAGGTTTTAGTACATTCCCTGGTCTTGGCTTTTCAGTGCCAAAGACAGCCTAAGAGAAGCCTGAAAATATTCCTATGCATTGAGGCATTGCAGAGTAACCGGCATAATTCAAAATCAAATGTGGCCAATGTTAGCAGAGTTTGCAGAGCACACTGATTTAAATTCAAAGGAATCCCATGTATTACCATACTAAAGACCCTCAAGGGATGTTTATTAATCTTGCACCTACCTTTAAGCATAGCTATAAAGCTTGATATTAAGAAAGAAATGCAGAAGTATTTTATTATCATTTTCAGTTCTAATGCCTAAACTGTCTGATTCCATTTGGTTAAAAATCCATTGGTGTGATGGTGAGTGCACAAGCCTCTTAAAATCAATGCACAGACCCTTACTGATGGTCCATTTCACATTCCCTGTTCAACTAGAATTCTGGAAGCTTTAACAGTTCCATAGGCATCGAGGCTTGAGTATGATGATTTGAAGGTTAATGACGCCCGCAGTGACGTGAGGCCCAAGGTCAGTTAACACACTGACTGCGCAGCCTGTCCGAGAACTTTGGTACATGTGGATGTAGCCTGCTGACTTGAACTGAACACTAATTATCCCAGATCCAGCAATTCTAAGTGAGCTGTGAGGTGTTTATATGAGGCACATTATCTCGAGTGATTACACTAGCTATAGCCACCAGTTTATCACAGTCTGGTGGAAAAATACTCCATGGCCTATTTTGAAAACAGACCAATATATATTTTGCAGGACCTTTCACAATGCCACTGTGTTCTTTTCACCTTGCTAACTGAAAGCTAAGACGGAAAACCTGGTAATTAAAATTTTAAATTTACCTTTGAGATGTAATACACATAAGATAAGATATTCCTAAACCGCTAGTGTTAATTTGCAGATTTTTTTAAAACAGCTTTTGCATTTAATATGTTGGATTATAATGTCATGGACTTGAAAATATCAGGTTAATGGTTCGACTTGATGATCTTAAAAGCCTTTTCCAACCTAAACAATTCTCTGATCCTACATAATTATTTTTAAATGCTCTGGTTCTCCTTACCTTAAGTACCAATGCTGTAGACCAAGAGTTTAGCAAAAGGGAACCAACTAATCTCTAAACCATGATGAGACCTAAGGATTTCCTGCTGTCTGGTTTTAGCAAACTGTCTTCTATTCACACCTTTTGTACATGGTACTTTCATACTATCAGCGTAGACACAGATGCATGGTGAAGATTTCTTGCAATATACAGTGCAGAAAGCAATAAAGGTATTTGTGAGCTGTAAAACTGAGAAATGTCAATGATATGGACAAAAGTTGATTGTTTGTGATTTTTTAGCCTATATAAGAGACTGGAATTTTTATGAAACTTTTTTTTCCCTGATGGGATACATCACTGCCATTATAAATCAAGGACTTATTTATGCTTGCCTGTTTATACTAACTGTCCCAGCTGCCCACCACATGGAGACCTAGTTCCCACTAAAGTTTCCCTCACTGCATATATTTCAGTATAGGCCCTCAAAGGTATTAAAGCAGCAAATTCCTGAAGAGGTTGGTGACAGAGAGTCCAAGGCAATCATGCTCACGTGGGCTAAGAAGAAATGTAAATGCTCATTGCTTAGAGACAAAAAGTAGATGGGATAGCAGGTACCAGGTTTGAGGAGGAAACCAACTCTCTGTGAGGATTTTTTTTTTCCTGGTGTAAAATAGGTATCAAACCTAGAATTTATGTCCAGTTTTCTTAATTTATGTAAAACCAGGAAGAGATTACATTCTCCATAGTATGAGATCATAGATGTTTTCAGCACCTGCTTATGCTACATAAGGAGAAATCAAGACAGTTCCCCACCTTCTTCCATACTCATCCAAAGTCAGTCCACCTTTGGATCAGTCCTTGGCTCAGCTACTTTGATTCCATGCTGGCATAACGTATTATTTAGGGGAAAAAACAATGTCCTAGTCATGAATCAGAAGGTCTACAAACATCACTTAACTGTTATCTAAACCAGATTTAAATCACACATGAAATTAATCTGTAACGAAAAGTATGTGTGATAGGCTAATCTAAACACTGGTATAACTAGTTTAAACTGAGGTTAAATAGAGATATGGTCTTTTGGAACATGTCCACTTGTTCCTGGAAGAGTTCTGGATGCATAGAAAAATACAGAATCTGACTTTCCAAATAGCTCTATACATATTATAAAGAAAAAAGTCTGCAAGAAAAAGAGTCAGAGGCACACATCTTCACAGTCACATGGATTAGAACATTTGGAAAACAATGTTTAGAGTATTACAGGTATCTCAACTTAATTACTCTAAAAACCCCAAAATGTCTTTCAGATTTTTCTAAAACCCATCCACTATTTTTACTGTTTTTGACCCCATCTCACATAGACAATAAAAATTAGGACACGTTACTGTATATGAGATTTAAAAAAAATAAAGCTGGGTCTTTGTTTGGGAATAAGAGAACAATGATTTAATTAACTGTGTTTCTCTGCGGCTGACAGAACTGAAAAGATGGAAAATAAGGCTGAAAACATGGGCCACACCAGGATATAAAGATTGCTTACAGCAGGACACAGATACAGTGTCTCATTTGAGAAGGTTTTGATTTGTAGTGAGCACATGATAATTCATTAAGCATGTCTGCAGTAATGTGATTAAAAAAAAAAAAAAGTAGGAACATGATTAGAAAAGTTAAGAAATGCTAAAATGCTAAGACTTTGAAATGCAGACAGTGTTTTACTCTAGAGTAACAGGAAGAGCTGTGCTTTACATGGACAAAACCTTAACTTCTGCCCTTATCTGAAATTTTTTGGAGAAAAATGAAGGTCATGGTCTCAAAACCTTGCTAGTTAGGAGGATGTGCCACATTATCTATGTGTAATAACTTTGGTCTATGAGGAAAATCTGAGGAGGGTTCACACAGGTACTTTTTAGATACTGTTTCATTCTGAAGGGATGTGAAGCCAGAATTAGCATTTTTCTTATTTAAAAGGTGACATTGCTCCAACAGACACAACAAGAATAGAACTGATAAACATGGATAAACATGTTAAATAAAACTGATAAACTGATAAACACGGAAAATATCCCTTATTTAATACTTTGTTTTTTACAAATGTTGTGTATCTTCATCTCATCAAAGGTTAAAATCTAGTGGAAGATGGGCTCCTAAATGGCTGAGTGGCAACATCATTTATAGTATATCAGAGATTTTTCCTAGACACATAAGAATTCTTGACTAGGGTGGAGGTTTCTGATCCCTATCCATGCGTGAAAATCAAGCAATTTCCTCCTTCATTCAAAGATTGTCCCTCCTGAATGCTTATGAGCAGCCAATGACCTCAGTGAGAAATATCTATTTGCTTACCATTTTCCTGAAACCCTTCCAAAGCTTCCACTGTGACAAATTTACTTGTCCCTGTTCAGACTGACTAGGAGGTGACAAAGAGCTTGGCAGAAGCTTTGTTTTTGAAGGAAAGCAATTTACTGGGGAAACGTCATGCAAAATAAAAATGAGATTTCACTGTTACACGACATGTAATTGTGACAAGAATACTGATTTATATTTTCATCTGCACAACAAAAATGTCACAAACACTAATGGCAGTATCACTTAATGGGCAGGTCCCTAAATGTGATTACATTTTGGCAATGCATCTTTCAGGCTGATCCATCTGGGAGTAATATTTCAAGTTGTCCTCTAGAGATTTGGGCTTTTTACAAACATGTGACTTTACTTTGTTGGCAAAATAGAAATTTCTATGGAGATACTGATTGCATGGATATTAGAGTAAATTTTCCTAGAAATTAGCCAGAACATGAGGAATTAATTCCCACAGAAACAAAAGACAAGCACATTCTCGCCTCAACACTTTTTATTGTACTTATCAGTGTGACTGCTTCAGGTAACACCTTCCAAAATGGAACACAACACCACGTGTGTTTGTTTGCATATGTGATAACTAATCAATCTACATTCAAAAGATATTACAATACTGCTCTGGGGAGGACAGCATTAAAAGAGATGGAGAGCAGCATCTAGGAAACAATCACTGTGTCCTGTGTAAAGCAATAAGTGGTTTGTCTTTCCAAACTCTATTACTTATTAGATAAGAGCACGTATTTTGGTCCAAATTTTAAAAGGTTTCTAAAAAACCCTGGATTAAGAGGCTTGAGTCATGGTCTACTGTTTTACAGTTTCAGTCTTTATAACAGAAAATAGTTTATTTAAAAAAAAAAACCCACACATTTAGAATTACCAGTCCTGACTGTAGACATTGGGAAGGACCCTGAATACAGTATTGTTACTGCAGATTTTTTCTAGTGGCTTTTGAAGACCATTATGCTAGAATTCACTTTTCAACTATTAAAACAGAATCATGAAATCAGAGTGACATTAAACAGCTGTACTTCTGTGCAATTTTTGTGCTACAGCAACCTTATCTCTTGTGTTACTTGTCAGCTTGCTCTATGTCATGCTTTGAACAGAATATGCATACAGCATGTTGATTTTGTAGAATTTTTTTTCCTTGCAATGCTGATCTGTGTTAATTCTTTAACCTCTTCTAAAATCATACTGAAGCTTAGGCCATACTCACTCCAGCTCACTTGTTACAGCCCTCTGTGGAGGGCTGAGCATAGCAACAGATACAGACATCTGCACCTCTGAAAAAGTAAGAGAGTGCTGTGCTTGCTGTCAAACAATGATGTTCTCAAGTCCTTGCTACCAAGATCCCATCGGAGCTGGCAGCCTCCAACAGTCTATCCATGCTTCCTATTCAGCACTATCAGAAGTTGCAGATTAAAGTCTCCTGTGCTGTTTGGAGATTAGCAGTATCATAGAAATGTTGTGCTTCCTTGATCTAGTACATTTGTGAGAGACACATATAAGCCCATTCAGTCACTGCCAGCCAAGATGCACGTGCTTTTCCAAGAGATGTGTTCGCACGTGTACAAAGATTGAAAAACACATACAGTGGACTATCCCCACCACCCCACTTTTCATACATCTTCATAGAGGTGGGAAATGAAATAATGCACAGTTTTTCCCAATGCAATACTGTTGCTGCTGGTCTCAGCTCCCTGTAAATGGGGCAGAAAAATCCTGGGTTCATGTCCCTCCCACAAGCACAAAGCTCAGAATTCATGTGCTTCTCTTCACTGACCCAATCCTCATTCACAACTGAGTTGATATTTTGGATCAGAAAACTGTCAAAAACATAAAGTTTCACTAAAAAAAAAAAAAAAAAAAAAAGGCATGTTGAAAATTTAACTTCCCTAGATACTTTCAGGATGAAAAAAAATAGAATTTTAAAACAAAAAATACTGATGAAAAATCATTTGATATCTCTGAGTAGCTTCAATTTTAAAAATCAGCTTTTCATTATGAAAAATAAATATTAAAATGTGCTATTACATTGAACCATACATTTCAAGAAAAAAGATGTTTTCATTCATGTTAGGTTTATATGATACTATTACTAAAAATCTGAACACAAAGCACGGCCTTTTTAAATCATTCAGTTAATAACAGACCATGTACCTGCTTTTCTGTATTTCCATTATCATATGCTTATTCAAGCCCCATAAAAAATGGAACAACAGAATTCCACAATTTTTAGTTATGAGAGCAAATGTAAAAAAAACCCAAACAAGTGTATGTTTACATAAATAGGTAAAGAAAGGAACCCCTTTTGATTAATCTTCAGGGAAATTTGTGCATCTCACATAAAATAAATATATTTCCTTACATTTTGGGATCTTTATACCACAAACCGATCTAGAAAATAAATCCAAATAAATGTATTATTTGTTCTTGTAAAAATTGTCCTAAATGAAAAAGGACTGGCAAAGAAGAAACCTACCAAGAGTAGTTTGTGTTTTCTCAAACACCTGATTCTTGATCTTCTAGTTCGCTACACTGAAATAATGGAAGCTTCTCACCACCTCATGGAGATCCATTCAGTTTGCATACAAGTATTTAAAGCAATGATTTAGAGGGATTTTTAGCATAGAAAGTAGCTTTGAGATCTAATCGCTAATGTAGAAAGACCTGGACTTCCTGGAAGCTGAGGCTCAAATTCTGGCTGGCTCATCTCAAACTTTCATCTTTCAAAGGTAGATTAAATTCCGTGTAGCTTAGCATACAGGGGTCCTCCGCAGACTTTAAAAAGGTGAAGTCCTATCTGCTCTAAGTGTTGTTAAATATAACATAGTTTCTCTTTTTTTCACCCCTTAAAAATGAATCCTAGCAACTTGAAATAATTTTTCTAAATACATTTCTCTTTTACAGATGGCTCCCTACCTCCTTGTCTTGAAGGTCTGCAGCTTTATTTCTTTGATTCTTTATTTCAGTATAACATACCCTCTTCTATAGAATTGTTCTATTCTATGGGCAGCATTAGTGGAATCAAGGCCCAAAAGAATACAACCATATCTTCCCAGTTTAAGATGTGCTCTTTTAATTTCTTTAAATTGCAGAAAGCTCATCAGACACACTGAAAACATTGAAAAAAATTTAAAACTATCTTTATAAAGAGGAAGAAACCTCAGCAAATACCAAAATAACTATTGACCATCTCGTACAAATCCCTATGTGTACTGAGAAACAGTCTGAGGAAATTAATGACAGTGGCTATTACAGCTTAAGCTGAAATAGAAACAGTTTTTAGAGCTAAAACTGTTGGTACATATTACAAGAATCAGTGATTCTACATGTGTGCACTAGGGATCTAATTTAAGCATTTAATGACAACTAATGCGTTATACAACCTCATAAATTTTGGTAGATACTTGGTACAGTTTGTCCCAAAGGCTTCTTCAGCAATTACAAAGAACCGAAAAATTGCTAATAGAACCTGTGAATATGCAAAATACCTTGGCAAGAGAGAAAGTGGGATTTGTGGATTCTTAATCCTTAGGTTTTGATTTTTTCCCAATTAAATAAAAAGAGTAAAAAGAAAATTAAATTATCAGCACTTTAAATCTTTCTTAATCCTGACTGGGGTTTAGGCATATAATCAAATAATCACCAAAAGAAAGATGCCTAAAGAAAACAGATAATAATGATTGGTCGACTTTGGCTGCTCTTTGGAAAAAAGGAATCCTAGGAGTGGATGCATGGGATGAAAATAAAACTGCATTTCATCAAAGAGGCATTGGCTTACACAAATAAAACCAGAAACTTGAGAGCCTATATCCTCCCCACAAGAAGCCGTAGGGAATACTTTGGTGTGCAATGCAACATATTTTTCTGTCGAGAGACAAATAAAACAATATAGTATATCAAAGCCAATCTTGGTGCTCCCACATGAAATACCTTTTGCTTCTTTCCTCAGGGTCCTATCAGTACACCTAGATCTTATTAACCATGCAATGTCTGCTAATATTTTGGAAGTAAGAAGACACACTTTTAAAATTATTCAGAGCAACACAGCCTGAAGATCTGGCTCAATGCTTTTGAAGATGCACATTTTTACAAGTGTTGCTGTCAAATTCTGTGTTAAAAAGTTGCTTCTCAAGCTTTGTTTAACAAGTTGTTCAAGCTGGTAAAAGCCAGCCAATAAGCAGCCCAGTACATGTTTGTCAGCCCTCTCAAGCCTCCAGCTGCTCAAATCCCTTTGTACAATCCTGCTCAGTCTGCAAGAATCTTAGATTAAGTGGTTCCCAAAGTGCACCTCAAAATCAGACAGCAGGCTGAGAAGCTCTCTCTTGAGAGAAGCTCAAGCTGTGTTGCCTGCAGCTCTGCCACCCAGAGATTGCAAAGGGAACTGTCTACAATCACAGACAAGACTTTGAAACCCTGGACATCAGAAGAATGATGTAAAAGTCACAGAGCAGTGGAAAAATCACAGAACCACAGAAGTGTTAGGGTTGGAAGGGATCTCTGGAGATCATCTAGTTCCATGCCACTACCATGGCAGGGTCATCCAGAGGAGGTTACACAGGAATGCATCCAGGCTGGTTTTGAATGTCTCCAGAAGGGACACTCCACAACCTGCCTGGGAGGTTCTGTGCTCTGCCACCCTCAGTGTAAAGCAGCTCAAACTGTGAGGCAAATGCTAAAAAAGTGAGCACAGAGAAAAACTGAAACAAATCTTGAAAATACTTTGGCAGACTGCCATTAACAAATAAAAGCAGAGGGTATTTGAGTTACCAAGTCTGAGTTCTTGTCACCTTGCCACAGAATGCCCTGCTCTCCATTGAAAAAGTTCTCTATTGATTTTTCCCAAGTGCTGCAAAACCTTGTCTTGGACATATTCTGGGCCACTGTGTGACAACACAAATTTGTTGTGCTGTTCTTGAAAATACATTTCACTTCACTTTAGACAAATCAAATAAGATCAGCATCAAAGCAAAAAAAACAATTCTTTTAACTAATTAAATTAATAATCTGATTAATTTTGAGAAAGGTTTCCGGTTCAAGAATCATCACACATCAACCATTTTACACCTAGAACACAACCATGCCCAAGTTCTGCTCCTTAGTGTCAGTCTGTCAACACAAGCAACCTGTTAATATAAATTAATACAAGGTATGGAATATCCACAACTAAAAAAATGTAGAGGCATGCTATTAATTTCTTCTTTTCTATCAATCACTAGGGTAAGTATTGCAAAGTTCTCCAACAAAGTAGTCACAGTGAATGAGAGTCTAAGTCTTTGTTCACACACCATGTATCAGTGCATGTCTAAGTGTACCTGCTTAATTTGTTCTCAAACAATGAGCTTCAGTCACAGCCACCTATTCAAAATCCTCACTAAAAAGATATTTTAAAACATTTTGAACATGTAGAATGTTTTTTGGCTTATTTGTTGTTTTGTTTTTTGTTTTTTTTTCTTATGCAAAGTTAGCTTTAAATCAGTATAGGGACAGACACTGAGAGTCACTATACCTTAGGGTATGATAATTTTTGCAAGAGGGTCCCAATGACATTCAGGCATTTTTTCAGAAGATGTACACTGGCATGAAAGCATAAGCTTTGTAATTCCCCCAGCACCAGACAAATCAGCAATGACCATCTTGCTAGAGTCAACTGTGAACCTCGCTAGCTCTCATGCAAAAATGACGTGCCCAGGAATGGGGTATAGATCTCCGTTTTATAATGGTGTCTACAATTGAAAAAAGCTTGAAAAATCCAAGAGAAACAGTACAAATGCAGCATCTTTGTCTGGACCATTTCCTTTCTTCCTGCTTTCTGTGTTTCAAAGCAACATTGGTTATTGACTGCAGCTGGACTGACACCTCCAATGTGATATCTTCTAATATTAATATTTTCATAGCAGGCGCTAACACGTGACACACAATGCACAAAACACATGGGATAAAAAAGAAAACAACAGAGAGATAGCTAGCCTCTGTATAAGTGTAGTATGTTCTACATTGCATCTTTACACACTTAGGTTACTTAATGCACCCTGAAGTATTTCTGACTTTAATGCTGCAGTATTTCATCTTCAATTGCTCACCACAGTGTTCAAAATGATAAAAAAAAGAGTATGATTTGAAGGGTAATTTCAAGACAGTGCTATAAAATCTTGAGAGGCAATATGAAAAGCACAAATATGAGATGAGAGCAGTCATTCAGAAAAATGTAACTAGAAAAACAGACCAGCAAGGTGTTGTTGTACATACAGAAGACTGAAAATATTTTGTTATGAAACTTTTCAAAATTTTGGAATTAACACATTTTCCTTTCCACAGTAATCTTCCATTTGAAGGCTGATTTTAATTTAGAGTGAAACAACAGATTCAGGGGACTTACAACTTTGTTTGCCTATGACTTGTATTCTGAATAAATTTTCTAACAGACCATCTACTGCCTTGCTGTCATTCAGAGCATGGATTGGTGGTTGGGTGGCAGTGTGTATGAAGGCAGAGCGCACAGTTAAGTGCTCAACTAGTCAAATTTGCAAGTTCAAAAAAAATCCTCACTTCAAAGCTCCTCATTAAAGGAATTCCACAGCTCCTCACTGCTTTGGCTATGCACCTCTATGACAACAATATAAATATTTCAGTGAAATTCTAAGATTATATCACTGTGATAATGACTGCAAGTTCCTCCCTAAGTCCTTGCACACAAAGGTTTGCAAGGAGAACTCGACTGTCACCTTGTGTCCCATGGGTCTGGAGAGGGGCAGGCAATGCAAGGGGAACACAGCTGCAATGAGAGCTGGGAGAAGGGACAAAGGGACTGCTGCCCTCCCATGCCATGTCTCCAATGTTTGCTATCAACCTGAATTTCTCCAAGGACTTTTGTTCCTTTGTTATAATCAAGCAATCAGCCCTGAGAGTATGGCCTGAACCATCTTAGTCTGTTGAGTTTTTTTGAGATTCAAGCATACATATACCTACAGAAATATGTACCTTATTGCACAGAAGTTTCCAATTTTTAATAATTTTTAATTAGTTTCCAATTTTTAAGGATCTACCTTTTTATTCAGCCTACCACAAACCATGCCAAGCAGAGAGCTAAACTAAATATGTGGTGATATATTCATCTTAAATGCATCTTAAACTTATTAAAATAATAAAAATATACCTTGGTTAAAAATTATTGAAATTATTATATATTTACTGTAAAGTTGGTCAAAAGGGATAAGAGAAAAGAAAAGAAAAAAAATATAGTGAGGTTTAATGCCCTAATGAAAATTATTTTTTATATCTTTCATAGATTCAGAGAACAATATGTTGGAAGGGACCTTTAAAAGTCATCTAATCCAATAAACCCTGAAACCAGCACACACATCTTTCATTTGCTGAGAGTCTTATCTAGACTTGAATCTTGATGACTGACTTCTAGGGATGTGTCATGCACAGCTTCTCAGGGCAATGTGTTCCAGTGTTCACTACCCTAATCGTAAAAAAAAAAAAAAAAAAAGAAAAAAAGAAAAAAACCCCAAACTTCCTTATATCTAGTCTGCGCTGCTCCATTTTCAGTTTGAAACCATTAACCCTTGTCCTATCTCAAGGCCCTGATAAAAAGTCGATCCCCATCTTTCTTGTAGGTCCCTTATAAGTAATGAAAGTCTTCAATAAAGTCTCCCTGGATTTTTCTCCAGGCTGAACAAACCCAACTTTTTCAGCTTTTCTACAGGGAAAAGGAACTCCAGCCCTGATTATTTTCAGGTTCATTTCTTCCCTGTACTGAGGTCTGCACAGCTGGACACAACACTCCAGGTGGGGTTTCACCAGAGCGGAGGAGAGGAGCAAAATCCCCTCCCTTGCCCTGCTGGCCACGCTGCTTTGAATGCACCCCAGGATATGGTTGGCTCTCTGGGATGCAAGAGCACATTGCTGGGCCATATCCAGCTTTTCATCCACCAGTATGCCCAGTTTTGGAGAACGCTAAAAAATAATACAGAAAAACTCCTATTTGCCCCAGGGCAGTAACTTTGGTATTTCATTAGTGTTCATTACCTGCATTGTTTAACCACCTGGCAGCCATTTACAGTAGGAAGAAAAGCTACTTTTGAATTGCAAACAAATAGTATTGGAGGGAAAATAGTCTGTAAAGCAGAAAGGAAAAATAACTATTTCCTTAGTATATACAGCAAAACTGTAATCTTATTTAAATGTTAATGAAAAAGCTTAGAAATTTACTGGAGAATTTTTTTGTTTAGACTTTTGTGACTAAGTCTCTTTACTTTTCTCATAAAACTTAACTTCTGGTTCAAAGAAAACACGTCTAAACTTTGATATTTTGTACTACCTTTTTTCCTCGAGGTTTAGCTACTCTACTTGACACTCTCAGGTCAACAAAGTTTTTATTCAATCCAGCATTAGTTTCAATTACGACTGCTTTTTGAAAGCACTTAAAAAAATAAAATTATAAATTATGGAAAAATATGTGTATGGCCTCTTTTTATATACTTCAATAGTGTTAATATCTAGCTGTAAACATTTCTTTTCCTATGTAAAAATAGTTCTAATAATGTGAAATTAAGTGCTATGAAACAAAAGGCATATTTTAGACTTAAATAGGGATCAATTTGAAGTTAATAGCTTTTTTAAAGTTGACTCTAAAGTGGAAATAAGTGTCATATATGGGATTGGCCTGTTTTTATTATACAACCTGTTTCAGCTCCTGTACGCTTATATGTGCTTAAACTATCTCTACAGAAACCCATACTGCAAAGCTGTCAATATTAGAGAGCTTGGCAGCACAGATTTACTGCCCTCCTTGCTCTTAGGAATGACAGCCTGATTTGGTTCTGCCTGTAAAGTCTTGTCACGGGGTGAAAAAGGAAGGCAGAATAAATCACTCTTACAATTAGATAGCTCACTAAGCTTTTCCAATAGTTTCCTATAAGACATATTATCTTCATATCCTATCAGACTCCCTTGCCTGCAAGTTGTCGTTATGGAGTAGAGAGACTAATGGATTCTGTTCCTTGTGTTGCAGTCCCTGCTCAACAGTTACCCATGCAAGCACCCTGGAAAGAGCAAGCAGCACAGTCTGGATGAGTTTGGATACTCCAAAATATTCCTGCAGAAGAAAGCTTCACCCCCTCCATTGTTTTGATACAAAACTTCAGGCTGAGCTGAGAGAGTCAGTTCCAGCAGGAGTTTGATACAGCTGAACATGCATGACACAGCGATGGTAATCTTCTATCACAGCCTGATGCTCAGAGCGTTAGTCACCCGTAACAAAGCACTGAGAAATGAAGGAAGGCAGGCAAATAAAACCAGAGTGATCTACTGAACACAAGGGCTTGGAACACAAGATGGGAAAGAATTGCTCCTGTTGCAATGACAATACTTTTAATTATATATAGTCAATGAAAAATAAACTATTAGAGAGAGAATAAAATACTTGCAATTAATGGAAGTAATGTAATGTTCAAACTTAAATGAAGTATTTTTCTCTTGGGGGTTTTGCTGTACTATTTTATTTAGCTTAATGTAATTTAAATTATAAACAGAATGGTTTTGTAAGCCCCTAGAGAAACGTACTTTATTTATAATGTATTTCCTTTGAAGTGGTTGTGGAAATCATGCTCTTCCTGAAGTCTGCATTTCACATACCACCTACAGCTGCAAGCTAGTCAGCCCTCACAATTTAAATGTGACCTGTCTGGTGAAGTGCATTACAAAAAAACCTGAGATTTTTCTTAAATGCCAGAGGAAATAAAAATTTGTAATTCTGCTAACTAATAGCCTTCCTTTCAAAAAAGGTTATTGAAAGATCTTTGTTGATAAAAGTTGTTTTTTCAAGGGAATGGAACTCAGACATAGTCACTTCACTTGAGTTTTTAATGCACGTAATGAAAGAATAATTGTTTATACTATACCCTAGAGAGAGTTTCAGCTGGGAAAAATTATATTTTGTATACTTAAGTTTAAACACACAAATATTTCCATCTTTCATTTAAATAAAAAATCCTTATAAATTTAATTCTAGTACAAAGAGTAGACTTTCTTTAAGGAGGAAAATTACAAACGCTTAGTTTGTGTCACATTTATCCTCCAAGTAATTAAAGTTATTTATTTACACATAAATAAGTAGCTATGAATGAATAAATGGAACCCCATTCTATGTGCTCCCCTCACCATCAATAGCTACAGCATCGAATTGGTGAAATAACTAGACACAAAGAGGAAATTGTTTCTAGAAAATTAATTTTGGCCATTATTCATCTTTATAAAGCATAATAGTACCTTACCCTCATGGATGAGTAGCTAGCTTAACACGCCAGCACAGACACACAACAGTCTGAGCTGTGATGTTTCTCCTGAAATTACATCATTGTAAGTCACTTCAAAGGAAATAGACAATTAAACACTGCAAGTGTTTACAGCATGATTGCATGACAGCCACAGTCACAGACTGCATGTGCTTTGAAATGACCCTTCCTTTTGTCAAATCTACTCTTCTGCTCTAAACTACTACCAAAGTGGATAAATAAATAAACAAACAGAGAAATAAATTAAAATACAATTTTTCATTAGTATTGGATTAAGAGCTTGAATAATTTTTCAGGGGGTAATATATAGGAGCAAATTTTTTTTGTAATTACTCTATAAAACAGACATCAGTGCTCTGGTGTTAATTTCTGATTGAATTGGTAGATTTTATCAATATCACAAAGCAGGCAGATATTTAAATCCATTAAAATATTTACAATCAAATTTATGAACAAATATGAATTAATCTTTACTGTTGTAGTAATGAGTGATGCAGAGACCCCAGGCAGGTGCAAAAGAGTGCTCTTTATTGCCAAAAACCCGGCCTTTTGAAGCAGTTAGCAGGTTATCAGTTTACACAGTTTGAAGGCACAACAAGTCCAAGTGAGCCCACCACCATACAGCACATCTCTCACTCCTCCTATTCCAGCTGAGTCCATCTCTCTGTACTCCTATTCCAGCTGAGTCACTCTCCCATAGCCCCCTCCTACTTAGCCTAAGTAACAGGCTGGAGCCATGGATCAAGGCCTTCCCTTTATAAAGCCTTACCTATTGGCAACATTTTAAAAATTAGGTTTTTTAAAAAACCTTTCTCCATATACTACTATACAAACCTTTTAAGAATAAACATAAACACGAGAGCAACCAGTCCTGTGGCTCAGGTCAGGATGGTTTGCTGTACTGGGAGGGTGACACAATGGGACTCTCTCTTCTTCTCTTTTCTCATGGAAATGTATGTTTGTTCTCTCTTTGTGTAGCTTCTCAATCTAAAATAAAAATCACCCCAAAGAGAATTCATGTTTCCATCTTTGTTTGGAGAAGACCTGGATCAGCCTTGAACAGGCAGCAAGACTTCCTGCTGGACCTGGTTGAGTCACCTGCAGAAAGACTCCTTTGGAAATGCCCCTGGATGAGAATTGTGCAGTTTCGTGTTTGCTTCCACTTTCCCAGACCCTGCTCTTCTTAGATCAGACATTATCAATGAACTTGTATCCATGTAACTTTCATTATATTATATGAAAGTTACACCAATTGTGTTAGAAATTGCACAATTGCTCTAAATTGTTTTAGAGATCCAAGATGTACCAAAACCTTTGCAAAGATCTGCGCTCTGCTGAAAGCTACTCAAGCACAAGTACTACTTGCATTACATGACAAATGCACATCATAGTGACAATCATCCTTGCATTTGAGGCAAAATTTTAAGATTCTGGCAGCCCAGTCTAGCTAAGGTATCTGTGCTAAGCAAGATAATACTGCTCCTTTTGATGAATGCAACATGTTCAGCACAACTGATAAATTCTGTTTACTGCTCTGCACACTTGTGGGTAATAAAGATCATTACTTTATTATTTCCTTTTAGATATGATCCCTTAAGATGTAGCATGACAGTACAGTGTAAATCTAAAGCAAACCATCAGATTTATTTGCATGAGTGGCTTTGTTGCCATTAATTTATTATCAAGAAAAAACCCCAAACAACAGATATCAATCCCTGGCTTTTCTGAAAATGGATTATATGGTGCTTTAACCTTTCTTTTTTGGCTCACTGTTTACACATGGTCACATCAGAGTCTAAGTGATAAATATTACATGTCTGTACAGGAAGAGAGACGTGGACAGTAACAAAATGTACAGAAGTTAACTTTATGAGTTTAAATACTTTACTACTTTCCTTTCAGACTAAACTGAGCACAGTTCTAGTTTCTTTCAGGTATCCTGAAATTTGGCATCAATTATAAAATTTTCTGCAATGGAACAGTTGTGCCACTGACACCTAAAAAAAAGATATTCTCTCATTTTCCTCAGACTTGATACCCTCTCCAGCATAATAAATGCCTTTTGGGATTGCTTTCCTATCCATCAGTTACAACTGGGAAAGACTTTAGATAATCAAAATAGAAAATATGAATCTCCTTTTTCCATTCTGGAGATAGCAAGACATTTATGAATTATGATCACTTCAATTTAATTTTCACCACCAAACAGGAAACATATGTTTTCAGTTTTTATTAACAGAAATACTGCCATCCTAGGAAAATAAAAGAAAATAAATAAGGAATCCCAAACCACAACCTTTCGCTTTTTGCAAAATACCGAAAAACATCTAATGAAATCTGGATTGTGCTCAACAAAACATGAAATGCAGCTGTGTATGTAACAGCATGCAATATACCTTGTCATAATTTCAGGATAAAAAAAATCAGGTATAAACATTGTTACAGGATTCATTTGAGGCACCTGTTGTAAAACTGAAGCCATAAAAAATTCAGCCAGCACACTCTGAAGATGCTTCACTGAGATGACTTAAAAACCTTCTGCAGACAGAACTGAGTGAATGAAATCTCAAGATGTTCCAGAAACAATCACAATAAACTTTCAATGTCACAGTTCCAAAAGAGAATGTGAGGAGAGCTGTTTCTTATGTGCAGAGACTGTGCCAGCATGTGTAAATACAGGCCATCTAAACCACTCTACACACCCAAGTTTACAGCTAATTCCATAAAATTAGAAATGCAAACCAGGGTAGAGCTTTTACAGTGTAAGGAATGCAAAAGAAACACCGATTATAATGTAGACATAAACCCTGCAGCTTACCAATTCATGTGAATCATCTTAAGTGCCACTGCAACTGAGACATAAAACAGCATAGCATACAAGGGACAAAGCACTCAAGAGACAATAAATGCAGGCAATTTAATCAGAACAATTTAGTCCTTTGCCTAGGTCTGCTAGCTCAGAGGGAGGTGACTTGTTGAAACTAAATGCAACTAGCATATCAAAACAAAAAGGAAAAATACACTTTTCAAGAAATGGAATATAAATCATTGGATTCACAGCTCTTCTATAGCAAACTGAATTATTCATGCAGGTAAACCTGTTCAGCCTAGCTCTTACCTGGTTAGCTCTTATTCTGGTAGCTGTGTGGCTGTAGTAACAAGAAGCTCAAGGTTTACTATCTGCTCCAGAACTCATTCAATTTCTCTGCTGGGTTTTGTGCCTAAGCTGAAATTTTCACCACTGCAGCTGCTACTGGAGTTACCCCACAGGAATGATGGGTATCACCTGTTGCCAGCACCTGCAAGTACTTAAAACAGATGTAGCAAGAATACCAAACACATTGTGACATATGGCACAGTCTATTTTTGTGCTTCTGTTGACAATAAAACTCATCAAAAAGTTTCAGGGTCTTAACGATATTAGAGTCCATAAATTCCAAAAGATCCTGATTCCACAATGTGAGCACTGTTGCCAAAACCCAGATGTTTTCCAATATGCTGAATACTTTTACAGATGTAGTGTGGATATAAATAGGGTTTATTGAATTTTACCTACATGGTCCAGTGAGGATCATCAGAGCAGATAGTTGGATCAGACACTGTAATTCTGTGAACTCCTCTTTTGGAAACAAAACTGGTACTGTGTCAGCATGTAGGCTGTGAACAAAGAACAAAGCAAAAGATGGAACAATTATTAAAGTAGATTTTAAAAACATGAGGAAAGCACAGTCATATAAGCTAAAAGGCCTAATTTGGAGCAAGTCAATTTTTTTTAAATATTTTTTATTGCCAAATAATACTGGTTTGGTTTTTTTTTTTTTTTCCTTTTTTTTTTTTTTTTTTTCCCAATCTGAGAGGCCTAGTTGGAAACAGAGCAACTCAAGCACAAATTTATCACACAAAAATCTGGAGCAATGGTAATAACATGGTACTGACAGGCCTTTGTGCTGCTCACTCCTATCTCCAATGGGCTATGCATGATCACAATATTTTCAGATTATTTTTTTTTTTTCAAACCTGGTAACCAAACTGGAGTGAAGATAACAGTTTCTCCAATATAATACAGTCAGAATCATAGACTACAAGGTTGGAGCTTTCTTGGCAAAAGCACAATCTTGACAAGATAACACAGCAAACTGTCCAGCTGAATTTTAAAAGTCATCAGTGCTGGGGGATCCACCACTTTCCTGGGGATCTTATTATTTTAAGGCTGCAGCTGCATCAGCAAGCAAACTTGTGTAGCTTGTGTCTGAAAATGGACACCTCCAGCACAGAGGAATGATGAGCCCATTCAGACCAAGGAGCAGGTCAACCCAAAGGTAGCATGAAGAACTGGGGTCTCCTTTTCTTCCCCAAATTATGCAGTCTTTCAAGCTAACCACTTTAGAAAATTGGTCAGGAACGCCATTTTTCATGTAAAAAATGCAACAGAGGAAGCAAAAATACTAATAATTAAAACCTAAACAAAACATTTTCCTCTGCAGAAGTTGTAAATTTCTGAATTCAGAAGCATAGGAGAAAGATTGACAGACTGCCATGTTCCATTTCATTACATATAATTAGGGCCAAGTAGAACCACATGCCATTATTATCCCATTTAGTGCCTGCCATTGCAGCCTAAGGCTTCCAGACCCCTCTGAATACCTTAAAAATAAAAGAGTGAATCTAATCAAGATGTTTCACCGTTTTTCTTAGTGTCTAAGCCTTTACCAGAAGGCCAGGTGTCATAAAAAGGAGGTCACAGACCAAAGAGTGAAAATACTTGCGATGCTGCATTTTCAGTTACTCAGGAAAAAACCCAAAAACACCACCAAAACTCAACAGCAACAATTAGGGTGAGGTTACTAACAAAGCCGAGGCTATATTGCAGTTAATTTTCAGAAGGGAAAAAAAATACACATTTACTACCCTTGTACATTGCTGCAGGTAACACTTGTAACACACTTGTAACCCAGCACTTGTAACACAGCTCTGCCTTTAATGACGAAGATCTCCCCCTCCTCTGGTAAAACACTCTCCTGGAAGAATGCTGTTCCCTCCACTAATGTTGTACTGTCAAGAAGTGCAATGAGTTGGAGTGGAAGCCAATATGAACACCCCCTTAAACCAAATGAACACAAGAGGGGCTGTATTTGAAAGAAGGAACAGAAAGGAAACAAATCAGATTAAATACGTCCAGAACTTGTATCATCTGTCTTACAAGGAGTGCAAAGCAATTCTTAGCTGGACATGTCAGTGTGGCAACCCTTTCATAAGAGAAGGCTTTGAGAAGGACCCTTACAGTCCAGGATCTATCAGATGAGAGACTATCACTCCAAATCCACTTCCTGAAACATTTCTTTCCCTAGGCACTTCTTGGCTTCGCCATTGCAGCACTAAAATGCTCTGTTCCCACCACTGCTCCCAGGCTGAGCACGCACAGGGAGTGCAGCACAAGGAAACGTTTCTGCACCAAGGGTTACAGGGCAAAGAAGGCAAAGCTCCCAGAGAGAGCCAAAGAGCAGCCAGGGAGATCATGTGCATCATCAACCCCCTCCCACCTGAAAGGGTTTTCACTCTGTAAAGCTCTGAAAGGATCTCATGGAGCCTTTGGTGCTAGAGCTCAATCTTTTGACTTGGGAAGGACGGTTCCAGACTTCTCAAGACAGCAGTTCTGATTTTAGTACTTCATTCCAGGAATGCAGCAGTAATAATTCACTCACATAGTAAAACTCCAATTTGCACAGCATGTACCAAATTTTGTTTAATTGAGGTCCCTAGAGGTCCTTAGTGGAATGTTTACAGTGTCAACAATGTGAAACAACAATGTGAATTGCTCTTAAAAAAATTGAATGTTTAAAAATTAATTGATCCATTTTTTTAAATTCAGAAAATACAAAGGTTGAAAAAGACTTCTCATTTACACTATCAATGCAGAAAAATAATTTTAAAAACTGCTGCAAGATGAAAGTTTTAAATAACTTGCAAACTTTTAAGACTGCAAAACAACTGAAAAAAGAAGTCTTTTTTTTTGGTTTGTTGAGCCTCCTTTTAGTTGAGGAAATTAAGTTTCTGGCAATTAAAATTTGAATTTTGATAATTCCCCTCTCATCAATTCATTATGCTATTAGTTAGCAAAAAAACTAATTTATTATTAAGTTAGCTTCTCAAGCTATTTTCAGTTTTTTAAAAAAAATCTTCCCAATAATTTTCTACTATATTTTAGTTTTATGCCATTACTACCAAGATTCCATTTTTACCCTCCGAATAATGCAGGTTGTGACTCAGAGCTTTGGAATTCATTGCCTTAATTTACAATAAACTAAGTGTCCTCAAATAAGCTTTTGCTGTTTGTATATTCAGCTACAAAGCTAATACCCTCTTCTCTTTATGAACAGTGATCAAGGCCTGTTGACAATCCAGCTTGTGCAGAACATCAAGCTCCAGTTAAGCAATCCTGCCAACAAACCCCCCCAAAAGCCCCATGCCAGCTATTAGCATGAAGCTTGGACTTATTTAAGCCATCATCAGCCACCTCTAACCTCATTTACTATGTCTGTGCTAGAAAATTTAATTTGAGGGGTGCTTCTAGGCATTGACACCCAAACTCTGCCGTAAACTGTGAGCAGGGTTTTAGCTTGAGTGGGGTCTGGGAGGCAGCACTGCCAAGGAATTTGAGTTAAGCTCTGCATACATGGGCACACTATGAAGAGGAGAGGACTGAAATTCGTGGCACCACCAATACAGCTGGGATTTCAATACCAAAAAAAACCCACAAAATGTGGTGAGGAAAGGCAGGAACCTGGTGTTCCAGGTACAGAACAGAAAAACGCATTTTATGATTTGTACAATTCCTATATTCATGAGAAGCCATACTTAAAACAAGATGAGACTCTGTGTGCTGCCTTTAGCTTTTTATGTATCTTTGATAAAATTTCCCTTGAGACTAGAATGTCAGAAAGGTCTCTAAAAAAGAGAAGTGCTTTTGTTGAAAGCAAAACTAAGGATACTTAAGAAATTAAGTTTCTACCCTGTTTACATGAGAAGACAAATTTGCATGCATTGACTCTGCACTGAGAAAATTAGTTCCTGTGTTTCACCAAGTAAGTTCCTCTCTATGAAAAATAAAATTCACAGACTGGGAAAACTTTATACATAATAAGGTAAGTATTTCACTTGAGTGTGTGTCAAGAGAGATAAAAGTGGTCTCATGTGTTGCAATCTTTTGAATGAATTATATTCAATTTTTGCGTTGTTTTGAGGACAAGAAAAGGTCTCAAAAACTTGAGCTAGTTACATATTTTAATTTTCTTGCTGAAATAACATATTTAAAATCAACACTTTTACACATCACATTTTTTTCAACCTCAAAAATGCCTACAGAGGTACCTTAATAGATAAAAAACATTTTAATAGTTGAATGAATATGAATAATAATAATGAATATGATCCTAATGCCAAAAAAAAAAAAAGTCAGAAAAAAGGCAGTTTCTATTTCCAGTGGACTTTAAGGAGCAGGAAACATTTTGATTCTTGAGCTTCAGACACGAAAAAGTCTGCAAGATGGAAGAAGCATCTCTGCCTTGTGCTTCTTTCAGTGGATCTCATTAGACAGAGGTTAGGTTCATTCTGGACCAAGACAATATCAAAGATGGATGGTAGAAGATTTCAACTGCAGTATTTGTACACTTGAAAAGTGCCTCCCCAGTAATATGACAGAAAAATGTGCAACATGTAGGTCATAACAGAATTTCTTTGCAGGGACAAATACGATATCACAAATTCATCCAACTTGTTCTACTTTTATTTATTCAGGATGGCTAAACCCAATAATTTAATGCTCCCTTCATTCAGTTTAACAGATGTAAAAACTAATGATTAACAACATGACTTAGTACAATGCTCTTGATGAAGACATGTCAATTCACAGTACTGTCTTAGCCAACTCTTTCAGTTGCTGAAGAACTAGAAGCCTTTATCTTAGTTTGAAGTTCTGAGGAGTACGGTAAAATGAAATCCAAACATTTCAGATATTATTTTAGTTTGGTAATCTCATAGCTCAAAAATTGTTCAATCTAGACATATGACATTTGTTTCACTCTAGAATAGTGGCTTCAGTGTTTATTGACAAAGCTGAGTGCCTGTTACAGAAATACTCAGGACTGCTCAGCATAAAGGTGTTTGACTCAGTTGAGTTCACAAACAAAGCATCTCAGAAGTGCACTAGCATCTGAATAATCAGTAGAACAAGCAGCTAGGAAAGAGAAAAACATCAGGAAAAACCACTAGAAGAATACTTCAATCTAATTGCTCTATTACTTATGTTTTCTATGAAGCTGGCATATAACCCCAAAAGCTTTTTAAAATTTGCAAAGTGATTAGACTCTCTTTTAGACTGTTGTTCTTTCAGGTGCTTACTGATACCTGACTACTAGTGTCTCTGACAAATATTATTATTTTGCACTGAAATCTTTTAAATGTCTTGAATAATTTTATATGACACTAGGAGATAATAATGGTTAAACAGACCAAAACAGGAAGCTCACTTTTTAGTATACAGTTATCAGAATTAATAATTTAGTAACTGGTTCCACTTTAGATATCTTTACAGTTACAAGCATCTACCCCTGAGCTGTATAGGCTGCAGAGTCAACACAAGAAAACCTACAACACCAAAGAACCATTCAACAGAGTTGATGTGTTTTAATTGTTGGCCCCAGGATGAGATGAAGTAAGCTTTAGGAGGATCTCATGTTCCCCATCCATTATGCAGCACATCTAAATCTGTTTTGATGAATCCCTTCCTGAGTTTCATTTCTCATGATCACATATTGGTATCCTTAATTGTTTTTACCAATCCCTTCCATCCACTGTTTAGTCTATAAATATTCTGATCCATCCAGCCACTTAGAGTGAGATTAGGCTTCACTATGGAAAAAAAATTAGGCTCCACACATGGCAAAAAAACCATAACCTTCTTGTGGAAGACAGCCTTATCTGAAAAAGATGTCCCAAGCAAACATAAGTCTCCATTTCTTCCACACAGTTTTAATTTAAGAGTTACTCAAGTTTCAAGATACTCATGACTCCTGTATTGACAGCCTTTTCTCCACCCATCTCTGCAACTAATAAGCCCCCTCAATGTGGTTTTTACTGTAACTGATTACTCTTAACACAAAAAAAAAAGTCTCACAAAACAGTAGACTTTTCAATATTTGAGGAAATATTTGGGTGTGGCTTATGTACACTAGATACGCCTGGTGTGTTAAATCTGAGAAAGTGGGAAAGCATAAGTAAAATTTTGAATTATCAAGAGGCAGCTCAATGTGCAGTGATATGCTGCTTTATCAGTTGGAAGCAGATGGACTTTCCTGAAAAGGGATTGTAAGTCTGTTAATGGAAATGTGCAGCTTGCTCACTGGAATACTCAGGTAGGAAATGTCCCGTAATTTGGCCTTTCCTAACTAAGCCTGCCAGGCAGTACAGGAAAATCCAAGTAATGATGAATTTCTTTCTAAACTCCATTTTGTACCACAGATACACAAAACTACCCAAAAAATGCCTTAATGAAACATCTGATGAGAAATTATGTGATTAATGATGTTTACAAGGAAAAAAGAAGAGACAAGCAGTTGACAAGAGGTGCAATAATCTTGAATACTCGACTACCAAAATCCCCTCTTTCACATCCACAGTGCAGCCAACAGCCTGGCATGGGGTCACCTGCCCCCCTCCAGCCGCAGTTGGAGCTCTTGTGGAGCAGGTGCCTTCCCCTACCTGGGGGTAGGACCCTGGGACACTGTGATAGAGATGTACACACCATCTCCTAGAACTACTCCCAGGCACCCAGAGGGTCCCTGAGAAGGTAAGGAATACAGCCCTGCATGCTCCAGGGACAGCAGCAAACACGGCAGCACTGCCACAAGCTCCACTTGAAACAATAAAACAAAATCAGCTAAGAAGCCTTGGATTCACCTCCACTCTAGGCATCCCAGTCCATGCTGCAGGGCCTCATGCCAGGTGTAACCTGTTCCAAGGTAAGCACCACAGGGTATGGATGAGCCCTGCAGCTGCACCGGCAGTGCCCTGTGGGATGTGTGGCCCCTGGAGAGCCCAGGCTGGAGCAGGCTCATCCTGAAGGACAGCAGCCTGTGGATGCCACAGGCTGGAACAGGGAGCAGCAGGAGCTACCATCAACTGACCACAATCCCTGTCCCTGTCCCCTCTGTGTCACCCGAAGGAGCAAAAAACTAAGAGAAAGCTTCACTGGGGGAAACAGTCCATGGGAGAATATTGTAAGCATGTTTTGGGACTGTAACATGCTTTTTCTTGTGTCTGACAACATATTAGCCTCTTAAGATCACTTGCAGAATGATTCTCTGTGCAGCTGAAGTCCAAGATCTGTTATTAATTTCATATTGAATTAGTATACAGAACTTCAGTATTGGAAAAAGCAGCTCAATCTTTTTTTTTCTCTATCAATATCTTGATTTTTTTTGTTTATTTGTTTATAAAAAATAAAAAGCTAAACAGCTTTTGCCTGGTGGGGAGAAGGGATGAGAAAAGGGGAAAAAAAAAGAAAGGAATTATATGTGGAAAGATAAAACCACTGACATGAGGCTTTTGTGTCATGCCACATTCTTTCATTAAATTCACAACTTAAACAACAAATCAGATCCCCAAAATTACAAAATATACTACATCATCCCAATGCTTTACTAAGACTAGACAGCCCAGGGAAAATAAGCCAGTGGCTTTGCTATCATGGTTTAACTCTTCTGCTCAGATAATACAGGTTTGGCTTTGCTCAGGATTTATTTAATTCCGAGTATTAGGAAAAGCTTGGAACTGATTACTACCAAGGGCAGTAGTAATCAACATACAACAATTCAACATTGATGTATAAATGTTGATATACATTTATTAAGATGAGTTAATATGAGTAAAACACTGTAAATGTCTCCAAACTATATAAATTCAGTGGTACAGGAGGTGAGGCTCTAAGGGGATGCATCTATGAAAGCAGGGGAATGACCTATACCTTGACCAGGACAGAGAGGCACGGCAGACCATGTGGTCTGTGTGCTCTGACTTCCACGGGCAGTGTCATAAGAGCAGGCACTCCTGACTGATTCACTGTAATCACTCCTGCCGTGCATCTCTGCTTTCCTATCCTGTGATTTCACAGGTCATTATCGTAATGGAAGTGCTGTCACCTAGACAAAATGTGAAAGCACACATTTCTCTTGAGAACTGATGGCAACACCAGCCATATTTTCTAGCTGGAATTAACGTGGGTTTTGCCTATACATATTTCCTTCTATATTTCAATTTAATCGCCTTCTGTATTTGAATATAATCAAAGATAAAGTGTTGTTTCTATACATTCACAGTAGAAGTGATGTTCCCTAAAGCATAATGATTCTGTTTTCACAGGGATGCTTTGAAAAGCAAAGAAAATTATGGCCCTTTTCTGATACATTATATGACTGGAGGTGACTTAAGTTTTTTAAATATTTCAGGAAAATTCAATGCCTTAGAAACTGAGGAGAGGACTCACACCTGCTTTCTTTCTGTTGCAGGCTGAAGTATGGAAGTAGAAAACCATTTTCATCTTCAAGGAAAGCTTAACCATACCAGACTAATCCCACAGATATGAGCTAATGCTACCTACCACAATACTAAAATTTTCAGGTACCTAGCTAGATTCTGTAAAAAACTAAACTAAACTAGCTTTAAGCCAATAGCCAAATCTGAAGGTAAGATGAAAAGTAGTCTGGTTAGATTGGCAGGAACTGCTGTGTTTGGCTTTAGTATTGCCTTTTTCCAGACTATGAGAAGCAGTGTTTTTCCCACAAATAATGTTTTATGTAACATCTTTTTCACTTCTACAGGCACATAAGCTATTAGCAATAGCCTTCATTTCTTACACTCTCTTTCTGAAATATCTTGCAATTGTGGCTTTTGACTTTTTAAGTTACATATTCAGTGGCCACCAGGAACATACCAGTAAAATATTTTATGAACCCTCTGATCTAGAAATTTACTGAATAATTGCAATGTTGGGGAACAATCCTTAAAACCACAGGTACTTCCATTCCTATGGTACACAATCACATTAGCTTTATGTTTCTGCTGAAGTAATGCAATTCAAGACTTAATAACAATATTAAATTGCATAATTAATTTAGAGGCATTAAAGAACACCAAGATGTATTGAGACAATTAAGATCTTTAGCAGCATTACCTTATGATATTTTCTGCCTCTGGAAGGCAACATAATACTAGCACACCATCAGCCCCAGCAAAGGCTCTCACTGGGATAAGATTTTAAATTACTTAATAAAGACTTTAACAGACAAAAATTCTGTGATCATCTTCATGAAGTTCATAAGTCAAGTAAGGTCCTGATTTATTACAAGCTAACAATGTAATTGCAGAAATTAGGCATCTTGCTGACATTACAGAAAATGAGACAGAAAGCTCAGCTATTTTTCTAGGTGCAGCAACAGGAAAGTCAAAGAGAGAGTAAAAACCCTCAAGGCTGAGCTCAGTCTTACATTAGTATAACAAAATACCAATGCAGAATAACCAATAGAGCTCATTGTGCCTCGTGTTTTCCTTGCCAAAAATGTGTCAGTATGGGTACCTTTTGAATTAACTGCTTTCAGGAAGAATAATGCCACTCCAATGATACAAAAATGATAGCTGCATCAATTCTAAAAAACACTCAATTTTTTTCCATCAGAAATATCCCTGTGGCTTAACTTCCCAGAGATGTAAGACATGCTCTGAAGAGGATTGTTGACACCATGTAACTTAACTATTTCTTTTATTCTGATGTGAATCATTCTTTGCAGGAGCTTCTCCCCAGGATCACAGGAAAAAGCCCACTGACTAATTTAGATTAAACATCCAATACCTAGACAGGTAACTTCAGGCAAGGTGGATTCTACCCAAAACTAAACCAAAAGTCTGAATAAAAATCTATCCCTTTTCTTTTTATAAAGCAGTAACACACTCAAGGTCTGAAGATATCTCAAGCCAGAAAATAAAAAAGCCTCTTCCCCACCATCTGAAAATGGTCTAAAATCCACTGATAGCTAAACTAAATTTCTAAGTCACCAAAGTAACTAAACTCACTCATTAATTCCTGTATTTCTACCTGAATTGTTTTGCTGTTGTTTAATTAGCAGCATTCATGAACAGAAATCTAAGAATTAAGAATGTGTAATGAGGAAATGAGTCAGATGTATATAACTATGTACAGGTAATGCTAGATAGAGAGAAAATCATCCCACCAGTCTTTGTAAACAATGGAGAAATCTGTTGGCTTCAGGATGCATAGCTGAACTTTGGATTTTGACAAGAACTCTACCAAGGATGGCATGTTGTTGGACTGAGCCCCGAAGCAGGGAGGAGAGCCAGGTGTTACTCTGTATGTCTGCTCCAAATATAATGTATCCCTTAACCACCCCTATCCACAGGAAACAGACTGTCCTTGCACTGACCGGATTATTCTGAGAACTCGAGGCTACAATATCACCCTTTAGGCACCACTCATGCCACCTTTCTTTCAGCACATATCTGCAGATTTCTTCCTCTGTAAACCTTGGTAAAGCATAGGTAGCTTCAGCCGGCTTTAAGGCTGTACTTACACCCTCCTATTTTTTTTAAAACAGTGCTGCCAGCCAAGCAAATATATTTGTTACAGACAGGAACAGCAGCTCAGCAGCTCATTTTACTCTGAAAGTGATCACAATCTTTATTTTTTCTTTATTTTTTTAAGAAAAAAAAAATCTGTATATCCCTTTTCACAGTCTAAGAATAAGGTCATAATCCTCATCTACATTCAGTCAGTGAAAGAAATCCAGTGTCAACACCCATGAAGAAAAAGCAATGCAAAAAGAGAAGTAAGCATTGCTTATTGCTAATTGCTCAATATTGGTACTATTCTGGAAAACTGTTTGGAAAAGCCCTCTTGAAAACTGTTTCAGGTGTCACCTATTCCTTGAAGTAGTACAGTTTTCTTATGGGGAGCTAATATAATAGCAATATCAGTTCAAACCACAGGGCGGTTCTTGAATAGCTAGTAATGTTCGAGGACAGCCTTTAGAGCTTGCAGCAAATAAACAAATTCCATGTACAAAACTTTTTTCCCTACTATATAACTTCAAACAAGTCAACTTTTCAAGGTTCAACTATTTGTATGAAAATAGCTCTTTCTAAGCCCAGCAAATGAAAGCAACAACTGGCAAATTTTTAATAAAACTATAAATTCAAAACGCAGTATGAAATTATAAAAAGTGTGTTGGTGCCTCAAACACTGTCCTGTATGCATAAGATGTAAAAATGCCATTTATTTAAAAGCCTGCCACTCTGAAAGAGACCAAAGAAGTGTAAGGAGACCCGTGGTGGGTAATAGAAAGGGTCCAGCAGTACATGTTCCCAGGTGGGGCTTATAAATTTTCAACCAGGTGGAATCATCTTATTTCAGGCAGAGAGAGTGTAGCTGTTGGTTGTTTAGTTGCAAATAGAAAAGAAGTGAATTTCAAAGCAAAGTTGGTTGAGACAGAGATTTATGCTCATGCAGAGAACAGAATTTTATAGTGGACATGGCTGTGACAATTACTTTTACTTTAAAGAAGCCTTTTTTACAATGGTTTAGCATTCAAATGACTTGGTAAACATGATATTCTCTCCAGCAAATTGATGTGCAACCAGTCTGTGCCTATTTACTTTAGACACAACTTTTTTCCCTAGGATTTTTTACTTCACTTAAGAAGCATGTGCCTTGTTTGGGGGAAGGGGTGAAACTCTACTCAGCATGTATCTTCCACAGCTTGTTCCTGGTTGTTTTAACTGTGCAACAGTACTTAGCAAATGGTAGAGCAGACTGCTGGGCTTCACTGTAGTTTTCTTCTCACAACCCTGAGATTATTAAAAACCCCATAGCCCACATTAGATTACAGGAAAAAAGCTCACCATCAACATAGTCTGCTGCTCTGAAGCGATTGGTTGATACCCACCTCACAGCAATCCCAATTACTACACTGCTGCAACCTAAATACTCAAGCCAAAGTTCACCTCAAAAGGAAGAGGCACAGTGAAGAGAATCTCTCTTTGCCACTTCTAAATGCACTGTGCTCAAGATGAAGAATGAAGGTCACTGTTTCTTAAAAGATTATTTTGATAAAATTTACTCTTATTCACTCCTAGACACAACAGCTTTTAGTGAAAGAAAAAAATCCAAACAATTCACCCAAAACCCAACCAAATACTGCAGAAGCAGAAAGCTTAGGTGATTTGTATTATAATGTTGAAAGGAATTTTTAGGTTTTGCTACAATATTTCTGCTCCACTGAGCACCCTGCAAGCCTTAAGACCAATCCATTTGTATGGCACAGCAGTTCTGGTGGGCTCTTCACAGACAATCGAGTTTTAAGCCAGGATTAGCCCCAGAGTTAACAGAGTAAACAGCACACGTGTCCCAAAACAAAGCCTCACAGTGAAATTTCTAGGTACACGTTTCTGTATTTCTCTTTCTTTGCCTTTCTTCAACACAGCACCGCTTCCCCTTAGCTTACACGATCTACACACTCTTCAGTGCACATCTATCTCTTGGTTAAAGTAAGTAGTTTGCTGAATTCTCCTAAAAGAATTGGGAAGATGGCAAGACTGCTACATGTTTGGCAGTAGCATATTCCAGAACATTGCTCTGCAAGTCATCCAAAGACTGGATGTGGCACTCAGTGCCATGGTTTAGTTGAGGTGTCAGGGAACAGGTTGGACTTGATGATCTTGAAGGTCTCTTCCAACCTTGTGTGATTCTGTGATACCTGAAAATATGTTGAACTGTAACTCATTCGCTAAAAGGAAATGAAATTTTTCTTCTGTCAGGGAACCACTAAAGTTTCTAATGTCCAGATTAATTATATCTTGTAACTTTAATTTTCCAGACACAGGATGAGAAGATCGGCTACTTGGGAATTCTGCATCTCTAAAGATACAAGTCAAAAATCAAAAAAAACCCTTCAAGCACATATATAATATCAAGACTAAAATATAGACACAAATAAAGTAATAAATCAAAACAAAAAAGAAAATAAGGGAAAGAAATTTAATCTCTATATAATATCTCAGCTGATTCTGAGGAGTATTTTGTCTATTTGACTAGAGAAATATCCAACTGAAATCTTTTAAGGGTTTTAATGACGAAAAGCCTTTTTTTATTAAACAGAAGTTCTACTTGTTCAGAAGTGACAAAAAAAGCAAATCTCTACCTCAGGTTTACATATCTTTAAATGTTAACATTACAGGAAGAAAAGGAAAAAGGACATTTAGAAAATGGTCTCATTCTTCCTAGTGTATTCTGGGATTTCATTTTTTTACTTGCATCAATAAAAAGCAAGTTTCTTTTTACTATAAATCATTCTAACATCATTGTACTGTTACTGTTTGGAAGATTAAAGGTCTTTTTATTGCTAAAGGAATTCAACAAATCTAGCCATATGCAGTCTTTTCAATTAAGGTTATTTCTTCAAATAGAACTCAAGCAGATATAAAAATATTCCAATTTTATATGCTTATTGAAAGTGAACTTTTTTTGAGCTTTACAGTTTTTAGCTATAATCATTTATGCATAAAAATGTTTAATTTTGAAAAAAAAATTAGAAAATAATCTTAGAAAATAGTTGTACAACTGAGATGTGGTTTGGGGTTTATCCCTGTATTTTTCAATGTTTTGTTTTAAATGTGATTGCTAAACTTCTTTAAATCTTTAAATCTCATCTTTCTTTTATTTTCTTTTTTTGTCAAATACTTATCAAGACAACAATCTTGATTATCTAATACAATCATCAGTGACAAAAAAAAAAAACAAACCAAAACTAGAAAGCAATTATTTACAAGTAACTGTCAAGTCCACTTGTGGTTACGTAACAACAATTTAATTTTATTGACAAAAATAGATGCTTTCTATGTTTAGGTTTCCTGTTACCAAAGTGAAGACAACAGCCCTTGAGAGTGGCTCAGTTGGTCAGAGTCCGGTGCTAATAACAAAAAGGTTGTGGGTTCAATTCCCTTATGGACCTTACACTTAAAAATTGGACTCAATGATCCTTGTGGGTCCCTTTGAACACAAAATATTCCTGTGACCTGTGATTTAATACTAGACTGGCACATGTTTTGCAGTCCTGAATAGTAAGCATGACATTTACTTGAAGCTGAATTTCCATACCAAGAAAAAAAAAAAAAAAAGGAGTTGAGTTGTTGTTACAAATAAACATTTTCATTCAGGGTACCTGAAATCCCACTAGGCTATAAAGCACCCCTAGTCAAGTACTTGCAATACAGAACTACAGCCCAAGAATGCACACCAAAAAAAGAAAAATTAATGTACAGACAAAACTCACATATAAAGCACATATTAATTTCCAACATAAAGTAAAAGTGCCCAAACCTTCTCTTCCTTTGCTTCTACTCTGAGCCACATTATTCCAATAATTTGCGAAGTTATTTGCTACAGCTCATGTGTTTGAGGTTTTCACACGCTGATGTGAAAGACAGTGGCCATCACAACAGTGACCTGATTGTCCACATGCCTTGTGGATGTGCAGCATATTCAAATCACACTGAACATTTCCAGCTCCCAGCTGTGTAACAATCTGCATCTTTGGGCTCTCTGGCAATATACAGCATGCAGATCATTTCACTTCCAAAGGGCACTTGGACAGAACACATTTAAAAGGCCAAGAAGTCACTTCATTATGAGAATAGCTCAGAAGTTCTTCCAGCAAGACAAGCCCAGCTGCCTAAGGAGCCCATCAAGAGCCAGATGTCAGAAAACATCTTTCAAGAATTTGCCATTTGCCTGTGATTGTCATCCAAGAAGGAGAAAAAGGTGGATGAAGCATCTGATGGGACAGGATGGCTGGCAATCCCTGCAGAGTTGTACCCTGATCAGAAGATTTACAAGACTGAAATAAGAGATTAAAATTAATGAGTAGCTAATGATGGACAGCATATTTGCACCTAAACCTAAACATTTATTAGCCAGAAAAAATACGTTTGTTTTGTTTTTTTGGGTTTTTTTTTTTTTTTTTTTTAAATCTTGCCAATTAGCTACATATTTTTATAATAATGTAAATCTAACTTATTGACACAAGTAAATTCTGGGGCATTATGGATACCTGGAATGGTAAATGTGAAGGGAGTGCTTGATTTATTCTTTGCATTAGTTTTGTGTTTGAATGTACAAAATTATTTTTTTCTTTCACTTGAGCCTGGGGACCTATACTGTGAACAAGATCAGTATCATCGGGTTTAGAAGCAGGTAATAAACAAATAGTGAAATGGACAGATTAACAAGATATTTGAAAGTTCTGGATAAATGTTTGTTCAACTATCAGAAATAACACCTATAAATGTGTAGATATATTTAAAGAGAGACTTAAACTATACTGTCTTTAGCTTTTGCATACTTCATAGGATTTGTTGAAACCTAATTAAAGTATGTATTCTTTCTAGGCAACTGCAACTGAATTCTACAGTTGACAGATCCAAAATAAGCAGTTTGTGTAACCTTTAAATTCACTAACAAAAGAAGAATGTTGCCTTGGGGAATTTGTCTTGTTACAAGTTCCTAGAGATATACACAGAGCTTAGATGAAGACAGTCCATAACCCATGCTCTGTCCTTGAACCAGCATTTCCATCAATATTATACTACTCATTTCTAAAACAAGCAGATAACTTTCCCTTTGAATTGTGACTTCAAAGCACTCAAAGTTTTGGATCTGGAAAAGTTTGCTGATTACATACTTAATCTAATAAAAAGTAGTGTACAGGACTATTTAAAAAGTATTTTCCTACAAAGGATGACAACTACTTTGGAATCTTTCTTGTTCCAAGCAACTCTGGAATCATCATTAAACACTGGCAGCTTAAAGATTACCTCTATGTATTTACCAAATCTTAGTCCAGCTCTGACAAGATAAGATGAAAGAATAGTGTTACTAGCCAGGGTCAAGAGTTATGGCAGTCTAAAATGCAGAGTACTTTGCACAATGACAGGGTTTTTTTAAAATAGAATTTCGTGTGGGTTTTTTGTTCTTTTCGGTTTGTGGTTTTTTGCTTTTTTTCCTCCTAAAGTAGGACAAGAAGTCATAAAACAATATAACTAAATGGAAAAGAACAGCATTTTCTAAAGAGATATCTGAAGTAGTCCAGTAGCTACACAAAATAAAGGAATACAATAAAATGCACGGGAAGAGAAAAATAAAAGAAAATCTCTCTAATTTTTGTACAAGAGTCAATGCAAAACATAGGTTACTTCTACATGCATTGTAATTGATGTAATTTGATTTCATGGCCAACCTTTTCTTTGTGCAATTCTCTGCTTTTTCTCCTCTCTGGTTATGTTTTTTAGCACACTTGATCAACTGTGTTTCTCTCATGAGGATGCTCAAAGCAGACTCATGACCAACCTGGCTGCTGCCTAGCCCACCGTTGTAAGGTAAGGCAGCAACAACATTCCTTTTTCCCCTCACAAAACTGAGTAGGATATAATTTGCAAAGAACACTTTAAAGAGAAAAGCCAGCAGCTTTTGGTCTGAACCTGACTATACAAATTTCATACCACATTTGGAAAGGACAAACTAGATTATAATTTATAAAAATACTTGCAATAATGAAGTCTGTGTGTTCTGTCATGCTTCTTTCAGTTTTTGACTTACTTTCCCTTCCACCTCTGTAAACACAATTTCACTCTCTTAACTTACTTCTTCTTGATCTGCAGCATTATTTTCTTTTTTTGTGGATGTTGCCTCTTAAGCCTCTAAATAATTTTGGTTAATTTCATGTCTTTCCCCTCTGTCTTTTCCTGTTGCTGAGATGTTCTCTGTTCCTCCTCCTTCTTCTCACTAGATCTCAGTTTTCTGAGCCATTTCTTTCCTTTAGCAATTTCTTGATAGCCCTGTTAATGATCTTTTTTCCAGCAACAAGGAGAACCTGAACTGCTGCATCACTGCCACAGCAGTTTGGAAGCTGTTTAAAAGGTGTCAGAAGCTTTCTTTACCAGCCTATTTTATTATTTATACTTTTAACTTTTGTATTTGGCTGGGACTTTTCACAGGGATTTTGAAGGAAAGCAAAGTGGAAGCAGAGGCACGTAAACATCATAAAAGTGCTGGAGACAGTTTGCAAACAGCAACCTCAAAACAAGGAAAAACTAAACATACTGCTTTTATCCCCAGACAGTTTTCACTGTCAGGTGCCCTCAGAAGGCCAAGAAGTGCCTTGTAACTCAGTCAGGTCATGAGGATCCACCCCCATTGTTCCTAACAGAACAAGAGCAGAGCTAAACCTTCCTTTGCCTTCAAGTAGGGAGAAGAAAGGACAAAGGATTTGGACATATTTCAAAAAGTTGCCCTAACTGCCATGGAGAGAGAAATGAGCTAATGCATTATCTCTGTTCTAATTTACCTTTTCAGTATATATGCCAGCTATTTATTTCTGCATATGTCCCTTATAAAGTATGACAACGAGGACATAAACCTGGTGATGAGGCACACTGCAAATTGTGAAATGTGAGTGTGAAACCTGTAGAGAAAAACGCTGGGAATCAGTGTTGATATAAGCACAGGAAAGAGAAAAGCAAGCCGAAGACTTAATACATTAATTCAGGGATATTTAAAGATTAATAATGTTTTATAACACTTGAATAGAGAACTAGATATGCTGTTTGCTTTCACAGATCTGTTTAAACAAAATGAAGACAGGAAAAATACCTCAAAAACAACTTTCCTCAGAAATTTAGTAATAAAGGCAAGAGGATATAGTTTGAGTTATAGACAATACATCTGCTTCTTCAGATGATAATGTGATAAATCTTGACAAGATATTTAAATTTGCACAAGTACTCATATATTCACAGAAAAAAAATGAGATGTAGAAATTAGGTAGAAATTAGTATACCTTGCTAAGGAGAGGCTCCTGAATAAAAGCAAAACACCAAAGTGGATCAGAAAGAACTACTAAGTGTCATTAAAATGGTTGAAGAGACTTCCAAAGAAAGTTATAAAAATCACGTAATCACATGAGTCAGTCTGGCAAAAGAACTTGCTGAAAATTCAGAAAACAGTAGAAAGCTGTGAAAAAGCCAATTACCTAGCCAACCTTTTTTTTTTTTTTTTTTTTTTTTGTGAGCCTTCTCACATTTCCTGTTTCAGTCCATTTCATTGATTGCATGCAATTGAATCTCTTACAAGAAATAAAAACAACTCTTCCCAACCACATCTAGTGTAAGCAGCAAGGCAAATCCTTTACAAAAATGCTTGCTGTTCACATTTATCTCCAATACTAATTTCAGGAAAGCACTGATATTTCTAACTCATTTTAAGAATACAAGAAGTACGTGTAAGAAATTTTGTTTTGACGTAAGTTCACTTCTAAATGGACTGAATGTTTTGCATCTAAAGCAGATTAAAGCACTTAACAAAAAGATACTAGTAACTAGTAAAAATTTATAAATTTTCAGTATAAACTGAAAATTTATATATATAAACTGAAAGTTGATATACTGTTATTGACAATTTTATAGTGTCAGTTGATACTATTGCTTTGATTGATTTTATATAAATTAATTGATTCCTTGCATCAGATTGTCAATCCATTTCAAATATTGCAGAAAAAAAGATTTATTCCCCCTGTTCCTGAATGCCTCATATTAAATCTGTGTTCACAGCACTGTGCATATCAAAGAGCATGTTAGAAAAATACTGTCTTCATTTTCTAGAGATTTTGTAGACCTGAAATGCCAGCTCTGTTACAGACATTTACAGAATGCACCATTTGGTCTCTTTCAGTTCTCCAGGATGGTGAAAATTACTACAGGTAGCAGCTTCTCCATTTTTCACAGAATATCAGTATCAGTTGAACTTTGCAGGAAAAAGGCAAGACTGCAGCTTGCTTTCTGAACTGGGATCAACAGGCAAACATATACAACAGGTCATGGTAAACTACTGAAATGCCTGAGAAATACACAAGCAAGCATTGACAGAACTTGCCTTCACACCCAGCCTGTACTCCACAGCAGCAGCTATAAACTGCTTTTCTCTCTTACATTTCATACACCACTCTCACCCAGCACTCTCAGAGCTCCCTGTTTGATGTTGACTTTTGCTAAGCATCTGACTCTGCAAACTGTGAGATGCTCACTTCTGAGCTAGAAATGCCTTAGGCTAGTATATTTAATCCCCTGCTTTCACCTCTATGGGTTTCTCTATTCTCCTACATGCTGGCTGTACTGTTGTGATGTATGCAATGATAAAAGGTGGTAAAAAGTCCTTGTAGCATGGGTTGAAAAATTTGAATAGAAACAAACAAAAGGGTTTTGCCTGTTCTTGGCACATATTTGTATTTATGTGTAATCCTGCAGGGTACCGATCAGTTAAAAATTACTATGAAAATACTGAACTCAGAAAGATCTCTATGTAATAATGGATTTTTTTTTCACCTTATAAAAGAAAGTGCTAATTGGGGGTACATAAGGTATTAACATTTTTTATGAGCACTACAAAGCTTCAAAGGGTTTAATCGACTTTTACTTTTGCTGGTACTGTTCCATACCTGAAAACAGTTTTCTGTCAGTTTTGGTTAACAGCAGCTTTAGTATCAAATGGCTGCAGCAGAGTTACTCACAATTACAGTTTTGTATCCAAAGAAATAGTTTCACAGCATTTAACCAGTTTTTAACTTCACACACTCAATTCTAGACATAATTGCAAAATGTTTCTGAATGATGCTTTAAAAATTGTAACTTACATCACTTTTGTCAAATGGAAGTTATAACCAGCAAGAAATCTCTCTGGACGCCTACAGAAAAAATTGAACTATGGTTTATGATATAAAACATTAGACCATCTCTTGGTAATTTCCTTTCCTCCTTTTTCTACCTCACAAGAAAAGAAGACGAATCACTTTTCCAATCTGTTTCAGCACATAGCTGCCCAAACAGCTTTGGGGTAACACAGGGACAAGTGACAGGCAGAAAATACCAACTTCAGCATGGCTGAATACCTGTACTGTGAAACCCAAGATTAATAGTGCTTTGCAGGTGTTGGCGCTGCTGACACCAGAGAGTATCTTTGCCTTTACATGACGTTACTGGAGACAGATTAATTATTTAGAGTTCTTAAAGTTCACCTCTGCAGGAACTGAGACTGCACAACTGGGAAATAAAGCAGAATCTGCTCACTCTGAACATCTACCTTTTTTTAGTGTAGAAGCAACTTTACTACTGGCACAGTTATTAACTATTGTTAATAACTCATATTGACACTGCAGAATCATCATATCCTCATACAATGGATCTGAGAAATAGGTAACAATTGCCTAATTATTGTTCATGATTAAACACAAGAAAATCCATTTAGGAATCATAGGTTGAGCTAGAAGGAACACCAGTTGGAAGAGAACTCTGTTCATAAGCTATATATATATTTCACGAGGATTATTAAACACCTGACCTTATGTGGGCCTCACCAGGAAAAGTTCCACAAGAAGTATAATGTAAAATTTTATAAATGGGAAAATAATTTATCAATGATGATTTTTAGACCAGTCTAATATAACTCAACTTTTCCTTTCAAACAAGAAGGAAAAAGTCAATTTTCTTCTTTACATCAACAAATAACACCAACTCCTTGACTTTGCCACGTGGCTAAACACTTTTTGAACCAAATTGTGAAGCGCTGCATTTGATACAGTGCCATTTTGAAATTCAGAAAGACAGTGTGTGAAGGCCAATGTGAACATCTATCCTGAAAATTTACATCAAATATGTATCAAGTAATTAGTTAATCTCTTTTTTCATGTCTTCAGCTGAACACTCAAACAACTTTTTGTGGTCGCTTAATGTCAGTCTTGGGCCCAGTGACTTGTAACAGCTGATTAAACATTGAATGCCATATGCATGCACAAAGAAAAGAAACAGCCATTTTTAGAAGCTTTGGAAGCTTTTCTTTAAGTTTCATTTACATGGTTAAAGCGTAGGCTTGATAGTGAAAAGGGGACAAAAGCTCACCTACTCTGTTTGAAACTAATCTAACAGAATAATCTTATTTGAAAATAACATATTATAAACACCAATAATTATGTTAGATTGCTGTGTTAAAAAATAAATTGTAGTGTCTTGTTATTTCCAGAAGATTGGATTGCATGCATCATTTGCATGTGGAAAAACATTGCAAAAACACTAGGAATCACATTAAAAAGTGCATTAAAATCTTTACATCACTTTAAAAATTCCACTGCCATTGTCTTTGCGTCTCATCATTTTAAAAAGATGGGAAGGTAACAAAGTTACTACAGCAGTAATAGCAGACTACAAAACTTCTTCACCCACTCACCAGCAGAAATCTACCAAGATGTGATTAATGGCTAGTTAGGAAACTTCTAGTCACAGAATCACAGAATCATTTAGGTTGGAAAGGACCTCTAAGATCATTGAGTCCAACCTATGACCCAGCACCATGGCACTAAGTGCCACATCCAGTCGTTCCTAGGCTACCTCCAGGATAGTGACTCTAACTCCATGGGCAGCCTGTTCCAATGTCTAACAGCCCGTTCCATAATGAAATCCCTTCTGCTGTCCAGGCTGACCCTCCCCTGGCACAGCTTGAGGCTGTGTCATCTCACCCTGGGACTGGTTGCCTGGGAGAAGAGTCCAACCCCAACCTGACTCCACCATCTTTAGTTGTTGAGAGCGGTAAGATCACCCTGAGACTCCTTTTCTCCAGGCTAAAGAACCCCAGCTCCCTCCATAAAGGGACTCATATTTGCCCATATTTGAAACTAGCATGACTGTTACATAAGCCAGCATAAATCAGAGCAAGTCAGAAACTTGGTTGAAGATCTGATGGTTCTTGGCTGCTTCTGAGCACTGATGGAAAAGTGGATGTGCATGGAAAGTACTCATGTACCTCCCCTTAGTGTTCCAACAAATCTTCTATATGCCTCTGGAATAGTCTTTTAAAAACATCCACTACCTGGCTTGGGTAATATTTTTGCAAGGAAGATAGTTGTTATAGCAAACTGAATTTATCAAATTGTACTAGATACAAGTACATACTAATGCAACATTACCTTGAGAATAGCAAATTTATTAGCATACATTACTTAAGAAAGAGAATGAATTTTAAATATCTATTTTTAATAACTTGTAACAGTTACAAGAAAATTGCAGTTCAGTAAATTCCTCTTGTTCTACTGAACTTTTTTTAATATGAAAATCTAATTGAGTACTTCACTGATTAATGTTGCATTCAATGATCATTCTAACCCCTTCTTGTTTAAGCTCTGAAATGTGATATTTATTACAGACATAACTCACACATAATCGTATACTTAATAATGATGTGTTGGTAAGAAGAATATCAGACCATAGAAATATTTTGTAACATTAAATCTATTCTCATTTCCAACTTCAAATGCATTTTAAAATAAAAGGGTTATACATGAAAATCTAACATGTTTACAATTAATTTAATGCCTTCTTTAAGGTTTTGTAAAATGAAACATATTAATTTGCACTCAGTAAATTAGCATGGATCATTAAAACAATCTGCTAAATTCCTCAAATCCGAAAGTCATTATTAACAGCTATTTTGCACTTGAACTAAATTAAACTTTGGGCATTCAGAGTTGCTGGCAATTTCTGTGTTGGCAAAAATACACAAGCTGAAAGTGGGTTGAAAACAAAACAAAAAAGGCACTGAGAATCACTTAGGTATTAGACAGAGAACAACATTTAGTCACATGGCTACATCCCAGCAAAATCCTTTGAGTCTTTTGTTGGAGCAAGCCACAGATTTCTGACAAACAAAATAAAATCCACTCCATTAAACATTTGTGTGTCAGCCATGCTTAGCAAAAAATATTTGACTGCAGCTACACAGAGAACTTTAAGTTGTGCCATGCATCATTTCAATTAGATAGTTTTAGACAACAGCTAAGCCTTTTTTTTTCCTTTTTTTTTCCTTGTCTTTGCAATCTTTACTGGTTATTTGCTTGCTGTACCAACAGTGGATAATAGGATTCTCCATAAGGAAGAAAACAAACTCAAATCTATCTGAATAGTCCAGTTTCAGTTTGCTAGCAGGAGGGTGTAGAGACAGAGGGCTCTGAGCAAGAGGTGACAGAAAATAATCCCTTAAAACTACACAGACAATGGAATCCTCATATTTAATAGAACCTGAAGGCTTAGTTTGAAAACACATCATTATTTAGACATTCCTCTATGGGTAAAGAATTCACCAACACTATTCTTCACACTTATCTCTGACTCTCCATGTAGTGAAGGTTATATTTCAAGCTGTCACTGCTCCTCCTATATTTCTCCGTGTGTAATTGTACTTCAAGGGTACATATCTCTGACAATGTGAAAATTCCCATTTGTGATGAGACCACCACAAAATACGAAGAATTTCTCAACAGTCAGCAAAGTCAGCAAAAGAAAAATCATTGCTATTCAAAATCATCTCGAGGACCAATTTTCCATTTTGTTACAGCTGGGAAAAACCTGAAGCTGTAAAAACAAGTAAGACTTCAAAGCATCATTCTCCACCTTGATGTTGTTTTGCCATCCTTCCCCAAGCTCCTAAAGAAGACAACTGATTAATTACCCCTGGGCTGTCAGAAGTCCCTCTGTGTCCCCTCAGTGCTCTGGAAAACAGGAAAACCAGACAAGATCGGAAGAGCTGAGTTTTGGGAATGGTTGCAAAAGTCAATTATACATTTGAAAACACTTGAGATACACAGACAATAGCATGTGAGATTACCCTTTTGATAGTATATACACTGTGCTTTCAGCACATCTCTGGACTGAAGTATTTCTTTGAAATGACAGCTTTTCCTATCTTTTTGAACTTTAGATGAACCAAAGAAACAAAGTCATATATTTCATATCTCTTCTTAAAAGTACACACATAGGATGCAAGATACCATAAAAGTTGCAGTATACATCAGTTGTCATCATCTTTAATATTGACATTGTTTCACCAAAACAGAATGAACTTCTTGAGAATGACAGGTGAATTTCCCTTATGGTATGACTTGCACATACCATTCCCTTCCTCTTTTTTTCCCCAATTTCACTTTAGTTTTATTACTACTGGCTAGAAAGAGCACTCTAACAAAATAAGTCAACCTGTGTTTCATGTTCAGTCAAACTTCGAGCAAAGCACTGTAGGAGCACCTGCAGTGAGCCTGTGGGGTAAAGAGGGTGCTGGGTAAGAAACAGTAAATTAGGAGCCCCAAGACACCAGACCAGTCCCCATTTCCACTGCTGCCACACCAGAGCAAACGAATCACACGGTGACTTGGTACAGTTTATTTTTACATCTCTTTAGGTCAGTAACACCTCATTGTCACACCCACCGCTGGCTACACTGAATTAATGTGAAAGGCCCCGCAGTACATATTGTATACTCAATACCTAACAGCTAGATACAAGATATATTCTTACATATTAAAAAAATCTTCACTCAGAAGGAAAAAAAAAAAAAAAAAAAAAAAAAAGGAAAACAAATTTGTATCAACTTCAGGGAAGTCAATAAGTTTACATCACCTCAAGGGTTCAAAGGAAAGAGTATGGAGTCCTGGGTGGGATCTTTTTGGAACTCAAATTTGCTCTGGCTAATGTCAAACCAATGCAAATTCTGTGGAAGCCCACTGAATAAATATATAGTTATCAACCTAACACAAGCTGGACCCTATTTCAAGATCTTCTCACACTGCCTATAGAGACACAAATGAAAATATTAACAGATTTGCAACATAAATTAAGGGGTTTTGTAAATATCATCACTTATCATGTCATATCTAAATGTCACCTTTAGTTCACATAAATGTCACCTAATTAGTTCATATAAATGCTTTTTCTGAAATTACATCAGTCTTAAAATTTCAGAAAGCTCAGAATTGATAAGCAGAAGCACATGTATTCTCTCATAGAATAGTCTCTCTTAATTCCCTGCTTAGATTTACTCTGTAAAATACCTGACAGAGAATTTTGTCTTTGGTAACTAATGTAAATAAGACAACCCGAGACAATGTTTAACACAGATGTGTGTTCCAGACAGTCCTCAGTGGAAAGACACACATTATTCCAACTAAATTTTTGAAAAGTAAAAAGCACTGAGTTTATACTCTATATGCAGTCTACTACTTACTCAGTAACCATATCATTAAAAAAGAGAAAAAATAAAATGTTGCCACAGTTTTTACATAGATCCTTCCTTTAAATATTTTGCTTTCTTTCTTTTCTAAATACATAGTTTGTTTTTTTTTTTCAAAAAAAGCCAAATCATAGCCTGATCATAAGAGCAAATGATTTGCTGAATTTCATCTGCCTTGTCAAATCCTTTAATTTACATTTAATATGTTTAGCACTTCAGGATTTACTTTTTTGCATTTTAAATCTGGAGCCTGAAAATAAGCCCAGTGTGGAGGTGTATCCCAATAACACATCCTTAGGAAATGCTGATAAACAGGCCACCGAACATGGCAACAAATATTTCTAATCCTACATGTATTATACCAAAACTCCAATAAGAGGTTTTATAGTCATTAATCCTGCATATATCAAAACTTACCTACGAGGGTTTTTTGTTTCCAAGTAGACATAGATGCTTCAGGACTGATTACAATTTTTATTTCTCTTACAACAAGGAGTGAAACAACAGCTCCCATAATTGGTTTTCAAATTAAATAAATCTAAAACTTCAAGCTAATGATAATGAATAAAGAAAAAAAACAGATCATTTAAGATTTCAAATTGTCACTTTTTTTTTGGTTGGTTTCCAGAAAACACTTCACTGAAGCCCCAGAAATAAAGACTGAGAATCTTACAACTCTTTATAGTTTCAGAATACTTCCAAAGGTGAAAGGCTTCATTATGGGGCATTCTTAATATTAACATTAAACGAATTAATCAATAAAAAAATTATTAAGAGTCCTTTTGTTTTTCATACCAAAATCAATTCTGAAGTCATTAATGGATGACTAGAAGGGTTGGAGACAGAAACAAAGGTAATACTCCTTTCTGCTACATTGGCATAAAAGAAAATATTGTGGAGCATTATAAAAGAAAACCTCAGAAACCAAAGAAAAGGAACCCTAGTTTACCACTAACATTTGTTGGGTTCAGATTTTTCTTTTGTCTGTTTTGGTTATTTTAATCTTTATTTCATATGCTGATAACCACCAAGAAAACCTGCAAATGTGCTGCATATGACATTGGACATATTTCAGGCCAAAATTAAAGAATGCAGATGCAAGTGTTTTCTCCTTCATCACTCAGTGGAAAAATTCAAAGTCACAAGTGAAACATTTTGAGAAAGATGTTACAGTGACTTGAAATACATTAAATATACAAAGTATACAAAGTACTTATAATTTTGCCTTCTAAACTGCCCTTTTCTTGCAACTTAGCTTCATCACATATGTCTACTTTGTATACAACAAAATGGCTTTCCAACATCAAGAAAATTGCAGATGGGATATTTGCTCCAAAGGGGCATTGCTGAACTAAAATAAAACTCTCAGGAGTTCAACTGCCAGTGAAAAGCCACAGATCATTTGTGTTAACCACCTTACTCCTACAATTATTCTGCATGAAAATGTAAACAAGATATCTGTATGTATAGTCACATCAGGCAGTTACTGTAATAGACTGTGACATTTAATATTTTGCTTTCAACTTTGGTGAACTGCAGAGTCAAAATGTTTGCTGTTATGTGACAATAATATAGTTGATATTTTTATAAATATACAGTTTATATCTGTATAAATGACCACTGAAATCTACTTGAGAAACAATGAGAAAAGACCAATACTCACTTCAACATAAGGCAGCCCAACTGAAACAGGATTTCCTCTTTGGCAAAACAGCAATTTACATTCTAAGCCTTCTTTACTCCTTTCTAAAACTTGGAAACAAGTGTGAAGAAATATTTTAAGCTAAAAAGCCAGTATCTCCATGTCTTTCTTTTAGTGGTCTGCATTCTTTGATCAAAAAATGGTCCTGCACCTAGGCAGCGACGCCTTCCATGAGACCAGGGTGCTCAAAGGTCCAACTAACCCAGCCTTGAGCACTTCCAAGGATGATGTGTCCACAACTTCTCTGGGCAACCTCTTCCAATACCTCATCATCCTCATGGTAAAGCACCTCAGTCTTAAATCTTATCTAAACCTACCCTTTTCAGTTTGAAGTCATTCCCCTTTGTATGGTCACTACACCCCCTTGTTAAAAGTCTCTCTCCATCTCTCTTGTAGGCTCCCCCAGGTATGGAAAATTTTGATTAGGACACCCCAAAGCCTTCTCTCTTCCAGGCTGAACAATCCAAATTTTCTCAGACTTTCCTCACAGGAGAGGAGCTTCACCTCTTTAATCAGTGGCCCTCCTGTGGGCTCACTCCCACAGTGTGTCCATTGGCTGATGGAAGGCTGATGTCCTTCCTGTGCTGGGACTCCAGAGCTGGATACAGCACTCCAGGTGGGATCTCACCACAGTGGAGTAGAGGGAGAGGATCACCTCTCTTTCCATGCAGACCATGTTCCTTTACATGCAGCCCAGCATATGGCTGGCTCTCAGGGATGCAAGCACACATTGCTGACTTATGTCCATCAGCAGCACCAAGTTTGCAAGAGGCCAGACCCACTGAATTTGTAAGAACAAATCTTCTCTAAAGTAAGTGGCTGTAAAATCAGGCCAATACCCCAGTCTGGATGCCAATGCTTAACATGTAGAAAGACAGGTTGAACACATTAAACATACGTTTAAATAGTCCTAAATCTCTGTTCTTTTTTTTTTTTTTTTTCTGTTCATGCAGCAATTCATCCCTATTCCCATATTTTTCTCTCCTGTCCTTCTTGTCTTCTACTTAAATTGTGTAGACAAGCTTGACAAGCTTAACAGAACTCTGAAGTGATGTAATTGCTGTGATAGGCCAAAATGCAGTCAGCAGCCTTGCTTCAGGCCAGGAAGTCCAGTTACTGTAATATTGCTGACCATATTTCACTCATCTGTTAGAAAACCTCTGAAGTCAGACCTCTCCATTTCATCCTCTCATCCCTTCACATGTTCTTCCAAATGATTAGGACATTTTGGAGAATAATTTAGAAGAGCCGTTACAGGCACTAAAAGGATAACAAGCTGATATGAACATCGTCTCTCTTTGAGAGATAATGCATTCTAATAAAATTACTACAGACAAATAAGGAAGGGAAAATTTTAACTTTTGAATGTCAAGAATAAATTTTTATGGTTTTTCATTTCTGTTCTCATATGCCATTAAGATAAATGGGGGTAGCTGCATATAAAGATGGAAAAGTCCCATATGCAACCAAACCACCTTCATGATAAACAGTGATGTGATTTCCAATATAGAAAGATGATTCTAGTACAAAACTGAACTTCCTAGCTCCATACAATTTTCTTCTATGAACCATGAGGGGAGCTCAGTGTGACTGATTAGCAAACGAGATAAAGAATAAGCTAGGCTTTTTGACCTAAGAGACGTAAGTCCTTACTTTTCTTTTACAGGCAACTTGAACCCAAATGCAAGACACCTACTTTAATTTTTCTTTCATACTCTTTTTAATAATCTCCTGTCATAAAGTAATTTCTTAACATAAATGCTATAAATTATATAACAATGTAACTCATATTTATTAAAAGTATAAAGCTATAATATATAGCAATGTTTTAAAAATATAAACCTTCTATTTATATATAAAGTAAAACCAATATCTACACAATTTAAGTAAAAATTAAAAGCATATTGGAGAAAGTTAATAGTAAGATGCATGTATTTATGGTAAATTCTTGCAGTTTCAAGTGTTTGCTAAAAATTTCAGATGAAAATATGGGGAGGTTTTTTGGGTTTGTTTGTTTTAAGATTTATATGGATACAAGTAATGGCTACCACTGTGTAATTAATATTACGTTATAAAAAGATCTGGGGGCAAATAGTGCATGCAATAATTACTAGTTATTTACTACATAGCTGAATATATTTTCTATAGAATATGTAAGTGAATACCTATATCTAAATATAAATTCTAATAAAATTTTACAATTTAAATTCAAGTGCTACATAAATTCACTGAAAAAAAAAAAGAATAAAAATTACCTAAAAAGTTCTCTGTAAAAGGCATGTGGAAATGCTCACAACAAAAGCAAGAAGTCATATCAGGATCAAATGTAAGGAAAACTGAAGCAACCACTCTGCAGTGCACAGCAGCATTTCTGCAAATGAGAAAATGTACTACCACAGGTCACATGGACTGATGGAAGCCAAAGGCTCTGTGACAACACTCACTACAAGCAGCAGATGCAACTTCAAAAGCACTGGGAAATGTCTAGATAAAAGCAGTTGTTCTGGCAAAGCAATTCTGCTTGTCCTTTGCCCTGGCATAAATAACTTTGCAATCGAACAGTACAATCTGCTCTTTCTTCTGCCCTTACCATCTGTCCTGCTCCTGCTTCACCGTGATAGGCACCTCAGCAATAATCAGTGAGGTAGGGGAACTTTATCAGACAGACATGGGGAACAATATAACAAGGAAAACAGTTTTTTAAAAGGAATCTAAGGAAATGTCAAAGGAAAGAAACCCTGCACATATTTATTTTTTTCTCTAAAGAAACACACAACCAAAATCACTAACACTCTTCATGTGAATTATGCCCCAATGTGATAAAAGTGAATATCTGGAAACAAATAACCTCAAGAATTCTCCAGGATAATGAAGTTTGAAATAATTTGCTTTATAAATAAGCCATTATTCTCTTTGCCTACTTTCTGTTATCACAAAATCATTTAATTGCATTTTTCTTTGCTTCTTTGCCAGTATCTATTCCTCTTTCAGTATTTATGCTGATTATACTGACCACTCCACAGTTGAAAGATTCATTATTGAAAACAATCCCAATTTATTTTAAAGTAAATGTTTATGCTGACACAATGAAAGGCTTCTTCTCATCAAATGTACCCTCACATTTAATAAAAATCACTGTTCTTCCAGTGAACACACATTAACTTTCCAAATAAAAACAATCAAAATAGCCTATTTTTAATAAAAATAGAGGACGATTTCCTTCCAGGGAAAAATTACAGTGAGAAGAAGAGGACTTTCAAAACACCTCAATTAAGTAATTTTCAGACATAAAAATATAAAGCAATTTACTTACTACATCTTATTAATAAGAAATTAACAAGAAGCACTGAAAAATAATAAGCATATAGTCACACCTGATGATGTTTTAATAAAGTGAACATTCTCTCAATTTAACACAATGTGCTAAGTTATCAGTGGTGTTACCCCTGTACAGTGCAATATAAATACACATAATGAAGGTGGCAGCCCTTCTCTTGGCATATGCAAATTACTACTAAGAAGCATCTTCTGGGTCATGGAGGGCCAGAATCTTTGAAGCTCACAGCAAACTCACAGTCCTGTATTTGACTTTTCTAAGCTGCAAAATACAGAGATGCTGACAATCATCCATTTATTTTTCTCCTGTATTTCCCTCCGGCCATTTGCTATGGGGACAGATGGATGCTGTTCAATAGCTCACTTACCCTCTGTCAGTACACCCACAGAACAGATTATGGGTACACAGTGCTAATGAGACCCTCAGAACAAAATATTAAAAGTCAGTCACCCTTGGAAACACATAACAAATTAAAACTAATTTCATGTGTACACCATAGAATTACAAATTGATTTTGACATGACCAGAGTAAGATAAAAAGCTTGTAGCACAAAGCAGGAGGATCTGGACTTTATAATTAAATAAAATACAGATGTACATTAGAAAAAAATAACCCAGGTTGGTGACTCAGCTACATCTCCTGGGTACTATTACAATGAATGAAGGCACCTCCTGGACAAGTACAAAGTTCTTAATGAGACATTCTCCCAAATCGAATTACAAGTCAGAACAACAGGGAGGCACCTCAGCATAGACAGTAGCCTGATGAATAATAGTAGTAAGACAGTGAGGTGTTTTGATTTCAGTACATCCTTTCTTTCATTTTTACCTTCCTCTTTTCTGCCTACCCCAAAGAAATCCATAGGGCAAGTGTATCCTTCCATCTCCTGCTGTCCTGCAAGACTCTTAAATTGGACGTCACTGGAAATGTTCAGTCAGATTTGGTGGAGCCCTGAATGACCTGATCTATTGAAAGATGACTCTGCACATGCAGGGCATTGGCCTAGGTAGTCTTTGAAGATTCACTACAATCCAAAGCACTCTATGGTTCCATGATCCGTGGGAAATACTGAGGCAGGTTGCAAGGAAATCCTACCTATGCTCATATGTTTCCTGTGTTTACAAAGATCTGGCTTTTCATATGGCAGATGAATTCACAGAGCCCATGAATAGAGCCAATAAACTCTCTAATTAGCATCATCACCAAGTAGATGTCATAATACAATTGCAACAAAAGAGAAGGCAGAGAACCACTTGACCAACCAAATGTGCTTGTGAAAAGATACTCCACTATCTCAGAACTGCACTGGTAGGACTCCACTGAAATGAGATCACGTTAAAGAGAGTAGGGACAAAGATGGCTATCTTTACCACCCAGCTAGCCTTGTCACCCTGTATTTCTTTTACAGAGCTACTGGTAGATCTAAGATGAAAATTCTTTCTTTCTTTCTCATTAAGGCAGGAGAAACATCTGAGTGGCAAGACTCATTTTGATAGTTTAATGAGACTTCTGTGGCTTGCATGCCTTATCCTGTCACTGCTAAAAAGAGCATTTCACTGGGAACACACACATATCAGCACTGTCAGACTGAGAGGTCTGGAAAAGCTGCTGCTCCTGAAACATTTGAAGCCATTTCCTCAGCCTTTCTAGTGAAGAGCAGATCACTTTTCCTGAAATGACAAAAGTATTCATGATCTTGATGTACACAAAATGGGGGCTTCTTAAAAGAAGAGAAAGTAATAAAATATCAATTACTTCAAAAATCATTCTTTAATGACAGTTTTTCCTCTTGGCAGCTAAAGTGATAGAAATTACCCGTGATACTATTACATAAATGGACAATGTGAAAATGGTATCGTTTTGGTACCAAATCAGGAACCATAGTATTTCTTTTCCTGGCAACACAGTTTGAAACAAGCAGACCTGAGATGAAATCATCACCTCTGGTAACCTCAGTTTTTCCTAAATTAGCCACTGCAAAATTATGTACTAAAATGTTCCCTAAGGATTGCAAAACGTTGCAATGAAGTGAACACAACTAGATCTGAAATGCTATTGCCTGAAATTAACTTTTCAGCATTCAAAACACCAATTGCAAAGGGCAGGGAAGATGAAGAGGGACCACAGCATTAAACATCCTGTTGTCTTTACAAATTGCTGCAAAAGTAAGTATTTCCAACTACTCTTATTCAGTCAAACATGTTTCTAATTGAAATCTTCCTGGAAACCAAAGGCCACATGTCCTTGAGGGAATTAGGACAAAAGGTAAAATGACTTGGAGGTATTGGTGCATGAAAAGCTGGGCATGACCTGGTAACACACACTTGTAGCCCAGAAAGCCAACTGCATCCTCAGTTGCATCAAAAAAAAAGTGACCAAAAAGTCAAGAGAGGGGATTCTACTCCTCTACTCTGTTCTTGTGAGAACTCACCTTGAGCACTGTGTCCAGCTCTGGGATTGCTAACACAGGAGAGACTTTGACCTGCTGGAGCACATCCAAAGGAAGGTCAGACAGATGATCAGAGGTCTTTTCTCCTATGAGAAAAGGCTGAGACAGTTGGGATTGTTCAGCCTGAAGAAGTGAAGGCTCCATTGAGACCTTAGCCTTCCAGTACCTAAAGGGAACTTACAAGAGCTGGAGAGGGACATTTTACAGGAGCATAGAGTGACAGAACAAGGGGAAATGGCTTTCAGCAGAAATAGAGTAAGTTAAATTAGCTAATAGGAAGACATTCTTCAATGTAGAAGTGATGAAGCAACTGGAACAGATTGCCCAGAAAAGTGATGGATGCTCCATCCCTGGAAGTTCTCAAGGCCAGGCTCCAGGGTGGAGCTCTGAGCAACCTGTAGGTGGTGTCTATGCTCACAGCAGGGGCTGGAACTAGGTGATCTTTTAAGATCCTTTCCAATCACAGATATTCTGTGATACACAGATCAAAACATCAAACCACTGAACTATGATTTTTCTACTTCTTTTCAGCAACCTGTCCTGGTTTAGGGCAAGTTTGG